>NC_138772.1:343448169-344168169 GCF_965119305.1 Pelophylax lessonae
TGTTTACCATTATCATTGAAAGTAAAAGAAAATCCCAAATTTCAGGTTGTCCCCAGAACAGGAGAAATCTTCCAATGGGGACACTAGTTCTGGAAAACAGGGCGCCCCCAAGGAATTCCCTTAACCCCTTTCCGCTTGCTGTATTGTCAAATGACAGGTGGGCGGGAGCACTCTCGTTCTGGGAGGAAGCCATCCGACGTCCTCCCACTCTCATCCCGCCTAGGCGCCCGACAATCATTGGTGCGCTCGGTCCCTGGGACATGGCGTATCACCGATCCCGGTAAAGATGTGATGACAAGGCTCCTTACCAGTCTGATTAGCTGTGTGCAATCACAGGTGGTCACATGTAAATAAGGAAATGCAGGTTATCGGCATTCCTCACCTCACGCTGACAGCGTTTGAGGAGAGCTGATTAGTGGCATTTCCCCACAGGGGAGATCTGAACAATCTCCATCAGTGCTGATGCAAATAAGTCCCTAACATTGGTGCCAATTAGTGCCCATCAGTGCAGCATTTCAATGCCCGTCAGTGCCATCAATCAGTGCCCATCAGTGCCACCAATCCGTGCCAACTATCAGTGCCCATAAGTGCCACCTTTCAGTGCTACATATCAGTGCCACCTCATCAGTGCCTGCCAGTGCAGCCTCATTAGTGCACAACAGTGAAGGAGAAAATGTATATATTTACAAAATATTACAACAGAAACTAAGAAAACCTTTTTTTTTTTTTTTTCAGAATCTTCTGTCTTTTTTTCGTTTATTTAGTAAAAAATAAAAAATCCAGTGGTGAATAAATACCACAAAAGAAAACCTCTATCTGTCTTGAAAAAATGATAAAAATTTTGTTTGGGTACAGCGTTGCATGAATGCGCACAGGAAGTGAAGGTAAATCTCCCCAATGGGACAAAGATGGCAAGAATAAACATTACAGGGGTTATACCCTCCCTTACTCTATCCAAAATGAAAAAAGTTTTCCTTATAGCTCTACTTTAAACCTTTATCCAAAAAGGAAAAACGGTTACTGTAACTGCTTCTAAAGTGTTAGCTGGAGTTTGGCTTCAAGTAATTGTAAAGTCACGTTTAAAAAAAAAAAAAAATACCAAACGTGTTATACTTACCTCCTCTGCGCAGTTGGTTTTGCACAGAGCAGATCGAATCCTCCTCTTCTTGGGTCCCTCTTCTGTGCTCCTGGTGCCCTGTAGGACTCCGGAGTAGGCAAAGGTTCCTATAGGGAAGCCTGGGTCCCGAGGGGGTACGCACTCACATGGGGTGTAATCTCCAGTGTCAGCCAATCGCAGCGGGATAGGTTGTGGGCAGGTAAATCATATAGGGCAAGAAAAGGCTAATAATGTGATACTGTTTATAAAAAGCCTTTATTTTTACAAGTAATACAAATGGGTACTCACATTCAGTCAATAGTTAAATCGGATCCTTGGAACGCAATGCGGAAGTGATGGGACGGTGCTGTACGCGTTTCGTCATCAGACGTCTTCAGCAGCCTACTCTGGAGCCCTACAGGGCACTCCTGGCACAGCCTCATCCCAGGACCTCCAGAGGGGACCAGGATCCATCCGAGGGATCTTTGCCATTATTACCATACCCGCTCTTTACCCCTGTGTGGGGTGGGTATTTGTGGTGAGTTGGCTACCTACCCTAGGGGTCACCGAGCACCTCACCTACTACCCACCACGGGGTCACCTCCAGTATATATATATATATATATTTTATACGAAGATTTCCGTCACCTTTACCTATTTATGGACTGTTTGCGCCACTTAGCCACCTTATGGGATTGATATTCTGTCTCCTAGCCACTTTATTTTGTTCTACTGGCTATACAAACTTTATTAATTTGCTGGCAGCTGGTCACTTTATTTAATTCATTGCTTACGTGCACAGGTCATTTTGCTGTCTTTACAGGGGCAACTTTGTGCACATTATTGACTATTTTGCACCTTTATTGCACTATATACAGTATTTGATATATATATTTATACTTCTTTGCCCACCACATCAATTGATATACCATTTGCCACTATTTATTTATTCTTAGCACTTTTGATTTATATTACATCACTTATTATTTTACCCACTGCATTTTTATTCATTGTATTATTTGTTGCTCATTTTTGTGTATTTATTTATCAATTACCTTTTACACATTTTATGACTATTCATTATCACTTACACCACTTTATATTTTTAGTAGACAGTGCCATTCCCCTAATTTTACCCCATATTTTATATAGTCTTTGGCTATATTAAAGGGAGGCTGCAGCCTACATTTATATCCATATCATATATTCCTAAGCGCGCAGCCTACTACCTTCATTGTTCAGAATAGTGATGCTCCATGGAGGATTATACAAGGCTGTTTTATTTATTTTTTTTCTATCTGGCTGAAGTTCAGCTTAAATTGAAATAATTTACATAGCAAATACACAGACATTATCTGGGCTTTTAGCTTTTAAATCGGACATTATTTTACATTGACAATGATCACTAAAACATGATTTCCCTTCCATTTGCATTTATTAACCACTTTTAACTTTCATACTGCTTCCTGTAACTTGATAGAGCAGAGCGCACACAGACACACATGCACGCACACATACTGCACATATACTAACCGGAAAACAATAAAGAATTTGGGTTATGTTTTTTTTTTTTTTTTAAGTCTACAAGTGTTTACATTCATATGTTGTATTTTTTATATAAATGCATTTCTTTAAAAAAAAGTTATCCTATCTGTCACTATGTTATGATTAGATATACATTTTCCATACTAACAATACAATAAAATTATTTTTGTTTCAACGACCCTCCCAGGGGGTTAGGTTGTCCTTCATTTCTCTGCCTTTTCACTCCTCTGCCCCTAAAATACTGCTGCCTGCTTTTTTTAGCCTCTGCTTATCAGGCAGCACCTTCTTCCTGCACTAGATGCCAAACTACAGGTGATATAAGCTGAATCCCGTGCATGCTTCTGCTGCTGCTTGATTTAACTCAGTGACGCGAGATCTTTTATCATGAGATCTCAGTCTGCGGTTCAAGTGACATCTATACGTCATACATCCAGCTTCAATCCCTATTCTTAGCAGCTCGAAAGCTAAAATTAGAGAGACACTATGTAAATTAACCACTTTAGTCCCCGAAGGTTTTACCCCCTTAATGACCAGGCCATTTTTTGCGAAACAGCACAGCATTACTTTAACTGACAATTGCACAGGCATGCGATGCTGTACCCAAATAAAATGTATGTCCTTTTACACAAATAGAGCTTTCTTTTGGTGGTATTTGATCACGCCTGCGGTTTTTATTTTTTGCGCTATAAACAAAAAAGACTGACAGTTTTGAACAAAAAAAAAAATATTTTTTTACATTATGCTATAAAACTCACCCAATTCAAAAACGTAAAAAAAACTAATTTATTCATCAATTTAGGCCAATATGTATTCCGATACATATTTTTGGTAAAAAAAAATCCCAATAAGTGTATATTGATTGGTTTGTGCAAAAGTTATAGCCTCTACAAACTATGGGATAGATTTATGGAATTTGTTTTTTTTTTTACTAGTAATGGCAGCAATCAGCAATTTCTAAGGGGACTGCGACATTGTAGCGGACAATTCTGACACTAAGTGACAATTTTTGGGGATCAGTGACACCAATACAGTGATCAGTGCTAAAAAAAATGCACGCTCACTGTACTAATGGCACTGGCAGGGAAGGGGTTAACATCAGGGGTGATCAAAGGGTTAAGTGTGCTCCTAGGGAGTGCTTTCTAACTGTGCGGGGTGGCCTAACTGGAGGAAGACAGAGACTTGTGTTTAAGCTTAGCAGAAACTATCTTCCTCTCTGAAAGAAAAACGGTCTGCCTTGTTTACATACGCAGACCACCGTTCTCCCTCTCCTCTGAGTGCTGGTTCACACATGTGCGGCTGCGGCGATCGCATGTAATATCGGAGCGCACTGCTCCTTCATTACATGCGATCGGCTGTGCGGTGCGAATTTAGCCATACACTTTGTATGACTAAATTCGCACCGCACCCGCAGCAAAGACGCACAGGACCCTTTTTGGTTCACACTTGTGCGATCCGATCCTGTGCGAACTGCAAGATCGCACTGCGATATGCAATCAAACTGGGGGTGTCGTTAAGATTTCATTGACACCCCCAGCGTATCGCATATGGCAGTGTGAACTGCCAGGAGTGTATTTGCGATGCGGGAACAGGCTGCGGATTCGCAGCCTTCCCGCATCGCATAAGTGTGAACCGGGGCTGAATGATCGGCGGATCCCAGGGGACATCGCGTCCGCTGGACCTGCTGATTGGCTCCCGCTGTGTCCAATTACAGCAGGTCGCCGGCGCCGTGCGCACCTCAGACCCAGAGCATGAGCAGACATACAGGTACGTCGGTTGGCGCAGGAAGGCTGCCCTGCCGCAGTATATCTGCATGGGTCGGTCCTCAAGTGGTTAAAAAAAAATACATAAATAAATAAAAAATGAAACTGGTTTTCTTTAGAGAGGGCACAGAAGTAGCTTTGAGCCTCTTCTTTCCTTTAAGCCCGGGTTCACACTGCCGCGACTTTAAACCTGACATCCCTGTGTATCTTCATCGCGGCTTGCATATGACTTCTTTTACAGAAGTCAATGCAAGTCATATTGAAGTTACACCAAAAGTAGTGCAGAACCCTTTTTCTAAGTCGGAGCAACTTGAGTCGTACCAATTAAAATGGTTCCATTGCAATTAATGGCCAAGCGCAATATTCCCCTCGCACATGTACAGGAAGCTGGCTGTTCAGTAGTGCTGGTTGCTGTAATAACCACAGGCTGGAAACCATGGATGATCAAAGTGAAGAAATGTCATCAGTACACCAAGGATTCCTCGAAAGGGTCTAAGGCTTTACTATTGTAGTCACATGATAAACATACAGCAACATTTCAGAGCCACACAGGGCCCCTTCATCAGGCACTTGTCACTTTCCTGATGAAGGGGCCCTGCGTGGCTCTGGAAAGCTGCTGTATGTTTATCACGTGACCATGAGAATAAAGCCTTGGGCCATTCCGAGGAATCTTTGGTGTGCTGATGACATTTCTCCACGTTGATCAATGCAGTTAATGGGGTTCTCAAGTCACATGACAAGTCACGGTAGTGGGAACCAGGGCTAAATCAGGCCTGTCCAACCTATGGCCACAGACCTGACCAGGATTAAAAACTACCGAATTCTCCCTTTCGGTATTTATATTTAGAGTGCTGGCAAGTTGGTTATCATTGAGAGAAAGTGTAAAAAGGAGCCTTAGCTCCACCCGCAGGATGGAAATCGTAAATATGGAATTTTCTTATCCTATATTTCATATTTTCTAAAAAAAAAAAAAAAATAGTTAATGACACACTGGGGGAAATTTACAAAAAAGGGAGCACTCAGAATCTAGTACATGGTAGCCAATCAGCTTTTAACTTCATCTTGTTCAATTAAGCTGGAAGCTTATTGGTTTCTTTGCAGAGCTGCACCAGATTTTGCACTCTCCAGTTTTAGTAAATCTCCCCCATGACACTTATGGCATGTTATGTATGTAGTCCACATTTTGTATTTACTGTAGTTCGATGTGTGAAAGCTAAACCCCATCTTACTCTACCTTTCCAACTCTACCCTCCAAACTCTACCTTCCAAAACATTATATTATCTAGTTTTTATAGGAGAGTCCTATACTATTGAACTCGTTAGGACTAGTGATATATGAACACTGGAAAATCAGCAGAAACATTTGTATTAGAACAGGTTTTTTCTTAAAATGAGCCAACCAAGTACCAGTAAACAGCATGAAAGAGCTGTAATAGGACACACCTTTTGCAATGGGGTTACAGGACATACCCAGCAAGTTCAAGACAAATACTTAGGCACTAATCCAGAAGAATACACATTCCGGTCTGAACAATAGAACATATTTCATGATTGTTCCACATAATCATCAACATTACTGTTATAATCATAACTTTCCTGCGGAGCAGCTAGGGACATATTCTTTGAAGAACTATGAATACGCACGGGAGAATGTTTCTCAGCTAGGGAATCTCTACAGCAAAGCCGAAACGTGTGAGTTTCCGGACAAAACCTTCTAGAGGTATAAGCAAACCATAATGCATATACAGTAATCCCATCTTACTATCAGTATAATTATGGATCATGTAATAAGATCTTTCTATAATCTCCTCAGCCCCAGAAGGTTTACCCCCATTAATGACCAGTCCATTTGTTGCAATATGGCACTGTGTTACTTTAACGGACAATTACGCGGTTGTGTGACACTGTACCCAAATAAAATGAATGTCCTTTTTCCCCACAAATAGAGCTTTCTTTTGGTGGTATTTGATCACCTCTGCAGTTTCCGCTCTCGCAGAACGGCACTCAGCCTTGTTTACATAGGCAGACCGCCGTTCTGCCTCTGCAGAGAATGATCGGGGGTGCCGGTCGATGGACTCCGTTTTGTCAATGGGGATCGATCCGCCGATCCATGCGGAGCAGGCAGATGACAACTCCGTCTCCGCTTACTTTGCAGAGACGGAGCTGTAAGAGCCCAGCTCCCCTCTATGGGAGATCGGATGAAAATGGACCACCTGTCCGTTTTCATCCAATCTTATCTGATCCGATCCTCCAGACGGATAGAAAATAGGGTTTTATCTGTCCGGATTTTACAGACAGGATCGGATCAGAGAGCAGCGGGTGTCAGCAGACATGTCAACGCTGACATCTGCTGCTCCATAGGGATGCATGGAGCCTCCGATCAGGTCTGCCTGAAAAACTGACAGGCAGATCTGATCGGAAAGCCCGTGTGAAAGGGGCCTTATACTTACTTTCCCTGATCATGAGAGATATGCCCCAGGAAGCAACAAAACTGACTGCTTGTAAAAATTCTTCTGAGCTGGACCCCTGCATGCAGTGTACACTTTCCATTTAGTCCTATGCAGAGTTAGCACTATGCTCTGGTGGGGTACGAACACTCCATAGAATTGAATACACAGTGCATGCAGACGGCCAGCTCAGATTTTTATACTGGGTTCTGCGGTATCATGGGAAAGATTTTGCTGGATCAGAGACCGGCAAGTATGTTATATTATTATTATTTTACAGGATTTATGTTGTCCAAACAATTTGTGCAGCACTTTACAAAATACAGTTAGTCAGTGTATATATATATATATATATATATATATATATATATATATATATATATATATGTATATATATATATATATATATATATATATATATATATATATATATATAGATAGATGCGGCACCCTATCAGGTAGGTGCTAGGTAAAAGCATAATGGGCTTTGGCTGGCTGCTTAACAGCAGGGCCATGATTTTCAGCTGTACATAAGGAATATACTAGAGTATATGCCACGCGCCCGGTGTTCAAAGATAAATATTTGAATAATGAATTAATTTAGTGAAATAAATTAAATGGGTACAAAATTGTGCGTTTGTAGCAGCTGCTATAGAGATAATGTGAAGGAGATGCAGGTAAGTAGTCTATAATAGGCTACCTATAGCGCTTGCTAAAATTTAAATATCACAATAAAGTATTGATAATAAGATATAAAGTGATATACATAAATAATTCATACATAAAGTTCATTAAGGTGGCTATAGTGAAAATATCATACAGTGATATATACAAATATTTCATATAAAAAAAATCATTAAGAAATTCATAAGGTGACTGTAGTAAAAATATCATAAAAAAATCCAAAAAAATATATTTTCAAAGTTTTAAAAGTCCAAAATAAATAAGTAGTGAGTCTCTTGTGCAAACAATGCTAATTCCCAGACAGTAGGTGCAAGTGCTCAGCGTGGTGATTTCTCAATTCGCTCTGTGATACTCAGTGCAGCTTCTATTTCCACCGTGATAAATAGTAAGAGTGGGTCACTTACCAAAAAACGTGGGTCATGTATGACTTATGGCATCAAGACCAGCCAAGCTTAGGTAACCTTCCAGGCTATGATGGAGTCTCCTCGTGGCTTGCTTTGGGTGGATAGGATGGCTCTCTCTCTCCTCTCACCTCAGGCCAAGTAGGAAGGAAGACAAGAAAGCTCCAGATAGTGTAGTATTTTTAGGTATAAATTTTATTCCCCAATTCTGGGTAAAAACGTACTGGCAGTAATACAAAGTAAGAAACGGTATTAGCCAAAATAAAATATTTTGCCAATTAAAAAGGGGCCGCTAGCGGCCGTTAGTGAGCGTGTGTATCAGCGCAAACTGAATAAAGGGTAGCGAGCGGGAGGACTTCCGGCTTGCGCTCCACCTGCATTACACGTCACGTACGCTGTGCGTTCCAAATCTTACGCGTTTCGTCACATCGGGTGACGTCTTCGGAGATGAAGACGAAGATCCGGTGATCTCCGAAGACGTTATGGAAGAGTGGCAAGAATAAAGCCATTTCTTAAAGATATCCATAAAAAGTGTCGTTTAAAGTTTGCCACAAGCCACCTGGGAGACACACCAAACATGTTGAAGAAGGTGCTTCTGGTCAGATGAAACCAAAATCTAACTTTTTGGCAACAATGCAAAACGTTATGTTTGGCGTAAAAGCAACACAGCTCATCACCCTGAACACACCATCCCCACTGTCAAACACGATGGTGGCAGCATCATGGTTTGGGCCTGCTTTTCTTCAGCAGGGACAGGGAAGATGGTTAAAATTGATGGGAAGATGGATGGAGCCAAATACAGGACCATTCTGGAAGAAAATCTGATGGAGTCTGCAAAAGACCTGAGACTGGGACGGAGATTTGTCTTCCAACAAGACAATAATCCAAAACATAGAGCAAAATCTACAATGGAATGGTTCACAAATAAACATATCCAGGTGTTAGAATGGCCAAGTCAAAGTCCAGACCTGAATCCAATCGAGAATCTGTGGAAAAAACTGAAAACTGCTGTTCACAAACGCTCTCCATCCAACCTCACTGAGCTCGAGCTGTTTTGCAAGGAGGAATGGGCAAAAATTTCAGTCTCTCGATGTGCAAAACTGATAGAGACATACCCACAGCGACTTACAGCTGTAATCGCAGCAAAAGGTGGCGCTACAAAGTATTAACTTAAGGGGCTGAATAATTTTGCACACAAAAATTTTTCAGTTTTTTATTTGTTAGAAAAGTTTGAAATATCCAATAAATTTCGTTCCACTTCATGATTGTGTCCCACTTGTTGTTGATTCTTCACAAAAAATTACAGTTCTATATCTTTATGTTTGAAGCCTGAAATGTGGCAAAAGGTCGCAAAGTTCAAGGGGGCCGAATATTTTCGCAAGGCACTGTATATATAAATATATATAAATATACACACACACACACACTATAATTAATATACAGTATATGAACAAAGTTGTATGTATATGTGTGAGTGTTGTTGAAGTGGTATTATTTTTCTCCATTACATTTTTCATAGTTCTTGGAATTCTCATGTAGAGTGACCAATAAGATAATAAAACGTTTCCTCTGCTTGCCTTTACATGTGGCGGTGACACATGTTGCCCCTTTGTGTTTTTCTATTGCTCTTTTAAACTTAAAAAAAAAAAGCTATTGAAATGTAAAGTTTCTTACATCTGCATTTTAATAAATGTATGTGGTTTCTTTGTATATATATATATATATATATATCTTAAGGGATGTAATGTATTATTAGATTTCAATATCCATAGACTATATGTAGCTGTGCTTCTGTATATGTGCACACAATTTCTTTTATTTTATCATTACAATTAAATGAGTTGCTTGAGAAAAAATGGAAACAAAAATTAGGTGGAGTGTCTTTATAAGAGATATCTGACTTCATTCCAAAATGGAAAAATCTGTACAGACATTAAACCCAACCCAAAAATAACAAGGAATAGGGAATTCGAGAAATGTCAGTCACGAAGTGTGATGAGAAAATAAGGTTAGCTGAACTGGCCGCATAGATACAATTTTGGTGCTTTATTGTCACTAAATAGCCAGGTCAATCATCAAGGCTATGTCAAAGCATAAGAAGTTTTTTTTTTAAAGGAAAACCGTGAGATGTTCAGGAACAGAGAGACAGTGATAAAAACCCGAGAAAGGTTTGAAACTCTCTATTTCTATGTTCACCTTTGGAGAAATCTCCCACTTTCCTGGGGAAAGTTTCTCAGCGGTGTCACCGAAAACCCAACAAAGTGTTGCCTGGAGGTGGGCATCATGGCCCCGAGAGCTTTCCAAATTCCATTTGTAACCAAACTACAGTTTTTGAGTAATTTGGCCCTTTAAAAAGGAAAACAGCATTGGTTTTGGTCAATTGTATAATATTTGTTTCTATGCTATAGGCCCCTTTCATACTAGCGGACCTATCAGACCACCCGTTGTTCTCCATGGGGCGGCGTATGTCAGCGGACATGTGTCCACTGTCGCCCCACCGGCATCCGATCTGATCTGGTCCACTAAAAAAGACGGATGGAGACATGTTCGCCATCCGTCCAGCCAATCGGAACGGTTGAAAATTGGATGGAAACAGGCATGCAGTCTGTTCCATCCGACCGCCCCTTAGAGAGCAGTGGAGCGGACACGGACCTGTCATCTGCCTGCTCAGTGGGGATCAGAAGAGAGATCATTTTTTGGTTTTACTACATATGCAATACTTGCTTTACAAATAATCATTTTATACATGACAAAGATCCCCAGAACACTTCTGGTTAGCTAAAACAGACAGCACAGCACATGCAACCTTCTTGGAGGTTCCGTTTTTCTGACTGAAACTATAGACTGAGCTGCCTGTGAGTCACTGTGAAGGATCTTGCATCAATGTGTGTAAAATTACACTTGAGCTGTTGAGCTCTGTAAACAAGCTTTTTATGACACGCTATAAAGAGATGGATAAAAACATGTGAAAAGGAGCACCTGCTGGCTAAAGAAAAAAAAAAAAAAAAAAAAAATATATATATATATATATATATATATATATATATATATATATATATATATATACATATACACACACACACACACACAGACAATTTTTCAATACTTCATAGTTACCTAACCAAGAAATACTTGTTAGTTTTAGTCCTAACTATAATAACCAATGAAAATATGCACAATACCACTATAAATTAAACATATCCTTTCAATGTCAGGGTGTAACTGATATTTCAAAAAGCAGAGTATCTTAGTGATTTATATGATGGGTAGAGTACATTTTTGTGTGACTCGTTTGGGAGACAGCATGTCAGTCATTTCCATAGAGATCCACCTTCAAAAACAAACAAAGCACATGGGCTATCTCAAACAACCATTATCAGTAGAAAGCAATTGTTTCCTTACTGGCATGAATGGGCTCTGGCACAGAGCTCCCTTTTGCAAGTCTGGAACAAAGCATGAATGCATGTGGAAAAATGGCTTGCTCACATCAAGTCTGACATCACTTGCTCAATCCAGTGGAAGAGATTGCTTGTTATTTCTGTAGACATCTAACCATAACAATCTAGCTGAATATTATTTGTCATATGCCAATGGCAGTGTTTACTTAACATCATTAACATGGCAGGATTTATGAATCTGGTGCGGCAGATAAACTTTTAGTGCACGTTACATATACTCCTCTCTCCTTGCAGTAATCAGAGAGAACTGGATGACTGCTTGGCAGCAGTTACTCCACTTTAAACACTCCCATCTGTATGCTAGAATTCTATTAAAACTGGACTGACTCTGGGCTCAGCAAAAGTAGATCACCTGCAAAGGTAGTTTTCAAGCATTGTTAGTATGGATGGTAGGGATCGACCGATTATTGGCAAAGCCGATTATCGAGGGCCGATCTGCACTTTCCCCGATATATCGGAATTGGCCATCAAGGTGTCCGAGATTGCTGATATTTCGGGAAAGTGCTTGTACCGGAGTGATGCCTGCAACTAGAGGTATCACCCCGGTACCGGCGTTCATAGTCGACGGTCTGCTGTCTTGTAATGACAACCGATGTGGCTGTCACCCACCCGCCGCCTTCCGCGGCTCGCCCATGTCTCCCATCCCACTGGGAGACCGGGCAACCAGCCTGCATGGCCGCCGAAGACCCGACCAAAGCCGCATTCGGCTCTGACCGAGTCTCCATGCAAAAACCTGGAAGTGATGTCATGACATCACTTCCGGGTAATGGCGCCAGATTAAAAAAATGACAGCATTCAAAAGAGCCAAACTTGGCGTTTTGAATGCTTTTAAGTGCAGATGAGGGGTTTGGGGTCTTTTAGACCTCCAGATCCCTCCACAAAAGTACCTGTCAAAGAAAAAACAAAATTTTTTAAATGTATGAAAATATTGGCCCATACGGATATGCATTGACCAAAATATCGGTATTGGTATTGGCAATGAAAAACTGATACTGGTCGATCACTAATGGATGGTATAATTTGTATAAGCAGTCACATCATAGCTCCCAACTGTCCCTGATTTTGAGGGACTAACCCCAATTTGGAACAAAGTCCCTCTCTGTCCCTCTTTTCTGCTTATTTGTTCCTCATTTTGGTCTGATTTATATAGTTGTATATAAAATGCACCTTTTCATCTTTAAAATAGTGTTTCCCAGTACCAAACCTTTCATCCAAAATTCTAAATTGCTGCATTTGTAAACTCCAATAGCCAGTATAAAGGAATAGTAGTGGTAAAAAAAAGCACTTAGAAATAGGTTTAACTAATTATATTTTGTATAATTCTCCTTTAAGGAGACAGGGGTGTGCCCTACACCTACATGCTTTTGCTAATAGGTGTCCCTCGTTCCCTATTCAAAAAGTTGGGAGGTATGCTCACATGCTGCAAGGCTAGTCCATGACGCCCCATGCCCCTTTAGGCCCTGTTCACACCAAAGCGTTTTTCGGCTCGTAAAACGCTCATCTCTGAAGTCTCAAAATGCCCAACAAGCAAAATCCCATTAATTTCAATGGCCCCTGTTCACATCTAAGCATTTTGTCGCCTAAAGCAAAACGCCTGAAGCTCAAAAAAGTACATGAGCTTCTTTTTTGGCAAATTACAAGTGTTTTTTATTAGATGTCAATGCCTGCCTCCAAACACCTGCAAAAAAACGCCTGAAAAAAGCCCAAAAAAATGCCTGAATGCGATATGCTCAGGTGTGAATGGAGCCTTAGTAATTTACAAGAGCTAGCCACATAGGATTCCTCTAGCAAAACAAATAAGGTGGATGGAGACATCGTATTCTGACAGCAGCTCCTGCTGAATAGCGACTGCAACTTTAGCATTTTAAACCCTCGCGATAACAAAACAAGCATGTGCTAAAATCAATCTTTGCCCAAATTAAATATGAACTCTGCTGCTCTTTATGGATGACAGTTTACATTACTGAACATGTCACGGCTGGTACAGCATTATGCTCATGTTTTTTTTCCTGATTGTTAATGTGCCAAAACCTTTAATAAAACTGCATTCTTTAAAAAAAAAAGATGAGCCCCAGGTAGATATAAAATTCAAACATTAATCCAATTCCTTATAAAATCACTGAAATTTTTTTTTTTTTTAAATTGATCTACTGTAACTACCTAAATATAACTATATATAAAAGGTGAGACATGGTCAGTTTAGTGTGTATTGCTAGAGAGTTTTTTTTTTTTCTTGGGAGGTGCATGTAATCAGCACAGGGCCAATCAGCACTGTCCAGACAGAGGGTTAGGGGTCCTACAGCCCCATAGGACAATCAGGGGAGAATTAAAAATCCTCCTACAAACTTTAACTAGTGCTCTGCTGGACACTGATAAAAGTCACAAGACTGCTATATACTGCTGATGAGAGAAGGTATTTAGCATTTTTTTTTTACTAAAGTAACTATTTCCATGTTCTTTTTTCTGTGGGAGAACAGATCTAGTGAATGCAGATTCTGGGTTTAGTAACACTTTAAAGTATATAACAAGAAATTACATGAGTCAAAACAGTAATATCAGCAAGACAGTGATAACCATTGTACAGCAAGGAAAAAAGAATGTTAACCAACCCTTTTATGGGTTACACAAAAATCAGGTAATTGATTTATTAAATACTATAAATTATTGATATCATTATCATCATTTATACTTGGCTATTCCTAAGTGCTTCTTCAATCCATGTAGCACATAGGAATCACCACTAGACCTTGAGAGCCCATTCACATTAGCGCGACTTGTCAGGCGACTTGTCAGCCTGACAAGTCGCGCTCCCTCGCGGTCCATTGACCGCTACAGGACCCGTTCTAATAGGAGCGACACAAGTCGCTCCGACTTAGAAAAAGGGTCCTGTACTATTTCGGGGGGGGCCTCGGAGCGACTTGCATAGACTTCCATTATGTGAAGTCCCTGCAAGTTGCTCCGAAGTCGTGGCGCAATGTAATGCACAAGTCGCCCCCGAAGTAGTAACGAGTCGTGTCGCGCTAATGTGAACCGGCTCTTATAGTACTGGTATTTTGGCTATGGGTGCAAATAAACATTGTTGCTGAAAATGATGTATCACAGAAGTAAAAAAGAAATAAAATGTTTAAAACTCAAGAACATTCTTACACACCAGGTCTACCTACAACGATTCTATGATGCTGATATCGTTCACCAGTTTTCAGATTGCAAACAATCCTAGTAATGCAATATACACTGCTCAAAAAATTAAAGGAACACTTTTTAATCAGAGTGTAGCATCCATCAAGTCAATACAACTCCTGGGATATTGATCTGGTCAGTTAAGTAGCAGTGGGGTTGGTAATCAGTTTCAGCTGCTTTGGTGTTAATAAAAATTAACAACAGGTGCACTAGATGGGCAACAATGAGACAAGCTCCAAAACAGGAATGGTTTTACAGGCAGAGGCCACTGACATTTTTTTTATCTACTCATCTTTTCTGACGGTTTTTTACTTGTTTTGCATTTGGCTAGGATCAGTTTCGCTACTGGTAGCATGAGGCATTACTTAGCCCCTTTAGAGGTTGCACAGGCAGTCCAACTTGCAAGGATGGCACATCAATACTTGCCATTGCCAGAAGGTTTTCTGTGTCTCCCAGCACAGTCTCAAGAGCAAGGAGGTGATTCCAGAAGACAGGCAGTTACTCTGGGAGAGCTGGATAGGGCCGTAGAATGTCCCTAACCCATTAAAAGGACCAATATCTGCTCCTTTGTGCAAGGAGAAACAGGGTGAACACTGCCCTACAAAATGACCTCCAGCAGGCCACTGATATGAATGTCTCTGACAAAACAGTCAGAAACAAACTTCAAGAGGGTGGCCTGAGGGCCTGACATCCTCTAGCGGGCCCCGTGCTCACTGCCCAGCACCTCTATTGGCGTTTGACATTGAACACCAGAATTGGAAGGGTCCACCACTGGCGCTCTGTGCTTTTCAAAGATGAGAGCAAGTTCACCTTGAGCACATGTGACAAGACGTGAAAAGGGTCTGGAAAAGCCGTGAAGAACATTATGCTGCCTGTAGCATCATTCAGCATGACCGGTCTGGTGGTGGGTCAGTGATAGTCTGGGGAGGCATATCCATGGAGGGACGCACAGACCTCTACAGGCTAGACAATGGCACCCTGACTGCCATTAGGTATTGGGATGAAATCCTTGGACCCATTGTCAGACCCTACGCTGGTGCAGTGGGTCCTGGGTTCCTCCTGGTGTATGACAATGCCCGGCCTCATGTGGCGAGAGTATGCAGCCAGTTCTTGGAGGATGAAGAAGTTGATACCATTGAATTGCCCCCACACTCGCCTGACCTAAATCAAATAGAACACCTCTGGGACATTAAGTTTTGGTCCATCTGACACCACCAGGTTGTACCTCAGTCTGTTCAGGAGCTCTGGATGCCCTGGTCCAGATCTGGGAGGAAATACCCCAGGACAGCATCTGTCCTCTCATTAGGAGCATGCCCTGACATTGTCAGGCATGCATACAAGCATTTGGGGGCCATACAAACTACTGAGTACCATTTTGAGTTGCTGAAATGAAATTTCAGCAAAATGGACTAGCCTGCTGCATAATTTTTCACTTTGATTTTCGGGGTGTCTTTGAATTTAGCCCTCTGTAGGTTGATCATTTTCATTTCCATTAAACAATGAGGCATCCTTTCATTCCAAACATATTACCCAGTCCATATCAGTATAGATATCCAGCATGAGATGTTTCCCCATTGAGATCTAAAGGGTTTTCAAAGTGTTTTCCATTTAGGCCTCTTGCACACTGCAGCTTAAAAAAGCTGAGTACAGTTTTTTTTTTTTTACAGAGCCTATGCACACAGGTGCTTAAACAAGCGCCGTGCATTCTTCTGTAAAAATAAAACAGAAAAATGTGCATTTTGGGGCAGTAATTTACACCTTATGCGCGCAAATGGCCATTTTCATAATGCACAAAAGAAGAACATGAGAATACTTTTCAGCAAATTTGCTCAAACTCATATGCGCGAAAATACGCGCAAATACATAAAAAAAAAAAACTGATAAAAAAGTAGATGCTCAAACAGGAGTATTGTGTGCAAGAGGCCTAATTGTTTTGAGCAGTGTATAATTAACTATATTAATACATTGGACACATACACACTACTCTTTAAAAAAGCCAAAAAAACGTTCTTGAAAAACTATTTTAAACAAACTGATCCATACTGCCAAACAGTAGTAAAGACTGCCATAAGTTAATGATGTATAACAATAACACCTACATGTAATATGTCCACATACAATTCACAAGCATTTGATAATTAAATTCACATATTGGCTTGCGTTGTGTGAAAATGTAATTAAAATGGATTGACAAGTTGATACTCAAGAGGTACACTGTACTTTGTTAGTGTGTATTTCTTCATAAAGGTGCTTTTTTAAATTTGTTTCTTTATTTATAAAAAAATACAATGTAAAAACGGAATTTTTGTAAAATCTTACCTGTAAAATTCCTTTCTCTGAGTCCTCCGACAGTCGCCGCCTCTTCATATTCGTCACATATGGGGTATTAGACTTTGCTCCGAAGGAGTAGCTAGGCAACAGAATATGTTAACATTAAAGCTTTTAACATATCCCACCCTCAAGGGGTGGTCCCCTCAGTCAATACCCTCCTACTTCCTGCAACCATATCTCAGTTTTAGTGGAATAGCAGTAGAGTATACAACCAAACCCCAAAAGAGGGGCGGGGGCGGCGACTGTCGGAGGACTCAGAGAAAGGAATTTTACAGGTAAGATTTTACAAAAATTCAGTTTTCTCTTACGTCCTCCGACAGTCGCCGCCTCTTCATATTCGTCACATATGGGGACGTCCCAAAAGCAGTGCAAACATGAGGGGTGGGAAACGCATCCGCGCCGAAAGGCAACGCAGTCTCCGCATCAAAGAAAGGAACCTTACCAAAGGAAGGAACCCAGCTGGGCAACAGGAAAAAACAGGTGCTCAACAGGAGCAACAACCCAGGAAAAGACAAATAACCAGGAGATAAAAAACTTATCCCAACAGCCAGTGGTCCCTACAAGGGACCCTAGGGAATCGCCGCACTAAGAACCTTGCGGCCAAAAGAAGCATCCGCCGATGCCTGAACATCTACTTTGTAGAATTTTGTGAAAGTGTGCACGGTCGACCAAGTCGCCGCCTTACACACCTGGGCTACAGAAGCCCCATGACGACAGGCCCAAGACGTACTCAGAGATCTAGTAGAGTGCGCCTTCACAGGCACAGGGGGAACCTTCCCCTGCAAAGCATAGGCCTGTTCAATGGTCTGCCTGATCCATTTGGCGATGGTAGAGGCCGACGCCGCCATGCCCTTCCGAGGACCCTCTGGAAGAACATGACAAGCTAGACATTAAAACTGAGATATGGTTGCAGGAAGTAGGAGGGTATTGACTGAGGGGACCACCCCTTGAGGGTGGGATATGTTAAAAGCTTTAATGTTAACATATTCTGTTGCCTAGCTACTCCTTCGGAGCAAAGTCTAATACCCCATATGTGACGAATATGAAGAGGCGGCGACTGTCGGAGGACGTAAGAGAAAGACTATTTTTGGAAAACCTCCAGGGAGATATGCACAACACCAAACATATGCAGCTCTGTATTTTCCAACTCATTCTTATGGTATTGTTTATTCAATACAAGCAGTGTAAGGACCTGAATTTGGTCAGGTATCAGCCTCTTGCATTCCGATGCACAACAGAGCTCAGAATGCAGGAGGGAAAAGTACAAAAGGAGTCAATCAGTTGTGCTGCAGCACACAGAGCAAGCTGATAGGAGGTGGGATCAGAGATTAGCTGATCAGTATGCTGCTTCTCCTTTCACTGTCCATTCACAGGCTGGGGAGGAGATCTGTAAGGCTCCATTCACATATAGGCGTTTTGAATTGTGAGCAGAATTGCAGCGATTCTGCCCACAATTCCTAACCATTCAGTGGCGGCCCGTCCATTGGGGGCGCAGGGGCGTCGCTCCCCTATTCATGTCTCCGCCCCCTAATCATGCATGCAGGGGGCCGGAGGCATGGATTCCAATAAGGGATTTTTTTTTTAAGCACATGATTAGAGCCAGAGGCTCTAATAGGCTTCAAAAAAGGGTCGGCTCGGGGCACAGAGCACTGCAACCTGAGCCCACCCAGTTGTATGACAATAGCGAATGAATATTCGCTATTATCACACTGATTTTCCTCCCAGCCAATCAGGAAGCGGATCGTGAGACCCCTTTACTGTTTGGTAGAAAAGAGAAGTGATTTTACTGGCCAGGAAGAGGGAGGAGTCGTACGGCCGGAGGAGACTCACAGCCGCTTGGGGAAGGAGTAGGCAAGGATGCTGGCTGTACGGCTGGGCATCCAACCGTCTGTCCTGGGAGGAGGAAGGGGTGGCAGATTTGATTGCCGGCCGGCCCGCCAGGGGGGGGGTGTTGGTTTTGCCGCCCCCCCAAATTTTCATTTACCAGCCGCCACTGGAACCACTGCAAGTCGCAGGACGGGCCTGAGTGATTCCAGTGACTTGCAACAGCACCCCAAATGCAGCACGATTTTTCCGTGATTGTCACCCGAAGAATCGCGGTAAAATCGTGCAAACAGAATCGGGACGCCTGACGCCCAAAATAAGTTCTTGTGCGTTTGGGGTGCCATTGCAAGTTACAGAAATCGCTCGGGTGTCCCGCAACCTGCAATGGTTTGGAATTGCGGGCAGAATCGCGGCAATTCCGAAACGCTTTTATGTGAATGGAGCCTTAGTGTTGATTTACTGCATCAGAGAAAATCAGGTCTTCTGTCCTGTCAGAAAAGGCTGTGCTTTGTGACAGCGGTGAAAAAATTGGTACTGAATGGACAGTAAAGCAAATCATTTCACAGCTTAGGCTTCATGCCCACTAGCGTTTTTCATAAGCTCAAACAAAGCTAGAAGAAACCTTGGATGAAAAATGCTGATAATAGCATTTTTGTGACAGCTTCTAGTAGCATTTTAGTAGCTTTTAGAAGCATTTAGAAGATTTTTGGAGCTTTCAGAAGCATTTAGGAACATTAGCATTGTATTAGCATTTTTGCAGTACATGAAGAAAAAAGAAAAAGCTCAAAAAAAGCTGTTAGGAGCACTTTAGTAGCATTTAGAAGCGTTTGGGAGTGTTTAGGAGCATTCAGAATTTTTTTTTTGCTGAAAAAGCTCTCCAAAAAAACTGCTCCTAGACGCTGAAGCTAAAAAAATGCTAATATTCTAAAGTAGTGTGCGTGGACACATAGGATAACACTATAGTATATAGCTTCTAGGAGACTAAAAAAAATGCCGATAGCTTCTAGGAGCTTAAAAAAAAACACTAGTGTGCATGGAGCTTAAAACAGTCCCTTATATGTATTTCTTCTGTATATTTAGCAACTTCCTGGGGTTTAATGTTAACTCAGGCAAAACACATGGCATATGATTATGTTGTCTTTTATCAAGCCTTCATGTGGATTTTTAGGCACCTTTCATATGGTTTTTTTTTTTTCTGTCTCTGCCTCCTATTGTAATCAGCCTGTTGTTAGAAGGGGGCAATCGCTCAAGTTGAAACACAGAAGTGTAGAATTATCATTGACTCATCCCATACTGGACAACCCAGTCTGAACTTTCCACCAGCCGCAGCGACCCACCACCTTCTGGGCCGTGTTTTTAGCTGGCTATACATTCAATTTTCAAGTGGATGTTTGTACAAATATTCATACGAATGAATATTCGTACAAAAATTCTTTGTACGTTGGATGACTGGACGAATGTCATTTAAAAGCACTGCAAAATATGGTTTGCTTTTAACATTTGACTTTGGAATGGAAGGAAAAGGGGCATTTTATATGCCCCCTTTTCCTCATGGGAGAAGTGGCGGGAGAAGAAGAAATAGAGTTTTAGTCAGAAAATTAGGCGGGCTTGTCACTAGAATTTTCCTCAGGGAAAAAAAGCGGGAACCTGCCTGGAGACAGCCTGGAAGGAGGTGGGATTACATATCCGGACAGGTGATAGGTTCACCTGTGGTGGACGCAGGACCTTGTTTAGAAAATTTTAGAAGGGACTGAGAGCTTTATATAAGGAGGGTACGGTCGTAGAGGGGCTCATTCACTCAGAGAACTTCAAGCTGTGTGTTCCCCATCCCCCCCTCCCCTTATGTCGCGGCTGTTGTTATGTGGTAAGTCACCTTTGTAACCATGCAAAGGGGGGACTAGTGGTATTTTGAAGTAAGTGGGAGTTGTTTTTAAAAGAAAATCTGTTGATTTATTTATGCAGCCTGAGCTGTAATGGCTAGGCTGTCTGAAAATGTTTTAATAAATTATTGATTTTATTATTTGTTTATATTTAAACCAATAATAAACGGCCATGGCCAATTTAGACTCCATTCACACTAGCGCGACTTGTCAGGCGACTTGGTCGCCTGACAGTCGCGGTCATTCGCCCGCCATTGAATAGTACAGGACCCGTTCTAAAAGGAGCGACACAAGTCGCTCCAACGTAGAAAAAGGGTCCTGTACTACTTGAGGCGACTTGCATTGACTTCAATTATATGAAGTCAGTGCAAGTCGCGCCGAGGTCGCGGTGCACAGCGTCGGCCCAGCAAGTCGTGTCGCCCCTGTCTGAACCGGGTCTTAATCCAAGTTATTTGGGTCATTGTCTTTATTATATGTTATTTATCTAGAGTTTTAAGGTAGAAAATCCTGCCTACTATCCCATGAATCAAATTGTCTATCCTCCTTCGAATTTTATCGTCACTGTGGTCGAAAACAAATGTCGACTTGACCCCACAAATGATTACATAATTTAAGAATTAAAAAAAAAAAAATTCTACTATTGCATAGCCAGCTTTAATTGTAGTGCTCTTTGAATCCTTTCTCAAGTATAAAATGTTTATTTGGACATAGTGCTTACCGCCCAAAACAGGAGAGAATAATATACTAAAACATGGTCATATTGAAACATGTTTGTATATTCAGATGAGGTGAAGTCCCTCCTGGAGAGATGTTCTGAGGAATGAGGTCCTCCTGTCCTTCTTGCCAATGCAGCGTGCATCCCATTACTCTGGTTCCCCTTCCCCCTCTCCTCCTCCCCCCCTCCCCTCTTTTTTTATTCTTCCCCCCTTCTTCTTCCCCTTCCTAAATTCTATTATTACACCCATGGGCATCCTTTTAGTTCCTCTGCTCTCATTTCTTTTCCTCTAAAAAATTTGAAGTGTCCACCTGAGCAAACTCTGGCATATTGTATACAGTTACCTCCCTGATTTTGGAAGAATTTATGTGGGTTTTCTTGATGTCAGAATACCTTGCATTTTCTGTGCCTCGCTTTATACTACTATGCTACCTTGAACCATCTTTGTATTATGAGAGATATTGTACCTATTCTGCTGTACATTGCTCTGCTGGCTACTTTTTTTCTTTTATATAAATAAAGAATTTGTAAAAAAGAAACAATTATTTGTAAAAAAATAAATAAAAAAATAAATAAAATAATGCATACATTTAATACTATATATACTGTACATATAGAAAAGAAACATTAGAAAATCTGGCCAAAAACACATTTTCCCTTTAGAAGGAAATAATATTACAGCATCTGAATATTTCTCTTATTTTGTAAGTTTGTTAATTGACAAAACTTTACACTTTAAACAAAGCACACGCACACACATTGACCAATTCCCAATATAATACCTAAATGCTGCCCACATTAACAAAAAGATCTTCCTGCTTTGCAGTTCCGCAATTCTCTGACTCAATAGACAGGTGACAGTAAATCATGATAAAGTACACATTTATCTTTCTAATATATAAGGAGTGAATGGAGCCCACTCACGGCCACCAGCCCCTAGAACATGCTCTATCATCTGCTGAAGTGTAACTAAAGCTGGCCATAAATGGATTGAAATTAGGCTGGTTCAGCAGGGACCGGCCGAGATTCAATTTATGTATGGGTTGGCTGATTGTGCCCAAGTCGATCCGCTAGCAGTAATCATTGTGTTCTGCCAGCCGGGAAGGCTCCCTGTGCCACACTAACCCGCCACTCCCTCTGGAACGCGATTTGAATGCGAACTGGACTTCGAAGGCAAAAGAGATATAGACCAGGCATGTCCAACCTGCGTCCCGGAACCGCAGGCAATGCGGCCCACTGCCCCCTGACAATTTTTTTTTTTGCTGGGGAAGAAGGAATTCGGGTCAGGGGCATGGCCAAAGCAGCTTCCAATAACGGTAGGCAGAGGCTGCCTCAGAGGGGAGGGGAGCATGTGCAGTGTTTCTGACTCCTACCACCATGACCACTTCAAATCACTGAAGTGATCATGGTGGTTAGAGTGTTCCTTTATTATCTCTCAGAAGAAGTAAACCTTGGTTTACTGATTTCATTTAATTTGATCATCCTCTAGTTGTGTCAAATTAGTGCGGGGGGGGGGGGGACGGCGGCGCGGGAAGGGCGCGGCAGCATTTTATTACTTCATATGCTGCCCGAGAAAATTTCTCTAAAGTCAATGTGGCCCAGAGAAGCCAAAAGGTTGGACACCCATGATATAGACACATGTCTAAATCTACCTTAATAGAGTGGAAATCTTCCAACAGGGACATTATGGTGACATCTGGCATAGGGACATCTGGTGACACCACTGGAATGTCCTCACTTTGGAGGGATTTACTCCCACTTCCTGTTTTGGCTATGGGACTGACAGGGGTTATAACACTTCCTTTAATCTACCCAAAATGAAAAAAATTGCCTTAGTTACAGTTTAACCAAAAGCAATATAGAAGAATTCAAGTAACTGCCAATGTATGACTAACCTTTATACTGCCCATGCACATGGCACTTTTTCAGAAGATTTAACCAGTTTCAAAGTGCAAACACAATCTAAAGGATCAAAAGGACACTGCTGCCAACCATTTCTATATTTCTGTCTATGGGGCAAGGTTGATGATAGCTTGAGTTACTTGATTATTTTGTTAAAACGTTGATGTGTATAATCAACAATAGATGCATCATTGGACCTCAGCTCTTTATTTAGATCAAATTCTGATTTCTGCTATCGAAAACACATTTTGAAACATGGTTCTTTTATATACTGTGGTGTATAGTTATAACCCACATAGTGTCAAAATTATGGCTGGCCTCAGGCGGTTCAAATCTCAGCAGGGACTGGACAAGATTCAAACTATGTATGGGCAGGCTGAATATACCCATGTTGATTGAGAGATCAACTTGGGTACAACCAGCCTGTCAGATTTTACATGCGATTCTTGCTAATGGCTATTATAGCCGCTAGCAGTAATCACTGTGTTCTCCCAGTAGGGAAGGCTTCCCCCGCTACCCCCTGTAATGATATCTTGCGTTGGCACTCTAGTTTGTCAGGCCGCCATTTCGTTCAAACGCTGTCACAAGCATCCATCTTGTGTTTCAAGCTTATTTGACAGTGTTAAAGCCAAATGGGTCATTCTTACCAGCCTCATCCTCCAGCCTTTTGGCAGTTTAATGACCCCCTGGGTCACTATATGCCAGCTTCCTGACATTTTTCACACCTTTACTATACACAAGCAGATTGACCAAGCAGACATTCCGTCTCCTCATGCTCTAAGAGTTAATTTGTAATCTGAACACAGCATATGGCTCCTAGCTCATTCGGAAAATGACACAGTTGACCATGAAACTTCATATCTTTTTAACCGAACATAACATATTAACAAAAAGTAGATATTTGGGTGCCCCATAAAGTACCAATCGAATTAAGTCCCAGCACAGACACCGTCAGGCCTAGGAAAGGCAAGCTAGCGAGTTCAGGCTTATGTGTCAAAATGAAAAAATCCCAGTTTTTCTACCTTTATTTTGCAGTATTAACTTTTGCGCAAACCAATCAAAATACGCTTATTGGGATTTTTTTTTTTTTACCACAAATATGTAACCTAAAATGATGAAAAAAATTAGATTTTTAAATTTATATATATGGAGATATATATATATATTTTTTTTTTAGCAGAAAGTGGAAAATATTGTTTTTTTTTTTTAAATTTCCCTCTATTTTTGTTTATATTGCAAAAAATAAAAATCGCAGAGGTGATCAAATACCACCAAAAGAAAGCTCTATTTGTGGGAAAAAAAGGACATCAATTTTATTTGGGTACAACGTGGCACAACTACGCAATTGTCAGTTAAAATAACGCAGTGCCGAATCGCAAAAAATGGCCTGGTCATTAAGGGGGAAAATCTTCCGTTCCAGAAGTGGTTGAACAGCGCATGCACTATGTTCGGTGCAATCCAGTGTGATTTCAGCCTATTAAAATGAAAGGGTTGCATATAGCACCACACTGAACTGCACAAGAATCGCACAGAACACAGATTCCAGTGTGCAACGGCCCTTAATGATTTTTTTTTTAATGAATACATAACTACAATAATGGTGTTTTGTTTTTTGTTATTGCTTCAAGTTCGGATTTATTTGCATAAAAGACTTCCTTTAAATGAGTTGGTCATTAGCAGATAATCTCCTAAATAAGAATCGTATACCCAGTGTTAGAAAACACCCCCTTAAACCCCCTCCAACCAACTCTTTGTGAGACCACTCCGAGACTGACAGCAATGAGAGCTGCTTGTTATTTTTTGTTTTTTTTTGCCTAAGCCGCTCAGCCTCTCTTTTTCTTGTGACACCGCCTTGACCTCTGCTCAGCTTTGGCTCAAAAGCTGCTACAAAGATGCCATCAAACAGCTGATGGGTGGGGGTCCTAAGATGACCCCTGTCCTTGAGCAGAACTGTCACCATGAAGGTCCCCTTTTGTAAAAAAAAAAAAAATGCACATAAAATGCAAGATCTTTAAATGTGTGTAGATCTATAATGATATATATAAAAAAAAAAAACTGGAGGTGACACATCAATTGTACAATACAGTCATTTGTAGAGGAACACTTTCCCAGGTATAATTACCCTAATGAGCTTCAATTTCACACAGAGTCAGCATGTTGTAACCTGCCAAACGAATATTGCCTATTTCGAGATGTGTTCCGAGCTTCATCTGAGTCAAGCTCCTTGATAATGAGCCACAACAGGCACAGGAAAATCATCCTGCCAGTAAGCAAGCCGTGCCTAGAAAATTAGAATGCTGAGTCAAGCAGAGGCAAATTGATGCATCCATAAATGCTGGCAGATACACAAATTCGTCAAAAGTATTGGGACGCCTGCCTTTACACGCACATGAACTTTAATGGCATCCCCAGTCTTAGTCCGTAGGGTTCAATATTGAGTTGGCCCACCCTTTGCAGCTATAACAGCTTCAACTCTTCTGGAAAGGCCGTCCACAAGGTTTAGGAGGGTGTCTATGGGAATGTTTGACCATTTGTGAGGTCAGGCACTGATTTTGGATGAGAAGGCCTGGCTCACAGTCTCCGCTCTAAGGCTGCACTCACACCTGAGCATATCGTTTTCAGGCGTTTTTTGGGCGTTTTTGTAGGCATTTTTTAGAGCGTTTTTTGGGCGTTTCTCTGGCGTTTATTGAGCATTTTTAGGGCGTTTTATGAGCGTTTTTTGGGTCGTTTTCTGCAGGAGTTTTGATTTATGTAAAAAAATGGGCATGTTAAAAGGGATGGAGACCACCTGTGTGTATGAAAAACACCTGTGAAACTCCCAAGAAACGCAGATAAGGGCGTTTTAATGCATTCCTATGGGACCAGAACAGCTCTTGATCAGCCCAAAAAGAAGCCCCTGTACTTTTTCGAGCTACAGGTGTTTTGCTTCAGGGGACAAAACGTTCAGATGTGAACAGGGGCCGTTGAAATTAATGAAATTTTGATTGTTGGGCATTTTGGATTTTCACAGATGAGCATTTTATGGGCTGAAAAACGCTCAGGTGTGAACAGGGCCTAATTCATCCCAAAGGTGTTCTATCAAGTTGAGGTCAGGACTCTATGCAGGCCAGTCAAGTTCCTCCACCCCAAACTCGCTCATCCATGTTTTTATGGACCTTGATTTGTGCCCTGGTCCAAATCACTTGGTGGAAGGGGGGGGGGGGTTATAGTGTGGGGTTGTTTTTCAGGGGTTGGGCTCGGACCCTTAGTTCTAGTGAAGGGAACTCTTAAAAGGAGATGTACAGCCAAGGCTTGTTTGGCTGTACTTCCCCTGTGGATCACAGGAGTGCAATTTGTTCTGCACTCCTGTAACCCATTTTCAGCAGAGAGCAGGCTAAAAATGGCATGCAGACTTTTAGTCTGCAATATATTATTATTTTGTTTTTAGGTTTAGATCCGCTTTCGGATGGCTTCTTAACCTTCAGGAGTCTGAACTGGAACTGACTCATTATCTGCAGTATCTAGGTCTTCTATTAGATACTGCTTATTGCAGAGTTTTCCTTTCACTGGACCAGCCACCAATTCTCCACTCAAAGGTTCAGACTCTACAGTCTAGGAAGCGTCCCCACCTTCTGCTTTTGCATGAGAGTTCTTGGCTTGATGATGGCCTCCGTCGAGGCAGTTCGGTTTGCTCAGATCCACTCTACACCTCTGCAACTCTGCATGGGACAAGAAGGTCTCAGATACACCAATTTGTCAGTCACTCAGGGCTAGGTTGTCTTTAGCCTAGTGGTTTCACAAATCTAGCTCCAAAATCATGAATGTCTTCCTACTTCTGGTCCAGAAAATAATCTCAATGCATATCAGCCTGGCAGGCTGAGGTGGGATTCTGGACCCTCTTTTAGTGTAGGGGACCTGGTCAACGGAGGAAGCTTGTCTCCAGATAAACATTCTGGAACTATGAGCAATTTGGTTGTCCCGCCTATGTTGGGCCTCTCAGTTACAGGTGCATCTGATCTAGATACAGTCAGACAATGCCATGATAGTAGCATATGTCAATCATCTAGTGCACAGGTGTCAAACACAAGGCCCGCGGGCCGAATGCGGCCCCCCAGACAATTTCATGTGGCCCTCGCACCTTTCCTGCAACTACGGCACCCCCCTTGTCTCTGCCCCCACCTTGTCTCTGTAGTCGACAGCAGAGAGGACATAACTCCTTTGCCAGATCCTGCACTCCTCTGTGCAGCTGTAGAAAGGCTTATTTTTGCCCCCCCCCCAGGACATGGGGTGCTCTGGACATCTAATCCTACAGATATAACCAGCCCTTTGAGGGCAACCATAATGCTGATGTGGCCCGCGATGAAATGGAGTTTGACACCCCTGATCTAGTGGAACCAGAAGCCTTGTGGCTCTAAGTGAGGACTGTTTTGTTAACGTGATTCTGCTTTGGGCAGAACTTCATGTTTCAGCCCTATGTGCTGTACACATCCAAAGCATTGAAAATTAGCAGGTGGATTTTCTCAAACAACAACAGAATTTGAGGGAGTGGTCTCTTCACCTGCAGGTACTTCAGGGCCTCTGTCGCAAGTGGAGAAAAATAGATGTGGTCCATTTAGCTTCCAGACTCAACAACAACATGGACAGTATGAGTTCCTAACTGACAGACATCCAGCATCATTTAGTCTTTCCTCCCCAAGGAGGCCTACTTGTTCATTCATTGGATTTTAGGTTTTTTTAATCATTAAGGTTTAGGACAGGGGTATTGAATTAAAATTTACAAAGGTCCAGTCAGTAAAATATTCTTCCAGCAGAGGTCCGAATCCCATGTTTGTGCAATGACCGCCCTGTATCCTCGCAACCAATCACCTGCTTGTTAACTTGGATAGCCCCCGCCCTCTGTCTATAGCTTTCCTGCCTCCAGCTGTTGGCTCTGTGAGACTGGCAGTGGTGATGGCTGTGGGCAGAACGACTCTAAAGGGTGGGACGGCAGGGGTCCGGATGAGACATTAACTGGGTCCGGATCCGGACCTCGGTCCGCCATTTAGCGATGCCTGGTTTAGGATATAATATGTGGGTGTGTTCATGCAATTGCAAGCTGCCTAGGAACACACACTACTTCAAACTGGCCATACATTAATCATTTTTTTTCCCATTCAACTAGTGGGTTAATCGAAAAACAAAATACCCAATTCCACCACCCCCACATTCAAGGTAGATGAGGGAATCCTTCCTGTTGTGCTATTGTGTTCTAAAGGTGGGGAGACGTCTCCCCCATCAGAATACACTGATCCGTGCTGCCAGCTATAGCCGACAGCACTGATCATTTAGGGGAAAACCCCACATTTTGGTTGTACATAAATCAATTGCCAGAACACACTGATCAGCACTCGCAGCTATTGGCTGCAAGTGCTGATCGGATGCTGGTTCTCCAACATGTCTCTTCGTCAAAAGCCAATCACTGGACCAGCTTCGGTCGGACAGACAGCTGCACACATTGACCAGTTTTAGGCCCATATGTATCCAAAATGAGACTGACATCCCCCCATCAAGGCATTTTAATATTTGCTTAACTAATTAGTATGTTGGAGGGGGATGTGTTTGGAACCAGGGAAGGTAAAGAATAAAACTTCTGCTTCAAAGCGGAGCTCCACCCAAAAGGGGGAATTCAGTTTTAAGCACTAAACCCCCCCCCCCCCCGCCACATTTGCATGTAATGTTTTTTTTTGAGGGGGTACCTAGTTTTGACAGGTACCCGCTCCAACTTCCTCTCCCCCTCCCTCCTCCCTGCAGTCTTCTGGGACATGACACAGGTCCCAGAAGATTGCCGGACCAGTCAGCAGGTGCAGCGCGTGCCGGGTGCCCACAGTTGAAATGCCAGTGCCGGGAAGAGGAGTAGAAGAAAAGTGACGGTTCGGGTGACCAGCTCGCTGGATCGTGAGGTGAGTGTGTGTTATTAAAAGTCAGCAGCTACACTTTTTGTAGCTGCTGACTTTTAATAAACAAAACAATGACTGGAGCTCCGCTTTAAAGTATATACAGTGTAATACAAAAACAAGCTTGTGCATGTTCAAGAAATTGCTATCTAAAAGCTTAAAAGGATTATTTAAAGCCAGAACCACCCACATCATTCAATTTTATGCACAGTGAACCTAATTCCGGTGGTGTGTCTTCAGTCAGACAGTAAAGCAGAGATTAACACTTCAGGGATCAAGTCTCTGTCTTATGGTACAATACTACTAGTTCTGCCTAAATTCCTATCTAATAAAAGGATGATATTTGATAACTCCCATATATGTGGGTATAAAATGGCATTCATTTATACTGTAATTAGGAGATTAAAAGCATAGTGGAGACATTATGTGAGTTACAAAACCCAAGAGAGTTTACAGAACATAAAAGCATACCTCTTGCTGACATGTTCTACTGTCGGAGTATAAACTGCTATCACATAATACTATTAATATTATACCGAAAGCTAACATGCTTTTCCATGCTTTGCAACTTAGATTGATTCAGGTATAGACTGCAATAACCCCGGCTAGACACAGAAGGTATAAGGGCCTCACTTGTCGGAACCCAGAAACCAATAGAAAGAATTAAATAATACAAAAACCTTAAAAACTAAAAACAGACCTTGCAGCACCTGGGACACTTAAAAAGAAAACTAGGGGAGAGACCAATGCTACATAACCTTAAAAAGTTGATAAGCATTCAGTGGCCCAGAAGATCTATTAGATTGTAAGCTCTTACAAGCAGGGCCTTCTTAACCCTCTTGTATCATATTGTATTGTAACTGTACTGTCTCCCTTTATATTGTAAAGGGCTGCGCAAACTGTTGGTGCAATATAAATCCTGTATAATAATAATAATAATAACTACATTTAAGTGTATTACTTATGTACTTATTAGTTAGGGTTCTTTCATTACATTGTGTTTTCCAGACATACCCTTAAGGTGGTTGTTAACCCACTATACTATGATCATGCCATCCCCTCTGTTATAAAACGCTATGTGTCCCTGTGCCTGTGCTATAAAAAACAAATGCTGATTATATCTTATATCACAGCGTTTCCCTGCGCTCACGTGACTCCTCAGCTCTCTCCTCAGAGTAGGAGGGGAGAGAGGGCCGAGGAGTCACGTGAGCGCCAGGAGACCCTCTAATATAAGGTATAATCTGCATTTTTTTTTATAGCACAGGGACACAGCATTATACAACAGAGGGGATGGCATGATCATAGTATAGATATGAGAGCCGCAGGAGGGGAGGATTGTGGAGTGGAGGTGGGGAAAGGACGACACAGGAGACACAAAAGAGCACAGAGGAGAGATGCGGATTACGGAGGCACGTAAACTGACCACGGTGTCAGGGCTCACCAGACATGATAAACTGTGGTCAGTTTACAGGGGGGAGGGTATAGCCAGGCAGGATCAGCCAGGTATTTCAGGTGATACAGGGGGCCAAATTACACAGCACAAACACTGTGCTGTATAACATGCTTTAAGGGAACAGGATCCATTTTCTTTTTTTTTTTTTTTTTTTAGGGTAACAAAAACACTAAGTAAGTTGGGTAAGAAGAAGAGAAATATATAAAGTAGCAAGGAAGAGCAAGATGCAAAATTACTAACATAAAAAATGTAGCTACCAATTGATTTTGTGCAATGCTTTTTACAAGGAATGCAAATATGAGATTCAAGAGTGCAATCAGGGCAGCTGAAAGTAACCCTATGACCCTATGAAAGAAAATGGCTTCAGAAAATAGAAGAAACCCCCCAAAAAAATATACAGATATATCAACATTAGGAGGGTCAGGAGAGAATATATGGGCCCCAGAAGTTAAGAATACAGGCATTTGGTCACGAAGACAAGGTAAAGGCAAATGTGTTACATTTTCTTTTCAGTTTACCTAAAAAGGAGGGCTTAACAGATGTAACAGAAACAAGGCAAAAGTAGCTGTGTGGGGTTCCAAACAAGCTAGTAAGTGCCCATTCACACTACCACGACTGGTCAGGTGACTGGTCAGCCTGACAAGTCGCGGTCCATGCAGTGCTACGGGAACCGTTCTAATAGGAGCGGCTCAAGTCGCTTCGACTTAGAAAGTAGTTCCTGTACTACTTCGGGGCGACATTGGAGCGACTTGCATTGACATTCATTATATGAAGTCCGTGCAAGTCGCGCCGAAGTCGTGGTGCACGCGACTTCACAGGTCGCCCCTGAAGTTGCGCCGCGGTAGTATGAACCGGCACTTAAGCTAAATATTAATAAATTGCCAGGACTTAACCTACCTTTGTGAGTTCTCATAGTGCTTAGCTCAGCAATAGCCAAGATGCTATTCCTTGTTTTTAACAACACTATATTGACTGGAACAATACCATCTAATTGGCGTAGAGCAAATGCAGTACTAAGGTCTAGAAGGGCCTTCTGATCCGATCCTGTCTGTGAAATACAGACGTAATGGAAACCCTATTTTCCATTCGTCTGGAGGATCTGATCGAAAGAAAAGGGTTAGGCAGTTTGTTTTCATTTGATCTCCCATAGAGGAGAGCAGGGATCTGACAGGTCCATCTCAGGACAGTGAGTGGAGACAGACCTGTCATTCGCATGCTCAGCAGGGATCGGAGGATCGATCCCCGCTAAGCAAAACTGAGTCTGCCGGGCAGAAAGACCATGTGAAAGGACCCTAACATCTGACTTCAGTTAATTTCAGTTTGCATCAGTTTGTAACATCTGACTGTACTGCAGTTCAGTTTACTTTAATTTATATCCATTTATGTCCACAAGGGACGCAGAACTGTTTCTGCAGACATAAACTGACTGGGTTTAAACGTATATAAACAGACATATGTCCGTTTACATCTGCCCACCCATAGAGATACATTGTGGTTCAGTCTGGATCAGTCGGAAAAGCTAGCTGATGGATCAAGACAGAATGTCCATGTGAAAGGCCTCTAATTGCCAGATCACCTGGTGAAAAGAAAAAAAAAAGCCTTAAACAAGAAAACTAATGCAGCTACCACATTAAGGTGGTTGTAAATCGCTGGACATTTTTTTTCTTTTACCCTACAAGGTAAAGCCACAATGTGCAAGTATGCGTCGCATACTAGCACAATATGGTAAACTTACCCTAAAACAAAGCCCTCCCGCGTCAAGATGTCAGAGCTGGAGGCCGCTTTAATCGTCACCAGTCTTGCTTCTGGGTTTGCAGACTCTGGCTGTGTGACTGACCGGAGCCGCGATGTCACTCCCGCGTTTACGGTACAGGGCTCTGAAGGAACAGTACGGGTGGCTGTTCCTTCCGAGCGCATGCACCAGTAATGTCGCTGGCTGCATGTACAGTAAAAATATCTTCTAAACGGTGGATGTTTAGGGGATATTTACAGTACCTATAGGTAAGCCTTATTATAGGCTTACCTATAGGTAAAAGTCAGAGATGGAAGTTAAAAGTTTGGTAAGATGCAAAGAATATATTACGATTTATGTGGGGGTTTAATACCACATTGAGCCTATGGACAGCAGCAGGAAAGCAGTGCTATTCCAGTAAAAGAAAAAACATTCAGACAGTTCTCAACCCACTTCTGGCACCTCTCTATGGTACTGGGATCCCAGTACCATAGAGAGGTGCCAGAAGTGGGTTGAGAACTGTCGTCGGTCTGATTTAGAAGATAAAACCCCCAGCTCAACAAACACTACAGACTATGTGCTCAGCACTTTGAAGACTCCATGATCTGCCGCAGTTGAGACACCTGCGGGGACATTATTACTGGTACCAGAGAGAAACTGCCCAGAGCGAGGACGCCCAGGAGAGAGGACAGGCACCATTTAGGAGAACATAAGATCAAGCTCTATAATGCCCATTGTCTGGTAAGAGGCTTATCCTCCTATTTGAGTGGTTCACATCCTCCCATGAGCACCTATTTCACGTCTGGAGTTTTCATATACGCCCTTGAATATTCTGCCTTCTGGTAAGGGGCCAGTCCTTATCATGGTGGCGGGATTATCTGCACCTTAAAGCTGAAGTGGATTTTTCATTTGGATATCTCCACATCCTACTGGGAACAGTGTTTTGGACTTTATGCACCTTTACCTTTGTTTTTCACTTTCACTGCACCGTAAAGTAGCAGTGGTAACTTCACTTGGATATTTTCACAATCTAATTGAGATTATTAGTTTGGACTTTATACACCTTTTCTTTCATTTTCACTTGAGTGTGATTTTGTTTACATTGCTGATATAGTAACTATATTGTTATATTTTGATGCTTATCAGTTTATCATTCATCACTTATACCAGAGTTGTGCGACAAATTGTTCATTCTATTGGTGTTTTGGTTCACTCCAACTTGGTTGGTCGACACTTATCAGTTTAGCGCACCTGCTTCTTTATACACACCTTTATGGTTTCTTGCATCGGGCCCTGAAGGTTCTAGTTACGCCTCTGGTATGGGTTACCTTTAATCTCTACCTAAAACACTTTTTTTGCTCAGTATGGGCAACATACAGATTTGATTTAATTTATTATTCATGCTACATACAGACTGTAATAAATAATGCGATCGCTATATAAAGTGTTTCAAACCCTGCAACAGGACCTCTAACTGTATCTAAACTTGGATCACAACAGGCAGCACTGGGATTTATCCCAGTAATCTGTAGTTAAAGAAATATTCCAAAAATGTTTTATTGGATATGTGAGTGGCATACAGGCTCATATACATTATAAATGGCCAGGCAGACATTGCAATTTCTCATACAATAAACTCCTCTATGTATTTCTCTCTAATGCATCTAAAAAAAAAGGCCTGGTTTAAAAAAATGAGAGCAAAGCAAACTAATCAAAAGTGGAACAGTTTCTCTAAGAAACCAGTTGGGTTTTCGTCATCCAAAGAATAAATCAAGCTTTAGATTTCAGCATGTCAAGCTGTGGCAGTGAAGGTCAGTCTGGCCATCATGTACATGAGGGCTAGAAGTAAAAGCGTAACTCCATTTTTGTTAAGAAAAATACAAACATTCCCCTCTGGGTGATCTCTGTACATTACAAGGATTTTAACAACCTTTGTTGCAGATTCCTACCTTTTGTTATTCTGAAGATATCTGTTTGTTTCTCTGTGCTGAGTGGGTCTAATGGTAGTGGTTTCATAGTTATCAATCAGCTGTGCAGCTGCAGAGCACTAATGAGGAATGCTGCTGGGCCAGCATTCCTTTAGATGTGTCCCTTTTGGGAGTATCTCACCAAAACTGACATTTTTGTTTCAGGGGATGACTGAAATCTGACTTGTATCTTAGTGCAGACTTCTGGGAAAATCAGTGAGCCAATCACACAAGCAGAAAATGATGTTTCTTGGTTGTGTTCAGTACACATTCTTGTACAGAACACTTCCAGGTCGCCATGTTGCAATTTCAGAAAATTACAGCGGCTGCAGATTGAAAAGGAAAGGTCATTTTTAATAACATTTATTAACAATATGACTTGTGTCGCAATCGTATACACTACTATATTATTTTTTCTTTATTTGCTATTTTTTTCCCCCCGGAAAGTGGAGTTACCCTTTAAAGAAAAGAAAATAAGTATTTTCTAACCTGGTCTTTCTGTAGCCTTTTCAAAACATACTAATTACATCAAACTGCTTTTTTTTAAGGGAATATGACCCTAAAGAAAGATTAAAATGAGACACCTCAATAATTAGATAAAAAGCAAGTAATCACCAAGTATTCCCTTTCGTAAACTAATTCTGTACAATTTTTAGTTAAAATTTTTTTAATTAACATTTTCGATATAAACAGTGAAAACAGGTGACATTGCAAATGAAACGGAATCCAGAATCGAGGCAAAACACGGGGAACGTTTGCGATGCCATTATTTCTTAATGACACCGGAATTGCGGTGCAATTTTGCCGCAATTGTCGAGCGACAAAATGCGCTAAAATTGTGGCCAAAAAAAACCCCCACACTACCAAACGGCCTTGCTTATTTTATTAAATTTGGTACAGGAGCTTCTTTGGCTCGTTTTTTGGAGCAGAGGGAGGCCCATTTAAATAAATGGTGCCACTCCAAAAACGCGCCACAAAAACGCTAAAAAAAACGCAGTGCAGCAGGTGTCGCTGCAGTACGCTTAGGTGTAAATGGAGCCTAAAAAAGATTTTCCTATGACCATCACCAGAGATAATAGCAGATTGTTAAGGAGGAAATGTGGTCTCCCCTGCTGCTGTATACAATAGTTCAGTGGGGAAGATTTCCCATCCACATTAAGTATGTGGATGGGGGAATCAAGTCAGTTTTTTGTTTCAACCCACTGATTGAAAAAAAAAAACAAAAAAAACCTGGATTATCTATGGCCTACCTAAAACGGGCCATACATGGATCAACATTTCGATACATGTTTGGGCAGGGAGGTTGTACATAAGTCAATCTGCAGATCAACTTATCTGTTAGATTTTCCCCACTCGATCAGTGCTGCCGGCTAAGCCTGCAACGCTGATCACTGTACAGGTGGTCCCCGGGTTACAAACATTTGACTCCTACTTACAAATGGAGGAAGACAACAGGAAGTAAATCTACCCCTAGGAAGGGAAATTCACTCATGTAAGAGCTACCATGGGAAAAAGATGTCTCCACTGAACCTTTATCACCAATCCTGTTTTCCACAATAACCCAAAATTTTCAAAATCCAATTGTCAAAGGGACAGAAAATTAGGTGAAATCTTCTGAACAAGGGAAAAGACAGCAAAACACATGTTACAGGGGTGTTAACCCTACCCTATGCTATCCAAAAAACTTAAAAATTATTATTTTTTGGCTGGGGTTACACTTAAAAAATGTACCTGATCCGACTTACAAACAAATTCTGAAGAACAAACCTACAGACCTTATCTTGTTTGTAACCCGGGGACCGCCTGTATTCTAATGGCGGGGAAGTCTCCATGCTGTCAGAACACAATAGCTTAGCAGGAGGATTCCCCTATGCACATCAAGTATGTGGATGGAGTGAATTGAGTCAGTTTTTTTTGTTCAATCTGCTGGAGGAACGAAAAAAAATGTATAATATGGACTGCCTAAGGAAATGAGTTCTATACAACAGTTTGAAAAAACTGCAAGTTATTGGCTTGTTACTTCTTCAGCAAGGGACATAAATTGTTTTTAATTTGCCTAGCTTCAAACACTTGCCTCCGGCTTCTTCAATTTGCCCTGTGCCAGAATTCTGAAGTCAGAGGCAAGGCGGGCTCAGACAGCTGCACCGTAGAACCTCTGGAGAACAGGTGCTGCTGACAGATAAGCTCCTTCATGTGTTCATTCCTCTTTTATTGACCCCCGACACAGAGACTCACAATAGCTTTTCGAAAGACTTAAAATTCTCCAAATATAGGGACTAAAAAAAATAGCACTGATATCATTAAATCAGTCATCTATTTAAACCAAGTGTACCACATACTTAGGAAAGACCTAAAAGAAAACCACAGATAAGCATACAATACTTCCAGCTTAGCTGTTCACTAACATATTTATTTATTTTTAATTTTGGATTGAGTTTTAAAACCCTTGTTAGTTTATTATAAATTTCCTGTGTCTTGTAAAGGTGGGCAGTTGGGCAGGGAAACTTTCCTTCACTTCCTGTCCTGGTGACCTAAGAGGAAGTAAAAGTGAGGTGAATTCCCCTCTTAGCCAGCTGATATTCAAACAAGTGTCCAGACTAGGGCTGAACGATAGTCGATGTGATATCGACTATCGTTCTGCGGGCGTGGGCGATATTCATATCGCCGAAGACACGATATTTTGCATTAGGCAGGGAGGCAGAGAGAAGTCGGGACTCGGGGGGAGGAGGAGGACTCACAGTGATTGTAGCCGACACATCCATCCCACACGTTCAGCGGTGAGCAGTGCGCCGTGAGCAGCTGCACAGCTAACCAATCACGCGTGCCTGCACACCTGATTGGTTCCCTGTGCCGCTACTCACGTGATTGGTTCCCTGTGCCGCGCTCACCGCTCGGTCAAGAGAACTAGCTCCAGGGCAGCAGACTGAACGTGTGGGACAGATGTCATGTCAGGCTGTGTTCTTCTACTTCCTACCACCACTGTGAGTCCCGACTCTGCCTAATCCACACTGTCAGTGTCTTCTGCATTCCACCCAGTTCAATATCGCAATATATATATATAGTTGAAAAACAAATATCGCAATGTACTTTTTTTCCCAATATCGTGCAGCCCTAGTCCCGACCGACATATTTAGCGTCACCTCTTGTTTTGTTGACTACTGTAAAATTTTACAATTCTTATGAATTTGGGTAGTGCCAACAATAGTCCAAGGACAAACAGAGGGAGTGAATCTTCCCTGTGGGGTCATCAGCATCCTTAAAAACTTGACTGGGAATTTTAACTCTTCCCAATCCATCAAAAGAAGCTTTGGCTATATACACATATTAATAAAAATAATAAATGAATAAGGTGTGCAGGTGATGGATGTTCAGTAAGCAATACCCATAAATGATCTTAAACCAGTGCTGTAAATTTTGCCGGGGATACTAAAAATGCCAAGAGCCCACAGCACACTTCTTCAGCTATTTAGAAATATAAGTAGTAGGGAATGCCCTACCACATTCCATAATGCATTGTAGGAGCCCCCTTAATAACTTGCCCAGGCCCTGTGGCACAGAGTGGGATCCAGTGGAGATGTTCCTCAGCAGCATTGTTTCCAAAAGGTGCACATACCATGCCCAAGCACATTTTATCCCTCCCAAGTCCTTTTTGTTAAAAGCAGAAATTTACCCAAAAGGGAAAATTCCCACTTTTCTGCCTCCTCACCCCACCACCACCACCACCATTGTGGGACAGTTTATTTTTGAGGGGGAGAGGGTACCTAGTTTTGACACAGCACAGGTCCCAGAAGGCTGTGGGACCATTCACAAGACCGTTTTTTTTTTTAGGGGGAGTGGGTACCTAGTTTTGACACAGCACAGGTGTAACGCTCCTGCGTTTTATGTATAATGTGGATTTACAGCTGCAGAAATATTCCACTTCAGTAGTCATGTAGAGAAACGCTGAGACACCAATCCCAACTCCCAAGACTCATGTGTGGATAGTCTCAATTCAGCAAGTAGATACACACACTCAATAAGATGTTCCTAGAGTGACTTATATGTATAGTAATATAGTGATGATAGGCTGAAGAGACAGGTTGGGTAGAGATGGTAGATGACAGACACTTGAAAGGAATGTTCTTGAAAGTAAGATAGTAGCAGATGGGATGCAGATAGGTTTAGCAATCATGTATGGTAGCAGATGATAGAGTAGAAGGTGAACATACAGGATAGACCAACCCAGTGCAAGAGCAGATGGTATTAGGCTCAAGAGCTAGCAATCTTAGTTAATGCTGATGTAGTAATAGTCCTTAGTATGCAGAGCTAGATAGTGTAAGCTTTAGTATGAAGGTTATAGAGGTTTCCCCTGTGGGGTACTTATCACTAGTAGCAATGTAGTAGAGGAGAGGTTCGGCAAGAGCGGATGATCCGGTAGCGGGATACAGGGATCAGCAGCGTGGTTCTGATAGCGAGGTATGCTTGCAAGCATGAGAGCTTCAAGGCAGATTATGCGGCGTTGAACGAACATGTGAGTGAGACCGCCGGAGGTTGAAATAGCCGCTCCAGCGGCGCTCAGTGATGACAGCATCGGTCTTAAAGGTGTATGCGCACCTTACCAAAAGAGAATGGTGGGGCGCATACACTTAGGAAAAGTGGAATTAGGGTACCAAAGGTACCAGAACATTACAACAGGTCCCAGAAGGCTGTGGGACCATTCACAAACCACAGCGCGGCTTGTTTATGTGCACTGGGAAGCCACAAGAAGTCACAGCCGGCTTCACACACTAGAGATGCCAGGGGCCCAAAAACTGGTAAAGAACTGGCTTGATTGAGGGCGGCTTTGGATCCCTTGACAGGTAAGCATCCTTTTACTAAAAGTCAGCAGCTAAAGTATTTGTAGCTGCTGACGTTACATTTTTTTACTCCTAGGGTGACGGACCAATTTAACTAGTGCGATCGCTCTTGTACTGTGCTCGGAAACAGATCAGCATACTGTGGCCTTGCCCACTTGAAATAGGTAATCTCGGGCAAGGTTCTATTGGGACTCCAGCAAGGTAGGCATATATGTGCTTGCCAAACGTGTCTAAACACAGAACTCTCATGGACCATTAAACACTCACAGACCAAGGAATCACTGTAGTCTGGATGGCAGGTGATGACATAAGCATGCTTAGGCTTGGCACAATGCGAGCAGAGCAGCAGGCAAGTGGAGACAATCCTACTCAGGCATTGTACAAAGCAACCATACTGTAATGTGAGTACACCCTAAGAGTCATACTTTGCATATAGCAGATGCCCATAGTTTTAGGGACTCCCAGGAAACTCTGTTGCATCAATTTGGCAAAAGAAATTATTAGCTTTGAGAGGGGCTGCTCATCATTCTAAGACCTGCTGGAATTTCTCTTTCCAATTCTTTTGGGATTGAGCACAGGCACTATATCGCTATTATCACATATTCACTATTATATACCCTGTCTGATCATTCCAATCAGTTGTTAGGTTACAATGCTCATGGATATCTGACCGTGTAAGTGTGGCCTGTGTTCATAGCATGGGCCCCCAATTTAGGCAGGCCATAGATGGATCAAAATTCAGCCGGCTCAGCAGGAACCAGCTGAAATTTGATCTGTCTATGGCCAGGATGGTTGTATGGAAGTCAATCCATCCTGTTGGGTTTTTTTTTGCCCGATCCCTGCCAGTGTTCTGCTGAAAACTGCAACTTGCCAAAATCTCCAACCATGTCACTTCCGGTGACTCTCCAGCAGCAATAATTGGAGATCGACGAGTTGGTGTTTTCACAGAACACCAGCAGCGTATACACTACGGTACACGAACAGTTGGCTGCTTTGACAGAACACCGGGTAAGGAGAAAAATAGTTGTCACCGCCTCGAAGGCGGTCATGTTGTTGGTTTGAAGCGGGCCAACTAAGAATGTCCACTCATTATATCGTGTACCGTACTGTACATGCTTCCGGTGTTCTTTGAAAACACCAACTTGATGAAACCTCCAATTATTGCTGCTGGAGAGTCACCGGAAGTGACTTGGTTGGAGATTTTGGTGAGTTGGAGTTTTTGGCAGAATACTGGTGGCTATAGGCACCAGCAGTGATCATTGTATTCTGCCTGTGGGGAAAGCTCCCCGCCGGCAGAACACAATGGTGATGTGGGAAGGATTCCTCCATCAACACTAACTGTGTTGATGGGGGGAATCAAGCAATTTTCTTTCATTCAACCCGTGGTTGAAGAAAATAAAAACGTACACTGAATAGCGTGCCTTAGCTTTTATCACAGAGGTACAATAGTGTGTCAGGGATGTTTGTCGAGGTCAAAAGAAACCTGCTCCATCTGACTGCTGACATATCCCAACAAAATATGAATAAGTGGATAATCTCATATCCATTAGTACAGCCCACTTGATTACAAAGAGAGCTCTTTTGTGGAGCAGCTTCCCATTATAAACTACTACAAACAAATGAAAGGTGTGGTGGCACCACTCTTTATTCTATGCAATAAAAGATCAGAGGCTTGAAATAGCTTGTATAAGATTTATAAAAAGAACATAAGGTTGTGTTTACATATCTGTTAGGTAAAAGAACTTGCACAACTCAGCGTTGTTTGGAAAGGCTGAAAATGAGAAACATTTGTTGGCCATGATGTGATGAACAAAACATTCCAGGTGCCGGAAAAAAACGCAAAACCATTCCACAAAAGCAGAATAGAAGTCGCATTTCTGATTCCATTACACCTATGTTTATGTTTGTCTACAATGCTTTACAAACATGCCATACAGGAGCACATTCCAATAAGCAGTACACCACCATCACTGAGCCGGCCAACAGTCGTCACATGCAGGACGAAGGCAAAAATTGTCTCTCTTCAGTCATCCATTGAAATAACACAATGCTTAACAAAACCAAGGCTAAAAATAAGCTCTTTAACTGTCTGGAAAGCGGAAAACACCTACTATAACAGGAAAACAACTACTATCAATAATGACAAAACAAGGCAATTCATTATTTCCTGCCTGCAAACTGATTGAAAGAAGAGCAATAAACAGGAACACTAAAGAGATTTTACTAGCACGGTCATTTATCACTAAAGCTGAAGTTTACATATGACAATTTTTACATAGTTATACTGCTCCAGCTTGGAACAATGTACGTATGTATGTGCCATACCTATGGGATTCCCATGGAAGCTGGAAATCTCTGTAATAGACCCCATTGCTACATTGATCTCCACTAGCTTCTGGCTGCTGTGCCTGGAAGCAAAGCATTCTCTGATTGGATGAGGTAGAGACGCAGGGCGGTGACATCTTGATCTCCACCTCATCCAATCAGAAGACGCGTTACCTTATTTGAGGGCATGCAAAGTGTTCGATAAATGGCACTGGGCTAAAGCTGGATACACACTATCCAACTTTTGTTGGTAGATTTCCTTCAGATTTACCTTTTCTATGTAGTGCAAGGGCCTGCCAGATTGCATACAAATTGAAAGTGTTTAGGTTTGACCTTATATTATATGGTTTTGGTAAGTCTAAAGGAAAAAGTCTTCAGAAAATCTTATAGTGTGTATGGCCCATAAGCAAGTGACCGCCTGTGTTAAGTAAAGCCAGACATAGATGGTTTGAATCTTGGCCGGTTCAACAGGAACTAATCGATCAATTTGGGTACAGCCAGCCTGTCGGATTTTTCATGCCAGCAGGTACAGCCAATAATCACTGTGTGTTCTCCAGGCCAGGGTGGTTCACTGTGCCCTAAACACAATAGCTCAGCAAGAGGGATTCCCTCATTAACGATGACTGTGTTGATGGAGGAATCCAGCGATTTTCTTTCCTGCAACCACAGGAAAATCACTCCATCTATGGCTGGCTTAAAGGAGTTGTAAAGGCAGAAGTTTTTTTTTTTATCTTAAAGCATTTCTATGCATTAAGATAAAAAAAAAGCCTTCTGTGTGCAGCAGCCGTCCAGCCCTCTCTCTATCCAGTGATGTCCATGAGTTATTTGACCGTCCGGGACGCTCCATCCTGACTGGCTGAGACACAGCAGCCGCGCCATTTGCTCCCGCTGCTGTCAATCAAAATCAGTTAGCCAATCAGGAGAGGGGGGGGGGGGGTCAGACACACAATGGGCACACCAAGGTGCAGCTCAGCCTGGGTGCCCCCATAGCAAGCTGCTTGCTGTGGGGGCACTCAACAGGAGGGAGTGGCCAGGAGCAGCGAAGAGGAACCCCAGAAGAGGAGGATCTGGGCTGCTCTGTTCAAAACCAACTGCACAAACTTCATCCTTTTGACACAGAATACCCTTACTGTTTCAAAAAAAAAGTAGTAAATGCATATTCTTTTGCAAGAAACAAAAATGCACATGTATTATTTTTTTTTCCTGGGTGCCTGTAAAGCATTGCACCCGCAATCAGCAGATCATGGGTGCAATGTCAGGCACTTGTAGACTGTCAGTAGTAGTACACTGTCTGCCCATACCTTCAATGCAGGCAGGCAGTTACTGAAGTCCATAAAGATCAAGAGAATACAAGAGCATTCTCCAGCAGCCTTAGAGCCAGACGGTAGTTGTAGTGCATTCATTCACAGAACTATGTGAATGAATGACACAGCCATGTGGGCGAAGCCCCGCACGGCCACACTGTTTTCAAATTGTGACAGCGGGTGCGGGTAGAAGGTCCCCTGGTCGCTGTCACAGGCAGGGGGCGGATCAGGGGGTGAGGTGGTCGTTTTTTCAACATGTTGAGAAAGGTGGACCTTACCTTTAAAGTTTTAATAGAGTGAGGAAGGGTTAGAACCTCTAATTCTACTGGAAAGATATTTCCTAACTTTGTGCCCCAGTGACACCCAAAAATAAAGAACTAGGAGACACCAGGACAGGAAAATTTAGCAAGAAAACATTTAGGCCCCATTCACACTTGAGTAGAGTTTCTTTGGTTGTTTTTCGTAATTTTTTTTCACCATTTGTACTGGGGGTTTTTGTGCACATTTTTGTTTTGAGCAATTTAAAATAAATAGTTTTAGCCAATGGAAAGCTAGTTACTAGGCAAGAAAACTCTCATTGAAGTCTATTGGGGCCAAAAACCCATTATTCTGTCCCAAAAGAAGCTTGTGTACTTTCCAAGCCACAAATTTCATGCGACGCTACACTCAGGTGTAAATAGAATCAACTGACTAGAATAGAAATCATAGTGTCCAGCACTGAACCCCTTATGGAGAAGTATCAAATCTCAGTTCAGATTGCTCAGGTATGAACAGCCCTATTAAATATAATGCAAATCTAGGTGTTGAGTGTTTAAGCACTTCTGGAGAAGTATCAAATCTCATTTTAAAATGCTTAGGTGTGAACAGGGCCTTGCAGAGTTTAACATTTCCCAATGTGTTTTTGTTGCTTTCTCCCCCTGGAAATATTCTCTGTCACCTGTCCCTACTGACCATCCTCTTGGTGCTATCCAATACAAAATAAAATATCTGAGTAAAGCCTTAGAAAATGTCTGTAAGGAATGACCACAGAGGGAAGAAACCTTAATGTGGTTGTAAACCCTTCCATATACCCAGTGAAGTAACTGGCCTCAGGTGATAAACAGAGATTTAACAAATCCTCCTACAAAAGTTGTACCTATTTATTGCAGTCTTCTCTTCTCTACATCCATTTAAAGTGCTGAATTTATAAGCCTTTCTGAGAGTTCAGAAAAAAAGGGGCGGAGAGCTAAAGCCACACTCTGCAGAGCTCAGTGAGGAGAGCTCTGAAAGCTGATTGGAGGGAATTAACACACCCCCTTTATACAGCTCACAGGAACAGAACTGAAGCCGTCAAGCTGGATCTCCTCCCCTGACACCATTTTTCTCTTGGTGTCAAGAAAACTTGTCAGAAGTGACTCATGCTGATAGCAGAGGAACAAAGCAGCTGACAGAAATGGCACTTAGTGCTCTTAATTGAGACAAGTACACACTAGAGATGAATATTTGTTCATATTTCATATCTGAGGTTTACAACCACTTTAAGTCCAGTGTTGCTGATACTGTAAAAGAAAACACTGAGGAATGGATACTGCAGGGATCAAGGTTATGAAGCCAAGACACATGAATTTAGAGAACGAATAAAGCAGATACTGTGAGTGATTAAAAGTGGGTAAGAAGAGCAGATGGGAAAAAAAAAAGAAGAGTGAAAAAGGTGAAAGAGTAAAAAACTGCAACAGAAATTAGAAGAAAGTGAGCCAGTAAAACCGAGCCAGAAATGAGCTGGAAAGTGAAATAGAACCAGAGAGAGAGAGAATGCTATTCTGGGTGAGACTGTTCCCTTTTCACATGAACTCTGGCTGGCAGTATACAGCTTTATATCTCAACTCCTACAGTATAAATATAGATCTGTACAGAACTGCTTTATTTTATTCAGAAGCATTACAAAATATGTTTAAGCGTATTGGATTTTTAGTGAAAAATGATTTATTTAAACTACTGTATGTTCTAGATCAGGGGTCTCCAAACTTTCTAAGCAAAGGGGCAGTTTACTGTCCTTCAGGCTTTAGGGGGGCCGTACTTTGGCCAGTGTGTGTATAAAATGCCCCGGCAATAGCTCCCCATTATTGGTTATAATGGGAGAAATAGTGCCCCATTGATGGTGTTAGTAGTGGGATAGTGCCCCAGATAAAGGCAAGCAAAGGGACACATCCAAGCCCCCATGCCGCAGTTTGGGAACCACTGTTCTCGATAATATAGGGTGGGATCATTTGAAGCATATGTAAACGCTCACCTTGAACAACAATACATTCAGTTTAAAATAGAAATTAAAGGCACAACATTTGTGTAAAGATATGAAAAACATTATAAATACCCTTTTCCCCATTTTTTCAAGTGATTACATACCCTCTGTTCTCAGATGCATAAGGGTCTTAAAGAGCTGGGGGAGAAGAAGCAGCAGTACACTGATCTTTACAGTAAATGGCTGCACAATGGGTTTTGTAAATGGCTGCACAGTGGGTTGTGTCAGGACAGATCTAATGATTGATGAAGAGCAGGCTAGAAAACAGACCATGCTGTGCTCTCATGCCTAGCATGGTCAGTATGAAATAGGGAAGCAGAGGGATTTACCAGGAACACCAGGGATTTCACACAAGGAAAGCAAAACAAAGAGAACAGGATACTTTTTCATACAAGTACATGGTACAGAAGGCATATATTAGGAATATGAGGTTTTGGGTTGACAATTTTTTTTTTTTTAAATGAGTTGTAAAGGCAGAAGTTTTTTTATCTTACCACATTCTATGAATTAGGTTAAAAAGCCTTTTGTATGTAGCAGCCTCCCCAGCACCCCCTAAAACTTACCTGAGCCCCATCTCGCTCCAGCGATGTATACATGTCCCTCGGCTTTCCGGGACCCTCCCTCCTGACTGGCTGAGACGCAGTGGCGCCACTGGCTCCCACTGTTGTCAAAGTCAGTTAGCCAATCAGGAGAGCAAAGGATGGGCCCGAAAAGCAACTTTGTGTCTGAATGGACACACGGAGCTGCAGCTTGGCTAGTGTGCCCCCATAGCAAGCTGTTTGCTGTGGGGGCACTCAACAGGAGGGAGGGGCCAGAAGCATCGAAGAGGGACCCGAGAAGAGGAGGATCGGGGCCACTCTGTGCAAAACCAACTGCACTTAGGAGGTATTTATAACATGTTTGTTATTTAAAATAAAAAAAACAGGAGACTTTACAATATAAACTTTAAATATATTTGAAGAGCTCTCTCTCTCTCTCAGTAGAATCTGGTTTGGCACTGGCCGGTCTAAACAGCATGTAAGGTTCTGCATCTCCTCATTTATATATACACACAGTACAAAATTACAGTGTGCTAAAGATTAAACTATCAGTGATGTGTACTAAGCTGCTGTGCTATATCTATAATTGATATGAATAGGTGATAAATATTAAATAAATAGTGCATGACACTGTGCACTATCTAATATCTCCTTACTTACAGCTGCTCAAAGGTTTCCAGCACAATACAATGAAGCAGGGTCTAGGTTTGGCTGTCTTGCATTGAATAATATCCAGGTTAACATGGACCCTGCCTTCCGCTCTATGTGTCCCATTGGAGAGATTTGCCTTTTGTTCTATCCATTTAACACAAGGGGAACTGAGAGGAAATCTATTATTATTATTATTAGGGATGCACCGAATATTCGGCGGCCGAACATTATTCGGCCGAAAATAGAAAAAATAGCACTTTCGGTGTTCGGCCGAATAAGTCAAAAGGCCGAATAATTTTGTGCCGAACAATAGGGCTGAACGATAGTCGATATGATATCGACTATCGTTCTGTGGCCGTAGGCGATATTCATATCGCCGCAGGGGGAAGGGACTCGGAGGAGGACTCACAGACTTCCGTGAAGCCGGGACACTTCAGCGGTGAGCATACATACATTACTCACTCGTGCACTGCAGCCCGCCCCACACATTCAGTGAGTCTTACTCTCCTCCCTAGTTTTTTCAATGGCACATTCAGAGAGCCAATCACGCCGTGATTAGCTGCACAGCGAACCAATCACGCGTGCCTGCACACCTGATTGGTTCCGCTGTGCCGCTACTCACGGCGTGATTGGCTTCCTGAATGTGCCATTGAAAAAACTAGGGAGGAGAGTAAGACTCACTGAATGTGTGGGGCGGGCTGCAGTGCACGAGTGAGTAATGTATGTATGCGGCTGTGCTCCTTTCCAGGCTCCTACTAGTCCACCTCCAGCCTCCTACTACCACCACTATGAGAGACTGTCTGTCACTGTATAATCTGATCGAGTCCACACTGACACTGACTGACTGTCACTGAGTAATTGATGTTACCATATTAACCCTGACCTGCCCAGTGCCCTGTATCTGCAATTAAAATTTACAAGGCTGCCTGCATGCTTCCTGATTTCCATTCCCAGCATCCTTCCCAATCCCTACAGTGTCACTAACATTAACCCTATGGTACAAGGCTGCAGTGTGCACTGAATCCCATTCCCTACAGTAACATTTAGGGAGAGAGACATGAGAGGACAAGAGAGAGAGAGAGACACACGAGAGGACAAGAGAGAGGACAAAAAATTGGCAAAATAAATAAATGGAAAAAATGCGAAACACCGCGTTCGGTATTCGGCCTTCGGCCTTCGGCCAAGCATTTCATTATTATTCGGCTTCGGCCAAGAATTTCATTTCGGTGCATCCCTAATTATTATTAGTGTAGCACTACTCCTGAGTGTGGGTTCCCCTGGGTTACCATTAGCAACAGCAGAACATTCTGACATATTTCTAAGTGTTTTTACCTCAGACAAGGACCAGTCCAGTTTCTTTGGTTTTTATGTTTTATTAGGAACTTGGTAGGAGAAGGGATGAGTGGGATACTCCAACTGAACTGAACTATGCACAATAGGCAGGGACGATCTGGAAAACTGCTGATTAACGCTGGTTAAATGCTGATTAACGCTGGTTAACGCTATTTTGAGCTAGTCACGGCTAAGCTGCTGATTCACTTTGCCCTTGGCTGTAAAAGAGTCCTTAACAGCTTAAGCCCCGGAAGATTTTACCCCATTCCTGACCAGGGCCTATTTTGCAATTCAGCACTGCGTGACTTTAACGGACAATTGCGCGGTCGTGCGATGCTGTACCTAAACGAATTTGACGTCCTTTTTTTCCCACAAACAGAGCTTTCTTTTGGTGGTATTTGATCACCTGTGTGATTTTTTGATCATGCGCTATAAACAAAAAAAGAGCGACAATTTTGCAAAAATAACAATATTTTTCAAAATTTTTTATATGAAATTCCCCCCCCCCCCCCCCCCAAAATGTAAAAATCTAAATTTTTTAACATTTTTGGCCAATTTGTTTTCTGCTACATATGTTTGGTAAAAAAAAAAAAAAATCACAATAAGCGTATTTTGATTGGTTTGCGCAAAAGTTATTGCGTTTACTAAATAAGGGAAAGATTTTTGTCATTTTTGTTGTTTTTTTTTTTTTAACGAGTAATGGCAGCGATCTGCGATTTTTTTTGCGGGACTGCGACATTGCAGCGGACAGATCGGACCCTTGACTGACATTTTTTACATTTTTGGGGGTACCAGTGACATTACTACAGTAATCAGTGCTATACATATGCACTGTTACTGTAAAAATGACACTGGCAGGGAAGGGGTTAACTTTATTGGGGAAGGAGGGGTTAAGTGTGTCCCTAGGGGCGTGTTTCTAACTGTGCAGGGATGTGGCTGTGTGTGTAACAGCACAGATCAACGGTCCTACATAGCAGGACCGTTAGATCTGTGCTGTTGCACAAGGAAGAATGACAGGCGGCTTTGTTTACATTAGCCGCCTGCCTTTCTCCCTTCACAGCGGACGATCGCGAGTGACCGGCGGACATCAGGTCCGCCGGTCACACGCGCAGGCTTGTTAGGGAACGAGCCGGGGCAGGAGCGCGCCTCCGGCGGTGCACGCTCGCCCGCTATTGGCTCACAGGCTAGTGATGTACCGATACGTCACTTTGCCTGGCCGGGGCTGGCCGCCGCAGTATATGTACTTGCGGCGGTCGGCAAGCGGTTAAAGGTTCCTTAGGTAGCTAATCTTTAAAGGTGGACCGTATTGCTGAGACTTCAGGGCCCTTCCTGGCACCCCTTTACCTCCTAATCTTCAGGGCTAGACAACTTGGCACCCCCTTTACTGTATCACTCTGGGTTAGCTGGCTCCTTAATCCCCTTGACCCCGCTGGAGTGGTCCCCTCTCTTAGGCAGACCCCTGGGCAGATAGTACTCACGACACTGTTTTTTCAGAAGTAGTCTGCCGAACAGCTCCACTTGGTCAGCCACTGGATCCTTCTGCAGCACAGCTCAACCCCTGGTCCCTAGGCCGACTGCCTGGACCACCTTCCTCACTTCAGCAGGAGGAGAGACAACCATTCACCTCCTCCTGGGACTTTGCTCCTGCCAAAAGACACTCTGTCACATGCCCCCTTCGGATTTATTCAGAAACCCAGGATGCATTGCAACAATGCCCACCCACTGGGACAGTCATAAACCCTAGCGTGCTATTGGCTAGGTTTCCTCCACTGTCTAACAAAGTCCCTCATTGGATACAGTGGGGAGACTCCCCAGACTCAACAGGTCCCATCTGAAAGCATGTGACAGGCTAACTAACAGATCAGACCCTCCTGATAAGCAGACAGGACCACTCTATACTTTACCTAGCACCTACCTAGGAGGGTGCTCCATTATTATACAGGATTTAGCGCCAACAGTTTACGCAGCGCTTTACAATATAAATAAATACAATTAAAATACAGTTTAATACAGAAGAAATATGAGGGGCCTGCCCATTGAAAAGGCGAATCCCCAAAATGGATAAACAGACCTCAATAAAACCTGACAGTGGCTCTAACCCTTCCCCAATCAATTCTAAACTGAAGAACATCGAATGTCTGTACTGTAGCTATACTTAAATGGACAAAGCAGCTTATGTTTTTTTTTTTCTTCTAAGCTCTAATTTTGCCCTTCCCTTATGAAAACACAACTTCAAAGTGTCCTTAAATGCTAAACTCAAATTATAACAATTTTACGTGAACACTGAGTCATCCGGTAATTTAAAAAGACGCTCATTAGAAAAGTTTTTACCTAGCACGCTGAATACATGCACAGGTACAGGACATATCATCCGACCTGATCTTTTTTCTGTAACTTAGAGAACTAGGTCTAAATATAATTGCATGACACAGAAAATGTACAAGTGTTTATTCCAACATTTCCCGCCCCATTAGAGGGGATTTTTTTGTAGTACTAGTTCAATAGATACAATTATGGTCTTTCTTGCGCATCACATTTTTTCTTTTAAAACAAAATATCAGCAGTTATTTTACTTTTCTTTATTTCCCATTTTTTGGACAATGGTTGTAAAAGAACATACCCAAGCTAAAGGCCTGTTTTTTAAGTGGGCTCCCCTCCCTATTTTAGAAAAGTAGCATAAAAATAAAAAAAAAAAAACACCCTGCAGGGGTGAGAGCGACATGATCCTTCCAGTGAGATCTGGGGTAGGTAGAGTCTTGTTTCTTGCCGAGAAGACTATCCCAGCATCCCAACTGCATCTTTTCAAGAGATTTGTAGTAGTTACTAGGGCTGCACGATATTGGAAAAAAAGTACATTGCGGTATTTTTTTTTCAACTATATATATTGCGATATTGAGAGACCCGTCAATCCAGGCTGATTGTATATATACTGCACTGGGAGTCCGGGACAGCCAGGGTTAATGTTACTGTAGGGATGCTGGGAATGGATGGAAATCATGAAGTATTGCAGCAGGGCATGCAGGCAGCAGCACAGCCTTCTTCTGATTGTAATTGCAGATACAGGGCAGGCCAGGGTTAATAATGGTATTGTAGGGAGGGATTGACAGTCAGTGTGGATTATTCACAGTCTCGGGACTCACAGTAGTGGTAGGAGCCGGTAGGAGAACACAGCCTGACAGTGACTTGACATCCGTGCAGCCCACACGTTCAGTCTGCCGCCCTGCAGCTAGTTTTCTTGACCGGCACAGCGAACCAATCACGCCGTGAGTAGCGGCACAGTGAACCAATCAGGTGTGCAGGCACACGTGATTGGTTAGCTGTGTAGCTGCTCACGGCGTGCTGCTCACCGCTGAACGTGTGGGACGGATGTGTCGGGCTGCTACAACAATCACTGTGAGTCCTCCCCCAAGTCCCGACTTCTCCCTGCCTCCCTGCCCAATGCCTATGTGCTTTAACATCGTATCTTCGGCGATGTGAATATCGCCTACGCCCGCAGAACGATAGTCGATATCACATCGACTATTGTTCAGCCCTAGTAGTTACCATTTCCCGGGTTCTCATTTTTATTTTATTTTTTTACATTTTTATGCTACTTTTCTAAAATAGGGAGGGGAGCCCACTTAAAAAAACAGGTCTTTAGCTTGGGTATGTTCTTTTACAGCCATTGTCCAAAAAAAAAGGAAATACAGAAAAGTAAAATAACTGCTGATTTTGTTTACAAGGAAAAAAAAAATTGTGATGCGCAAGAAAGGCCATAATTGTATCTTTTCTGAACTATTACTGAAAAAAAAAAATCCCCTCTAATGGGGCGGGAAATGTTGGAATAAACACTTGTGCATTTTCTGTGTCATGCCATTATTTTTAGACCTAGTTCTCTAAGTTACAGAAAGAAACTTTTATTCATACAACTCCAGGCCAGAAGCAGGTCGGATGATATGTCCCGTACCTGTGCATGTTCAGCATGAAGCTGTTATACCTGCAAAGGGTAGGCCAACTCAGACTAAAGTGGGATACACACTATAAGAAAATTGGGCGAACGATCATCCGACTTTCCTCGTTGTTTCACAGCAAATCGGAACCGATGAACGAAAATTCGTACAAAAATTCTCGTACGACAAAGGCTTTTTTTTGTTGTTTATTCTGATCATGCGCAGTCTTTCTTTTCTGATTTTTCTTGTACAAAAATCGTACGAAAATGGTACACATTAAACGAAAATCGTTTGTTTTTTCCCATACGAGAAAGATTTTGGAGTCTGTCCCTTTGAGAATTTTCGTCCGAAAATTCTGAATCGTCTGTAGAAAGTTCTGTACACACTATACGAAAATTCTTTGGACGAAAATGTTCGCCCGATTTTCTTATAGTGTGTACGAGCCTTAAGAGTGTGATGCCATTAAAGTTCATGTGCATGTAAAGGCAGGCATCCCAATACTTTTGGTAATATAGTATAGTTGTGGACACAGAGGCTTTTAAACTACACCAATCTCTGTGTTAAATTGAACCGTCATGGCGGTGTGAATGGAAGACAAGATGAATACATCCAGTCTGTCCTTCCACTTGACTGCAAGTAGTTCTCTACTGAGCAAGCAGGCTTTCACCCCCTTTCTAGGTGGGGTGTTAATAAGCCATTGGGGGGAAGAGTAGGAACAGAGGGCTGTGTCCCCATTATTTAGATTTCCGCTCACCTTTTGTCCTGGTGACCATTTGTGAGAAATGTTTCCCTTGCCTGCCCAAGCAAGAATAAAACCTAACAAAAAATTATATATATTTCTTTATTTTAAAAAGTTCCTTTTACTTGCTTTTCTGCACCATGAGAACCACAAGTGTCACATACAGCCTGCCATACAAGTGAAGCCTGAACACAGCAATACTCTTGTAAACGCTGATGGTCCTACCACAGTTGTCTCAATTAGTTATCTCTGCTGGCTTCCAGGTCCAATGGCGAGCCGTGCCATGTTGCATTGTGAACACAGGAGGTCATCTGCTCTGCACAGGTACCATTCAAGGAACATTGCATTTACTCAATGAGAGTAAAGTGTCCTCTGATTGGACTAGGTGAAGAGACAGGCAGGGCTTTGTTAAAGCTGGCAATAAACTGGGGTTATTGCTTACAAGAATTGTGCCAAGTATGGCCACCCTACAGTCCTTGCTCAAGAAAACAAATGCTGTTTTTTCTTCTGCACACTATTAATTTCACTCCCAATGCCAAATTACCTTTTCCTACAGCTTGTTTTGTGTGAAGTGTCATTCACTGCCTTGACCAGTAATGTAACTTATAGGGTCAAAGACAAATACAATAAATAATGTGAATTAGAACACAACTGCTCAGCTTGCCAGGGCTTAAAAAAAAGATCAGGATGGAGGTGGAGTGACCAACAGCAACCAAAAATGTACCTTATAATTTCAGTTTCAGTAACCTTATGAGCATGTTCACACAGACAACTTCAGGAAAACCCCTAAAAACAGAAATCCCTTACATACAGCGAGTTTTGCTTAACAGAGCATTTGTAATCCTGTCCAGCCAGTCCTGAGATTTATACAGTACTGGCAGATGGCAGAGGCTGGTTGGTGACCTGCATGCTCTTTACTGCAGTTAAAGGGGTTGAAAAGTAAGAAGGTTTTTTATCCTAATGCAGTCTATGGGGGGGGGGGGGGGGGATAAACAAGCGGAGGTTTCCCTTTTGGGTGGAGCTCCGCTTTAATGGATATATAATTGCTTTAACTGGTGTGTTTTATTTTTACATGGAGCTTAGATTAACAAAAGGGGTGACGTTTCCCAGCAGCCGGATAGTAGATGCACCTAACTTTTTAAAGCCTTTTCTCTTGTTCACAATACAAGCATACTACTAGGCTCCTTAGATTTTGAGGCTGCCATTGCCTTCTCCAAATCCTGATCTGCATACTTGTTCCAGTCCAGTGGCTCAATTAATAAAGCCAGGAAATCAGTAAAAACCACTGTCAGTTTCTGGAGGAGGTCAGGAACGGTAGGCACTATATTTCCCACAGTACGGATTAATTCTAGGACTCATTTACACTTGAGGCAGACCTTGCCTCCACACCATCACCAACCCACCACCAATCGCTTTTCAGAGGGTGTTTAACAGACAACTGGGAGATGCCCCGTCACCTTCTTAGTGCCGGTTTAAACCTTGAAAACATGCCCCCCTGCGCTGCCACACCACACCGCAGGTTGCGATGTGGCCTCATTCACTTGAATAGATCGCATTCTGCGGCAGTACTGCCCAATGAATGCAACAAGGGTATGACTTTTGATGCGGCATGTGTACAACCCCCTCCAGCTGCTGGGTACATTTAGGTGAGTGGTCATGGATGAGGAGTTAAAACTGCAGCTCAACCGCCTATTTTCATCTGGTTGGACGTATACCTAGGCCTAGGGCCCCGTAAACACTTGTGTGACTTGTCCTGCGACTTAGGACTACAAAGTCATATGACAAGCCGTACCCCATGATTTCCAATGAGTACCGTTCATATCTGTGCGATTTCACAGAAATCCTTGCACTACTTTGGTCCAACTTTGATGTGACTTGAGGTCCATAAACCTCAAGATTACATAGGCATTGCTTCAAGTAATGTCAAAGTCGTGCGACTTTCAGGACGCAAAAGCGTGAAAGGGGCCTCAAAGTGCCTACAGGCTGAGACTCAATGACTGTCTACTAAATGACTTTAAAGAGGAAGTAAACCCTCCTCTGCAACTTGTACCTATAAGTAAGCCTATGATAAGGCTTACCTATAGGTACTGTAAATATCTCCTAAACATGTACCGTTTAGGAGATATTTACTTTGCATGCAGCCAGTGACATCACTGGCGCATGCGCTCTGAAGAAACGGCCGCTCGTCCTGTTCCTTCAGAGCCCCATGCTGTGACCGTCGGCTCCCACGCGCATGCACGGGAGTGACGTCATCGCAGCTCCAGCCAATCAGATGGCCGGATGCCGCAAACCCGGAAGAAGGGCGACAGAACATGTCACCCATGAGATAGATGAGCGGTCGGCACTGCAGGGCTTCGTTCTAAGGTAAGTATTTCATAATGAGCTAGTATACGATGCATACTAGCTCATTATGTGTTTGTCTTTCAGGTGTTCGTTTTTTTAAAAAACAAATTCTGAGGTTTACAATCTCTTTAATAAGCATACTCTGTTTCCATTGAGAAATAGAAAATAAAACAAAGTCTGACAAGGCAGGAAGTACAGTAAACAACACTCTTCAAACAAAGCAACACAACAAAGATACAATTACACAATACTAAATGACGCAAGCAAGTAGAACAGTCGGTAAAAAATGAAAAGGACTTTGGACTGACACAGGGTTAGCAGACATGTGCAATGTAACAGCTGCAGAGCAGAGAAAACCGCCAATGATTAGATGTTATTAGTGGGAGGCTGTGCCTATGTCTGCCATATTCCAATGACAAACTAATAAAGTCTGTAAAAAATGAGTTCATTGAGATCTTCAATACAGCTATAAAACAACCACTGCTATTCCATGGAATGATATATTTTTATATACTACATAGACACGTAAAAATAGAAATCAGCACTGTGAGCTAGGCAAACAAGACCTACTTACATTATCTAGCGCATAAATATATTTTTAAATCAGGAAAATAGGAAATATTGTAGTAGAATATTTTCAGGAAGCAGATGGAGCTCTTGCCTCATTTTTTTCATTTGCCCGGTTAATCGTTACTGGTTTGTTGATCACGTCTGTCTACAGAGTTCAACAGCTCAAGTTTAAATGTATACAAACAGCTGAAGCAGAGGAATGACTAATTCCCTTCTCCCTCCTTCCCTTCTCTATGCAGACGGTTTCCTAAAAAGTTTCAAAGAAGTAGAGAGTCTAAAAAGGAATTGCTTCTGCTGTGCTCTCTCCAGTTCGAAAACGCATGATATATATATGTGTGTGCGTGTGTGTTTAAATGCATAAAACATTAAATTTAAAGATGTTAAAATATTAATAAAACTCATCAGGTTTACATTATGGTTGATATGATTCCTGCAACTTGATAGCATTGGTCCTCTCTTTGACTCTCCTGCCACTCATCTGTTGTACTTGTAAATATATATATATATGTGTATATATATATATATATATATATATATATATATATATATATATATATATATATATATATATATCTATATCTATTTAATAACTGTCTTCCTCTCCTAAATAAAAATTAGAAAAAAAAATAGCAAATTTATAAAACTCATCCAATACCATTATAATTACTCTAAAATGTATCAGCCCCTGCCATGTATAATATAACTGCTTTAATAAAGCACCTGATGATAGCTAAAAGGTGTATTTGGTTCACAAATGCAATTCGATAAAAAACAATTGAATATTCCAACTGTCCCTTCCGATTGATGTAGACTTAATTATTTTGCATTTGATCAAACTTAATTGATCGGCTAAATTCATGAATTTAATCATATTCAACTGATACGATTATGAGATTACGTGGTGAAAACTGAGAAGCGATTGATAATTTACACTTATAAGCTATGATCATATCTAGAACTATAGGGGAAACTTTTCTTTCCTATTTTGGATAGAATAAGGGAGGGTTATAATTAAAATGAATTATTTATTTGCCATCTGTGTCCCATTGTGAAGATTTCCCTTCACTTCCTGTCCCATAGCCAAACAGGAAGTGAGAGGAAATCCCTGCAAAACAAGAGAATCCAGCCCCCACCCACAGGTCATCAGAATTAGTGTCCCCATGTCCCCATTGGAGAATTTCCCCTCTATTATTTTTCTGGGGACAACCCAAAATTTGGGATTTTCTTTTACTTTCACTCTCAATGATGAAGGTAAACAGGACAAACAGAGAGGAGAAATCTCCCTAAGGAGTTCAGGAGAGCAATAAAACCTGATAGGTGTCCCCATTGGAGAATTTCCCCTCTATTATTTTTCTGGGGACAACCCAAAGTTTGGGATTTTCTTTTACTTTCACTCTCAGACCCCGTTCACACTGGGGCGACTTGTCAGGCGACCTGGTCGCCTGACAAGTCGCCGTGGGTCATCTGCCATAGATTAGCACAGGACCCGTTCTAATAGGAGCGACACAAGTCGCTCCGACTTAGAAAAAGGGTCCTGAGCTACTTTGGGGCGACCTGGAGCGACCTGCATTGACTTCAATGTTATGAAGTCCGTGCATGCCGCTCCGAGGTTGCGGTGCGAGCTGTGCACCGCGACTTCACAGGTCGCCCTGGCAAGTCGGGTCACGCCTATGTGAACCGGCTCTTAATGATAAAGGTAAACAGTACAAACAGAGAGGGGAAATCTCCCTAAGGGGTGGGGGGGGGGCACAGACAGCAATAAAACCCGACAGGTGATCTAACCCCTCTCCACTCTATCCAAAACTAAAAAAAGGTCCACTTCCCCGTATATGGCAGATCAAACTGAATAGGTTATCAACTACAGATTGATTATTCCTATCAGAAGGAAATCGGAAAATAAATGAATCATTTATTGCAGCGTGTGTGGCCACCATATAGTGAAATTCAGGCAAAGCAGATTACAAATAATAATCTAGTAGACAATTTTGAGATAGCAACAGTACAATTCAACCACCATCTGCCAAATCAAATATTAGAAAAGAGAAAACAAAATGTTTATTCAGAATACTAGAACTAAAGAAATAATGTAAAATTAGCCAAACACATTTACTTTTATATTTTCCCATGAAAATGCTGCATCTTCAACTCCTGCAGTCCTTATCCCTGGGGGTTAGATCTGAAAGGTTACTATTAAATACACAGGCGTTTGAACATATTAAAGAGAAGTGCAATGACAGATTATACCCTTTGATGGGAATAGAATCCCCAAAGCTATAAAATGAAGTGAGCCTGTAGCCTATAGACAATGGAAGGAGTTACTTTGAGAGCTGGGAGTAATATAGCCGAGAATGCGGCATATCAATTCACCAGAAGCTACGGACATAATGGTGCCATGAGTCATTTTGTGTCTCTTGTGGCAAGGACATCATTTGCTCATAGTCATTTAAACGCTGAACAATGGCTTAGCCCTTGAAAGGACGGTCTTCTCTATATACACATATATAATACAGCAGGTGGGGACACATTTGGAAGTTCATCTTAATGGGTTATCCTTGCTACTGGGCTTTGCCTATTATTGACTAAAGCAGTGTTTCTCAACCTTCTTTCAGTCAAGGCACCCTTTAAAATTATGGACAATCCTGAGGCACCCTCTAAAATTATGGACAATCCTGAGGCACCCTCTAAAATTATGGACAATCCTGAGGCACCCTCTAAAATTATGGACAGTTTTAATGCGCCCCTTTCTAAAATGTAAAAACTATTCTGATCATTTTTTTATAATGCAGCACCATCAATACACATCCAAGGTTAACCACTTCAGATCCGGAAGGTTTTACCCCCTTAATGAGGCCATTTTTTGCGATTCGGCACTGTGTCATTTTAATGAAAAATTGCATGGTCGTGCGACGCTAGACCCAAATACAATTGATGTCCTTTTTTTCCCACAAATAGAGCTTTCTTTTGGTGGTATTTGATCACCTCTACGGTTTTTCGATTTTGCGCTATAAACAATAAAAGAGCAACAATTTTGAAAAAAAAAAAAAAAATGCCACATTTTTTACTTTCTGCTATAAAACATTCCCAATAAAAAAAAAAAAAAATTAAATCTAATTTTTTTTATCAGTTTAGGCCAATTTATATTTTGCTACATATTTTTGGTGAAAAAAAAAATCCCAAAAAGCGTATTATAATTGGTTTGTGCAAAAGTTATAGCGTTTACAAACCACAGGATAGATTTTTGGAATTTTTATTTATTTTTTTGTTTTTATTAGTAATGGCGGCGATCAGTTTTTTTTTTAGCGGGACTGCGACATTGCGGCGGACAGATTGGACCTCTAACTGACATTTTTGACACTTTTTGGGGACCAGTGTCATTACTACAGTAATCAGTGCTAAATATTATGCACTGTTACTGTATAAATGATACTGGCAGGGAAGGGGTTAACGCTGGGGATGATCAAAGGGGTTAATGTATGCCTAACAATGCTTACTGACTGTGTGGGGGGTAGGTTCTGTGACAGGCAGAGAGATCTAAGGCCCCATTCACACATGCGGACTGTTCAGATATACGCCTGTCAGTTTTTCAGGCGGATCTGAACGGATGCCTCATGCATCTCTATGGGGCAGCGGATGTCAGCAGAGACATGTCCGCTGACATCTGATCCTGTCCGTCAAATCCGGACGGATGGAAACCCTATTTTCAATCCGTCTGGCGGATTGGATGGGATCGGATGAGAATGGACAGGCGGTCCGTTCTCATCTGATCTCCCCATAGAGGACAGCGGGGATCTGACACCTCCGTCTCACACACAGAGCGGAGACAGAGCTGTCACTCGCCTGCTCAGCGGGGATCGGCGAATCGATCCCCCGCTGAGCAGAACGGCTCCCTCGACAGAACGGAGCCATGTGAAAGGGGCCTTAGTTTCAGCTTAGCTGAAACTTCTGATCCCTCCCTGCCTGTGTGACAGAAGACTCGCTTGCTTTGTTTACATAAGCAGGTGGGTCTTCTGTCAGTTTCTCTGACGATCGTGGGAGGCCGGCAGCAAATGCCGCCGCTCCTCCCGCAGCCTGCCTCCCGCTGTGTTTAGACGTAGTACTACGTGATTTTGTGCAGCCAAGCCGCCCTGCCGCAGTAATACTATGGTTGGCGATCGGCAAGAGGTTAAAGATGATATATTCGACCAAAGCAAATACACTTTTGCAAACTGGTACTAACTAGTATTCCAATGTTTCTCTTCTCCCTCAGTTTTTCTCCATCACTTAGCTAATGAGACCCCAAAGCTGATGGAGAGAGGCAAGGGAGGGTCAAACAAGGAAGATATGCAGACAACTGACATCCTCCTTATCAACTAATGATGTTATTGGTCATCAGGAGGTTGGCAGCTAAAAGGTTGTAATGGTGTACAATGGAAACCTGTGGTTTTGTGTAACTAAAAGGCAGGCTTTATTCACCCACTGGCTTGTATACAATTTTGGGGCAATTTGTAGGCATTTTGCCAAGGCACCCCTGAAAAAATCCCAGGGCACCCTGGTTGAAAAAGGTTGGACTAAAGGCTTACTTAGACTACAAGAAAACTGGGCATATAGCCCCTGTGATTACATTCCTGGCGTTTGCAAACATCATTGCCTACATAAGCCGGCCATACACCAGTAGAAATTTGTTTGAACATTGTTCAAAAGTTCTACAACATCAATTGTTAAAGCATTCAATGGTACCATCATGGACTTGACACATTTCATAGCTTTCGTTTGGTTGCCTTGCTAATGTGTCAAATTCTAAGGTTCGTAAATACTGGATAATAAGAATTTAATAAAATATGCGTCGATCTGCATTAAAGCGGAGTTCCACCCACTTTTGTAGGTTCCCCCATGTTGGCGATAACATTTACATTACTCATCCAGCCACCCATTGGCTCCTGGGATACGAGTGTCATCTATCCCAGGAGTCAATGGGCAGCCTCTGCTTCTAGCATTGTGGTATTTCCAAAGCTGGCCTTTGTACGCAATGGGCACGTGCAAGATTGGGAGGTGTCAGCAGCACCATATCCTAGTAGGAGCAACAAGTGGGCTCTTAGAATGGTTAGCTATAGAGTTTTATTTTACTTAAAGTGATACTAAAGTTTTTTTTTTTTGTTAAAAATAACAAACATGTCATACTTACCTGCTCTGTGTTGTGGTTTCACACAGAGCAGCCCGGATCCTCCTTTTTTTTGGGTCCCTCTTTGGTGCTCCTGGACCCTCTCTCCTGTTGAGTGCCCCCACAGCAAGCAGCTTGCTATGGGGACACCTGAGCTGAGCCGAAGCTCTGTGTTTCCATTCAGACACGGAGCCGCAGCCTGCCCTGCCCCCCCCCCTCTCCACATTGGCTCACTGATTTTGATCGACAGCAGCTGGAGCCAATGGCACTTTGCTGCTGTCGCAGTCAATGAGGAGGGAGAGTCACAGGCAGCGGAGTCTCTCATGCAACATCGCTGGATCGAGTAAGTATTAGGGGGGGCTGCTGCACACACAAGGCTTTTTATCCTAATGCATAGAATGCAATAAGAAAAAACCTTCGCCCTTTACAACCACTTTAAAGTCTTTGTAAACCCTTACATATACCCAGTTAAGTGACTGGCCTCAGAGGAAACAAATCCTCCTACATAAGTTGTACCTGTCTGTCTGTCTGCATGCCTTTCTTCTCTACATCCATTCAAAAAGTGCTGAACTTTATAGCTTGTCTAAAAGTTCAGAAAAAAGGGGGCAGAGCGCTGAAGTTACACTCTGCCAGTGGCGGCCCGCCAATTAGGAGCGCAGGGGTGCCCCCCCCCCCATCCATGCATCCAGCCCCCTAATCTACATGCAGGGCGCCGGATGCATGGATTCAAATGGGGATTTTTTTTTTTTTTAAGCACTGCGCCCTGAGCCCACCCAGTTGTGTGACAATAGCGAATGAATATTTGCTATTATCACACTGATTCTCCTCTCGGCCAATCAGGAAGCGGGTCCTGAGACCTGTTTCCGGATTGGCCGAAAGGAGAAAGCAATCCTACTGGCCAAGAAGGGAGGAGATGGCTGCCGAGAGGGTACATGGGGACTGAGGGGGAACCCGCCGCCGTCTGTAAGTCCCGAGGAGCAAGGTGAGTAAACTGGCACGGGGGAGATATGCCGCACCACCCCCCCCCCCGACTGATGGAGCACTATCCACCACTGCACTCTGCAGAGCTAAGTGAAGAGAGCTCTGACAGCTGATTGGAGAGAAGGGACATACCCCTCCACACAGCTCACAGTAACAGAGCTAAGGCTGTCAATCTGCTGGAGCTCCCTCCCCTGTCACTATTTTTCTCTTGGTGTCAAGAAAACTTGTCAGAAGTGACATGCTGATAGCAGAGGAATAAAACAGCAGACAAAAGTGACACTTAGTGCTCCTACTGAGACAAGTACACACTATAGAGGGATATGATTTGTTCATATATCATGTTTGAGGTGTACAACCACCTTAAAAAAAATAGATTCTCTTTATTACAAAAATAAGCATTTAGTTAAAAAAAAAAAAAAACACTAAGGGCAATGGTAATCCCAGCACATCAAACTGTTTTTTTCTTTTAATTGATTTCTTTTAATACTCCCTATTGTTCCAAGATAATCTATACTTTTAATGTACATGGTCATGAAGCTCTATGGCACACTTGAGAAAGTCTCTGGTTCTTGAAATGTAAATAAAATATGCTTGGAGCTTAAAACAAGATAATAAATATAAATATTTATATATATTTATATAATATATATAAAATAAGCATACATATGGTGTTTAAAAATCAGACCTGCCATACCAATGTATCAAACAATAAGCATTTCTGGAGTATTTACAAAGCAGCCAGTCTTAATCTAGCAAGTGCTGGAGAAATACAACAGAGGCAGTGAAAGTCATTAACAGCAATTTGCCAAAAGCTGAAAAGACCCTCAGCTCTTAGCAGAAGCACAAATAAGAAGCCACTTTACACATCTAATACACAGGCAGATGAGTCTGCATTAAGAAAGAAATCAACATCTTCCTGACAATAACCAGAAAATTGTATACATTTACTAAGTTTTATTCACAAATCAATAATTAATAGTTTTTCCAAACTAAAACGACAAATTAATTAATCAATTAGAAGCGTGACCATGGTAACCCTTTAAGCAATTTGCTAAAACATAAAGTTTAGGGGCGTATTTATAAAAATTTTCATAGTTGTTTGTCCATCAAAACTGCATGTAAATGCATTTGGTGCGAACTGAGCAAAATCTAAAGTTCTCTGCAAGTTGAATATTATTCATTGAAAAATGTGTAAACAGGGAAAATACCACATTTGGGCCACTAGATGGAGTAGAGAAGCATACTTATTTTTATGATACTCACCACCATCTAGTGGCCATAATGCGGTATTTTCCACGCTTCACATTCTTTTTTTCTTTTCAATAAATATCAATCAATCAATCTGCAGAGAATATAACCCATTCACACAGAACGAAAATTACATGTGGCTTCAAAGGATGAACAACTATACAAATTTTTTATAAATATGCAACACGGAGTTGGGGCTCATACACATGACTGTAAACCATTTACAGATATCTAAGCCGGATCATACTAGCAGAGGCAGGAAGCAAAATTTTGCATAAAAAAAAAATAAAAAAAAAACACATCTAATGGTCAGTAATTACTTTTGTTTAAAACACATGTTTAGATGTGTAAATGTACAGATCCATAAAACTATTCTTCACTACCTCAAATTTACTCCCATGCGTAAAGGTTTCTACACGTTTAGGTTCAAAGGAGCGTAAATTACTGACTACAAATGCTAATGTTTCCCATTTCGTGGATCCCTATAAAGCACAACTCTACTGATATACAACGCAGTTGGGCGCAAGTACAATACGATCATATCGGTGTTCAGACTCATAGAAACTATAAGTGCTTGAGCCCTTTAGGCTCCATTCACACCTGAGCATTTTTTCGGGCGTGTTTTAGGCATTTTTTGCAGGTGTTTGGAGGCAGGTATTGACATCTAACAAAAACACTTGTAATCTGCCAAAAAAGAAGCTCATGTACTTTTTTGAGCTTCAGGCATTTTGCTCCAGGCGACAAAATGCTCAGATGTGAACAGGGGCCATTGAAATTAATGGGATTTTGCTTGTTGGGCGTTTTGAGACTTCAGAGATGAGCGTTTTACGAGCTGAAAAATGCTCTCAGGTGTGAACAGGGCCCAAAGGACACTTTGACTGTGGTAATACACTGTGGTGAACAACTGCAAACCTTCGCGGCAGCTTGATTCTCTTAATTTATACACATTAAAACAGGAGAATAACCTTGGAATCGCTGCGACCTTCTTGTTTACAATAAACAGCTGAACAGATATTGATTAGCTTAAACTACAAAAGGACACAGACACCTCATTGATAGAAAGAGACCATATAAACCCATTGTCACCTGGAAGGCAAAGTGTCCTTTTTGGAGGTTAATTGGGTTGTATAGATCTACAGTTCCCTAGATTCATCAAGGTAATTCCAATCATAATCATTGGTCATAAAACGCCTGTCCCATTGTTCATTCTTTCTGCTCTGCTGTGTGTTTTATACCCCATACTTGTACATTATATAAACTCTGCGTTGGTTGTCATGGATCCTTCTGTTCCCAAACATTTTACATTGCTTCTGCCTTCGGCTGTCACTTTCTGAGCTCTGTTAGCTTCAATGGAAGGCAGGTGAGACATCAGGGGTCGAATAGACTCCTGATGTCTCATTAAAGAGAATCTATCTCATAAAATGCTACCACATAAGGGATTTTTATTTCCTTATGTGATAAAAATAAAGTGAACAAATTAAAGTTACACCCAAGTGTTAAAAAAAAAAAAAAATTGAGCCTATATGCACATAGGAGCATAAAAACATGGGTGGAAGCCCCTGCATACGAAAACATTGAGCACACCAGAATGAGAGCAATAATTCCAGACCTATTCTTCACTAAACTGATGACCTATAGGTGCTATATCATTTTCATCATTTTCCAGTAGTCAATCTACTGCTTTTGCCAACTAAAAAAAGAAGGACCTGTGGCTCCATTCACACTAGTGTGACTTCTCCTGCACCTGCCGTCACACTGAAATACAGGACATTGGAAATCCCATTATTCTCTACGGAACCCATTAACATCAATGCAACATGGTACAGTGCAATTTTTGAAAAGGTGCAGGTGCTTCTATTGGTGCATCATTCTGGATTTTACAAACTATCTGGGAATTTACCAACAGTTGCGCAGATTGGGCTTTAGAGGCAAGGGAGATTTAGATGCCTAGTACACATGGGACGAATGTCAGGTGGCATCGGCCAGATCAATAAAAACTGTCCGACATTCGCCCCATGCGTACGGCAGCCGTCTTCTGTCGAAGGGTCATGACCAAAAAAGGCCTGCAGACCAGATCCCGATTAGCGCTCTCAGCGAAAGGCTGAGAGCGTTGACCGGAATGTTCTGGTGGGGGGGTTTGTCCCCCTGTCAGAAAACAATAGCACATTGGGGGAGATCGCTGTAACAACATCGGATTGTTAGTACAGCGGCTCCGACCAGCTGAGCCATCACTAGTACTGTGTACTAGGCTTAAGTGTGATCACTTATTAAAAAGCACTGAAAAACAAATGATCATGCAGCAGCACTAACGTGACCCCAGGCTAAGACACAACCCTTTGTTTTAAAGTTGTCAGGCACTATGCTCATTTGAGGAATTGAGTACGACATTCCACTTCCCTAATTCCATGCTTTATTACTATGTCCAGCTCCAGGATGCGGTAAAAGTGCAGTGTATGGCGATGGACTGGCAGCAGTCTCCCACCTCGGTGTTTAACATGATGTCGAAAAAGGCTTCCATGCCATGTTACTTAATGACTTTCTGACCAGATTCCCACAAAAAGCAGGTGAGAAGTGGGAGAGAGAAGTAGGCCCCTTTGTTGATGACCAATGGGAAGAGGCCCTACAGGCAGTGTCCCAAAGTTCATTGGATGTGAAACAGAGGCTAATGCAGTTGTACTTACTCCTAAGAGTGCATTACACTCCATCCAGTCTTCATGCCATGGGCATCCTAGACTCTCCCACCTGTAGCAAATGTTTGAGGGACCACGGGGACCTAATCCATCTAACCTGGAGATGCCCCAAACTACATATCTAATGGGTTGGAGTGCTGGACACCATTAATAAGATGTTTAAGACTTCTATACCATTGGAGCCAAAACCATGCCTCTTTGGTTTACAGGATGACCTACAAATGCTGGATCCTATTCGTGAGGCAGTCGCTAGGGCCCTTTTCCAGGCTCGTAGGGTGCTGCCTCGGTACTGGAAGTCTGCCGAGCCTCCCTCATCTAAGGAATGGTTACAATGTATGGGTGAAACTAGACCGCATTCACACTGTAGCGGCACGACTTCAGGGGCGACCTGTGAAGTCGCATGCACCGACTTGCACGCAACTTGCACGGACTTCATATAATGAATGTCTATGCAAGTCACTCAGAGGTCGCCCAGAAGTAGTACAGGACCCTTTTTCTAATTTGGTGCGACTTGTGTCGCTCCTATTAGAACAGGTCCTGTAGCACTGCATGGACTGCGACTTGTCAGGCTGACAAGTCGCCTGACAAGTCGCGGTAGTGTGAATGGAGAAGAGAAATGTATTTATCAACATTGAGGTATACTGTATTTGGGCCCCTGGCTGGATACACCTGGCTTAAGCCCTCTCGAACTGTAATGATAAGACAACTAATAGGATGAGCATGTCTTTTGTGACCCGGGTACGCGGGCTGTAATTCCAAAAGGGCAACAGCTGGAGATGCATATATTCCGACATGGCTGGATTGAGGTGGTAACGTGTCTAGATACTTAGATTAATATGCCAGACCATTTTTCTTCATAGAAAAATGTATTTAAGCCTATGTGATGTGCTTTTACACTTTCGATAGCCTATGTAACATTTCTGTAGAGATGTCTTGACATTTCCTTATCTGTGCCGTCTCTTTGTTAAATGTTTTACTTTTTCAATAAAACTTCTTTTGATTTAAAAAAAAAAAAAAAGTTGTCAGGCACCATTGCCTTGCTTTAGTTAGTGGGAAAGCAATGCGTATTTATGTAATGGAGCAGTAATATTTACCTTACTTGAAAACAATCACTTCAAAATTTCTAAACATGCCATGAGCCAGGCTCAGGTTAGTGCTGAGAATACTTGTTCTCATTGTGTGCCTTGCTCTGAAAAGAGACATCTGTATGGCTAGAAAAGTTTTAAGAAATCCTCCATCTTTGTCAGTCTATGCCCTGCATTTAAATATGATCGCATGACATCTCATATCAAAAGTGAGAAAACATTTGTGACAACAAATATTTAACAAATCAATAGTATTTTATAACTTAGGCTGATCTCAGATGGGCGATTTTACTACAAGAGACAATTCGCCAGTGGCTGCCTGTCTGCCAGGGGCGTAACTACAGGGGTTGCAGGGGTTGCAATCGCTACCGGGCCCCATGCTCCAGGGGGCCCGGTAGCAAACCAGTGGGTGAACTTCTAGGATCTCAAAGGTCACACTTGCGACCGGGCCCTGGCATTTCACCACTGTGGGTAGGCCCCAAGATTGCAGGAAGGGGGCCCACTGCAGAACTTGTGAAAAGGTTCCTGATGCGGGACCATAATAAAAGGCCATGCAATGAGATTAAAGAGCCCCAGGATTAGTGGGAAGAGCCCCGGGCTTGAAGGGAAGGGCCCCGGCCAGGGGTCTGGGGGGCCCTTCATGGTTTCTTGCATCGGGGCCCTGAAGGTTCTAGTTACGCCTCTGCTGTCTGCCCCTATGGAATCGCTCCTTCTATAGCCAGATGCAGCAAGAGGTCACTCTGTCGCTTGCCCGAAACGCTGCTGCGTCTTGATTGCTTGAATATCTCGCTGCCTTAACTATAGCGGGATCCATTCCATACTGACATAAAGGCAAACTCTTAGGCCCCGTTCACATCCAGGCGTTCTAGAATCCTTGTCAGATTCGAAGGATTCTGTCTACGAATCTGGAAGAATGCGGTAAAATCGCAGCAAAACTCACAACGTGTTTGGGTGCCATTATTGTTAAAGGCAACCCAAATGCGCAAAAAAAAAAAGGGGCAATTTGTCACGCAACAAAATACACGCAAAATAGTACTTTCCAAAAAAAAAAAGAATAAGGTACAGGAGCTACTTTGGTATGTTTTTTGGAGCAGAGACAGCAGCTCATTTAAATAAAATGGTGTTGCTCAAAAAATGCGTGAATAAAAAAAATAAAATAAAAAAAGCAACGTTTTGCAGTTGCTAGATGTTAACGCGATCTTAGGCCTCATTTAAACTTGCGGTTGGGGGGGCTGAGCTGTGTTTTTACAGTTCCCCAACTGCTTAAAGAGGAGCTCCAGTCTCCTCCCCAAAAAAAATTACATTTAGCAGCTAGAAATACATTAGCTGCTGACTTTAAAGATAAGGACATTTACCTGTCCAGGGATCCAGCGCTGTCTTCACCTGAGCTAATATTTCAAGGGCGCTGCCATCTTTTAATATAAGGACTCTTACCTGTCCAGGGATCCAGCGCTGTCCTCACCTGAGCTAATATTTCAAGAGCGCTGATATCTTTTAATATAAGGACACTTACCTGTCCAGGGATCCAGCGCTGTCCTCACCTGAGCTAATATTTCAAGGGCGCTGTCATCTTTTAATATAAGGACACTTACCTGTCCAGGGATCCAGCGCTGTCCTCACCTGAGCTAATATTTCAAGGGCGCTGTCATCTTTTAATATAAGGACACTTACCTGTCCAGGGATCCAGCGCTGTCCTCACCTGAGCTAATATTTCAAGGGCACTGCCATCTTTTAATATAAAGACACTTACCTGTCCAGGGATCCAGAGCTGTCCTCACCCGAGCTGATTTTTCAAAAGTGCTGGCATCTTAGGTTAGGGAAAAAGGCAGAGAAGCCTTCTGGCTTCACAGCCGATTTCCTACTGCGCAAGCTACTCTGCGCTTTGTGAATGGGCCTGCAGGTGTCCCAAAAGGCTGCGGGGGTAAGGAGGAAGGGGCTGAACTTCTGCACAGATAGTCGCAGTGATCTGACCGGAAGTGAGAGTGGCTACCTGTCAAAATTAGGTAGTCGCTACCCCGACCCCCCCCCCCCAAAAAAAAAGTGCAAAATGAGGCAATGAGGGGTGGGGGAAGGATGCAAACCAGGGAACTTCCACTTTGGGTGAAGTTCCACTCTAAGCTGCAGGGGCAGAGGATGGGGATGTACATATGCTGTGGTTGCAATGCTTTGCATCACAGGGTGGCAACATTTATCTCCTCTGCTCTGTTGCACTTAATGGGCAGTACAACCCACCAAAAGCAACTCAAGCAACCTGGTGGTGTGACTTTTTATAGGTTAAAACAAGCAACATCCACCGGAGAACGTTCTTCGGAGGGCAACAAAAGTATAAACAAGCCCTTAGCCATCCCAAAACTGGCGATTTCGACAAATTGCCAGCGGCAGGATAACCAGTGGCAGTTACCTGTCTGAAATCAGCCTTAGGCCGATTTCACAATCATAGGAGCTGTATGGACAGCAGATATTCAGGTGCATAAGTAATGAGCTTCTGATGATAGATGCTTCTACAGACGGTATTGAAAGGTAATGGAGAGAATTGCAATACTACATAAAATCAGCTTTACATTGTGAACGCCACCAAACATTCACTATATTATCAAAAGTATTGGGACTCCTGCCTTCACATGCACATCAACTTTATGGCATCCCAGTCTTAGTCTGTAGGGTTTAATATTGAGTTGGCCCACCCTTTGCAGCTATAACAGCTTCAACTCTTCTGGGAAGGCTGTCCACAGGGTTTAGGAGTGTGTCTATGGGAATGTTTGACTATTCTTCCAGAAGCGCATTTGTGAGGTCAGGCACTGATGTTGGAAGAGAAGGCTTGGCTCGCAGTCTCCACTCTAATTCATCACAAATGTATTTCTATCAGGTGAAGATCAGGACTCTGTGCAGGCCAGTCAAGTTCCTTCACCCCAAACTCGCTCATCCATGTCTTTATGGACCTTGCTTTGTGCACTGGTCCAAATCATTTGGTGGAGGGGAGATTATGGTATGGGGTTGTTTATCAGGGGTTGGGCTTGGCCCCTTAGTTCCAGTAAAGAGAACTCTTAAGGTGTCAGCATACCAAGACATTTTGGACAATTTGATGCTCCCAATTTTGTGGGAACAGTTTGGGGATGGTCCCTTTCTGTTCTAACATGAGCAAGGTCCATAAAGACATGGGTGAGTGAGTTTGGGGTGGAGGAACTTGACTGGCCTGCCTCTGTGAGCCAGGCCTTCTCTTTAAACATCAGTGCCTGACCTCACAAATGCGCTTCTGGAAGAATGGTCAAACATTCCTATAGACACACTCCTAAATCTTGTGGGCAGCCTCCCCAGAAGAGTTGAAGCTGTTATAGCTGCAAAGGGTGGGCCAACTCAGTATTGAATCCTACAGACTAAGTCTGAAAGGCCATTAAAGTTCATGTGCTTGTAAAGGCAGGCTTCCCAATACTTTTGACAATATAGTGTATTTTACATGGGAAAAAAACATTTTATTCTTGCATGAAAACAATGTATAAACAGTCATCATTCTACATGATAACTATCCTTTGGGTCCCCAGCCTCTGCTAGTGATCTATTTTTACAGTCTGGTGCACTGGTATTTTGGCTGCCCGCCAGCGGTCTTATTTTAAAAGAATTTACAGTTATCTGTTGGCCTTCTCAGGTGCTGGTAATGCACTCACATACATCTTAGCAGATGTGTACGAAAATGAAACAGGCATCCAACTTCTAAACTGTGATGTGTATAACAGATTGGCCGACGCAATCTCTTCCACACATGACTATTAAGTTGTGTTTGTTAGAAGGCGCTTATGTAGGTCTGGTGTTCATTTACTTAGGCAGGCTTAGTGGGAGGAAATGCTCTTGGAACAGACAGAATGCAGTAATTCACACAATAGACAGCTTTCTCAGGCCTGCAACCTGACTCTAATATCGCTGGATGCAGAACAAGTGACATTGCTACACTTAGCAGCATCTGACCACTTCATAGTAAAATGCAAAGGCCAAAGGGATACAGGTCAAAGAGCACGGGTGACAACGGAAAAGGGGAAAGAGATTCAACAAAGATTTCTACTTCACAGGCAGCAAAAAAAAGCTAGAGTAGATGTTAAAGGGTGAGTTCACCTTTTCACAAAAAATGAAAAGGTGAACACCAAACATCTTGGCTACCCCTCTGCACATAGAGGTCATGATGCCCTGTGCTGCCGGTGCATCAGTCTGTACTAGGGATGCACCGATCCGATATTCGGATTGGATATCGGCACCGATATGGCCATTTTTGATGGATCGGGGGGATCGGTAACATTGACCGATCCACTGGCCGATCCAGTTTTTGCTGGGTAACGGCTTAGCCATCCTTTACTAGGTGCAGTAGTAGTATGGGATGGGAGCCGCTACTTCCTGTATAGGTCCGGCTCACAGGCGGAGTGATATCAGATGCACTCCGCCTGTGAATGGAGGAGCCACACACATGAAGCAGCGGCTTTGCTCTGTACTGCAGCCGCTTGCTTTGTGTGTAGCTCCGGATCGGTTTCCGTATCGGCGATTTCACAACGCCAGATATCGGTATCGGTATCAGATCCAAAAAAGTCGGATCGGTGCATCCCTAATCTGTACGATGGACAGCCCTGGAGTGAGTATCCAGAGACAACAAAAGGGCATAAAGGCCTAGTGCAGTGATGGCGAACCTTGGCACCCCAGATGTTTTGGAACTACATTTCCCGTGATGCTCAATTACACTGCAGATTGCATGAGCATGATGAGAAATGTAGTTCCAAAACATCTGGGGTGCCAAGGTTCACCATCACTGGCCTAGTGCATTACCACCAGGGTGGATTTGATTTAAATCAAGTCAACTTAAATCACGATTTAAATCAGGATTTCAATCACTAGTAAAAAAGGCTTAATTTAAATCAACTGGATTTAAATCATAATATAAAAAAAGAGCAACTGTCATCTCTGTCCCGCAGCAGCTCCTCCTCTGACCCACTGTTGACACACCGACAGTCCCATTCACTTTAATGGGACAGCTGGTGATGCGGCAGTGACACAACAAGGTGAGGGATGTGGCGGCAGCAGGTGAGTAGATGCTCGCTAACGGGCAGGTGCTCTTTAAATGTAAGGGCTCGTTCTTGCTGGTAGTTGGTGTGAAATTGTGTGAATGCATTAGTGCAGTGCATGTTATCTCAGCTTGCAGAGCTTGGATTCATTGAATGAGTTTACCAAAAATTTAAATATTGCAGAATATACAGCCTCATGCTACATAACTAAACTCCATTTCATGCTGAATAAACTCAATTATTAATGTAAACTATCTTTAGATAAATGTATTTTAATAAAATACATTTAATTCAAATTAAAAAAAATTGTAATGTGCTGTATCAACACAACCCTGGCATCACTGACTCTCACCAGCTAACGTGTTTCAAGGGACAAACCCTCTTCATCAGAGCAAAAGTTTTTGTTTTCATCTTTTGTTCTGATGAAGAGGATTCATCCCTTGATATGTTTTAGCTGGCGAGTCTTGGTGACGTCAGGGTTGTGTGGATACAGCACCTATGAGGACTGCCCTGTCACTTGGTTCTGGTCTCTACAGTTGTACAAGCCTTTGGCTTTTTGGGGAAGTGTGCACTTTTCTTGAATAAAGTTTTATCTGCTAATGCACTAGACCTTTTATTCTCTCCGCATTTTGGTTATCAAGATTTCCCAATCTGAAGAGGACAGCATTGGTGCAGGCTACCAGGGTATGTGAAGACGCGATATGAGAATGGTTTATACTACTCTCATTACCTAAAGCTTGAATAGATTGGGTCATTTATTGTCATCTGTGTCCCGATAAGATTTTCCTTGATTTCCTCTAATGTAGACTCAACAGGAAATCTGAGGGAATCTGATCAGTTTTTGATGCACTTTTGAGGTTTAACCTTCTGTTCACAACTATGCATTTTTTATTGATTTTGCAGTTTGCAGAAACGCACTACAGTCCATTGAACATGGTTTCCCATGGTACACATTCACATCTATGCGTTTTTCAGGCGCTGCATTTTTGGAAAGGGGCAAGGATTTTTTTCCTGCAGCAGATTGCGTTTTGCATGTAATAGACTTCAATGGACCTGCACCAGAAACGCAAGTGTTGCGTCTTTACATGCATTTTTCATTGTATACTACAGCTCCTTTGGATCCTTATGAATTCCCTAGCACTACAGTGTCATTTGGAGATAAATGGAGTCTGGAGTGGGGATCCATCATAATGGTTGCAATAGCAAGTACTCATTGGTTAGCGTAGCCGTGTGACCATAGACTTTATTGGGAGCATTTGAAAAATGCATGTTTATATGCATTTCTTAGTCGCTTCTATTTAAATGTCTACATTAAAAAAAAAGAAAAAACTCTAAATCGCCTGGCTATGCTAAAAATGTGTGAATAGGGCTGTTGTCTTTGCGTAGACGCGGGAGATTTCTGGCTTCCTGTATTGTCACTGTGGATGTGACCACGATCTATCAGAGGCAAGGCAAGCAATACAATCACTCCGTGATTGCAGACAGGTTAAAACCGACACCCCCCAACAGAAAGAGAAATGAACAAAAATGTAAATAACATTCATTTGCTTCAAAGCAAACCTGACTGTCCTCATCATTATATAAGCAACAGACGTACTAATAATTTCTTCCCCTTTATTGCAGCAGATAAGATCTCATCACAGGAAGCCCTCAAGCAACACAGCATCTTACTTCTCCCAGCATAGAGGTTTTACCTGTTCTCGCTGTGCTTGTTGTTGGCAGGTGGAGGCTGCAGGATTGTCTGATTCCCTTCCATCTCCACAATGCATTTTGTATTCAAATCCAGTTCTAAATCAAAAAAGTGTTGAGCACACGGTTACTTAATAGGCTAGACAACTAGCAATAAAGCACTTTCAATGCATGCCTTCAATTAACGTATACCTAAAGCTTGAATAAATTACGTCTTTTATTGTCATCTGTGTCTCCATAGGAAGATTTCACTTGATTTCCTCGAATGTAGGCTCAACAGGAAGTGCGCGGGATAGAACCACTTAGGGCCATTTCAAACTGATCAGTTTTTGATGCACGTTTGGTTTGTAACCTTACATTCACACCTATGCATTTTCTTAGTGCATTTTGCACAAATGCACTACGGTCCATTTAACATGGTTTCCTATGGTACAAGATTTTCAGCCGGTACATTTTTGGAAAGGGTCAGGGATTTTTTTTCCCACAGCAGATTGTGTTTTGCATGTAAAAGACTTCAATGGACCAGCACCAGAAAAGCAAGTGTTGCATTTTTGCATGCATTTTGTATGTTGTATGTTGTATTTTGTGTTTTTTTTTCTCTTTAATAAACAGTGTATAGCTGGTTGCTAAGGGGTGGGCCAGAAAGCCAGCCGCTGTGTCCTTAACAACCGATGAGTCATCAGCTGTCAGCGGGCTTTCCCGCTGACAGCTGAATGTAAAAAAAAGAATTACGGGCCAAAAGAAAATTAAAAAATTTGGCAAAAAAAAAAATGCGTGGGGACCCCCCAAATCCATATCAGGCTCCCCGGGTCTGGTATTATTTTGGAGTGGGACCCCACACCAAAATTGAAAAAAAAAAAATGGCGTGGGCCCCCCCCCCCCCCCCCCCCAAAATCCATACCAGACCCCGATCAGAGCATGCAGCCCGGCAGGTAAGGAAGGGGAGGGGACGAGCAACCACCCCTCCCTCCTAAACCATATCAGGCCACATGCCCTCAACGTTCGGGGGGGGGGGGTGCTTTTGTGGGGGACAAGGGCATCTTCCCTTGTGGTTGTGGGGGGGTTTATCAGAATCTGGATATGGATTTGGGGGGACCCCACAAAGTTTCTTTGCTGTTTTTTTTTTTTTTTTGGCAGGCAATTCTTTTTTTTGTACATTCAGCTGTCAGCGGGGAACCCAGCTGACTCAGTTGTTAAGGACACGGCAGTTGGCTTCCTGGCTGCTCCTTAGCAACTAGCTATATGTGGTGTGTTTAAAGGGAAAAAAAACACACAAAATGCGTGAAAGCTGCATGCAAAAATGCATCAAAAATTAAGGTTTAAAAATGCAAAAACCCACCAGAAAAAGACATCAAGCGCAGCCCGCATAGATGTGATCCTAGACTTAAACGTGAAATAAAAATGGATGCAAAATGTAGCCCTTTAATTTCTATATAACTCCCCACATTGCAGGTCTGATGCTCTTTGAAAAGTCCTGCATGCTGCATCTTTGGTGCAGTTTTTCAAAAGCACCTTCCATTGTAAACCAATAGAAAGGCATCAAAAGCGCATCAGGACCCCTAACCTGAATAAAAGCGCATTAAAAAACTGATCAGCATTAAAGGGCCCTAGGACAGCTGTCACCAGATCAAGTGTCCCCATTGGAAGGTTGCCCCTCAGAATTTACTTTCATTCCAATGACAGCAGTGATCAGGACAATTAGAGAAACAAGTTAGCCTAGTACTGTACACATGGGCCGAATGTTGGGCGGCATCGGCTGGTTCATAGTTCAGCCTGTGTGTACTGCACCAGGTCGAACAGAAGCCAGACATTTAGCCGGCTTCTGTCAAAGTGTCGGTTCACATATATGCGAACCCTGCGAATCCATCGCATTCAAATCGCAGGCAGTTCACACTGCCATATGCGTAACGCTGGGGGTGTCAATACAAAGTAAACGACACCCCCAGACGAGTTTGCATATCACAGTGGGAACTGACAGTCGACATAAATCGGATCGCATGCGATCCGATTCTGCTGCAGACCCAAAATAGGGTCCTGCGCTTGTTCTGTCCGAATCCGATGCAAAATCAGCCATACAACCCTTTTTTAATTACATTACTTTGGGGTGATGGTGCAGTTGTTGACTGGTGGAACGCTAATTTTCACTGATCTGTGGTGAATCGCTTTTTTGCATTCAGGAGGCAAAACTACTGAGCAGGGACTTTGCATTGCAAGACTACTTTGCAACTGTGAGACAGGTGTTGCATAGGGGAGTTTGACAGGTGGTGCCACCTGTCAAATTCGGCATGGTGCTGCACTGTGATTCAAAGCTTAATGGCCACAGCAATGTGTACTCTTGAGTGGTACCATATCCACTTTTAGGTGACTGGTTGGGGGAAGATCATCCACCTTTTTTTACTGCCCCCCTGAACCACAGAGCCTGACAGGGACACAGATAGCAATAAAAAGTGACTGCAGATCTAACCCCTCACCATTTATCCCAGTTAATGAAAAAAGTTTTGCCTTCAGTTATGCTTTGGTCATCTTGTCAGGACAAAGTCAATAGGCAAGTTCACTATTCTTTCCTAAGCACATCATGAATGGAAACTAAACTGCTGACCAACACAATGTTTGCAACTTTGTATCCTGTGCAAACATAATATTGTTCTCATCTCCAGGGGTGGACTGATCCCGCTGCAGTAGTCAGGCCTGGTAAACCGAACACTTCTCTACTGAAGCTGATATGTGAGCTTGGAATGAAGGTTGGTCCAGATGAGAATTTATCATCAGGAGGTCATCTGGTTGGCCATACACTCTAAAATCTGACTGTACAATCTGCTTTAGTTTCACCAAAACTATAGAATAAACCTAAACAATGCTTTCAAGTTGTATCCAATCAGGCAGGCACTCATGCTACATAATAGATGGTAGATCAAAAAGGAGATTTTACAAACTTGACAGTTCATGGCCACCTTGAAAGCCATGGGACCCAATGCATGAACTGTCCTACTCTGCTTATGGACCAAAGAAACCCTCATGCAGTAGAAGTTCTTCCTTCCCACCTCTCAATGACAAGAGTCCGACCCCATGGCACAGAACTGAAAAATCTCTGCATGCAACGGCAGTCTGGTAGCCCTAAACGGCCCGAGGATTGGGCTGTCACATCAGGGACAGGATCAGGCTGTTTAGGACCGTCCTATCAGTGTCAAAGCCTGGCCTGCTTGAGAATGAAAAGCAGAATCACCATCAAGGAACATTTGTCTTTGGTGCTGCAATCTCAGCGCTGTAAGATCTTGACACTGGGACTGAAATGCCCTGCACAGAATACATTATTTATAAAGGGGTTCATTCAGTGTTAGGGAGGAGGTGAAGGGTTAATTAATGATTAGTGTGAAGGGTTAGGGCAGGGGTCGCCAAACTTTCTAAGCAAAGGGCCGGTTTACTGTCCTTCACACTTTAGAGGGGCCGGAGCGGCCAGTGGAAATAGAAAATACACCAGTGACAGTGGGAGTGCATGTAGTCAGCAGAAGGAGAAGTGCCCATCATTGGTATTAGTGGGAGGATCAATGACCCATCATTGGTATTAGTGGGAGGATCAATGCCCCATCATTGGTATTAGTGGGAGGAATAGTGCCCCATCATTGGTATTAGTGGGAAGAAAAGTGCCCCATCATTGGTATTAGTGGGAGGAATAGTGCCTCATCATTGGTATCAGTGGGAGGAATAGTGCCTCATCATTGGTATCAGTGGGAGGATCAGTGCCCCATCATTGGTATTAGTGGGAAGAAAAGTGCCCCATCATTGGTATTAGTGGGAGGAATAGTGTCCCATCATTGGTATTATTGGGAAGAATAATGCCCCATCATTGTTATTATTGGGAGGAATACTGCCCCATCATTGGTATTATTGGGAGGAATACTGCCCCATCATTGGTATTATTGGGAGGAATACTGCCCCATCATTGGTATTATTGGGAGGAATACTGCCCCATCATTGGTATTATTGGGAGGAATAGTGCCCCATCATTGGTATTATTGGGAGGAATAGTGCCCCATCATTGGTATTAGTGGGAGGAATAGCGCCCCGTTTTTTGTATTAGTGGGAAGAATAGTCCCCATCATCGGTAGAAGTGGGAGGAATAGTGCCCCATCATTGGTATTAGTGGGAGGAATAGTGCCCCATCATTGGTATTATTGGGAGGAATAGTGCCCCATCATTGGTATTATTGGGAAGAATAATGCCCCATCATTGTTATTATTGGGAGGAATAGTGCTCCATCATTGGTATTATTGGGAGGAATAGCGCCCCGTTTTTTGCATTAGTGGGAAGAATAGTGCCCATCATCGGTAGAAGTGGGAGGAATAGTGCCCCATTATTGGTATTAGTAGGAGAAATAATGCCCCATCATTGGCATTCGTGGGAGGAATAGCGCCCCATCATTGGTTACAATGCATGACGTCACTTTAGTGTTATTTTTGAGGATTAAGAGAAGAAATATGATTAAAGTCAGGTTTTTGGGTTCATTATGTAATGGCTAATATGGAATGTTAGGGTTAATTATAAGGATCAGGCTAAAAAGAGGGATCAGGATTTCATTAGGGGTTAACTTTAGGGTTCAGGTTATGTCCGAATGTTAGTATGTATTTGGATGTGTTAGGGGTTAATTTAAAGGGAAATAGAGGGTTTAAATGATAGCATTAGTATAAGGCCCCTTTCACACTTATACGACCTGAAAGTCACGCGACTTGAAGCACTGCCTGTGTAATCTTGAGGTCTATGGACCTCAAGTCGCATCAAAGTCGGACTAAAGTAGTGCAGGGACCACTTTGATGTTGCGCAGATATGAATAGTAATAGTTGGAAATCATGCGACTTTGCAGCCCCAAGTCGCAGGAGGTCGCACAAGTGTGAAAGGGGCCTAAGTGTTAGTTTAAGAGAAAACATATGATGAAGGGTCAGGATTTGGGGTTCATTAAGTAACGGCTAATATGGAATGTTAGGGTTCATTTTAAGGATCAGACTAAAAGGAAGGATCAGGATTTGATTGGGGGTCATCGTTAGGGTTAAGGTTATGTCCAAGTGGAATGTATTTGGATACATCTTAAGGGTTAATTTAAAGGGAAACCGAGCGTTTAACTGCTAGTAAACATGTTCGTTTTGAGGATTATTTTAAGAGAAAATATATGATTAAAGGTCAGGATTTGGGGTTCATTAGGTAACGGCTATTATGGAATGTTAGGGTTCATTTTAAGTATCAGGCATAAAAGGAAGGAACAGGATTGGATTATAGTATTTATTTTGATAAGTGTTAATTTAAAGGGGCAGAGTGGGTAACTGCAGAGGTCAGAGACATTCCCCCATGGAAGCTCACACTTGTTTTCACCATCCAACCCCCAGGTCCCCCGCCCCATAACTTTGGGGAAGTTCTGTCTCCCATCCCATAGCAGGTCCCCTGTGCCGGCACACAAGGGGTTACTCCCCTCCCCCGATATAAAGGCTGATTACCTCTCCGGTTCATGGGCCGGACTCTGACGGCCACTTTCACCTTGCTATCCGACATTTTACCATCCGATCACAGGGCGATCCTGGGGGGAGATGAGCAACCCCCTCCACCGCGGGGACCACACAGGCTCCGACTCCGATCAAGTCTTCCTAGAGATCCTCACATCGGGCACGATCACTCCATCAGGTAGATCGCCCATCCCGGAGAACAGATCCCTTCCCCCCTCCCCCCCGTGTCCTAGGATGAGAAGAGGACTCCCAGCCCTGCTCCTGACGCCATTTCCATCTCAGTGCAGGCTGGAGCCGCTCTATGGCTGGGCTGCTGCTACTGCCAGGCCGCCCCTCCCTCCATCTCCTCCTCCTCCTTCTTTTCTGGGATCCAAGCTCACTCCATCCCTACAAGGAGGACGCAGGATGCCACCTACAGGACGCAGGGTGCCACCTACAGGACATAGGGTGCCACCTACAGGACATTCTGCCCACCTGTGCCATGGCACTGCCAGGACACCACTTACTTCTTCCGGGATACCATGCAGCATCCCCAACTTCAACTCTTCTTCATTGTTACAACTTCTGATTGGCAGAACAATTAAAGAGGATACATGTATCCAAATATTGTTACTGCAAAGAACAACCAAATACTAACGTTTTATTTTTCATTATCTCTTTAGCTGTTGGTTGAACTAGATGGACTTGTGTCTTCCTTTTTTCCTTCCTTCTCCTCCTTCCTTTCCTTCTCCTCCTTCCTTCTCTTTCCTTCTCATCTTTCCTTCTTCTCCTTTCTTCTCTTTCCTTCTTCTCCTTCCTTCTCCTCTTTCCTTCTTCTCCTTTCTTCTCTTTCCTTCTTCTCCTTCCTTCTTCTCCTTTCTTCTCTTTCCTTCTTCTCCTTTCTTCTCTTTCCTTCTTCTCCTTCCTTCTTCTCCTTCCTTCTCTTTCCTCCTTCTCCTTCCTTCTCTTTCCTCCTTCTCCTTCCTTCTCTTTCCTTTCCTCCTTCTCCTTCCGTCTCTTTCCTCCTTCTCCTTCCGTCTCTTTCCTCCTTCTCCTTCCGTCTCTTTCCTCCTTCTCCTTCCTTCTCTTTCCTTCTTCTCCTTCCTTCTCTTTCCTTCTTCTCCTTCCTTCTCTTTCCTTCTTCTCCTTCCTTCTCTTTCCTTCTTCTCCTTCCTTCTCTTTCCTCCTTCTCCTTCCTTCTCTTTCCTCCTTCTCCTTCCTTCTCTTTCCTTCTTCTCCTTCCTTCTCTTTCCTTCTTCTCCTTCCTTCTCTTTCCTTCTTCTCCTTCCTTCTCTTTCCTTCTTCTCCTTCCTTCTCTTTCCTTCTTCTCCTTCCTTCTCTTTCCTTCTTCTCCTTCCTTCTCTTTCCTTCTTCTCCTTCCTTCTCTTTCCTTCTTCTCCTTCCTTCTCTTTCCTCCTTCTCCTTCCTTCTCTTTCCTTCTTCTCCTTCCTTCTCTTTCCTCCTTCTCCTTCCTTCTCTTTCCTCCTTCTCCTTCCTTCTCTTTCCTCCTTCTTCTCCTTCCTTCTCTTTCCTTCTCTTCTCCTTCCTTCTCTTTCCTCCTTCTCCTTCCTTCTCTTTCCTCCTTCTCCTTCCTTCTCTTTCCTCCTTCTCCTTCCTTCTCTTTCCTCCTTCTCCTTCCTTCTCTTTCCTCCTTCTCCTTCCTTCTCTTTCCTCCTTCTCCTTCCTTCTCTTTCCTCCTTCTCCTTCCTTCTCTTTCCTCCTTCTCCTTCCTTCTCTTTCCTTCCTTCTCTTTCCTTCCTTCCTTCTCTTTCCTTCCTTCTCTTCTCCTTCCTTCTCTTCTCCTTCCTTCTCTTCTCCTTCCTTCTCTTCTCCTTCCTTCTCTTCTCCTTCCTTCTCTTCTCCTTCCTTCTCTTCTCCTTCCTTCTCTTCTCCTTCCTTCTCCTTCCTTCTCTTCTCCTTCCTTCTCTTCTCCTTCTCTTCTCCTTCCTTCTCTTCTCCTTCCTTCTCTTTCCTTCTCTTCTCCTTCCTTCTCTTTCCTTCTCTTCTCCTTCCTTCTCTTTCCTTCTCTTCTCCTTCCTTCTCTTTCCTTCTCTTCTCCTTCCTTCTCTTTCCTTCTCTTCTCCTTCCTTCTCTTTCCTTCTCTTCTCCTTCCTTCTCTTTCCTTCTCTTCTCCTTCCTTCTCTTTCCTTCTCTTCTCCTTCCTTTTCTTTCCTCCTTCTCCTTCCTTCTCTTTCCTCCTTCTCCTTCCTTCTCTTTCCTCCTTCTCCTTCCTTCTCTTTCCTCCTTCTCCTTCCTTCTCTTTCCTCCTTCTCCTTCCTTCTCTTTCCTCCTTCTCCTTCCTTCTCTTTCCTCCTTCTCCTTCCTTCTATTTTTTTTTTCTCTTTTCAACCAAATTTTGACCCCTTTATGACCAGACTAAATATTTTTTTATATAAAGTACATCGCGGGACACAGAGCTATAAATCATAACATATGGGTTAATTAGCCACCTACAGGTGAAACACTATAACAAATCAGAAAGGATGTCCCCCTATATAACCCCTCCCACACAGGAAGCATCTTGGTTTTTTCGCCAGTGTCTAAAGGTGATGGTCACGGAGAGTCTCTCCACCTATTCTTCCAAGAAGAAGAAATAACATTATGCTATATACCCTGATCAAAGATCACTGAATCTAAGGGGTTAGCTATCAGATCCATCTCAAAAAGTCAGTAGACTAAAATGGTGGTACGTGAGCCTCAGGAAGCATTTACAAGGTTTTGCCTGTAATGCTGTCCTTTTTAGGCACTGGACCCTGGGATCCGGACCCTTGGTAATACCAGACCAAAAGGCGCTCCGTGCAGGGTGCTCTACAGGTCCAAGGCAGTGGCCCCTCTAAAACAAGGGGACCCAGTCCTTGAAGGTCTCCAAGACAAAGCTTGCAGTGATGGGTGAAGATTGGATTCTTGTTTTAAAACTCTGCAGCAGGACTGGTAAGTAAAAGTTAAAATATTTACACATACAGCAAATGTAAATATTTTATGCACTGTTCCCTTTAAAAGATAACAGACTGAGTGCCATGTGAGTCTCCACATGAGACTATGGATGTTAAGCTATGCAAAATACATCTTGGTAAAAGCTCTGGCTTTTCCTCAGGGATTAAATGTGCCAATTGTGATAATGAGTTTGTGCAGTTGTGGGATTGATGCAAAGATTGCTTAAACCTTATTTCTTTGCTTATTTGTTCACACACTGCTTTCACCCTGTACTAATCACCTGAAGGGTATCAGCTGTGAAAAACAAAATTCAGCCTAAGCTGCTCTCACCCCATGTGGTTGTTGTCTTCGCCTTGGCACGAAAGCATCTGCATGTTCGTCTTCTTCCTCAATAGTGTGTCTGTGACGAAGGCCTATTCATGCACGTGAATCTTTGCCTTTTAAAATGGGTGTATGCCGCATGGAGGGCCTGTTTGAACACGATTGGCGTGCACATGGACCCAACATAGCACGCTGCACATGCACAATACAGCATAAATAGGCACGATTTATAAAGAACTGTTTAGAACGCGCTAGCCTCTGTCAAAGGCTTAAGGGGACACAGCGCAGCAGCAGCAGCTAGTTTGCGTGAGTCACTGTGGGCTGCAGCAACGGTTGGACCCGGGGTGCAGAGCAGTGCGCCCCGACTCCACCCATTGTGTGACAATAGCGAATGAAAATTCGCTATTGTCGCACGGATCCTCCTCCTGGCCAATCAGGGAGCAGGTCTAATTCCTGATTGGCCGCAAGGCAAACCCCATGCCATTGGCCGAGGAGGAGGTGGGAGCTGGAGGACTTGAGGAGACGCGCCGCCGGGACTGAGGAGAAGCCGCTCGCCGCCACTGCTGCTCCAGGTAAGTAAGGGGGCATGCACGCTGATCTCTGCATTGAAGGGGGCATGTACGCTGGTAACTGCATTGAAGGGGGCACGCACGCTGATCTCTGCATTGAAGGGGGCATGCACGCTGATCTCTGCATTGAAGAGGGCACGTACGCTGGTCACTGCATTGAAGGGGCATGCAAGCTGGTCACTGCATTGAAAAGGGGAACACACGCTGGTCACTGCATTGAAGGCGGCATGTACACTGGTCTCTGCATTGAAGGGGGCATGTACGCTGGTTACTGCATTGTAGGGGGCACGCATGCTGATCTCTGCATTGAAGGAGGCATGTACGCTGGTCACTGCATTGAAGGGGGCATGTGGGCACTGCATTGAAGGAGGCATGTACGCTGGTCACTGTGCATTGAAAGGGGGCACGCTGGTCACTCTGCATTGTACATTTGTGTCAATTTAGCGCAGCTTTTTCTTTGCATCTTTTTTATCTCATGGGTGAAATGATGTGTATATATAATTCCATAAACACATACCACATACATTGCATGTACTGTATATTTGAGGAAAATGTGCTTATAAAATAGTTTACCATTTTGCCAAAAAAAAAAAAGAAAGTGTCCCCGGATTTCATTTTAAAAACCTGGTCACCTTAATTTACAGTACTGTTGCTAGCTGAATGTGTGCAGATAGCAATCTATAGAAACTTTATGTAGAGGAAGGAATAAATAGGACATCGCTTTTATAAGTGGGAACAAGCAAAACTAGGATTATGGCTTTAGCATTCTTTAGCAATTTTCACTGCTGAGCTTAAAAGCTGCTCTTGCTCCTGTCACTCGGGCTCCTAGCCTTGGAGATTAGAGCTTTTGTAATAAATCCACAAAAAAACGGCATGTTAGGCCTGTATAGACTGATTCATGAATTCATTTCACAATAAGTATTTTAAATAGCAGAATGCTTTTTATTGCTGTGCATATTTAAAGGCTATGTCCACCCAAAACTAACACTTATCAGTGTTGCATGCGTAGCCAGGTGCTGGGCTACAACAATATAGAGAATGGGTTCCATTCACAAAACCGTATCTACTGGATTAAAATCAGCAGTAAAGTAGCCCATAGCGTTTTTCAAAAACCTTTTGCAATTCACTAAAAAATGCTACTAAAATACTGCATGCACTATTTTTGTTGAAAAGATGTGGTATTTTAGTAGTGAAAACTTGCAAAATTTTAATGTAATTTGCTGCCGGCACCCTCAACAACCAGGGAAGAGCTATGACAGCAGAATGTAAACAAAAAAAAATGTAAAAAAAAAAGACAAAAAAAGAACCTGGGGGTCCCCACCAATCCATACCAGGCCCTTCATCACTGCCATCAACATGCTCTGGCAGTATAGTTCTAGCACTCGGTAGATACAACTTTGCTACTAAAAATACAAACGTGTTGCACTAGCAAGTTAACAGTGCAAAAAGCAGCAAAAATAAATCAATCAAATAATGAAGACAGATACAGTGCTTGGATAAATATGCTTAACATCATAGGCAAATAAGCAAATTCATTAACCTCTAAGAAAAAAGTGCACAGTGCCAGACAGTCCATCATTAATTAAATGTATGTGTCGCTCAACTACAGTAATTTTGTGTGGATATACACCACTCTTTACCCAGCACCCCACTCACAAACCGCTTACCAACAGGTAAGACCTAAAAGATGGAGGTCTGGCTGCACTTTCATAGGAGAAATCCCTGGGATGTACGAATAGATGGCACATTACAGGACTCAGGAATGGAGTATTAGAAAAAAATCAGTGTAGTCCACAAATTAAGCTCAAGGATGGATAAAGGTAAAGGAGAAACTCATTGTGTAGCTGTATACATTTCCACTATTTATTAAAATGAGAAACTACTCACATAAGGCAGTAGAAAATTCCATGTAAAATAGATATGCAAGATCAGCACCCTGGCGGGCATGATTACGTCACCACTGTGGCTCCACCCAATGCGTTTTGTCCAAAAGGAAGTCCTCCAGATGTATAGGAGATGACGCCTTTGTGGATAACTGTGACGAGACCCTTGCTCGCTAGCTTCCGCTCTCCCGACACTCCTCTGTTTCTAGTGAGTCAGCTTGCAGATCGCAACGTCTGATGGTTCGGTCAACCAGGCTCCGGGATCTGAACTACAGCTATGTGCCGTTCGGAATCCATTAGAACAAACACCAGGCAGGCTGTATGGACGTTCAAACAGGAAGACCATTTATTGGAAGTACACAGCACACTTTTATACAGAATTTGGAACATCCTGCCCCCAACAACCGCTTTCCCATTGGTCAATTGCACAGTATATGCCGTTCTCCTTCAGGTCCTCCTTAGCCATGCAAATGAGGACTTGAAAATGAGTCAGCAGGGATTGGTCCAAATGGCTTGATTAGAATGACTGTTATGTGTAATGAGACAGAAGCCCCCAGGGGACAATCAATGTACACAATAGCCAGACACAGAACAATGGTTCCATAACGAGCCCCCAATACACAATACTCTGAGTGTCCAATACATCCCTTAGCAGACAACAGGTGAGTTCATTAGCACACCTGACAATAGGTGAATGGAAAGCCACCTCAGACAAAAGCAACAGTGTTAGACAGTGTCTCCTCATTGAACATTCTGGAATGACCATATTAGGAGTTGTACTTCCTGGTCAGAGACCTCATGGCAAATGGAAACAAATCTCAATATTTCTACATGGAGACCTTGCTGAAAAATATGAAGCAATCCAAACCATCACCCATCTGTCCTTAAATTTCAGTGACGGTGAACACCGTCACAATAACGTCCTATTGGACGAAACATGTCCTGTGGAGCTACAGCAGTGACTTAATCATGCCCCCGAGGTGCTGATCATGCATATCTGTTTTATATGCAATTTTCTACCAATTTTATGCTGATCTGGATGCCAAATGTTTCTTTCTATGCCTAGTTCTTACTGTTAATTACTTTGTATGATAAATTGTGTTATTACCATTTGAAAGAGTGTATCAATGTGCCTTAATGAAATATTAAATTTCATGATATTCAGCTAGTGCCCAGTTTCAAATGGAATGTGGTCCCTTGCAATTACATATTAAACACATCTCATTCATCCTGGACACTTAACAGTTAGGCTTCGCATACAGATTACAGACACATTGATAAGTGTTTACATATTAAACACATCTCAGTCATTCATCCTGGACACTTAACTTTTGCATATGGATTACAGACAACACCTGAACACATTGACAATTACTTACATATTAACACATCAGACAGCTGAGCAGAGACGGAACTGCTCTTCCACAAACGCAATTTCAGACACACTACACCCCACATTTACAGCAATATGTTAGGGAAAACAAAAGCCTTTTCATGTATTGTTTTAGTAGATATATTCTATTGTTAAACTGACCCATGGATTGTACACTAGTTTGAACTGGTTTTTCCCTCTCAAATGTCCCATAAATATGTGAGCCGAAATGAAATAAATCAGATGTATGCTCATGAAGCTTAAGTGCTGTATGTCTTTACATCTCCTGGCCAGCAGAAGGAAAATTCACTACACAGGGAGTTAGAAATGAAGGGTCTTAGGTCCGGGACCTAAATGCAAAATCATCTTGCAATTGCCTCCTGACGTAAATGAGCTAACACCATTGTTAATCTATTTTATGCTTGCCTAGTTACCAACCATACTGGATGACTCTATATTAAGTTTGCCTTTACTACCTGGTTTGGTGCCCGTTAACTTTGATTAAGCACTACCTAAGTATTACTTTCAGTGATTTTCTGTGATATTGTATGTTTGTGCACTCAACCACAGTTAGAGGGCCTGAGTTTTTCTTTTTTTTTTTTTTTTGAAAGGTCAAAACAAAGAACACAGGACCTATCCTAGTCAGCTCCTCTTACGGGGGTAGCGCTGCAGAAGCTTGCTAGCAAGCTAAATCATATGCTGACTTTTTTTATCTCTGCTTATACTCCAGTGAGGTGGTATTGCTAAAATGCCAAACTCCATCCAGCTATTTCAGCCTTTACAAATCCGAATGATGGTATCATGTCCCCTATGGATTCGGACATAACTGATCATTCCAAGGAAGATAAAGTGATACCTTTTTATATTTGTGTGGATGGGTAGAAACAAAAACTAACAAATCTTGTGGGTTGCAACACTTGCAGGTGCTTACTCACAGCCAAATGCCACTTTTATGGCTGAGCTGGCCTTAATAAGGATTTAAGGAAATCTATACTTCGAGAGAAAGAGGGGCTGCCATGGCTGTAATAATCAGTGGACCATTTGTGTAAGCTGATGTCATTTGTATAGGAAAGCATATCATCTATTTTTTTTTTTTTTTTCTTGCACTAAGCCACTCTGCAGCGGGCAGCTTTGTGCATCAATCAAATTTGTAAAAAGGGGTGAGGCTTGAAGGCTCCAAAAATTGTGATACAAGTGTGAAATACTTGCTGACATTTCCTATGGGTGGCTGTGATCAAGGGCAAAGGTCCTGGCATCAGTGAAAGGTCTTATTTTGTTTAGTTGTAGGGTGGTACAAAACAAAAAAGAAAAGCAATCTTCACACACACACACATGACAAAATCGTAACATTATTCAACATACTGTATGCAGAAGCATGATGCTTGTTCATATGAACATTAATAAATGGATATAAATGACCGCATGGATTGCTTTGTGTGGGCCATTACTAAGAGCAGGGGTGGCAAACTCCATTTAATAGAGCATTAGCATCAGCATTACGGTTGTCCTCAAACGGCCAGTTGTATTTGTAAGACTACATAAATGTATCCCAGGCTTTTTTTTTTCTTAGAATAGGTGCAGGAAATCAACCACACACCCCCTCCCCCCTCGAACTGCATAGATGGGTGGGTGTGACCAAATTGCACTACCAGTGGGAGGGTCTTAAAGAGTCAATAAATACTAGAAGTGCGTTATGCACAGAGTGCAGGGTTCAGGGGTATGATACGTGCAGGGTTCAGGGGTGCGCTATGTACAGTGTGCAGGGTTCAGGGGTGCGCTATGTACAGTGCGCAGGGTTCTGGCCGAAATAAAAAAAACTCTCTGGGTATTAGGGCCACATGAAATGGCCTGGCGGGCTGGATTCGGCCAGCGGGCATTGTGTTTGACACATGTGACTAAGAGCATTTAACCACTTCAATACCAGACACTTTCGCCCCCTTCCTGCCTAGGCCATTTTTCAGATTTCAGTGGTGTCACACTTTGAATGACAATTACTCAGGCACACAACACTGTACCCAAATTAACTTTTTATCTTTTTTTTTTTTTTGAGACCGATAGAGCTTTCTTTTGTAGGTATGAAAAAACACCATAAACTTTGAAAAAAAAAAAAACAGTTTTCCCACCTCTGTTTTTTTTCAAAAGAGTAAATCCTTCATAAATTTCTGCCAAAGATTAATCTGCTACATTTCTTTGGAAAACATAAAATCAGTGTATTTTATTTAGTCTGTGTGCAAGCTGTAGAATTTGCAAACTACAGTACTTATACTGTATATTTGAAAATTAATCAATCCTATCACATTTTTTTTGAAGCCTTAAAATGCCAGGACAGTATAAATACCCCCCAACTGCCCCCTTTTTAGAAAGTAGACAGTCAAAGGTATTTATTAGGAGGCATTGTGAACTTCTTGAAGTTGTCATTTTTTTCCCCCACAGTTCTTTGGAAAATGAAGAAATTTAAAAAAATGTGGGTCTTTTTTTTTTTTTTACAAAATTGTAAATTTAACAAGTAATTTCTCACACACATTATAGGCATACTTGCAATTACGCCCATTTTGCTACCCCCCCCCCCCCGAATAAGGAGATACCACCTGTGTGAGACTTTTTCATAGCCTAGATGCATAGAGGAATCCAAAATCCAAGGAGCACCTTTGGGTTTTCAAGGAGTATAACTTCCTATCACATTTGTTAAGGCCCTAGAGCACCAGGGCAGTGGAAATTCCCACAAATGGACCCTATTTTGGAAAGCAAGCACCCCAAGGTATTTTCTGTGAGGCATAATGAGTCTTTCTAACACGTAATTTTTTGCCACAGGTTTTTGGAAAAAGTGGAAAGAAAATGGAAAACGTATTTTTTTTTCTCACAAAGTTGTCAATTTATAAGATATTTCTTATAGCACGGACATGCTAAGAATTGCACCCCAAAACGCATTCTTCTACTCCCCTTGAGTATGGTTATGCTACATGTATGAGACCTTTTCACAGCCTAGCCACACAGAAGGGCCCAAAGTCCAAGGAGCACCATTAGGCTTTCAAGGAGCATAAATTACGCATCTAATTTCCTACCTACTATCACATTTTTTTTTAATGCCTTCTCGCTTGTGTAAGATTATTCATGGCATGGCTAGCTCTAGTGACACCATACTGCTGTGACAATGACACTGGTGCAGATGTGGCTTAATCAGGGCACTGACGAAGGCTGCACTGGTGTGCTTGATCAGCACACCGATGAGGCTGCACTGGCATGGCTGATCAGGACACTGATAATGCTGCACTAGCATGGCTGATCAGGACAATGATAAAGCTGCACTAGCATGGCTGATCAGGACACCGATGAGGCTGCACTGGCGTGGCTGATCAGGACACCGATGAGGCTGCACTGGCGTGACTGATCAGGACACTGATGAGGCTTCACTGGCGTGGCTGATCAGGACACTGATGAGGCTGCACTGGCGTGGCTGATCAGGACACTGATGAGGCTGCACTGGCGTGGCTGATCAGGACACTGATGAGGCTGCACTGGCATGTCTCTGGGTGAGGAAAGGAGAGCCGATAACTGGCAAATTGTCTTTATTTACACAGTGATGGCGGTGATTCGACACGCTGATCACGCTGTAAAGGGCCACTGTGACTGGCCTTTTACCCTGATTTGTGATCTCCTGTGTCCATGGCACACAGTGGTCACTGAGCGCTACCAATGTGTGCAAGTGGGAGGATGTCAAAGAATGCCCTCCGAGAACTTGGGAGCAACATTCAGGCCATATATCGGCAATACTGAGGGCGACAAGTGGTTAAAGGGGTTATGTTGGGTCTACAGGATGCTGTGCTGCTGCAATACCCTGTAAACTACAGTAGTCAGCATATGTGATAGATGAGCAGCCATGCCTCTCAGCCTGCCCATAGTGGTTCCCTGTTCTCCTCTGCTGTGTATGAAGCCAGACATGCTCAGTTACGCTAATTAACTCCAGTGGTGGGTAGGGGAGATATTAGGGGTTTAATAGAACCTGTCTGCTAACCAATGCTATCACATTGGAGGACTTGTTATCCTCCTTGTAATAGCAATAAAGTTAAATGTTAAAAGTAAATTGTAAAAAAAATATATAAATATTAATAAAACCAAAATAATGTTTAAAGCAAACCCACCTGCGCATACCACCAAATGCATACAACCTGTATGTAAACACTAATTGCATCACATATATACAGTATCTCACAAAAGTGAGTACACCCCTCACATTTTTGTAAATATTTTATTACATCTTTTCATGTGACAACACTGAAGAAATTATACTTTGCTACAATGTAGAGTAGTGAGTGTACAGCTTGTATAACAGTATAAATTTGCTGTCCCTTCAAAATAACTCAACACACAACCATTAATGTCTAAACCGCTGGCAACAAAAGTGAGTATAAAATGAAAAAATAGTGGTCTGGTGCGCTATGCTGAATAAATAATTATATGCAACTGTTATCTTCCGTGTATAAAAGAACCACAAATAAAATCTGTGTATCTGTAATCAAATATTGTGATCCAACTGTGTCTCAAACAAAGTAGAACTTAATTGTGATTAGTGGCCAAACAAAGTCCACAAATGTCCATAGTGTATAAACCACAAATCCTCAAATGAAAAAATGAAGAGATGTGGATCCAAGACGGATAAGGTTAAGGTGCAATAGATTCCCCCAAGAGTAAACTCCTGTGTTATGGAGGTGATCCCGTGCTCTTATTGACCCTGTAAGGGAGACAAATATGCCAATCCTCTTACCAGATGAAAATTAAATAATGCATGATCCATCCCCTTAAAGGACCTTTCTTCCACCGGCAACAGTAGATGAACTCTGGGTATCTCGGCAAAGATCTTCTATGGCTCCTGCACTTCTCCCGTGATTTCCCCTGGGGAGAGTCTGTGGATGAAATCCCGGGAGAAGTGCAGGAGCCATAGAAGATCTTTGCTGAAATACCCAGAGTTCATCTACTGTTGCCGGTGGAAGAAAGGTCCTTTAAGGGGATGGATCCATGCATTATTTAATATTCATCTGGTAAGAGGATTGGCATATTTGTCTCCCTTACAGGGTGAATAAGAGCATGGGATCACTTCCATAACATAGGAGTTTACTCTTGGGGGAGTCTATTGCACCTTAACCTTATCCATCTGGTAAGGAGATAGCCCTAGAGGTAGTGGGATTCACTTGCACGTCATTTGTATTTTTTGATGGACATTCACTGTTTTATTTGGATCCACATCTCTTCATTTTTTTCACTTGAGGATTCGTAGTTTATACACTATGGACATTTGTGGACTTTACGTTTGGACACTAGTCACTATTAAGTTCTACTTTGTTTGAGACACATTTGGATCACATTATTTGATTACAGATAAACAGATTTTATTTGTAGTTCCTTTATACATGGAAAATAAGTTGTATATAATTATTTAATCTGCATAGCGCACCAGACCACTATATTTTCATTTTCATTTTTCCAAATCAGGTATTTGGATCTTTGGTTGCAGCTTTAGTTTTATATTAGCGCACCCTTCACATATATTTTCACGAGTATACCCCTAAGTTTCCAAATTGGGACCAAAGTGTTAAAATTTTGTGTGGCCACCATTATTTTGCAGCACTGCCCTAACCCTCTTGGGCATGGAGTTCACCAGAGCTTCACAGGTTGCCACTGGAGTCCTCTTCCACTCCTCCATGATGACATCACGGAGCTAGTGGATGTTAGAGACCTTGCACTCCTCCACCTTCTGTTTGAGGATGCCCCACAGATGCTCAATAGGGTTTAGGTCTGGAGACATGCTTGGCCAGTCCAACACCTTTACCCTCAGCTTCTTTAGCAAAGCAGTGGTCATCTTGGAGGTGTGTTTGGGGTCATTATCATGTTGGAATTCTGCCCTGCGGCCCAGTCTCCGAAAGGAGGGGATCATGCTCTGGTTCAGTATGTCACAGTACATGTTGGCATTCATGGTTCCCTCAATGAACTGTAACACCCCAGTGCCGGCAGCACTCATGCAGCCCCAGACCATGACACTCTGTAGGCACCATGCTTGACTGTAGGCAAGACACACTTGTCTTTGTACTCCTCACCTGGTTACTGCCACACACGCTTGACACCATCTAAACTAAATAAGTTTATCTTGGTCTCATCAGACCACAGGACATGTTTCTAGTAATCTATGTCCTTAGTCTGCCTGTCTTCAGCAAACTGCAGGCTTTCTTGTGCATCATCTTTAGAAGAGGCTTCCTTCTGAGATGACAGCCATGCAGACCAATTTGATGCAGTGTGTGGCATATGGTCTGACCACTGACAGGCTTACCCCCCACCCCTTCAACCTCCGCAGCAATGCTGGCAGCACTCATATGTCTATTTCCTTAAGACAACCTCTGGATATGATGCTGAGCTACTGCACTCAACTTCTTTGGTCGACGCGGGTGTGGCCTTTTCTGAGTGGAACCTGTACTGGTAAACCACTGTATGGTCTTGGCCACTGTGCTGCAGCTCAATTTCAGGGTCTTGGCAATCTTCTTATAGCCTAGGCCATTTTCATGTAGAGCAACAATTCTTTTTTTCAGATCCTCCGAGTTATTTGCCATGAGATGCCATATTGAACTCCAGTGACCAGTATGAGAGAGTGCGAGCGATAAAACCAAATTAAACACACCTGCTCGCCATTCACACCTGAGACCTTGTAACACTTAGACACATGTCACTCGGGACGAAAAATGGCTAACTAGGCCCAATTTGGACATTTTTTACTTAAGGGTGTTTTCACTTTTGTTGCTAGCGGTTTAGACATTATTGGCTGTGTATTGAGTTATTTTGAGGGGACAGCAAATTTACACTGTTGTTCAAGCTGTACACTCACTTTACATTGTAGCAAAGTTTAATTTCTTCAGTGTTGTCACATGAAAAGATATAATAAAATATTTACAAAAATGTGAGGGGTGTACTCACTTTTGTGAGATACTGTATATCGCTGCAAAGGTCTGAGTGAGAGCAATAATTCTAGGGGTGTCCTTTATGGTGAACCCTAAAAAGCAATTTAAAACACCACCTAATAATGATTTGGGGTACTGTAAATTAATTTCGTAAAGCACTGCGCAAACTGTTGGCGCTATATAAATCCTGTATAATATATAATAATTATATTTGCAATTTGCAGATGCACTCAGTTTTGACATGTTTGCTATCTGTGTATGCAGCACTACATCATCTTTTTTTTTTTTGTAGGAATTAAATTGTGTTTTTTTTCTTGAAAATATAATTTGATAAACAGTTGTGCAAATATTATGCAACATAAAAAAAATTGCAACTACCACTTATACCAACTTTTTTTTTATTCTTTAGAGTTTCCATATTCAGAAAATGTATAATGTTTTTCAGGATTTAGGTTATTTTATAGACAAAACTGCAAAATTTAACCACTTGACGTCCACAAGGTTTTACCCTCTTCATGATCAGGCCATTTTTTGCTATTCAGCACTCTGCTACTTTAACTGGCAATTGATTGGTCATGCAACACTGTACCCGATTTTAAAGTTTTTTTATATAGTTTTTTCACACAAACAAAGCTTTCTTTTGGTGGTATTATGTTTTATTATATAAACGACAAAAGATCGAACCCTTTAAAAAAAACAAAACTATATTTTCTACTTTCTGTTATAAAACATATTTAATAAAATCTAATTTCTTCCCAACTTTAGGCTAAAATGTATTCTGCTGCATGTCTTTGGTAAAGAAATAAAAAAAATCCCAATAAGTGTATATTAATTGGTTTGTGTGAAACTTATAGTGCCTGCAAACTATGGTATATACAATATACTTGAATTTAACCAGCTTTTAAGCAGACTTTCTGACTCTTTATCACATTTCTTCAGTGGCCAAAATGCTGCGACAGTACTATAAATACTCCCCAATCTACCCCTTTTTGGAAAGTAGACAACCCAAGGTATTTGCTGGAAGACGTTGCATCCATGGAAGATTATATTTTTTGCCACAAGTTTTTGGAAAATGACAAAAAATGTATTTTCTTTTACAGTTGTCACTTTATTGAGATGCAGTATTTCTCACACATACCATGGGTATACATGGTATTACACCCCAAAATTCTGCTACTTTTATGGGGTTAGCACCTGTGTGAGACTTTTTGGGGGCTTAGCTGGATACAGGGTCCCAAAATCCAAGAAGCACCTTCAGGCTTTCAGAGGGTGTAACTCGCGTATTCAATTTTCTGACTACCTATCAGTTTCAGAGGCCTTAAAATGTCTGGATAGTACCATCCCCCCCCCCTCCCAAATGACCCCTTTTTAGAAAGTAGATACTCCAAGGTATTTAATAAGAGATGTGGCGAGTACTTTGCAGATCTAGTTTTTTGTCACAAGATTTTAAGAAAAAAAATAAAAAATACAATTTCATTTTCTTTATTTTCCAAAAACTTGTAACAACAAATGAGATCTACAAAATAATGGCCATGCCTTTTAAGTCACTGCTAACAAAAGAAACATTTAAATGTGTTTTCTCCAACTCAACATCAAAAGCCAAAGTATTATTTTCTGCTGTAAACCTATTAAAGCTATATGCTTTCATGTAATTATAACATTTGTTTAATTGCACTTTGCTAAAATAATTGCATTATTTATCTTTCCTCAGATTGTGGAAAGGTATAATTATCTGTTGTGCCTGCTAATATGTGCATATAAATGTCAGTATAAATTGCTGACCTTTCAGAGTACTTTTTTTTTTTTTTTTTTTTTTTTTTTTACAGAGAACAGAGCCTTTGTGTCTGGTGATTATTAAAGCAGAGCTCCAGCCCTCCTGAAAAAATTACAAGTCTGCAGCTACAAATACTCGAGCTGCTGCATTTTAATATTAGGACACTTACCTGTACAGGGGTTCTGCAATGTTGGCACCCCTGCCAATTTTTCAGTCGGCCCTCGGGTGCTGCCACCACCATTCCTTCTAAGGGAAACCAGCAGCGAAGCCTTGTGGCTTCCAAGCCGATTCCCTACTATGCATGCGCCAAGTGCGCTGCGCTTTATAAATGGCCCGGTGGCGGGGGACAGAGAAGGGGGGCCCAACTTCCTGCAAGAAGGTCTCCCGGAAGTGGGGACGGGTACCTGTCAAAAACCGGTACCTGCTCCCCCCCAAAAGGTGTCAAATGTGGCAACGGAGGGGGAGAGGAAGCAAACAAGTGGAGGTGGAGTTTTGCCTTTTAGAGGGAGCTCTGCTTTAAAATGTATCTGTGGTCAGAATTTAAAATCTTAAATTAATTTCCACATTGTACTTTAATTGTTCCTAGCCTATTCCTATTAATCTGAACAATTATTGAAAACTGACCTAGTGAAGATCCCCATACATTTATTCCTTGAATCCTGTGACCTATTCACTATACATCCCAACTTTTTGAGATGGGAACAAGGGACACCTATTACCAAAAGTATGTAGGCATAGGACACACCCCTGCCACGCCCCCCCCCCCCCCCATTGGCACGACCCCTTAATGGAGAATTCTACAAAAATGACTAGTTCAACCCACAAGTGTTTTTTTTTTGTTTTTTTACCACAACTATTCCCTTTTATATTGGCTTTTGAAATTTACAAATGCAGCAATTTATAAACTGGATGAAAGGTTTAGCACTGTAAAACACTCTTTGAAAAATTAAAAAGTGCACTTTATTTACAACTATATAGATCAAACCAAAATGAGGGACAGTCCCTCAAAATCAGGGACAGTTGGGAGCTATGACTATGCCCTATGAGTAGGCACTGCTGTGTCACACATGTTACAGAGCCTGCATTCTGAACTACAGAGGTGTTGAAAGAAGGAATTTCAGGAGGTGGAGCCAGTATAGGAATTGTTGTTTTGAAGGCAGCAAGGTACCATGGGATATGTATTTCTTTAAAACTTTAAGTAAATAGCAGAGGAGAAGCTTCAAAGCATGTAGGGAATCCAGGAAGTTGTGGAAAGAGATGGCCAACAGACCGGCAGCACTCAAAACACAAATGAAGATTATATTGGATTGTCGAAAATAAGAATTGCTTCTATTGCTATTACAATGCTGATGTTATAAAATGAAAGTGTATACTATATGACCACAGATCTTATTCAAGGTGGAACCAAACTCCCAGTCCTTATGGTTTTATGAGACACATGCCTCCAAGTCAACACATTATCTCTCAGGATTCACTGGCCTGTTCTTTTTTTTCCTCTTGCCAAATCCATGGGACTTGGTTTTAGTGGAATTTAGCAGAAAACACTAATCTGGCAATTGACTTTCAGATATGATTTCACACATCCCCGCTACCTCGGGCAGACAATGAGTGCTTCCACAGATGTAAAAACTCAGCTCTGGTGAGAATTTGTGTAAAAACAATGCAGAGAGGCAGAGAGTAGGAGAGCTGTAACGATATAAACTATATTACCAAAATTTTGATATAATAAGGGTCTGTCAAGTTTTGAGGGTATAAATACTTACCCAAAATTGACAAGATTCAGCACCTAAATTGTCATGCAGTATTCAAAAGTTCACCGCCATTTCAATTCAACAAGTTTTCCAATAGTACACAAAAATGAAGGAGACTGCACGGGAAGAAAAAGAAAAAGGCATGGAAGAACATCATCAGCGTTGGAATCTACCAAAAATATATGGAGAGAAGCAGGGTTTAAAAGATTTCATTTACCGCAAATGGTCTCAAAGATCATGTATCGTTCCCCGGTGGTCTAGTGTAATACTGACCATGTGGCGCCGGCATTTATACACCCCCTCCACTCCCTCGGCGTCTGACGTCACCGAGGGAGTGAGAGCGAGGTACGCCCAGTGGTCCAATGGAGGCCGAGAAGGAAGTGCGTCATTAAGACGCGACCTCATCACGTGATTCCGCCGGAACCGGAAGGTCGGGGATGACAACATCCGGTCAGGACATGAATGTAAGCAGAGGAGGTAACAGGTTGCCGAGAGGCAATCTAAAAAGGGATCCAAAATGAAACTGACAGCATCGCCGAAGACCGGATTTCAAGGAAATATATCCGCAATGCCTATACAATAGGGAAAGAATCCAAAGACACAAAGGGGTCATAAAAAAGAGAAAATTACCCCATCTAATAGATAAATCAGTATAGTGATACAGATGACAATTAAATAGAAAAGAGATGTTAGTGAAAGCTCCATAAAAGGACAACTGGGCGTTTTGAAGCGGTGCTGCTACTAACCAGGTTGGACCATTTTTCCTGGAAAATAAATGTAGGGCACCGCGGGTGCCCATATGGGCAACCATAATAGAGGCTGAAAATAGGCTCGAATCCAAAAGGTCCCCCAATGTGCCTGCCCCGGGGTGTGCCACCTACAATCGCATCCACGTAACGGCGGGGGTCAGGAAAAAATATATAATGAACAATTCACAGAATATTCTTGTTCTTTAAACGGTAATTAAACCACATCCACAGAAATAAACACATGTAGGCAATTTTGCCAAAATATATAGGATGTGCCAATAAAGGCACCTAAAAGGAGAGGACTTTGTAGCAAAGTACAAGATCCAAAATGCTGACCAGCTACAGAGATCCTGTGCTGAATCAGCAATAAATATAAATGACATTATCTAGCCTAGAAAGGGTTTGAAACTAATGGATTCATTTATACCTGGATACTGAGTAGCTGATAGGTTAAATATCCACTTGGTTTCACGTTGCAATAGGTTTCTATCTACACTTCCAACTCTTTCATTCAGTGGGATGTGTTCCAAGGCAAAAAAAGTCATCATCCTATCATCATAGCCATGGTATAAACCCATGTCGGCTAATGGGACTTACGAACTTTTTGTTTTTGACAAGTTTGACATGGTCACGAATTCGATTAAAAAAAGGCCTTTTTGTTTTGCCTATATAAAAGGCTTTACAACTACAATACATTATATAGACAATTCCTACTGTTTGACAATTCGCATAGAAATTCGGTCTATACAGTTTTCCATTAGGGAGAATGATTTCACTTACATTAGGTAGATATCTGCAGACATTAGGTCATCTTAAGGTACTTTATTGGTATCATTGTCTTTATAATTATGTAAATCAATTGGGCACTCAATATTAGGACCATTGAGATAAGCCCTATATACATACACATGTCATGTTTTTTATGTCTTTTCCCTTTGTTACCTAGAAATGTTCACTCTCGAGAAATGTCTATGAAAACTCCTGAAGAAGCTATTATGAAGATGGCGAAACATGTAGAGTTGATATCTTCGAGTGCATTTTCTTGATTTTATCATTTTATATTGATGTATTGTCTTGTCCTCACTTTCTATGTGTAATAAAATGTACAATTTTTGAGAATTCAGATTTTTCTCCATCATTTAGCACCGTTAAAGTCCCACTTGCCCCCCTCTATTGTAGTTACTCAATTTATGGGATGTGGTGCCTCTTACTTCATCTCTAGCAATATCTCTTCAAAATTTACGATTAGGGATTATATTTCCCATTACCCCTGTATTGCTGGAGAAAAATGTGTATTCATTATATTAATCAAGTTTAGCTTGTTCTTGTTACATATATTTATATTTTTTGTTTTTCCTATGAGGTATTTTGACTTGTAGACATTCTTTAGCTACGTTTTAGTGGTATTGTGACTTAGAAACCTCTCCCCCAGTAGCCCTGGTTCTCACAACCATGGATGGCTACTGTGGGAAAGATTTCGATGGATTAATGGATAAGTTCCATCAGGCTCAAAGTTCATCAGTGGGAGGAATTACCCTTGACCACTTCTTCTTGAGATTGCGTAGAATATTGGAAAAAAAATCCAAGATATTTTGGAGTAAAAAATATTTTTTGAAGTATATTGATGAAAAATTGGTCCCTTGGGGACTAAGAATTCAGATTTTTCCCCTAATTAAAACAGTCAATGCCGAATTAAAAAGTGAATGGGAATTAAATCTGCATTCTTGCTCTCTAAAAATGATGAATTTATTGTGCTCACAATATACCAAAGATTTGGAAATTGTGAACAACGATATTAAACAACTCTACTTAGATAGTGCAACATTATTAAATGATCCCTCCTTCTCTCAGAGAGATAACAAAATGCAAAAACAATTAGAAATTTTTGTAGGCAATTTGATTAAGACCAAAGAAAAGAAATTTGCCAGAGATAAGCAAGCATACCAACAGGATGAAGCTTATCACTGGACCAGAGAAAGAAATAACAAACGTATAACAAAAAATACATTTAAAAATCCCCACTTTAGCTCTTTTCACTCACAAACCAACACCAATGATGTGAGTGATTCGGACTTATCATCCCAATCATCTACATCATCTTCCCATACTAAATCGCAACGTCACATTAAAATGAAATGGTTCTCACAAACGTAAAATAGAAAATAAAAAAGAATCTAACACTTCTTCTAAACGCACTCCACTTTTCCCTTTGGAACATCACCAACAATTTCACCAATCTCCTTCCCATTCATCACAAAATCTTGGTGAGTTAGCCATTGAAAATTCAGTTGCTACCCCAAGTCTTAATGCTATACATTCCTTTAAGATGAATCACAGTACAGTGGTAAACAATGAAATTCGCACTGCACCCATTTTTCAGCCCTCAAAAAACCCATCTAGTTAGCAACCATTCTCTGAGCTTCAGACTTCAGATTCTGATGCTTTAAAAGTTATCAACTTATCTAGCAAAAAACTTGATGAAACTCAAATATATGTTTTATCTCTTGGTCTAACTTTCTGTCCTACGCAAAAAATCGATACCTTCGAACTAATTAAGGATGTTCACTTATTTGCTCGTAGATTGATGTTTAAAGTAATTTACGATAAAGACAATCAATCCATAGCAGATCAACTGACCAAATCGAATTGTCTACCTGCACAAGACCAGGAATTATCTCTGGCCGAAATGCAGGCACTCAATGATTTGATGGAACTCTGGGAAGAAGGAGGCTCATCAGGTTGGCCGTTTTCTGATGAACCAATTGATCAGATGGCCACTTCAGAAAATTGTGAAGTGGAACCCATCTTTCCCCCTCCATCTTCATACAAATCCAAATCCCAATTTTTTCCTATATTGCAATCTAATCCTAACATTTGGGCTTTTACCCAACAAGTGATTAGGGAAATTCAGAAGACTAAGTGGAAAGATGTGAATTCCTCTAACCTTAATGATAGCCAGATTAGGGCTATTCAATCACTTCAAAACGACTCCTCCCTTACAATTAAACCCTCAGATAAGGGCGGAAATGTCGTTGTAATGGACACATTAGGGTATGAAGCTATGGTTTTGAATATTTTGAATAACAAAGATTGGTATAGAAAAATCTCTGAAAGTTTCCTAGCAAGAATAATCATCAAATATCGTCAGCTTATCTTTGAAGCCTATTCAAGAGCCCTGATAGACAAGAAAACTTGGGAATTTTTGAATATCAAAGATCCCAAAACCCCTACTATGTATGCCTTACCCAAGGTTCACAAAAATCTTAAAAAACCCCCTGGGAGACCAATAGTCTCGGGCAATGGCTGCCTAACGGAACGAGCGAGTCAACTAGTGGATGATTACCTGCGTCCCCATGTACTGGCTTTACCTTCCTATATCAGGGACACCAGTGATCTCATCAAAGCCATTGATGGCATCCAGGTCCCTGAGGAGGCGTGGCTAGTGGGCATTGATGTAGAGGCCCTCTACAACTCCATCCCACATCACTGTGGGGTCCGAGTTGTGGAGGGCTTCTTATCAGAAAGAGGAGGTTCCTCAGTGGAATACAATGCCTTTGTCATCTCACTTCTTAGATTTATTTTGTCCAACAATGTCTTCTTGTTTAATGGCTCCCATTACCTCCAGGTGCAGGGTGTGGCTATGGGGACCAAGTGTGCCCCCTCTTATGCCAACCTGCACCTGGGGGGATGGGAGCGTGACCTTTTTTCCAGGGTTAACCTGGAGTCTTTTTTATCTCATATACTCCTTTGGAGAAGATTTATTGATGACATTTTTATGATTTGGACAGGTCCTTTGAGTATGCTTTTGAGATTTTTTGAGGTTTTGAAAGTCAACGACTTCAATCTCAAATTTACCCACACTTATAGCCAAAGGTCTTTGGACTTTTTGGATATTACCATTTATGTAGATGAAGATGGCATTTTGGGCTCCACCCTCTTCCGCAAAACCACTGCAGGTAACACTATATTGAGGGCAGACAGCTCCCACCCTCAACCTTTAGTATCTAGTATACCATACAGCCAGTATTTAAGATTACGACATAATTGTACGAAATCTAAAGATTTCGAGAGAGAAGCTAAGAGCTTACAGAGGAGACTCTTGGGAAGAGGCTACAGTAGGGCCTGTTTGAAAAAATCTTACCACAGAGCGAAAAAATGGAACAGGACTGATTTGATTTTTGGTAAAAAGAAGAATAAAACTAATTCTGACGGGGTACGTCTAATTACACGATATTCTGGTCAACATGACCAGGTACGGTCAATTCTTAAAAAATTTTGGTACCTCCTAGAGGCAGATGAAAAGGTATCGAAATTTATTGATGTCCGCCCCCAGATAACGTTTAAAAGGTCTCGTTCTTTAAGGGACCAATTGGTTCATAGTCATTATGCTCCTTCAAACAAATCCAAAAAAACACTCACAGGCACATATTCCTGCAGAAAATGTAATTTCTGCAGATATCTACCTAATGTAAGTGAAATCATTCTCCCTAATGGAAAACTGTATAGACCGAATTTCTATGCGAATTGTCAAACAGTAGGAATTGTCTATATAATGTATTGTAGTTGTAAAGCCTTTTATATAGGCAAAACAAAAAGGCCTTTTTTTAATCGAATTCGTGACCATGTCAAACTTGTCAAAAACAAAAAGTTTGTAAGTCCCATTAGCCGACACATGGGTTTATACCATGGCTTTGATGATAGGATGATGACTTTTTTTGCCTTGGAACACATCCCACTGAATGAAAGAGGTGGAAGTGTAGATAGAAACCTATTGCAACGTGAAACCAAGTGGATATTTAACCTATCAGCTACTCAGTATCCAGGTATAAATGAATCCATTAGTTTCAAACCCTTTCTAGGCTAGATAATGTCATTTATATTTATTGCTGATTCAGCACAGGATCTCTGTAGCTGGTCATCATTTTGGATCTTGTACTTTTGCTACAAAGTCCTCTCCTTTTAGGTGCCTTTATTGGCACATCCTATATATTTTGGCAAAATTGCCTACATGTGTTTATTTCTGTGGATGTGGTTTAATTACCGTTTAAAGAACAAGAATATTCTGTGAATTGTTCATTATATATTTTTTCCTGACCCCCGCCGTTACGTGGATGCGATTGTAGGTGGCACACCCCGGGGCAGGCACATTGGGGGACCTTTTGGATTCGAGCCTATTTTCAGCCTCTATTATGGTTGCCCATATGGGCACCCGCGGTGCCCTACATTTATTTTCCAGGAAAAATGGTCCAACCTGGTTAGTAGCAGCACCGCTTCAAAACGCCCAGTTGTCCTTTTATGGAGTTTTCACTAACATATCTCTTTTTTATGACCCTTTTGTGTCTTTGGATTCTTTCCCCATTGTATAGGCATTGCGGATATATTTCCTTGAAATCCGGTCTTCGGCGATGCTGTCAGTTTCATTTTGGATCCCTTTTTAGATTGCCTCTCGGCAACCTGTTACCTCCTCTGCTTACATTCATGTCCTGACCGGATGTTGTCATCCCCGACCTTCCGGTTCCGGCGGAATCACGTGATGCGGTCGCGTCTTAATGACGCACTTCCTTCTCGGCCTCCATTGGACCACTGGGCGTACCTCGCTCTCACTCCCTCGGTGACGTCAGACGCCGAGGGAGTGGAGGGGGTGTATAAATGCCGGCGCCACATGGTCAGTATTACACTAGACCACCGGGGAACGATGCATGATCTTTGAGACCATTTGCGGTAAATGAAATCTTTTAAACCCTGCTTCTCTCCATATATTTTTGGTAGATTCCAACGCTGATGATATTCTTCCATGCCTTTTTTCTTTTTTTTCCCGTGCAGTCTCCTTCATTTTTGTGTACTATTGGAAAACTTGTTGAATTGAAATGGCGGTGAACTTTTGAATACTGCATGACAATTTAGGTGCTGAATCTTGTCAATTTTGGGTAAGTATTTATACCCTCAAAACTTGACAGACCCTTATTATATTTATTACTATCTTCAACAAATTCCATTTCCTTTTGTTTCAAGGGATACCTCCCATTTGGGGGATATTAAGGGGACTTCATTTCCCTTCCTGTCTTTGTTACATTGAGGTACCTAGGGAATCAACTGCACATTTATTCATAATCAGGTGACTATTTTGGTAACTTTTTCTACCTGATATTTAGCCTCATACTAATTGGAGAGAGAGCAATTTTGGGTTGAAATGTATTTCTATGCTCTGGTTTTATTATCTCTACCTATCATTTCTAGCCTGGCTGTCACCCTCTCTATGGGTCAACTCTAGGAGTCTGAGGGTCTCGGCTCCCCTCCCCCTCTGTGCTTGCTTTGGTGGTGTCACCTCTATTACCTCCACCTTCGGCATAAGAAAGGGCTCAGGTCATCTTAAGGTACTTTATTGGTATCATTGTCTTTATAATTATGTAAATCAATTGGGCACTCAATATTAGGACCATTGAGATAAGCCCTATATACATACACGTCATGTTTTTTATGTCTTTTCCCTTTGTTACCTAGAAATGTTCACTCTCGAGAAATGTCTATGAAAACTCCTGAAGAAGCTATTATGAAGATGTTGAAACATGTAGAGTTGATATTTTCGAGTGCATTTTCTTGATTTTATCATTTTATATTGATGTATTGTCTTGTCCTCACTTTCTATGTGTAATAAAATGTACAATTTTTGAGAATTCAGATTTTTCTCCATCATTTAGCACCGTTAAAGTCCCACTTGCCCCCCTCTATTATATTACCAAAAGTATTGGTACTCCCTTTACACTCACATGCACTTTAATGGCATCCCAGTCTTAGTCAATAGGTCTTCATGGACCTTGCTTTGCATACTGGTGCACAGTCATGTTGGAACAGGAAGGGGCCATCCCCAAACTGTTCCCACAAAGTTGGGAGCAAGAAACTGTCCAACATATCCTGGTATCCTGATGCCTTAAGAGTTAACTTCACTGAAACTAAGAGGCCAAGCTTAACCCCTGAAAAGCAACCCCACACCTTAATCCCCCCCACCAAAAGATTTGAACCAGTGCACAAAGCAAGGTCCATAAAGACATGGATGAGCGAGTTTGGGGTGGAGGAACTTGACTTGCCTGCACAGAGTCCTGACCTCCGCCCGAAAGAACACCTTTGGGATAAATTCGAGCGGAGACTGCTAACCAGGCCTTCTCATCCAACATCAGTGCCTGCCCTAATAAATGCCTTGATTAAGCACACTTGCTATTGTGTGAAATGTGTCTACCTGTTTGCCACATTGGGATGTTCAGTTAATAAACCAGAATTTTGATGATACTTGGAGTGCAACCATTTCTTCTATAGGCATTTTAGACACTTGGTACATTCACTGTAGGTTAGGTATTGGCTATGCCGGAAAGGATGGAACCACCATTTTGTTTGTAAGATGAAAACAGAAGCCACCTTGGGCATAAAGGTGCTCGAGGGACATAGGCTCCAACTTTTCTGTAAGGAATAAGATGTAGGACTCAGTAGCACCAAGTGCTTGCAGAGCCGATACTCTGCCCCTTGAAGCTATCGCCTAAAGTTATCAAGGGACACTGCCTCTCGAATTATGTTTTATAGAATGGGTGAGGTTGCTCTCAGTCAGACTTTTATAGATTTGGACAGATCCTGTGAGTGGATATAGGGGCGTAGCTACAGTGGATATAAAAAGTCTACACAACCATAATAAAATGTCAGGTTTCTGTGATGTAAAAAAAATGAGACAAATAAAAATCATTTCAGAACTTTTTCCACATTTAAAGTGACCTATAAACTGTGAAACTCAATTGAAAAACAAACTGAAATATTTTAGAGCGCGGGAAGTAAAAATAAAAAACTAAAATGATGTGGTCGCATAAGTTTGCACACCTTCTTAAACTGGGGATGTAGCGGAGTTCAGTATTAAGCAATCACATTCAAACTCATGTTAAATGGGAGTCAGCACACACCTGCCATCATTTAAAGTGCTTCTGATTAAGCCTAAATAAAGTTCAGCTGTTCTAGTAGGTCTTCCCTGACATTTTCTTAGTCGCATCCTACAGCAAAAGCCATGGTCCGCAGGGAGCTTCCAAAGCATCAGAGGGATCTCATTGTTAAAAGGTATCAGCCAGGAGAAGGGTACAGAAGAATTTCCAAGGCATTAGATATACCATGGAACACAGTGAAGACAGTCATCATCAAGTGGAGAAAATATGACACAACAGTGAGATTACCAAGAACTGGACGTCCCTCCAAAACTGATGAAAAGATGAGAAGAAAACTGGTCAGTGAGGCTGCCAAGAGGCCTACAGCAACATTAAAGGAGCTGCAGGACTATCTGCTAAGTACTGGTTGTGTGGTACATGTGACAACAATCTCCTGTATTCTTCATATGTCTGAGCTATGGGGTAGAGTGGCAAGACGGAAGCCTTTTCCTACGAAAAAAACATCCAAGCCAGGCTAAATTTTGCAAAAACACATCTGAAGTCTCTCAAAAGCATGAGGGAAAATGTGTTATGGTCTGATGAAACCGAGGTTGATCTTTTTGCCCATAATTCCAAAAGATATATTTGACGCAAAAACAACACTGCACATGAACAAAAGAACACCATACTAACAGTGAAGCATGGTGGTGGCAGCATCATGCTTTGGGGTAAGGTTTTTCTTCAGCTGGAACAGGGGCCTTAGTCAAGGTAGAGGTTATTATGAACAGTTCTAAATACCAGTCAATATTGGCACAAAACCTTCAGGCTTCTGCTAGATATAAAGCTGAACATGAAGAGGAACTTCATCTATCAGCATGACAACGACCCAAAGCATACATCCAAATCAACAAGGAATGGTTTCACCAGAAGAAGATTAAAGTTTCGGAATTGTCCAGCCAGAGCCCAGACAAGAATCCGATTGACAATCTGTGAGCTGAGATTTTGTACGGAGCTGCACATTACTCTTCTGTACTCAATCTCTTGCTGCTCTAAAGCCCACACGCTCTGCTGTTCTCTGATCATCCAGCTCTTGTCCTGTTCTCTCCCTTTTTGTTGTGGCTCCTGCTTATATTCCATGATGTCTCTTGGCTTCTAGTCACATACACTATATTACCGAAGTATTGTGACACCTGCCTTTACACGCACATTAACTTTAATAGCATCCCAGTCTTAGTCCGTAGGGTTTAATATTGAGTTGGCCCACCCTTTGCAGCTATAACAGCTTCAAGTCTTCTATGAAGGCTGTCCACAAGGTTTAGGAGTGTGTCTATGGGAATGTTTGACCATTCTTCCAGAAGCTAATTTCTGAGGTCAGGCACTGATTTTGGACGAGAAGGCCTGGTTCGCAGTCACTGCTAAACCTCCTAAACCTGAAGCTGGTATAGCTGAAAAGGGGGGGGGGGGGGGCAACTCAATATTGAACATTACAGACTAAGACTGGGATATCATTAAAGTTCATGTGCGTTTATAGGCAGGCGTCCCAATACTTTTCGTTATACTGTATAGTGTATCTGCTTCACCAGTCTTTTACCCTATGTCCATGTCCCTTCTTTGCTGTGTTGCCCAATAGTTCCATCATATTTTACCCTACTTCACTCTCTACAATCTGAAGTACAGCATGCGCCATGCTACCCTGCCCTGGCTTGTTTCCCTCCAGTGATATGACATTTATCATTACCATCTCATCTAAGCTGAAACTTTCTCTTGTGTCGATTTATTTACTAAGGTCCTATTTGAGAGAAAGGCAGAGGTCTTCATTGCTGATCCAAAGGCTTTAGAAGGAAGCAGTGATAAGTAAACATGCAAAGTTGAGTTTGCAGGAACTTCTGTGAACCCATATAAAAAATCTACTAAACCTCACCAGAGCAAACAGAAAGAGGGGCCTTTTCCTGGCCCACTGTGCAGGTTGCATGCCTGGATAAGGGTCTAATATGATTTATTTTTAGGGGAATCCATGCTACTTTTTATATAAAGGAACAGTCCAACTAGGGGAAGGTTCATTTCTTGTTGGCATGTTTATTGAAGGCTTTAATTTTGGCCGTTTGGGGCCATTTTGGTTTCCATCTTTGCCATCCTTGTTTTGAAAAGCCTTGGTGGTAGGTTCTTACTTTTCAAGATTTCCATTGGTCCCCGGTCTGTCTTTTAATGTGAATTTGGGACTTCGGTTATTTATTGATGGGCTGCTACCTATGAGCCTTTGACACACAGCTGGATGTCCCATTCTTTATAATTATGTATGTTTTACTGTGACTAATAAATACATTTTTGTCAAGTGGACATTCTTACACCCAGAAGAAGACTATGTTGAAACGCGTTGGGGTCTCCCTGTCCACATATGCCACTGCATTTCGCCCATTTAGCCCTTTTGCACACAATTCCAGCCAATAGAGCAACTATATAGTTTTTATTACATATCCTTGTATGTTTATGTATTTATATTATATTTTTTGCTATTTTGTTTTTGTTTTCTTTTTACATCATTGGGTATCGCATAGTCCCGTTTCCCAATTGTTTCCCCATGTGGATTCTTGTAAGGGAAGGTACACATAACTATAAAATGTGTACTGTTGCAAATGACAGCTTCCCTGTGATGCTGAAATGTAAACAAAGGGGCTAGGTGACATAAATTACCAAATATTTGCCCAGTGGCATCATCCAGGATTTCTGCCACTGTATTTACATTTCAGTGGTGCTGGAGAGCTGTCATTTGCGATGGGAGTAGTAAGGGGCATAATTGTAAGGTGCCACTTATTATGATTGTTATGGTTCTACATTGGTGGATGACATTATTGAAATTGGATTTACATTAGGGGATATTGTCTATGTATTTATTTTTTCTACAGTATGGATGTTATTTACTATTTCATTTTTTTGTAAATGAGTAACAACCCCTCATTCTTTCACATTAGTGGGAGGCATGTATCTAATATATCATGTATTCTAAAGGGGGTCTTGCAGATTCTGATAACCCCCCCCCCCCGCCACAAGAACCCCACATCACTTTTAGGGGAAAGGATGTGGAATTGAGGGTCTTGTTCCCATCAACATAGCCGCCCCCCATTGCAAGCTGCCCCTCCCCCCAATGTGTATGTTTCAAGAATAGAGGGTTTGGGGTACACACTCACTATCCTGCCCTTTCCTTCCTGACTAGCTAAACTTGAAAAAATCTAGTTTAAATTTCAGGGAAAAAACATTTTGGGGGCTTTTCTTAAAGGGGCAGTGTGATGTCCAGCTGCAGATGACAGATCCCAGGCACTACTGGAACATAATAAGCAGTATTGGGGAACCCGGGTAATATCCTTGACCAGATATAATCTTATTTACGATTTCAAACAGAACTCAGTGGGAATCTGTCATTTAGAGGTGATAGTGATACCTCAAATAAATGACAAACGTCACTAAATCAGTTTGATTCAGGTGGGTCAAATGGTCATATACTTTAGTTATGGGTAGATGCTTTGAATGGTGTTAAGTGTGCAAGTGAGTAATGGCGCTGCCTTGTTAAGGGTAATAAGAAATAGTGTATACACCAAAAATTCATGTTTAGTAAGTTTGGGGACCCCTGATCTAGACTCCAGAACATAAATATTATATATTGCAGTTTACCAGTCCTTAGAGATGGAGGTTGCATTGGGTTGCTTTTTTGAAGGCTAGGTATACTTTCTGCAAGAACAGAAACATAGCTGTTGATCCTGCCAGAAGCCCAGTGCCCTTACACCATCCTGTAGACTGAAACTGAAATCTCAGAAAATGTTATCAGCTTTCTCAGCTAACGAACGTGAACTACAAAGCAATGCCCCCCAGTTTGATGGAGAGGTACTTGTGGTCCAAATCAGGAAAGCAGCCTATAGTGACAACATAGTTCCTCAAATACAGTGCACAGTAACCCCTAGGACAGTGCACTATTTGCGGGGTGGCCAGGTGGAAATAAAGGAAAAAAAACTGAAAAAAATCATTTAATTGCCACATCTAACAACGGTTAGATTTACTGTACTTGCTTGGTATGTTCATTCGAAAGTCAATATCAGTATTTGCCATAAACTATTAAAACACACCACAGTTTTATATTTGATAAACATTTTATCTATATGAGCAGCAACATTTTTTTACATTTTCATCTTTTTTTTTTTTTTCTTTTCAATAATATTCATTACCATGTTTGATGATGTTACAAATATGCATCATTTTGAATACATTTCACAAAAAACTGCTATCTTCCATATCTGGGAAACAAATACATTATATTAGCAAACAATACACATGTACAGACATCTTATCTAAGAACCTTAGTACAATTAGGATTAGGAAACATTACACAAACTCTTGTAAACCATGTATAATCTATATTGCTATGTGTTAACCCTGGTAATAGGGTTTATGTGCCCTGTTTGGAATATGGATTATGTTTAACACTGAACAGCTAGTTGCTAATTGCTATTAACCTACATTTTGTTTATTTTATATTTATGTACTGTATATAATTGTGCTCTGTCATGATTGGTGGAAAATGTGAAACCCCCTTAGCGATTGATTATGGTGTACATATACTCATCTCCCAACATTTTCCAAGCTAGAAACTTTTTCTATTAGATGTAATTGTTTTTTTTTTTTGCAGAGTTTCAATTGATTCCTTTGAACCCAGGAGAAACATATGCTCACATTCCGCATTTCAGCTGTTACAGTAAATGTACAGCTATGAGCTGAACTCCCTGGTTCCTCAAGAAAGCATTATGCTATCTTCGGTCCCTTAATGTGTTGGTTTCTCCATAGGAATATATGCAGGTTACACTAAAGTTGGTCAAGGAAATTCAGATGACAGAACCACATTGGTGCTAAATAGTCTGAAGTTTTACAGATAGCAGTACTGTCCTGATGGAGGAACAAAACCTTGAATAATATCTTGGATTGCTAGTAGTAATTTTCCGATTCACCTGGACTTGTCTAATAATGTCGAAGACAATTCATCAACCATCCCAGGGGGCTGACTTACAGAATGAATAGTACACAAGATCAGAAAATCTGACGCAAAATACAGTTTTCAAAGTGATCTATGATAATCTGATCATTGGTACCCAGCTTTTGAAAGCCATTCATGTGAAATTATCTAAAGGGACAAACATAATACATTTTTATCATACGATATCAGAACATATAGATTTTCATTTAATCAGTACAGTATTTGTCTGGAAAAAATCAGAAGACCAAGACTACACATGCTCAGAAATGACAGAATACATTAGAATACAATACTAAACATTACATCACTTCCAAAGTTGTATTCTGTAGTACAAACATTTTCTTAACTTTACTAACCTCTTCATTTTTGATATGAGACTATAGCATGCAAAAAAGGGACGATTATTCGTCCGATATTCTCATCCTGTGCATGAGGCTTAAGTTCAAATGAGTGTTGGGAACATATCCCGAGACTTATAACTACATGGGCAACTTGGTTATATGATTGCCCTACAGAAATACACATTTACTTAAGGTAAATTTTATGTATATAATAAAACCTTACATTTTCACAGACCTGAAAATCTGGGCTTTCCACCAAACTAGGATACAAAATATTCCTAAATTCTCGTATTGCTGTAAGTTAAAACTACATTACCATTTTCCCAACCCAGACATGACTTGGGTAATGCTCCTGTATAATGTAAGGGAGAAATTGTGCTTTACCCAACCTTCACCAACCTTTCACAGTTTATTACTACTACACTAATGCGATATTAGTGTTCCTAGCTGCTTGGTGCTAAAAACAAGTTCACATTTAATTTAAAATAGAAAAGTACTGTAAGTGGTTAGCAGCCTATTAAACTAATATTTTGTGTAATAAGGCTACATTTAAACAGATCCTAATTTTCCAGTGTAGGATATAAATCCGAGGGTGATTCCCATCCAATCATTGAGGTAAGTACTGGATATACCACTGCCAACACATTGCAACAGTTTTGCATTCTACCTATGAAGCCCTTGCAGAATAATTCATTTTGGATCCCATTTTACATCATTGTTATTTTTTTAAAAGCTGCAGTTGTATACTAATAAATTGATTAAAAATGTGCAATTAAAGGGTAGCTGTGTTTTTTGAAGATGTTATTTAGGCTCTTTAAAGCAACACAAAAGTGTTATATTTTAGCTGCCATTAATGTTTTCCACAAATGTATGTATAGCAGTACTCTTTGCAGAATGTGTATTGGGTCATATCACAGCCAGTAATAACACTGTATAACATTGATGTCCCTCACAGTGGGAGGGACAGGAGTTTTAGATAATCTATACTGCCTTTTCATGTATACGCAAGAAGGTTCTGTGAAACCCAAAGGAGAAGAAAGACTTGCATTTGCTTGTTTTCTGTCATGTTTCTGTTGAGCACACATCCATTTGTACAAACTGGTATAGATGCATTGTTGTGTTGCATGGAGCATTGTGCATCCACTGTACTGGGCTCTTATCCCGCCTTGGACAACACAAGTGTCAGAACACCCTATATGGCCAAAAGTTTCTATACTTCTAACCATCACATCCATTTGAGCTTGATGGACATTTATACGGAGTTGCCTCCACTCCTATCAGTCTTCTCTCTTCTGGAAAGGCTGTCTACAAGATTTTTCAGGAAATTTGTGCCCATTCAGCCATGAGAGAATTTGAGAGGTTAGGTAGTGGTACTTATGTTGTATGATAAGACCTTTCTTGAAGTTGGTGTTACAAATCATCTGTAAGGTGTTCAAATAGGGATGAGGTCATAGTTTTTGTTAAGGCCACATGAAACTCATCAAACCGCGTCTTTATGGACCATGACGCAGGGGCATTGCCATGTTGGAACAGAAAAGGGTCTTCCCCAAACTTATGCCACAAATTTGCAAGTGTGCCATTGTCTAAAATATTCAGGGAGCAGTTAATTGAGCCGACGGAGTCTGGAGAAGCTGTGCATGGCAACCATTCGGCTTCTATATTCAGCTTGTTCAGTTAAGCTTTGAAATCGAAACATAGAAGCTGACTAGTGAAGCATTACCAGTACCAGGTATGGATGCCCACGTACCTTTGACCATATAGGTAGGTTTGATGTTCATATGTCTACAAACTTTTGGTCAAATAATATATAATTAGAGAATACAAAAAAATCCATCGGTGTATCCTATGTGTCACATGGTAGTCATCACTATATTCCAGTGGTCCTCGACCCTGGCCTACAGGGCCCACTAACAGGCCAGGTTTGCAAGATAACTGAAATACATCCCGGGTGATATCATTTGCTGCTCAGTGATTGCAGTACTCTAGTCTGCATCTCCCCAAGGTAATACTTAAAATCTGGCCTGTTAGTGGGCCCTGAGGACCGGAGTTTAGGACCACTGCTATATTCTGTTGTCAGCAAGCAGCATTAATATATTTCTTTTCATAACGATAAAAAAAAAAAAAAAAAATGTCCTAGGAATACCCAGACTTAAGTTATGGAGAATAAACTAGCACTGAGTGATTGCCGCTATCCAGAACAGCAATGGAGCCATCCTCTATCACTGCAATTGCTACTGGGTATGAAAGGCCACTGGCAACAACATGCTTTAAGGCATTGCCTTCCTCCACTTTGTTCAAGCAAATGACACATCGGTTATTTACATCCGCTACTAAAATATTTCCTTCTTGATCGAAGGCCACCCCAGATGTGTGCACATCTAAGGGCAGAAAAAAGCTTAAATTAAAACTATCAATTTGCTTTAAGAGCTTCATCCTATTATTTAAAATCTTAATTCGAGTACTGGAAGAATTTTTGTTGTCTTTTGCCAGGTGTTCAACCACAATAACTGATCCATTTGCTTGGCAGACGGCAATTTCCTTGGGCTGGCTCAAATAAGAACATATGTTAACAGTCTTCCTGATGCCACCTTGGCTGAAGTCAGCAGCTACCAAAACAAGACTGCCGGCATTAGGGTCAGAAACGATGACTTCATTTTCAGCGTTTATGGCTAAGCCCCAAGGCAAGAGGAAAGGCTTTTTAACTAATAAAGTACATTTTCCAGCTGGACTGTACACTTTTAGTGAACGATCACCTGCATCGGTCACTGCAACAAATCCATCCAATGTGACTGCCACACTGACTGCATACACTAGGCCATTTTCAGAACTGTCTTTCTCTCCCATTTCCTGAACTAATTTTCCATTTTTTGTGAATCTTGAAAGCCTTTTTTTACCATCGTGTGCCACAAGCAAACAGCCGGTGCTGGAACAGAATGCAGTACCGGTAGGGTTGAAAAGCACACCCCAACCACCAAAAGATGCACTCAGTTTAAAACTTGCAGATTTCAGTATTTCTACTTGATTACTTTTACAATCTGTGAGTCGTCTTTCTGGATGATCAGGAACCATGCGCCCTATGATCTCCAAGAGGTGTAGGACAGGAAGGCAAACACTTGTCTCAGACTTCCTGCAACCTTTGCGGCAGAAAGGGCATTCTAGCTTTGAGTTTCCAGGGTTGCAGAGCGAAGAAACACAATCCTGACACATAATGTGACCACAAGGAAGATTCCTAGGCCTATTTTTTTGCTGATGACTGTATTTTTCAAAACAAACCTTGCATTCAAGTAAGTTCATTTCGGTTTCATCCAAAAAATCCTTCATAGTCCTGATTTCTTTCTGTGATGGGGATGACATTGCTAGTAGCTGTAATCCTTCACAATAAGACCAAAAGCTGATCACACTGCAGCAAATCACATGACCAGGTGGTCTGAAATAGTCAGCACGACTATTATAAGCACAGTGAGAAAGCACTTTCAATGGCTTGTCATACCATGCCACCTATTGGTCTGAAAGATATGCACAGCTTTTGGAATAGGAAAGATGTCTTTTCTCTAAATTTTTCCAAGGACATTTGGTTTTAGAGACATACATCAACATCATGCAAAATCGGATAAAATAGCCTAATCTGCAATACCACAATGCAGCTATATTCATCTTTTTCAGAGATATAGAATATGCAATAAACACAAATGGGTCTATCTATAAACATTTTGCTTTGCAAATGTCTCAACATTTATGCAAGCATACCAAATATTACTTGTAATGCTTGTAAAATGCGTGTAATAGTTTCCTTGTTGCCTTTTGCTGGGCGAATGTAACATTCAGTAACATTTGTTCCTTACAGAAAATCGCTATAATGCAATAATGCAAATATAATACAACAGTACTATCTATGGAGAATCCTGCGCAAAACAGCCAAAAACACCGTTCACTGCAGTGTGAAGTGAAATATTTAGCAGTGGTATAATTACATTATTAATGGCACTATTTTTTATATTGATAATACTACTGCAAAATGTTTCACTTCACAATGTTTCACTTCACACTGCAGCAAGAGGTTTGTTTAGCCGTTTTGCACAGGCTTCTCTATAGACAGTACACAGTGCAGAAGTCTCCATTATTTCCCCTGCTAGTAAAATGTTCTTAGTGGTATTATTACCACTGCTAATTGTGATGCTTCATCCTGGTCAGTAGAGAGCTGAGGAAACCTCATGCAAAAAAATAAAAATAAAAAAAGCGTGAGGTTTCTCCCCCTTTCCCGAAATTCATACCAGGCCCTTTTCCGAGCAAACAGCCAGGTCACGTGCCCCAATATGGGGATGGGGTACCTTTCAGGGGGTTCCCCCATGGCAAAGCAACTTGTCCCCATGTTGATGAGGACAATGGCCTCTTCCTCGCAAGCCTGGCATGGTAGTTGTGGAGGTCTGCGGGTGGGTGTCTTATTGGACTATGGAAGCCCCCTATAAAAATAATACATAGTAGCCCTACTCATTAACGAAAAAAAATATTTTAACTAAAAAAGGGCCCATGATATAAATCCTTCAATTACGTCATCCGGGAATGCAAATCCACATCAGTCACAATGCTTGCTGACCACTTGACTTCTGCCTGTGTTAGCTCTTGGTCCACAAAATGAGAAAAGGGGTGGGGTTTCCAGATGACATACCGGACCACATATGGACATGACCATATTTGGTCAATGATATCACAGAATATCAGAAGTGGGATAGGAGGTAGATTTTCTTGCTTTGTGTAAGGTGGGGATAACCGAGTGAGAATTACCCCTATCTTTCCAAACCTAGGCTTAAATAGCAATGCCATTAAAACCAATGAGAAGCAGAGTGGAATAGGAGGCCTTGCACCAGTAAGTTGGATCTGTTTGGAAGAGACGAATGAATGCCCACCAAGAGTCTAATGCCTCATACACACGCAACGATTGTTGGGCGTGAATTTTCGGCCAACGTCCGATCGGCCAATTGTCGGCTTGTTAGTATGATGCTTCCGACAACCGACTGCAACTGATCAACAGAACGGCCGATTGTTCGTCAGTCAGATTTCGGCAGACAAAAATCTGATGCGCAAGACTGGGCATGCTCAGAGAAGAAAAAACACACGGTAAGTAAACCAGCACATGATATCACTTCTGAAGTTGGTTTTTGTTGGCCGAGAAAATTTGTGTGCAGTCTAGAGCACATTTCAACCAACACAACAACACTGGACAAAAGACGGCCGATCGGTCGGCCGATAATCGTTGCGTGTGTAGGAGGCTTAAGAATGTCTGTGTACCACGTCCTTCTTGGCCAGTTCTGTGTGATGAGGATCTTCAGAACTCTTTCTATCTCTATCTTGCACAGCAGTTGGTGGAGAATCTTTATCAGAGTGATGGCATATATTAGCCTGAATGGAGTCCAAGGATTCACCATGAATCCCTGGACCTGGCAACAAATTTGTTAAGTTGTTAAGTTTGTTGTTGAACCTGAAGGACAGGGTGTCCACATCTTGTTTCCTCTACCTTTGACAGAGAGTCTTTAAGATCTTGGAGTGCAGGGATAATTGTCGGGGGGCAGGTGTTGGCTGTTTAGGAAGTCCACCTGCCAATTGTCCATTCCAGGCCTGCGGACAACAGAGAGAGCTGGAATTTTAATTACTGCCCAGTAGAGGATTAGATTTGCTTCACTTTGGATAGATCAACTTTTGGTGCCCCCTTGATTGTTTATGTAGGCCTCTGCTGTGGCACTGTCTGAATGAACTCTGACTGGATCACCTTGCAGAAGTGGGGGTCCGGTATTGTAGAGTTAATTTGATGGCTTTCAGTTCTATGTTAATGGGCAGTCTCAGCTACTCAGAGGACCATGTCTCCTGCACAGTTAGGGAGTTGTCTCGCCTAGGACGGTTCAGAAAATGGATTTATTTTCTCCACGATTTGAGGGTGTTTATTTAAAGAGACCTGGAGTGAACTTAGGCCAAATGAACTGCTAAAGAAGGCTACCATTGAACCCAGAATCCTAAAACAGAAACAAACTGAGGGGTGCCTTTTGGATCTGAGGATGTGAGACCTTAAAGACGCAATCTTTTTTGAGGAAGGAAAAATTTGTCTTGGGATGTGTCCAAGATTAGACCCAGCTACTCAAGACATGAGGGCTGGGTGGCAGACTTTCAAAAGTTAAAGTGGAAAAAAAGGCATCGACATCGACCAGTTCAATAGAAACCGGCCAACATTCGATCTCTGTGTATGGCAGTCGGGCCAAAACAGTGCTAGAAGTATGTATAGCAACAAGTAACACAATAGAGTGAATAATTTACGATTCCTCTGCCTACATATGCCCAATGTGTAGGATGCCTGTTAATAGCCAGGAATTGGTCCAAAAGACAGGGAAAAACTGTGTCTTTCTTCATCCACATTGCTGGGCCCATTAAGGGTCCAGGCTTTGCCTGTCATGGTGAACATACCCCTGAAGGAGTCTTCAGGGTCTTCCCTGTATAGCATCCTGGGGCTAACTACACATATTTGGTCAAGATGAGTGCCTAATGCAGGATCCAGTGTCTAAAGAAAACATTACAAGCTGGCCCCACATAGTGGTGTCCAGGTACAATCCCCAAGGTGTCCCAATGGCTACTGATCCAGAAAATAATAGATAGCCCAGGGCAGTAAGCCCTGTAAGTCAGATCTTGATAGAAATGTCAGATTAAAAAGGGAAAGATTAAAAGAACAAACTTCAAAAAGGGGAAAAGGTCAATTACATAAAAACCTTAGAAAAAAAGATGGAGTCTCACAGAATGAGTAGACATAAAGGGAGAATTATGGCCAAAGCTCTTTTGGCCATATTTCTCATGCGGATCACAGGAGTGAACTTAGGTCTGCACTCCTGTGAACCAGATTCACCCGACACTGGGCTAAATTCTGCTGTAGGCTGATGTCACAGAGCTGGTCCAGGCTATGTAGAAATCGAGACAATGTCCCAGATGCCTGACTGGCAGCTGGCTCAGCCTCTCAACATGCTACTGAGAGCCTAAGCAAGCCGCTCTCGCTCTCCCCAGCCTGATGCTCCAGTGAGCAATGGAGGGCCAGAGCATAGAGTGGTGACTGACAGTCACGGTTCTTGGTGCTCAGAGTGGACCCAAGAACTGAGCAATTAGTGGACTTTGATTGATCAGTACTAGGTGTAGAGCCAGCGAGGGACAGTTGCAGCATTAGATCAATGCTGAAGCCATCTTGGTCAGTATGTATGTTTTTTTTTTTTTCCATTTCCTTACTTTTCTTTTAAATGAACATGCACTAAGGGCAGCCCTAGCAAGTTTTTTCCCCCAGTGTTCAATTACCTGAAGGGAGCCTGTATATAACCCATGGTCTATGAATACAAGCACTGTGTCCTGTACTGTACAATAAAGATACATTGTTTGTTTTCCTGTCACCTACCTTGAAGATATGAAATTCATGTTCACTATTATTATGTTGCATGATAAGTAAGATCTGAGAGTTTTTGTGCAACTGATGCTTGTAAACCACAAAGACAGAGAATCGTTCACCATTCCCAGTTCTGGTGTGCTTTTTTAAAAATCTATTAATAATCGTGGTCGTTAAAAGCTTTAAAAAAAAATTATACGTAAAGAATATCCAAACCCCAGCTAGAGAAAATTTAGTTTTCTAAAGCAAGTACTGTGTATCATAAACAATTACCATTTTCATAAAATATGGTGCATTTTTGTTTTTTATTCTTTCTTGCATTTCTGCACTGATCTTCTCCAGCCTTTTTTCAACCATTTATTGTCTACATGCATTGCTCTAGTGTCCTCTAAATATTATTATTCTGGACTAGATTCCTGATCAAGACAGTTGTGCACCTTGCTTGTGCAATGTGTGTTAGCATGGCTGCTTTTAATCTCCACCAGGGATGAATTGGCAGCAGAACTGAGAGACAGTTGTCACTCCATAACCAGAATTATTTTAAAAAGAATCTTTATGTAAGGATCACCAGGTAATGAAAGCTGCATATTTAAAAAGCGTGAAAAGCAAGTTTTTAAATAATTTTAACATGGTAAAGCTTATGGCTTTAGTAATTGGATTTACATTTACTTTATTATTATGAACATACTGTTGTGTCGCTTATAGCAGAAAAAAATACTACCATCAGGTAAGTCATACAGTCTATGGAACCATTTGTCTGCCTTGAAGAGGTAAATACACCTTTCATATTTCCAGGCTATACACCGAATAAGAACTAGACATTACCAAAGACACCATTAATTATCCTTTTTTTTTAAACAAGTTTATACATTTTTTTTATTGAGTTTGTTAAATATAACAGTAATAATTAAATATAATTAATACAATAGAGAGATCAGAAGTATGTTCCAGTATAGACATTACTCAAAATTAGTATTAAATGGACAGGTAAAAGTGATGACAATTGCAACCATAAATCATCTGTAGTGGTTATTTGAAATTTTTTTTAGAAACAGTAGGTTAGGCAGCATACATACAGCCCCAACGGCTTTGCGCCATTATTGGCACTTCCTCAGTAGATCAGAGCATAGAATTTAAATGAGAGAGGAGGGGCAAAGATGCACATATTTCTCGTCCTCCAACCACAGAATGTCCTGTATTCTGTGAAAAAACAGAAGGCTTTTTGTGAATGGGCATGGAGTAAGGAAGGGGTGTGGTGCAACCGGAGACCTTCATGGTCGTTAGCCATTGCTCTCATGCTCAAAGCACCCAGTCTAGTGGAATAGGCTTATAATAAAATACAATTTTACTACTATACAGCAGCACCGAACACAGAGTTAACCTATTGTTACCTTTTTCTTACATAGCTGGTGCAGGAATTACAATAACATGTTTACCCGGAGTTGGGCTTTAATAGTTCAGACATATTTACTTTATAGTGTTTGTTACCCCAACATTGCCATGTACTTGTATGAAAAAATATCCTAGTCTCTTTGTATTGCTGCCTTTCTGTGAAATCCCTGGTGTTCCTGCCAGTCCCTCTACTTTCCCATTAAAAACAGACCACAATTAGCAGGAGAGCACATCGTGGTCAGTCCTCTAGCTATGCTGGGAACTCAGCCTGCTCTCCTCCAATGATCAGACTTGTCTTGACCCCCCCCCCCCTCCCCCTTCTCAAAGATTAGCTTTTGAAAAGAGTATGCGTAAATTGGTCTGGAAAGCCTTCACCTAATGACTCACTCCATTGTGCGACTGTGTATAACAGCTTACATACAGTGAACAATATAGATGCTAATGAAACACAAGGGACATTTTTACGATGTAGATATTTATACCTGAAGTGCAGAGGTACAATTTGGCCATCAAATTATCAATTAGACTTTATGAAAGTAAAGATGTTACAGGTGGTAGACACTTGAAATCTATTGATACTTACACATCCTAAAATTGTTATCTCACTTTATTGTTTAAAATTCATCAAAAATGGGATTTTAGAGTTACAAGGTATAGTTTTTCATAGAAGTAATCAAGTCCCCACTGTTTCTCCCTTTCATTGAGTCTATCCACTTTCTTCAACAGTTTATAATTGCAGGCAGAACCTGGAAGGATAGAAGGAAAATTATTTGAAAAACAACAAATCTATATCATTAGGCTAGATTTGGGTTTATCATCTACTAGTTTCAAGTGTTTTCATTTTTGCTTTTTTTTTTGATTTTTTGCTTAAAACTGTAAGAGCCAGTTCACACACATTCTGCACTGCTATGGAGCTGTGCTTCAGTGATTTGCAAAAAAATGCAGACATGCTGCCTTGTATCACAGTGCATTGGACAGGATAGCATGTCACTGTACAGCAGTGCAGTGCCCCACACTGCTGTACAGTGACATGACTAAAGTGTCACTTTTCTGCACTTCAAATAAAGTTCTTTGAAAAAATAAAAAGGGAGTTATGTGATGCGCTGAATCATGCACCACAACGCCCCCTACCACCGGCTCACTGCACCGGACCGTTTATACTGTATGTGAACAAGCCTTAAAGGGTGTCCAGAAAAGGCATGTTATGCAATTCAAATAAAATAAAGAATCAAAATGGAATGGGTGGAATGACTCTAGGCAGACCCCTACTGTCTAAATTACCACTCCAGGAGATTTTACCCCCTTTATGACCATACTATTTTTGCTATTCAGCACTGTGCTATTTTAGCTGGTAATCGGGCGGTCATGCAACACTGTATGCAAATGAAATTTATAACATTTTTTTTTTTTTTTACACAAATAAAGCTTATTGGTAGTATTTGATCACTACTTCATTTTTTGTTATATAAACGAAATCGAAAATTTTGAGAAAAAAACAAAAACAAAACTAAAAACGATTCCAATAAGTGTATATGACTGCCTGTTATATAACTTGAGGCGCAAAAATGCCAGGTACAAACACCCCCCAAATGACCTCTTTTTAAAAAGTAGACACCCCAAGGTATTTGCAGAGGCTTGAGTTCATAGAAGATTTTATTTTTTGCCACAAGTTTTTGGAAAATGGCAACAAAAAAATGATTTATTTATTTTTACACAAAGTTGTCACACATTTTGTGAGATATTTCTCACACACGTCATGAGTATACATGGCATTACAACCCAAAATGCATTATGCTACTTCTCCTGAGTATGGGGATACCACATGTGTGAGACTTTTTTGGGACTCAACATGCCTCTCAGAAAATACCTCAGGGTGTCTACTTTCCAAAAAGGGGTCATTTAGGGGTGCTTTTGAACGATAAAGTAACAATAGAACATTAACTCGATAAAACAATGTTTTTTTTTTTTTTTCCTATTTTTTTTTTATTTCTTTTTGGACTTTTTTGGTAACTTAACTTTATAGAATCATAACACTTCAAGCCTTTGATTTTAGAGTCTCTCAAAATGTGATAGACCGTTTCCTGACCAACAAAGGAAGCAGCCCTTGATGCAGAGGCCAGGACAGGTGGGACAGAAAAACTCCCCAAAAAACAGGCATCACGCCTCACTCTGCATTTACTACAGACACATCTTTTTTGGGGGTTTCCTTTGTGTTGTGGTACCTGGGAGGACATATGAAAAATGTCTCATGCAACCGGATAACTGCATCTGGATTTGGGTCACAGCGCATTCTGGATACAAAAGAGCTGTGATGATCTCTTCCTGAAATTGTAGGAAGGAACCAGTTCTTTAAGTAGCTTTATAACAAAAGCAGTATATAGAGCCAAATTAAATAAATAAATTGACACTTTTTGTACCAGTGTCTAACTCTGAGGGAAACTAAATACAGCTCTGTCATTTAGTTGTTGAAGTCTATGTCTGCTATATTTAGATTATAGTTGTGGACACAGAGAGGCTTTTCAACGACACCAATCACGGTGTTAATTTTGACCGTCATATCGGCGTGAATGGAAGACAGGATGAATAAATTCAGTCTGTCCTTCCACTTCACTGCAAGTAGTTCTCCACTGCGCAAGTTCTCCCGCTTTCTAGGTGGGGTGTTAATGAGCCATTGGGGGAAGCCCCTGTGATTATGTCGCACGGTGCCACAAAAGCCAATTTCTTGAATGAACAAATGTCTAAAAAGTGGTACACTTGCAAAAAGTTGACCAGATACAAATGGTACCCCTTACAAAACAAGGGAGACAACAAGTCCCACACTATCTTGCCACTGCTCCCCATGTAGTCTGGGCATCTGGGAGCTCCACTTGACTGTCTTTTCCCTCAAATTCTAAAGCAGTATTTATAGCTTGTGGCCCTTTCACACTTATACAGCTTATACAGTTTTATCCCATATCTGGCATGCTTGCTGGGGAGATATTGCTTTATTGCAAGCCTGCCAACAAAAAGGAACAAGGGACTCGTTTATGCGGATGTTTTACACAATAAAATTGTGAAGGTATTCGGTGAAAAACAGCTAAAAAAACATAGGGCGTTAAGTTAGCTGTTTCCATCTGAACCTTGGGCTAGACTGTGACTGGGGGATATTGGGTACTGCTGAGTCTAGGGGAAGCCAATTAGGGTTTGTAAACACCTCTGAAAGGCTACTATGGGCTCTATGGGCCAGTGCTAAAATTCTTGGTGGCTTGTGGCCAAACACAAGTGCTGGCAGTAATAGAGGCTGGTACCACTAACACTGCGTTTTTGGAAACACTAGTATAGTTCTGTTCATGATCAAGATACTGATCCATACAGACACTATACTAGCAATGGCGGTGATCAGCGACCTATAGTGAGACTGCAATAGTGTGGCGGACAATCTAGAACTAACTGACCCTGGCTGGGACGGACGCTAACTGGCTCTGATGCTATCTGATGTTGCTAGGGACACTAATACAGTGTTCAGTGAAAATACTGTACACTGACACTTTATTAATGGCACTGGGTGATTGACAGGGCAATCATATGGTTAAGTGACGGGCAATCAAAGGGTTAAATGTGCCTAACAAGTGTGTTCAAGTGTAAATGTGCTGCTTTAACTCACAGTGGTCTTGCTTTCTTTTTTTACTGAACTAAAAAGGATTCAAGAATAGAAGAACCAAGAAGATCCTGTGTCTAGGTTTATAAAAAAGACACAGGACCGTTTTGGATTGGCTACAGCCGATCAGCAGGTTCACCCCCAAAATCATTGGCCAAAACCCGCTGACAAACTTGTGTTGTAGCCAATGACAGCACGGGTCAGCAGGGAGTGAGTGCATGCGTGCCCCAAACCCAGAAGTACATGTACGTGAATATGCCTGCACCTGCAACTCGATTGCAGTATATTAACTGTCAGCGGTAGGCAGGTGGTTAAATATAAGAATAGCAACATGCTTGTGCTAATGTTCACAGGAGTATCTACTTTAAAGAAGAATTTTTTCGGCACTTTTCACAATAAATAGAGTTCACACATTGTTCAAATAGGAACAGAGTATACAGAGGAGTATTTTCCTAAAGGTTATAAACTTACTGTACATCACTGAATCTACTTACCAAACAGTTGCTCTAATTCAGATTCAGAGACATAAAATGGTGGTCCTACAGGAAAACACACAGCATTAGTTTTTATAAGGTATGGAGGCTGCTAACTTTTACATTCTAGGATTACAACAAAAGATCTAGCAGTAGACTGAAATCTTGTTAAACCTTAACAACTAACCAAATTGACAGAAATACAGTGGGGAAAATAATGGTTTGATCCCCTGCAGATTTTGGAAGTTTGCGCACTTACAAAGAAATTAAGGGTCTATAATTGTTATGATAGGTGTATTTTAAATGACAGAGACAGAACATTAAACAAAAATCCAGAAAAAATACATGATACAAATGTTATAAATTGAGTTGCAGTTTAGTGAGTAAAATAAGTGTTTGATCCCCTACCAACCAACAATAATTCTGGCTCCCACAAACTCGCTACAGTATGTGCCTCCTGTGGTACACAGATTAGTTCTGTCAATTTAAGGTGCTCCTAATGACAACTCATTATGTGTATAAAAGACACCTGTCCACAGAATCTTTCTTCCATTCCAACCTTACCATCATGGGCAAGACCAAAGAGCTGTCAAAGGACGCCAGGGGCAAGATTGTAGACCTGCACAAGGCAGGAATGGGCTGCAAGATCATAAGCAAGAAGTTTGGTGAGAAGGAGACAACTGCTGGAGCGATTTTTCACAAATGGAAGAAATACAAAATAACCATCAATCACCCCAAGTCTGGAGCTCCATGCAGGATTGCGCCTCATGGGGTAGGGATGATTATGAGAAAAGTGAGGGATCAGCCAAGAGCTACATGGGAGGATCTTGTGAATGATCTCAAAGCAGGTGGAACCACAGTCACCAAACAAACCATTGGTAACACAATACGCTGCCATGGATTGAAATCCTGCAGAGCCCACAAGGTCCCCCTCCTCAAGAAGGCACATGTAAAGGCCTATCTGAAGTTTGCCAATGAACATCTAAATTAATCAGAGAAGGATTGAGAGAAAGTGCTTTGCTCAGAGGAGACCAAAATGGAGCTCTTTGGTATTAACTCGACTCGCCGTGTTTGGAGGAAGAAAAATGCTGACTATGACCCGAAGAACACCTTCCCTACAGTCAAGCAAGGAGGTGGAAACATTCTTTGGGACTGTTTCTCTGCTAAAGGTACAGGCTGACTTTGCCGCATTGAGAGGCCAATGGACAGGGTCATGTATTGTAAAATTTTGGATGAGAACCTTCTTCCCTCAGCCAGATCGCTAAAGATGGGTCATAGATGGGTCTTTCAGGATGACAATGACCCAAAACATACTGCCAAGGCAACAAAGGAGTGGCTCAAGAAGAAGCATATTAGGGTATTGGCGTGGCCTAGCCAGTCTTCAGACCTTAATCCTATAGAAAAATGTATGGAGGAAGCTGAAACTTTGAGCTGCCAATTGACAACCAAGAAACCTTAAGGATTTAGAGATCTGTAAAGAGTGGACCAAAATCTCTCCTGAGATGTGTACAAACCTGGTAACCAACTACATGAAATGTCTTACCTCTGTGCTTGCCAACAAGTACTAAGTCATGTTTTGCTTGGGGATCAAATATTTATTTTACTCACTGAACTGTAACTCAATTTATAAGATTTGTTTTGTGTGTTTATTCTGGATTTTTGGTTGATATTCCGTCTCTATCATTTACAATACACCTATGATAATTATACACCATTCATATCTTTGTAAGTGGGCAAACTTAGATAATCTGCAGGGGATCAAGTAATTATTTTTGCCACTGTAATACATATATGAGCTGTTTCGCCCGCCAAAAGGTTTGCATTTTTTTTCATCCAGTTCTGAGATTTAAATAACTCTGCCCGACAACACAGCCAGTCTAAAGATCAGACTTTTCATACCTGCATAAATTAGCAATTTTAATTTGCCTGGAGTTTAGCTTTAACCCCTTCCAGCTCCAGATCCGGATGTGCCTTTAAATAGTTTGTAACGCCTGGGGGCCAGAAGGATCAGCATATGTACAACATGTGGGTGTTATAGTCTACCCTTTTGCCACCGCACATGTGTGTTGATGTGTCGTACAAGGGTTAAGAGACAACTAAAGATCACATTAAGCATGTAAATATAATGTTTGAAGTTTACAGGAGAAGATCAGCATTTGTGTATTTTTATGTCGGCGTGACTTCTCGTGTCTCATACCACATGCCTCATTTCCCTCCTAGCTCCAGTGCCTGCCCAGGTGTAGCAATGTTTTAATCCTATAGCTGGATACATCCTAACAAACTGTTATAGGCAGTGATGTACACCATGACCAGTCCATTTCTTCCTGTGCTTCTTTCCTGCATTTTTGCTCACTGAATTTTGGATTGTTGGATTACTGGATGTGCCTGAACATTTAGCTTGTGTTGTCTGAAAATGTCTTTGGACAGCAAGCTGTAATTATGCTTCTATTTATCCTCTTCTTAGGCCTAAGAGATTCTAAACCCACTGTTCCTGATCATAGGGAGAGCCATTCGTCACTTCATGTACACTATATTGTCAAAAGTATTGGGACACCTCCCTTTACACACACAGGAACTTTAATGGCATCCCAGTCTTAGTCCATAGGGGTCAATATTGAGTTGGCCACCCTTTGCAGCTATAACAGCTTTAACTCTTCTGAGAAGGCTGTCCACAAGGTTTAGGAGTGTATCTATGGGAATGTTTGATCATTCTTCCAGAAGTGCATTTGTGAGGTCAGGCACTGATGTTGGATGAGGCCTGGCTATCAGTCTCCACCCTAACTCATCCCAAAGGTGTTCCATTGGGTTGAGGTCAGGACTCTGTGCAGGTCCTTGGACAATATAGTGTAAGAGCAGCCCAAGGCTGTACCATAGTTTATGTTATCTTTAAATCATGGAGTGCAACATGCAATGCTCCATAGATTTCCAACTAAAGTTATATGTTGCAATTAGTCATGACACATACATTGTCTGGTGGTCATACAAACACCTTTAAAATGTTTGCCTTACAAGACCTCCTCTTTGTATGTGTAACCAGTTTTTCAGTTTACTGATTACCATTTTCTTAATTTATGACAAAAATAAGTATTAAAGAGGAAGTAACCCCTCCTCTGACACTTTTACCTATAGGTAAGCCTATATTAAGGCTTACCTATAGGTACTGTAAATATCTCCTAAACATGTACCATTTTGGAGATATTTACCTTACATGCAAGCCAGTGACGTCACTAGCGCATGCGCTCTGAAGGAACGGCCGCTGGTGCCGCTTCTTCAGAGCCCCCTGCCATGACCGTCGGCTCCCACGCGCGTGCACGGGAGTGACGTCACCGTGGCTCCAGGCAATCAGATGGCCGGATGCCGCGATCCCGGAAGACGGGCGACTGGACATGTCGCCCGTCATACAGGTTAGCGTGCGGCACGGCAGGGGCTCGTTCTTAGGTAAGTATTTCATAATGAGCTAGTATGCGATGCATACTAGCTCATTATGGGTTTCTCTTTCAGGTTGCAGCAAAAAAAAAAAGTTTTGAGGGTTTACAACCTCTTTAAAGTGTAATTAAACCCAAATAATCAACAACTGTCAATACATACTCTATTACATTGTGTTCATACTCACTCATTCACTACAGCATTTGCTTTCTGTAGACTGCAAACATCCTGGTTGATCCTGCTGTTCACTGTCCCTCATAACTCTGTGTCCCCACTGCAGCCTGATATTGTGTACACCAGCTTTTGACATCTACTAAGCATGCTCCAGTTTCAGTTCCCTTTCCCTTCTATGCTGTTCATTTGCTCTTTTTTCTTATCTGTGTAACTCATGTGACTATAGAGTCACACATGTGGGCATATACACAGTGGAAAATGACACTCCCCTTCCCTCCCTCCTCCGTGTCCTCATATTGCTAAACACCATATGAGGAGGGATATAAGATGGTGATTGCGGAGGCTTCACTTCCCTGTTAGTCCAAGCACATACACACCATAGACAAAGGCTGGAGGGGCATGACAGCCTGTGATTGGCAGAACCTCCCCCATATATCTCTATAGTGTGAACAAAGTGAAAGCTATTGTCAGTAACTTAAACTCCACCCACACCATGTTGTTGCAAAAAAAATGATAATCATAAATATTTGCTTTGAAATATAGATTTGTATGAAGCTTTAAAACACTGTTGCTATTATTTTAATTCTCTATTCTACAAGCCTTTTTTATATCATGTGACTGGCACAGCACCAATCAACTCTGTTCAAACACAGATTCAAACATTAGCAGAGTACCTGAAACTCCTTCATTAGAACTTTCCCTGAGGACAGAAAATACCTGACCTCTGAACACCAATGTACTCAGATAATTTTTTTTTATATTAAATTAAATACAGTGATGTGTTCTTTATACATATATAAAAGGGATAATGGCAATTAAAAATTGTATGTTTAGTATCACGTTAAATAAAAAGTACTAACCATAACATCAACAACATACATTATGGTGCTATACATTTAATAGGATAATATTGGGATTTTTGACTTACCGTAAAATCCATTTCTTTAATGTTCATTGATGGACACAGCTCTTCATCTTCATGACCATAGGGGTTTTACTGTCCCCTACAGGAGTAGGATACTAGGCAGAGAAAAGCTTGAGCACACCTATGGGGTAGTCCCTGGGGGTATACCCCTTCTATAGGTATTCAGTTTTGCAAACAAGCAGTGTTAGAAGAAAAAAATAAAACAACTCCAAAGAGGGGTGGGTGCTGTGTCCTTCAATGAACATCAGAGAAATGGGTTTTACGGTCAAAAATCCCATTTTCTCTTTCATTCATTGACGGACACAGCTCTTCATCTTGACTGTAGGGACATCCCAAAGCAGTGTCAAGCATGAGGGGTGGGAACAGCAGAAAAACAAACTTCCCCAAGGCTAAACATAGCCAACCAGGTAACATGAAGCTCAACTGATCTCAAAGTTGGCCAACAGAGCAGTTGTAAAAGCAGATCGTCCAGGTACCCCAGTACTGCTATCCCCGGCTGATGCAGCAATGCTAGCACCGGGGCCAACACCTTTGTGAAGACCCAAGGAGTGGACGTGAAACCAAAGGGTAAAGCCACAAATTGATAATGCTCCTCGCCCACGGCAAAGTGGAGGAAGCGCTGATGGGCGGCACAGATGGGGATGTGAAGGTAAGCGTCCTTGATGTCGATGGATGTGAGAAATTCCCCCTGATGTAGGGACGCCACTACCGTGCGAATGGATTCCATTCGGAACTTCTGTACCCGCACAAAGCAGTTTAGTGCCTTGAGGTCCGCTTTCGTCAACATCTCTTTAAGGTGCTTCTGTTTGTCATTCAGAGGCACCTTAAAGAGATGTTGACGAAAGTGGATGAAAATTAATGATCATCCACACCTGCTTTTGCTGTTTAAAGCGTGAGCTGCATTCAGATTTCTCTTCAGACAGCAATAAACAGGAGAGGGGACATAAGGCCAGCACCATATTCCAGCAGCCTCCCGCAGCCTAGCAGAGGACCGGCGATCGGATTACCAGGCTTGGAGGATATTTAACCACTTTAGTACCAGTCACGTAACCTCTACGTCATCAGACTTTGCGGGGTTATACCGGGATGATGCCTCTAGCTAGAGGCATCATCCCGGTACCGTTGTTTGAAGCCGACGGTCGGCTTTCCGTCGGTAACGATCGATGCGGCTCGGGAGCCGCTCGATCGTTACCCGGGGGGGGCGGGAGGGGACGTCCCCCCCCTCCCGCCGCCTTCCGCGGCTTTGCTCGGGGCTACCGTCCCACCGGGAGCCCCGAGCACCCAGCCGGCACGTCCGCCGGCTGGATGGAGTCCCGATGAATGCCGGAAACGGCATCGATCGGGTCTCCGTTGACGTAACCCGGAGGCGGCGTCCATGACGTCACGTCCGGGTTACTGTGCTGCAAAAGGCGGCAGATTTGAAAAACGGCTGTATGCAAAAATGCCGTTTTCGGCGTTTTGCATACAGGGAAGTGTAGTGGAGGGGTCTAGGGTCTTTTAGACCCTCGATCCCTCCATAAAGAGTACCTGTCACGACATATTGCTGTCACCAGGGATGTTTACATTGCTTGTGACAGCAATAAAAGTGATCAGATTTTTTTTTTTTTTAAAAACCTGTAATAAAGTTTAAAAAAAAAGAAAAAATAAATAGGAAAAAAAAAAAAAAAAAAAAAATTTAGCCGTCCCCGTCACCGTTAGCTCGCGCACAAAAAAAAACGTATACGCAAGTCGAGCCGCAAATGAAATCGCTGTTCAAACCACACATGTGAGGTATCGCCGCGATCGCCAGAGCGTGGGCAATAATTAAAAAAAAAGAGCTACACTCTAACTCTAAACTGGTAACCGTTAAATAAATTTAAAGCGTCGCAGATTGAGATCTCTATTGACCGTAGTTTGTCGCCATCCCACGGGGGGGCGCAATTTTAAACCGTAACATGTTTGGTATCTATTTACTCGGCGTGACATCATCTTTCACAATATACAAAAAAAATGGGCTAACTTTACTGTTTAGTATTTTTTAAATGCAGTGAAATGTGATTTTTCAAATTTTTTCCAAAAAAATGGCGTTTTAAAGACCGCTGCGCAAATACCGCGTGACAAAAAATTTTGCAATGACCGACATTTTATTCTCCAGAGTCTTTGCTAAAAAAATATATATAATGTTTGGGGGTTCTAAGTAGTTTTCTAGGAAAAAATACTGGTTTTAACTTGTGAACAAAAAGTGTCCGAAATAGGGCTGGGGCTAAAGTGGTTAAAAGGCACAGCAACCCTGTACAGCCACTGTGTTTAAGGCTTGAGTTACACAGTCTTCCGGTGAGTAGGGACCCAAAATGGGGAGCACCAGCACTTTTTACAGAGTGGAGCACTGAAGCACTTTGCAGCACTATTGATTTATGAACTGTTCACATTGATACTGGAGGACATTTATTTATTTATTTTTATTCATGCATTGCACTTTAGATTTGAGCACAATGCACTAAGCACTTTTCGATATCCATTCATTGTATAATTGCTTATTTATTATAACATTTATTTAATGATTTTTGGCACTCTGTTCAGCGCTGACTCACACACTCTTAGGTTTGAATAGAAACCTTGAAAACGTTCCGACAACAGAACCGGAACAATCACTCCTTGAAGTAACAGGTCTTGCACTGCCCCGTAGAGATCTTTTAAACGATCTGGGGATAAGTGCAGGTTGGAAGGAAAGAACCTTTCCGGCGGATATGATCGAAACTCGATCTTATATCCGAATCGAAAGACTTTGCGGACCCAATTTTCTTGAATCAGGGAGGTCCACAGGTCCGAAAAATAGTGAAGACATCCTCCCACCCCTAATGCGGGTGAGGGCGCCCCTTCATGCGGAGGAATTTTTGTCTGCAGTCCTGACAGACCCCACTTTAGGTTTGCCCAATCAAGACTTCTTGGAACCCCCATTGGAGGCCCTAAAGCCTTTAGATCCCTTGTCCTAAGATCCTGAGAGACGAAAAGGCCGCTTGTGAGCAGAAAAAGAAGGACCCTGTCTGCGGCGGGACTCCTTACACTTGGAAGCCTGAGGAAGAAGACTACTCTTTCCCCCTGTGAGGCCTTTGATGATGTCATCCCAGGAAGCTTCAAACAGGCGATCCCTCATGAATGGAAGATCGGACAAAGCCTTCTTAGAAGCCTGGTCTGCAAACCAGCACTTCAGCCAGATAATGCGCTGCAAGACCACTACTGAAACATACAGTCTAGAAAGCAGGGGAGCGGCATCCATTGGATGGAGGACACAAGCCGCAATAGACCACTGAGCTGGGGGGGAGGGAAAATGCGGTTGGGAAGGAGGGGAACCCGGGGGTCTGAACATCCCAGGGAGGGGAGGGGCCCACCCCAGAACCCTGCAAGGGTAGAGGGGGGACAGCTATTTACCACACCAGGAACAGGATGGGCACAGCTACGAACAGGACACTGCTCCATTGTAATGTGGGTGTTGTCGGCCAGGGTTAGAAATGCTGGCGACTCAGGCCAAAGCCATTTCAAATGCGCCCTCGCGAGGCGTTTAACTCGCAGGCCAGCCCCCAGTGGGGCTATGTCACGGTCAACCTAGAGCAGAACTGTGGTCTGCACGTGCTTGCTGACCCGACTGGGGGGACCCTACGGATCTAGATTATCCAGTTTGTCACCCAGTCCGGCAGTTGATAGATTTTCACAGGAACAAAATAATAAAAGGAAAAAATTATATTTAAAAATAAAAAAAATGCTAGGACCAAAGATCCCAGCAAGGAACTAGGTCCTTACTCCTGACTAGGCAGAAAAAAAAACTGAATACCTATAGCAGGAAGTGAGCGTATACCCCCAGGGACTGCCCCATTGGTGTGCTCAAGCTTTTCTCTGCCTAGTGTCCTACTCCTGCAGGGGGCAGTATAACCCCTACAGTCATGAAGATGAAGAGCTGTGCCTGTCAATGAACGAAGAAAAAAAAACTTTAAAGGCTAAAATAAGTTTAAGAATCTGAGTTATACAGAGACAGGGGTGAAAACATTAATGTATGATTGCACCACTTAGTTTATTTTTACTATATAATTTCCACCTATGTAAATATTTAGTTCCCTTACTTTGAATGCTTTTTTTTTTTCTGGATACATTTTTCTCCTTTTTTCCTCTTCTATTATTTTCCTAGCCAGGATTGTTTTTTTTTTCCTTTCCCCTTGATTTGTAAACCATGTGAGCACACATTGCTCTCTAATTCCGTTTGAGTATCACATAACTTTTCTATACCTGTAAATTCGAGTGCACACATTTTGCAGTTACTGAAATATAAATAGTTGTGACTTTATATAGCAGTCCATCTACCTTATGCCAGATATTACCCGCTTGTGTTTCACTGCTACAGGGTGGCAGCTGTGCGCTGGATCATGTATATATACATGATTCTGGACCTCCGCCTGCAGGAGGCACGCACACACCACCGGCCCGTCGCTTCTGCTGTGATAATTCACACCAAAAGCCGATCTGTGGGTGCCAGGCACTCAATGTCCTCCAGCACCCGCCAATCGTTGCCAATACACAGATAACCGAGGTAAGCCAAAGTAAACGGTTATCTCAGTCCTGACGGGTGAATGAGCGGATTCTGTGTTTCTGCAAAGCAGGGACTAAAAGCTCTATTTGTGGGGAAAAAAAATGCATAATATATTTGGGTACAGCATTTCTTGACCGCGCAATTTTCGCTTAAAGTAATGCTGGATTGCAAAAATGGCCTTGTTATGAAGGGGGGTAAATCTTCCGGAGGTCAAGTGGTTAAAGCAGCAGGCAGTATAGTGACACAAAATGTATGAAGGTCATTATAGCCAGAAAAGTAATAGTTTAGACCTATTTAAATGCCACTGGAAGACCGTGAAGTCAATGTGGTAACATATGAATCAGATGGAACATTATCACAGACTTGACTTGCTTACCAACCATCAGTACTGCCACATATGATAAAATGATTCTTGTAGGATACATAACAAAAACACAAACAAACAAAGGAAACATATACTTTTGGTATTTTACCTCTGATCAGCTTTTGATTATAATCAAGGACTATCAGCAAGTAGCGACTATCCTTATTTAGTAATGGTTGTAGAACACTGGCATACCTGTTCCAAAATACATGATAAAATGGAGTAAGTAAAAAATGCTAAATCGCAACAAAAGACAGGAAAAGCATATGTGCAAAAACTGTACTTTCTACTTGTACACCTGTAAATGAATGAACGCACAGATTTTATAGCCAACATTATGTGAATGTCTTTTCTCTTCTAACTTCCCAGAAATAGAACAATCCAAATTCTGCTTTCCTCACTACTGGACTTTTACACCATAAATTATCAGTAATAAAGCTCTGGCCTTTTTTTCTGTCCACCACTCTGCAGTTTCTAATTATACTGAAAAGTAACTGCAGAGTGCGGTGGCAAAAAGTGGAAGTTCCGCTTCAAGGACTACTCACCCCCTTACATGCCACATTTAGCGGGTACCTACAGTGCCTTTAAAAAAGTATTCATACCCCTTGAATTTTTCCACACTTTCTCATGTTACAACCAAAAACATAAATGTATTTTATGTGATGGACCAACACAAAGTGGCACATAATTGTGGAGTGGAAGAAAAATGATAAATGGTTTTCAAATTGCTGTACAATAAATATATGAAAAGTGTGGCGTGCATTTGTATTTAGCTCCCTGGGTCAATACTTTGTAGAACCACCTTTCGCTGCAATTACATCTGCAAGTCTTTTTGGGTATGTCTCTACCAGCTTTGCACATCTAGAGAGTGAAATTTTTGCCTGTTCTTTTTTGCAAAATAGCTCAAGTGCTGTCAGATTGGATGGACAGCGTCTGAACAGCAATTTTTAAGCCTTGTCACAGATTCTCAATTGGATTAAGGTCTGGACTTTGACTGGGCCATTCTAACAGATAAATGTGCTTTAACAGCTTAAAGACCAGCCGCCGCAGATATACTGCGGCAGGCTGGCTCTCTTGCGCAAACCGCTGTACCCGTATCGCTCGCCCGCTCTCTAGCCCTGCAGCTTAGCAATGGGTTCCAGCAGCCACGATGGCCACCAGGAACGATCGCAGCAGGGACTGACAGAAGGTGGTGTGCCGTTGTAAACATGGCACAGCACTCATCTGTCACTGACTGAAACAGGGCTCCTGTGATCCTGTTATCTCGGAAAACACAGGAACCCTGTTTCCATCACAGTTAGAATCACCCCCTAGGTACATATTTAATCCTTTGAACGCCCCTGGTGTTAACCCCTTCCCTGGCAGTGTCATTATTACAGTAACAGTGCATATTTTTAGCACTGATTACTGTAGTAATGTCACTGGTCCCCCCCAAAAGTGTCAAAAATGTCAGGGGTCCAATCTATCAGTTGCAATGTCGCAGTCCCCCTAAAAATCGCAGATCGCCGCCATTACTAGTAAAAAAATAAGTAAAAATGACAAATCTTTTTCCGTGTTCGATAAAGCAATAACTTTTGCACAAACCAAAATACACTTATTGGGATTTTTTTACCAAAAATATGTGACAAAAATGATGAAAAAATTTGATTAGAAAATGTTTTTATTGGGAATGTTATATAGCAGAAAGTGAAAAATATTGCTTTTTTTTTTTTTTCACAATTGTCGCTTTTTTGTTTATAGCGTATAATCAAAAAACCGCAGAGGTGATCAAATACCACCAAAAGAAAGACGGTTTGTGGGGGAAAAAAAAAGTCAATTTTATGTGGGTACAGTGTCGCAGGACCGTGCAGTGGTCAGTTAACCACTTTAGCCCCGGAGGATTTGCCCCCTCTTAATGACCAGGCCCTATTTTGCGATTTGGCACTGAGTGATTTTAACGGACAATTGCGCGGTCGTACGACGCTGTACCCAAATGAAATTGACGTCCTTTTTTCCCACAAACAGAGCTTTCTTTTGGTGGGGTATTTGATCACCTGTGCAATCTTTATTTTTTGCGCTATAAACAAAAAAACAGTGACAATTTTGAAAAAATAATATTTTTCAAATTTTTTTGAAAAAATTTAAAAATCAAAATTTAACATTTTAGGCCAATTTGTTTTCTGCTACATATTTTTGGTAAAAAAAAAAAAAAAAAAAAATCGCAATAAGTGTATTTTGATTGGTTTGCGCAAAAGTTATTGCGTTTACTAACTACGGGAAAAATGTATGTAATTTTTATTGTTTTTTTTTAAACTAGTAACGGCGGCAATATGCGTTTTTTTTTTTGCGGGACTGCGACAATACGTCGCTTTGCCTGTAAGCGGCAGAGTGCCGCAGTAAATCTACATGAGGCAGGGCTAAAGTGGTTAAAATAGCGCAGTGGGGGGCAAATCCTTCCGGTCCAGAAGTGGTTAATCTAAACCATTCCATTGAAGCTCTGGCTGCATGTTTAGGGTCGTTGTCCTGCTGGAAGGTGAACACCTCTGCCCCAGTCTCATGTCTTTTGCAGACTCTAAGAGGTTTTGTTCCAAGATTGCCCTGTATTTGGCTCCATCCTACTTCCCATCAACTCTGATCAGCTTCCCTGTCCCTGCTGAAGAAAAGCATCACCACAACATGATGCTTCCACCACCATGTTTCACGGTGGGGATGATGTGTTTAGGGTAATGTGCAGTGCCAAAAGTTAAATTTTGGTCCCATTTGACCAGAGCACCTTCTTCCACATGTTTGCTGTGTCTCTCATATGGCTTCTCTCAAACTGCAAACAGGACTTCTTATGGCTTTCTTTCAACAATGGCTTTCTTTTTGCCACTTTTACAAAAAAGGCCAGATTTGCGGAGTGCACGACTAATAGTTGTCCTGTGGACAGATTCTCCCACCTGAGCCGTGGATCCCTGCAGCTCCTCCAGAGTTACCATGGGCTTCTTGGCTGCTTCTCTGATTTATGTTCTTCTTGCCCGGCCTGTCAGTTTAGGTTTTAAACTTTCCATTTTCAGGAGATTGGTTGAACAGTGCTAGGTGTGATGTTCAAAGCTGGGGATTTTTTTTTTTATAACCTAATCCTGCTTTAAACATCTCCACAACTTTATCCTGACCTGTCTGGTGTGTTCCTTGGCCTTCATGATGCTGTTTGTTAACTAAGGTTCTCTAACAAACCTCTGAGGTCTTCAAAGAACAGCTGCATTTATACTGAGATTAAATTACACACAGGTGGACTATTTACTAATTAGGTGATTTCTGAAGGCAATTGGTTCCCCTAGATTTTAGTTAGGGGTAGGAGAGTAAAGGGGGCCGAATATAAATGCACACCACACTTTTCAGATATTTTTAAACACATTTTGAAAACCATTTATCATTTTTCTTCAACTTCACAATTATGTGCCACTTTGTGTTAGTCCATCACATAAAATCCCAATAAAAACTGGATTTTGTCTTACTGTAAAATCCTTTTCTTTGATGTTCATTGACGGACACAGCTCCTGTCATTCTTGATCATTGGGTTATACTGCCCCCTACAGAAGTAGGACACTAGGCAAAAAAAAATTCTGGCTACACCCATGGGCAGTCCAAGGGGGTATACTCCCTCTCTCTGCTATAGCCACTCAGTTTTGTTACAAGCAGTGTCAGGAGAATGATAACTCCACAGAGGGGTGGGTGCTGTGTCTGTCAATGAACATCAGCAAAATTTACGGTAAGTCAAAAATCTAATTTTCTCTTTCATTCATTGATGGAAACAGCTCCTGTCATTCTTGATCATTGGGACATCCCAAAGCAGTGTCAAACATGAGGGGTGGGAAAAACAGCAAAAAAATCCAAAGGCTAAACACACACATCCAATTTATAAAACTTTTGTAAAAGTATGCACAGACGACCAGGTGGCCCCCTTGCAAACCTGCGTCACTGACGCTTGATGACGGAAGGCCCAGGAGGCACTAAGCGCCCTAGTAGAATGCGCCTTGACAGGGAAAGGAGGAACCTGACCCCTGATGGAATAGGCCTGAACCACCGTCTGTTTGATCCATCTACAAATGGTCGCAGTGGAAGAGGACAACCCTTTGCGAGGTCCATCAATGAGCACAAATAGAGAGTCTGACTTCCTGAAAGACTCCGTAGCTACCAGGTACACCCTTGTTGCCCGGACCACATCCAAGGCATGCAAGACAATTTCCTTTGGAAGTTTAGGCTTGAGACACAGAGAAGGCAACACAATGTCTTCATTCAAATGAAAGTCAGAGATCGCCTTAGGAAGTAATGACAGACAGGGGCGAAGCACCACCTTATCCTTGTGAATCACCAAATAAGGTGGACAGGATAACGCTGCCAGTTCCAACACCCTGTGCACAGAAGTGATAGCCACCAAAAAGGCCACCTTCTGGGACAGCGAAAGCAGGGGAATCTCCCGAATATTTTCAAATGGAGGCTTCTATAGAGCTGAAAGCATCAAATTAAGATCCCAAGGTGGCAACGGAGCCCACACTGGAGGAACCAAATGTCGGACCCCCTAAAGATAAGTACGCACCAGGGAATGTGTGGCCAAATGTCGTTGGAAAAAGACCACCAAGGCCGATACCTGGCTCTTGATGGTACTCAAGGCCAAATTCTGTTCAACCCCCCGTTGAAGGAAGGTTAAGATCCGAGCCACCGAAAAGGAGCGAGGATTAACCCCAAGAGACTCACACCATGCAATGTACAACTTCCACGTACGATGGTAGATCTTCCTAGAAGCAGATTTCTTACCTTTCAACAGGTTAGGAATCCCCAATACAGATAAACCTCTATCCTTCAGCACCTGGTGTTTAACATCCAAGCCGTCAAAGCCAGCGACTGCAAAGAAGGATGGAAGATCGGTCCTTGGGACAGCAGATCCTCCCTGAGACGAAGCTACCAAGGAACGTTGGCGACCAGCCGCACAAGAACGGCGTACCAAGCCCGGCAAGGCCAGTCCGGAGCCACTAAGATAACTGGAATTCCTTCTGCCTCGATCCTACGTAGGAGTCTGGGCAGAAGCTTGAGAGGAGGGCAGGCATAGATCAGACAATACTGACCCCACGGGGCCACCAGTGCATCTGTGGCGTCTGCCAGGGGATCCCTTGACTGAGCCACAAACCTCTGTACCTTCTGTTGAGCTGAGGTACCCCACCGGAGACACAGCCGATGAAACACCTCCAGGTGAAGGGACCACTCCCCTTGGTTCAGCGCCTGCCTACTGAGGTAATCCACCTGCCAATTTTCCACCCCGGGAACGTGTACGGCGGAGAGGGCTGGAATGAACCGTTCTGCCCACCTTAGAATGCCAGCTATCTCCAGGGCTGCCAGGGCTTTTCTTGTGCCCCCTTGGTGATTGACATAAGCCAAGGCCGTGGCATTGTCTGATTGAATGCGCACTTGGCATCCCTGAAGACGATCTGTCCAATGATCCAGACACAGTCTGATCGCTAGGAGTTCCGGTACATTGATCAGTAGTCTGGACTCTTCCACCATCCAGATCCCCTGAGCAGAATGCTTGGGGAGGATGCCTCCCCAGCTGAACAGGCTGGCATCTGTGGTAACCACTGTCCAATACAAGGGGAGGAAGTACTTTCCAAGCCGAAGCACCGGAGAGCGAAGCCACCATATCAGGGACTCCTTTGTTCCCTGACTCAGCCGGATCTGTTTGTCCAGAGACTGCGGAGTCTTGTCCCATTTGGTCAGAATCTCCCTTTGCAGGGACCTCATATGGAACTGTGCAAACGGAACCGCCTCGAAGCACCCGCATGCAAGTCCAGAGGGATGTTGTTGGACAGCAGGAGGCAAATTTCAGCCTGCAATTTCTGAAGTTTGTCCAGCGGAAGGAGCACTCTGGCTAAGGCCAAGTCCAGAGTCAGTCCAGCTTCATGGAAGGAACCAGGGCAGACTTCTGAAAATTCCGAATCCAGCTGAACTCCCGCAGAGTTGGTATTGTGATCTCCAGGTTCTCCACCAGAGATGAAGGAGATCATCCCAGTACCGCGATCTCCCGTTGGGGTAGCAAGGCTAGCACCGGAGCCAACACTTTTGTGAAGACCCGAGGAGCGGAGGCGGGTAACGCCACAAACTGATAATGCTCGTCTCCCACAGCAAAGCGGAGAAAATGCTGGTGACTTCTGTACCTGCACAAAGCAGTTTAGCGCCTTGAGGTCCAAGATTGGACGCACTTTGCCTTCCTTCCTGGGAACTATGAACAGGTTTGAGTAAAAACCCTGAAATGTTCCGAAGAAGGAACTGGGACAATCACCCCTTGAAGGAACAGGTCTTGTACCGCCTGAAACAGACCCTGTAACCGGTCTGTGGACAGGCGCAGGTCGGAAGGAAAAACCTTGCCGGGGGACAAGAGCGAAACTTGATCTTGTAGCCAAACCAAATTACTTAGTGGACCCACTTTTCATGCACCAGGGAAGTCCACGCCTTGTCAACGGGTCTGGAGAAGTTTGCTTTTGGCTTGCAAGACCAGGTTTATTTGGATCTGCCAGAGGAGGCCTTGAAAGGCTTCGAGCCATTGCCAGTCGACCCTGAGGGATGAAAAAACGTATGAGCCGAGAAGGAAGGTCCACGTCTACAATGAGGTTCCTTGCCCTTAGTGGCCTGTGGAACAAAGGTACTTTTCCCCCCTGTGAGACCTTTCATGATGTCATCCAGGGTAGCTCCAAACAGAAGATCTCTTTGAAAGGGGAGATCAGTCGAGGCTTTTTTTTTAGAAGTCTGGTCCACAGACCAGCATCTGAGCCAAAAGACTTGCCAAAGGACCACGGCCAAAAAAGAAAGGCGAGCCATCAGGGGAGCCGCATCCAAAGAGGCATCACTGATGACCAGCTGGTCCAGGGGCTGCAGTTTGCCAGCTCAGCAAAAGCAGGAGGAGGGAGCTCCAGGTCATGGCGAAGGAGCTTAGTCCATTCGGTCAGAGTTTGCGTCACTAGGGCAAAGGTAAATACCAGCCTCATTGCCGGACCAGCTAAGGTGTACATAATGCGGGCCACAGCCTCCGCCTTCCGGTCAGCCGGATCCTTAAAGACCGGGGACTCTTTCACCAGAATCATGGGTGCCTTGTTTAATCTAGAAACCGGAGGGTCCACCACCGGTGGCACAGTCCACTTCTTAAGAAGGGACTCCTCATAGGGGTAACGCCTGTTAAAGCGCTTAGGAACCCCACGTGGACGCTTTGGTTGTCCCCACTCTTTAGTGACAATTCTTTCAATATAGGTGGGGAAAGGAAACACCTTTGCCACTCTGAATGGCTTACGAGTGCCGAAAGGGTACCTGCGCCTCCGTCGCAGCTTCAGCTGCGTCCTCCATCTTCAGGGTCTCACGCACAGATACAATCAGTGCATCTAACAGCGCCTTTTCGTGCATGATCGCAGACGTGGAAGAATTATCCTCATTATCAGAGGATTACAGGCACGTAGTCGCAGACCCAGAAGGGTGGCCCACGTCCGCGGCGGCTGAATCAGATTCAGGATCTGATGAGACTTATGAGGCAGGGGAAGGCGGTGGGCGCATTTTGCTAGCCCGTCGCCCGCAAGCCGCCTCCACCTGGGACACAAGGGGCCCCAGGACCGCCGTCAGTGCATGGATGGATGATTGGGACCCGGAGGGCCACGCAGCCTCAGAGAGGGGATCAGGTGGGGAAGCATGCTCCAAAGACTCCATGAGTTACCAGGGGTCCCCACAAAAAGGTGTAACACACTGCTACAGGACAACCCCCACCGCTCTGGCAGCACCACCCAGTTGCCATGCACAAGGCACAGAGCGATCCTCAGCTGAAAGGGAGAGGACCCCACCAGACTCACCACCTGCCGACACAGTCACCTGCAATCACCAGGAGAATCTGCACTACACATGCGGCGACCAGGAAGCTAAATGATCCAGGAGTCAGCACCAGGGGATAAGGAGGGGCTCCCACTGCCAAAATCGCTGCCCACAGGGCTCCACTGTCATGGCTGCCGCTATTTGCAATGGCAAACCACAAGAAAATGGCAGCTGGATTACACAAACATGGCCTGCGGTGTAAAGAAACACAAAAGCTACAACAAAATGGCGGCACATAGGGACCCAGAATTGGGAGACAGGGCCTCAGGACATCAAGACAGGATGGGGGGCTCTGGCAGGAGCCCCCACCAGGTACAACCCCCCCCCCCGCACAATCGATCATTCGGTCGCTGGTGGCGCACCCCCCCCCCCCGGCCCCATGGCCATTAGCGCCCTGCCCCCACCCCAGGAAAGTGGCCAGACCACCCAAAAAAATACATCCCCAGCGTATGTGGAGGGGAGTGGGGCAGGATGTTGGACTTGGCAAGGGGGGCGGTGCTTGCGAGAAGGAGAGGAACCCGGGAGTCTGGCCGTCCCAAGGAAGAGCCACGTCCATCCCAAAACCCTCCAGGGGTAGAGGGGGAATAACTACTCACCATACCAGGAGACAGGCGGGCACCACTCCAGACAGATCCTCCTCTGCATCGAAATGGGGGGGGGGGGGGGGCTGTCGGCCAGGAGGAACGCTGCTACTCAGACCGAGACCAGGTCATATGCGACCTTGCGATACGTTTAATTTGCAGGGCCAGCCCCCGTCCATTGGGGCTAGGTCGCGGTCGACCTAGCGCGGAGCTGAGGCCTGGCGTGCTCGCTGACCAGACTGGGGTGACCACTGGATCTAGATTATTCAGTCCGGCAGTCAATAGTGGATCTTACAGGAAAAATCCAACAGGAAAAAATTGTCTATCTCAAAAGATTTTGCCAGGACTAAAGATCCCAGCAAGGAACTAGGTCCTTACTCCTGACTAGGCAGAAAAAAAACTATAGACTATAGCAGAGATAGGGAGTATACCCCCTGGGACTGCCCATGGGTGTAGCCTGAATTTTTTTTCTGCCTAGTGTCCTACTTCTGGAGGGGGTAGGATAACCCAATGGTCAATAATGACAGAAGTTGTGTCTGTCAATGAACGAAAGAGAAAATACATTTACGTTTTTGGCTGTAACATGACAAAATGTGGAAAATGTCAAGGGGTATGAAAACATTTTCAAGGTGCTGTAGTTTTGATAGGTACCTAGCGCCGTGGCACCCGAGCGGAAGTTCTCCTCTCCCCCTCCCTCCCTGCAATCTTCTGGGACATGTCACAGGTCCCAGAAGATTGCGGAGGTGCAGCGTGATACGCACATGCGCAGTGAGCACCTGGCTGTGAAGCCGCAAGCTGTCACAGCTGGGTGCCCACACTTGTGATGCCGGCGCCGGGAAGAGCCAGGGGAGAGAACCAAGGGGCCGGGAGGCCGCACCGCTGGATCGTGTGACAGGTAAGTGTGTTTATTAAAAGTCAGCAGCGACACTTTTTGTAGCTGCTGACTTTTAGCAAACACAAAAATGACGGGAACACCACTTTAAATGTAAAGAACCTTCCATGTGTAGCTCCCCGCCCCCAGCTCCCCCCCCCCTATACTTATCTGAGCCCAATCTCAATTCATCGTTGTGCATGAGAGCAGCGGTTCTCTCCGCTCTCTTCCTTCATCATAGGCTCAGAGACAGCAGCGGGAGCAATTGGCTCCTGTTGCTGTCGATCACAGTCAGTAAGCAGAAAGTGGGGCTGAGTCACGCTCTGTGTGTCTGCTTTACTACTTTGTCCAGAATGCAGACACACTAAGACAGAAAAATGTAGTAATGGGCAGGATCACTAGGTGAAATAAAGGAAAAAAAGGTCTAAAAAAAGGAAAACTAATGCAGCCATCACATCTAAGGATTGCTTAGCTTAAATATACTGCATTTTTGTTATGGGGTTTAATACTGCTTTAAGTAATTAGAATAACTTATTACTATTACAGACCGTTCTCTGTCACATGGGTTAACAGCAACCAGTGCCCCTCTGTCCCATATTCCATCAATCCGTCCAATGATTGAGCTGAAAAACACAAAACAAAATCATAGTAATCCAAAGTTAAATCAGTTTTTTTACTGAAAATTGTTTCTTGCTGGCCATTAGATGATACTGCAGTACAACTATGCAAATGGAGAAAGAACTGATGTTTTTTGTCCCTTTGTCACGATCCAAACACACCTATAGGATTGGCTCTTTACACTCGGACTGTCGGGTTTATGATGGAGTGTAGACTTTGAATCCAGACCCATACATTACGGGCTTTAGCCTATCAATCCGAGTGGTCATCCTGCTGAATTCTCCGTATTTTGCCTATGAGTGCCATACCCTGCTGCAACTCTTCTATTGCTCTGACACATATCCTCCTTTTCTGCTCATTTGCTGCTCTCTCGGTCCCTGCTGCTCTGACTGATATATACAGCTCACTGGCCACTTATACTGTTACTACATATGATAAGTTTATGACGCTCCGGTCCATGGTTAAAACTGCTGCATTGACATTCGCTGATTTTCCACTGCTGCTTAAATATTTTTTCGTGCTACAGCTGCCGTACTTAGCTTTATGACTCGTTAATTACCTCTCATCAGATGGACACCTGTTGTCTAGCAGCCCAGTCCATCCAGAGGTCTCCAAACTATGGCCCTCCAGTTGTTCAGGAACTAAAATTCCCATCATGCCTAGTCATGTCTGTGAATGTCAGAGTTTTACAATGTCTCATGGGACGTGTAGTTCCGCAACAGCTGGAGGGCCATAGTTTGGAGATCCCTGGTAGACCTTCACTACTCTGGGCTGTGCCTGAATTACTGCTTCATTATATGCATCCAGCAGGTTTAGTGTCCATGATATGCTATTGTTTGGCGCGCATCCACTGACTCATTTCAATGCATCAGCATCTTTAGAACACTGATTACCTATATTTTTGTTGGCCATACTCATTGATCTGGATTTGTTCTATACTTGCTGCACCATTCAAGGAGTCATTATTGGTGAATTCCATACACTTTTTATTGGAATATTGCTTATTGCTTTACCAACATTTATGATTTGATTTCCTGTGTATGTGAGCGTGTGGCGTTTGGTGCACCGTATGGTCTTTTGTTTTCAAGACAACGTTGTCTTTTTAATGGTGATAGTGGGAAGGTGTTTTGTTTTACATAATTTCTCTACATGTTGCATCTACTTATATTGTATTTAAAATAAAATTTGATACTTTTTGCTACACTTATTTTAGGTTGATTTAAAATCTTTTTTTTTAAACCATTCCTAGGTGGCTAATCAGATATGGTGCTTTAGGCTACTCTTTCTATTTGCCTATTTTTTTCTGTATTTTTTGCCATAGAGTCCCACTCTTTAATCTACTGTATATTTAAGAGTGAGTGGGTAGGTTACAAGAGGGTGTTCACTACATCCTAATTTATTAGCCTTCCCATTTTTCTTTTTTCCTAGTTAAAGGCAGAAATAACATGTAAACGTCTCGTCTAACATATGTAAATTTTACTGATCGGAAATGGTTAATACCAGCTGCAGCCATGATCCTGGCATATTTTTTTTCAGCCAGGGATCTTCTGTCATGTAAAAGTGATCCAGCTGGCTCCACCCCCCCCCCCCCCAACCAATGTCCGCAGTGCTTCCCGGGCTCTCCCTTTCCTGCTCAGCTGTCAGATATGCTTACTGCACAGGAGTTTTAGAAACATCCGTTCCCCGATCTCCTTTATAGTAAATAAAGATGGAAGTGATGGGGATTTAGTCACTTCCAGTTTCAGGCCCATCTTTCCCTGGTTTGAACAGCTGCTTTGGAGGGCAGTGGAGACATCAGGGTTCCTTTAGACCCCTGATGTCTCCTTGAAGAGGACCTGTCACCTGCCCAAATCTTTTACAAATAAAAGAAAACATTTTAAAGTACTCCTGTCCCCTTGTGCACACATGCAAACGCAAATGTGCACGTACGCCTGGCAAGTGTATGTAAGCAGTAGTTGCACTACAAATTAGAGGTATCAATGCAGATGTCAGAGAAGGAGCAATAATTCTAGGGCCCTAACTTAACTCTTAACTGATAAGCTATGAAGGCTTTTAAAGTGCCACCTATGGACAGTTTTAGATACCATTGTGTGTTGCCATTTCACAGGCATGCACAAATCTTTACGCTTGGCATCTATTACTTGATACAACGTCATCATTTAGATTTTACAAAAAAAAAACGGTATGTAAAAAATCTGAGAATTACACCAGACAGCTAGTAGTGTATTTGTGAAGACTCTTAAATAAAATTAATGCACTTTATACTATTGCAAACATTTTTTTAATGCTCTAAAAATATTAATTTTTAAAACAAAAAAGTATTCCGCTGTCACAAGCCTGCGCAGCCTCTTTTTCAATCCCTCTTACCCATTGTGGTGGGGTATGTCTCAACACAATCTTTTCTCAATAAGGCCCCTTTCACACATACGGTCCGATCAGATCCGCCAGGCAGTCCATTCTCATCCGATTCCCCCATAGAGGACAGCGGGGATCTGACAGCTCCGTCTCCACACACAGAGCACAATTAAGAAAGCATTTTTGACAATATTAAAGTGCTACATGAGAGAAACAAAAATATAACGACTGAGGAAAAAACATAATAAAATTTACACTTACGCAGAAATGTCAAATATGTTACAGCAGTACAGTGAAATGTTTCCAGAAGTGCTCTGCAAATAGTTAAAAACAGAAACATTCATTAATGTATATGAAATATAAACATCTAATATACACAGAGCCCTCTACTAAACAGAAGCAGTAAAGGAAATGCAATAACATATACAACATTACTTGCAATGTACACTGCTGAACAGGAATAGGATTATTTCTTAACAGATAGTAATGGAGTGTCAGTACAGATGCTGAAGCAATATGTTCTGCCCAGTACAGTAATTGGAAATCGTAATTTGAAATAAAAGCTGTAGAATAGACATAGACATCTTCCAGCGCTCTAAAAAGTTTCTGTTTAAGCAGCCATATTCAAACAGTAAACATATGACGTGTTCCAAGTGGAAGAAAGCAATACTACATATTAATGGCAGCCAGTCCATCCAGATACCAATACCAGATCATTTTTCAAGAAATAATTGTTTGCTTGCTTTTCGAGGGACACATACTGTATATAAGGATTATTCAGCAACTAATAATACTAATCGCAACAAAAGAAACAATGATACCACATAATAGAGCCATACATTTGGGCTAACCTTGAAAACTTTTGCCCCGGGTATCTCTGCTACTGGTTCTTCAACATAGGGAACATTTTGCTCTTCAAAAAATTCCTTTAATCCCACTTCAGCGACATCAACCCCAACAATGTTATGTCCCATATCGGCCAACCTGTGATTAACCAAGGTTTTATTATGTTGAAAAAAAAAAATGGTCCCACACATTTTCATACAAACAAGAATACTGGGCATTTCTTAGCAATGGGCGATAGATCTTTTAGTGTTTTATTATTGCAGACAGTGTATCAAGAAATTCATGATTTTACCTGTGGAAAATCTGATTGAATACTCCTATACAGACAACTTTAGTATCCTTAACAACATCTATGTAATATCGTTTTTGTAAAACCCGGTTCACACTGGTGTGACATGTGCTCTGACTTTGAGTGCATGTCACATGACTTTTCCAATTCAATGTTTCCCTATGAGAGCCTTCTTAACTGATCCGATGCAAGTTGGTCTGACCTTTAATAAGGTTCCTATACTACTTTGGTTCAACTTGGGTGTTATTTCAGCCCATAGAATATAATGGAAGCCCCATCCAAGTCAGACCATCATCTTAACTCATCCGACTTGTTACAAGCGACGTGCTCAGAGGTCAAATTTCCCAGAAAACCCCCTGCTCCTGTAGCCCTGTCTGTTGTAGTGAGTGCAATGTTAGCAATGCAAAACTTATTGAAAACAAATATGGTGTGACACCACCCCCCCTCCCCAAATTCATACTAGGCTCTTTTGGGTCTGGTATGGATCTTGAGGAAAACCCCACACCAAAAGGCAAAAAAAATATTTAAAAAAATAAATATGGTGCGGCCCCCCAAAATCTATTACAGCCCCTTATCCGAGCATGCACCTGGCAGGTCAGGAAAGGGGGGAGGAACAAGCGAGTGCCCCCCCCAACCTCCCCTCTGAATCATATCAGGCCTCATGCCAGTACCCACAAGCACCTTGTCCCCACGTTGACTGGGACAAAAGCCTCTTCCCCACAACCCTGGGGTGGGGCAGTGGTTGTGGGGGTCTGCAGGCAGGGGGATCCCAAAACCTGTCCCCCCCCCTATATGAAGGAGTATGGGTTTCATAGTATAGTGTAAAAAAACAGGAGGCAGTTTTTGACAAGTGGGGGGCCATGCTGTTTTTTTAATTTTGGAGTGGGGTTTCCCCTCAAAATCCATTCCAGACCCAAAGGCTTCTTTCACACGGTCCGCCTCCGCAGGCGGATCCGTGTTGCTCAGCGGGGATCGATCCGCGATCCCCGCTGAGCCGGGCGGATGACAGCTCCGTCTCCGCTTGCAGAGCGGAGAGGGAGGTGTCTCAGCACCCGCTGCCCTCTATGGGGGATCGGAGGAGAGCGGACCGCTTGTCCGCTCTCATCAGATCCGCTCCGCTCCGATTACTGAACGGATGGAAAAATAGGGTTTCCATCCGGCCAGATTTCAGCACAGGATCGGATGCGGATGGCAGCGGGTGTCAGCGGAGGTGACCTCCGCTGACACCCGCTGCCCCATAGAGCTGCATGGAGGATCCGATCAGATCCGCCTAAAAAACTGACAGGCGGATCTGATCTGACCGCCTGCGTGAAAGAGCCCTAAGGTATTGTTTTGACTGGTCAAAGGACAAGTCGCATTAATCTCAAAATCAGATCCAATTCATTAAAGTCGCATGGAAGTCAGACCGAAGTCGCAGGTCAAAGTTGGGTCGACAGTTGTGCAACTTTCGAGTTGCACCATGTAAGAGAGGAACTAGGTAAAACACTTCCCTAAGGCCCTGAGGAAAAGGTTGATGGCAGCTCCCTCACCAGATGAACCCTGGCTATGTGCCATCTTGGCAAACAGTAGAGCTCTAACAAGAGACCATCCATGTAGACAGGCTCCATTCTTCCCTGTAAGGCTCTCTGCTGTCTATATAACTAGCTGGTGCAGTATATTATGTGGCCTTTGACAAATACTCAGAATGTAATGAACATAATGTAGAACTGTTATAGTAATTAGGCTGTTTATAACATGTCTAATGGGAATACACTGGTGTACCATTTCATATCCACTGCTTTTCCACATAAAGGAAAGAAAATGTTGAGCTTCTCCCTGCCATTTTTCATTTCATTCAGACATTCTGCAAGTAACCTGAAAGCAAGAATAAACACCATTAAAATATACACATTAGATCAGTTAAATGGGAATGCCTGCTTACATCCTGTTTTTAAAACACAACTTGCCACAATGACCACGTTCTAATGTATATGTTGTTAAACAAATGAAGTTGGTCCAAAGGTCCAAAAACCACATTTTTACAAAAAAACAAAACCCATTTGTTATTGTGCTTTGCCCATCTGACCTAATCCTTGCATTAGCTCTTCCAAAATTACAAAAAATATATACATAGGCCATCAATGTTCTGTTTGTGAGAGATAACACTTGTTACATGGTCAGAATGAAGGCAGAAAGGACATTAGTGACCCTTCAATTATTTACATGCAGATTGAATGCCAACATTGATATGGATGCCAGAGTAAATGAACAGTACAAAAAGTGAAACGCTGCATCTATGAACCTCTTTCTGCTGGTGGTACACATATGTGGAAGCAATGACTGCCACATATATGGTACTTTTGTTTGTGCTGGGAAAATGCTGAATCCCATGCTTCCAGCATTGAGACTGAGCTGTCATCAACAGCTCCTAGTCTGGGACTAATAATCAAGAGCTGAAAAAAGGGGCCCCTGATCACATGAACACTGTAATAGCCAATCATGGTGATCACTAGTTTCAAAAGCCCACTATATATATATATATATATATATATATATATATATATATATATATATATATATATATATATATTCTCCTCTGTGAAGAGAAAAATATATATTTTGTCCTAGCAGAGGCTCTCTAAAAGAAGAAGTCTGTTAAGACAACAAAGGGCTGCCCTATTATGGGTAAAAATGACAAAAAATGCACACCTACTGTATGGACTTTGAAAGCACATAAAATAATTCCAAAATTTTATTTTGTCTACATTAAAAACTTATACAAATAAACAATGGAATATAAAATATTTTCAAAAATATTGCTAAATACTGAGTGTAAACCACTTTAAGGTGTATACCGCACACATGGAGACCCTGCACATAGAAAGATGTACACCAGAGTGTTCCGTTTTCTCCAGGTGCTGAGGTTCCACTTGTCTTTGCTGGGGCTTTTAACCCTTTCACTGCCAGGTCCGTAAGTTGTATGAACCTACAGCACTGCTTCCAGCTCTGATCAGATTATATTCCCCTGAATAGAGTTATTCACCTCAAATGTGACCCCTCCAATGCTGCCGCTTCCAAGTCTCCAGGCTATCCCCTTCCCGCTGCTCCTCTTTCTCCAAAAAGGCTATCCCCTCTCCCCTTTTTTCTATGTCCTTTGGCGGCAGTGGCAGGTGAGGTTGGGGCTGGGGGGGGGGGGGGGCTTGGTAAACGTGTTTACCAGCCACCTCCCTTCACTACAATGGACCGCTCCTGTGTCCATTGATAACTAAGCATAAAAAATCGTGTTTACTATGTATCTGTTTATGAATGCATAGGAGTCTCTATACAGACTCCCTATTCATTCATGTAATTTGCTGCAGAGAAAAGGACTGTCTTCAGTCCATTTCTCGGTCTCAAAAAAGAGACATCAGGGGTCCATTCAGACCTTTAATATCTCACCAAAGACAAAAAAAAAAAAATATATATATATATATATATATATAAATTATATAAAATTATAAAAATATAGTACAAAATATAAAAAAATATTTTAAAGAGATAAAAAATAAAACAAACATAGTAAGGCCCCTTTCACATGGAGCGGACTCCGTCAAGCAGAGCCGCCTGGTCAGCCTGCTGTTCTCTATGGGGTGGTCAGACAGAAACAAACAGACGCCTGTCCATTTCCATCAGATTGCCATTCCATCTGATCTGCTAGATGGATGGGGAACAGATCCCCATCTGTCTGTTTTTGGCGGAATGGATCGGATCAAATGCAGGTGGGTGTAAACGGACACATCCATTTACATCGGCCTCTCCATAGAGAACAATGGGTGGTCTAATCAGGTCCACCTGAAAAACAGACAGGCGGACCCGATCGGTCTGCTCATGTGAAAGGGGCCTAAGGCCTTGTTCACACAGGGCATACATAGTGTACACCCCTGCAAGGCCATGTTTACCTGTACAGGGAAGCACAGGTGTACTGTGCATCCCTGTGCAAGCAGTCCCATGGATGTCATTTGTCAATATATATATTTTTTAGCAAAGACTCTGGAGAATAAAATGGAGGTCATTGCAATATTTTTTGTCACGCGGTATTTGCGCAGCGGTCTTTCAAAAGCCATTTTTTGGGAAAAATTATGAAAAATCACATTTCACTGTATTTAAAAAAGAACTAAACAGCAAAGTTAGCCCATTTTTTTGTATATTGAGATAGATGATGTCACGCCGAGTAAATAGATACCCAACATGTTACGGTTTAAAATTGCGCACACCCGCGGAATGGCGATAAACTACGGTCAATAAAAATCTCCATAGGCGACGCTTTAACATTTTTTAACGGTTACCAGTTTAGAGTTAGAGTGTAGCTCTTTTTTTTTAATTATTGCTCACGCTCTGGCGATACCTCACATGTGTGGTTTGAACAGCGATTTCATTTGCGGCGAACGGGGGCGGCTAAAATTTTTTTTCTTTTTTTAATTGTAACACAGGTTTTTAAAAAACAATAAAAATCTGATCACTTTTATTGCTGTCACAAGCAATGTAAACATCTCTTGTGACAGTGATATGCAGTGACAGGTACTCTTTATGGAGGGATCGAGGGTCTTAAAGACCCTCGACCCCTCCACTACACTTTCATGTATTCAAAACGCCGAAAACTGCATTTTTGGATAAACTCACTTTTTAAAACTGCCGCCTTTAGCAGCCGAGTAACCCCGATGTGACGTCATGGACGCTGCCTCCGGGTTACATCATCGGAGACCCGATCGAAGACGCATCCGGCTTAGATTGGGACTCCATCCAGCCGGCGGACGCGCCGGCTGGTATGCTCGAGTCTCCCGTTGGGACGGGAGACCCGGGCAGAGCCGCGGAATGTCCCCTCCCGCTCGCCGGGGTAACGATTGAGCGGCTCCCGAGCCGCATCGGTCATTACCGCCGGAAAGCGGACCGCCGGCTCTAAAAACCGGTACCGGGATGATACCTCTTGCTAGAGGCATCATCCCGGTACAACCACGCAAAGTCAGCCGACATAGGTCTACGTCGCTGGTCGTAAAGTGGTTAATGGATTGTCAGTTGAGAATATACACTCACTTATGGTGGGGAAAAAGAGAAAATATCCAGTGAGCGGCAGTTGTGTGGAGTAAAATGCCTTGTTGATGTCAGAAGTCAGAGGAGAATGTGCAAATTGGTTCCAGATGATAGAAAGGCAACAGTAACTCAAAAAAACACTTATTACAACCAAGGTATGCAGAATACTATCTCTGAATGCACAACACATTGAACCTTGAAGCAGATGGACTACAGCAGCAGAAGACCACAGTGGGTGACACTCCTGTTAGCTAAAAACAGGAAACTGAGGCTACAGTTTGCACAGGCTCACCAAAATTGGATAATAGAAGATTGGAAAAACATTGCCAGGTCTGAGGAGTCTCGATTTCGGCTGCAATATTCAGATGGTAGGGTCAAAATGTAACAACATAAAAGCATGGATCCATCCTGCCTTGTATTAACGGTTCAGGCTGGTGGTGTATTGGTTTGAGGGATATTTTCTTGGCACACATTTGGACCCTTAGTACCAGTGGCGGCCGGTGCATAGGGGGCGCTAGGGCGCCGCCCCCCCTGAAAAAAGGAAGAAAAAAAAAAAAGATAAAAAAAAAAAAAAAGATTGCAAAACGAGCAATAAAGTTTGAAAAAAAAAAAAAAAATTGCGTTCGCCGCCGCCGCCGCCAGCCGATGTGGAGGGGGTGGGGGGGTAGGGTTACCACCCAGAAGAGGCGCCGATTGGCTGCCTTCTGGGGGGCGTGGGGGGCGTAACCTGGGCGCAAGGCAGATTCCTTGGAAACCCCCACTTCGTGGATTCCTGGCTGTGATTGGTCCAGCCTCCAGCCTGGACCAATCACAGCATCCAGGACATCCAACGCTGACCCCGCTGACGTCACTCGCAGCAGTGGACCGGACCGCGGGCGATGGAGTCGGGTGGACACCGGACGGGAGTGACGGCGGCACCGGAGAGGAGACCAGACCACCGGAGGTCATCTGCTGGAAGAAGACATCACCACCGGTGAGTCCTCCTGTCCTGTCAGTCCTCCATGACCATCCATCCAGCTTTTCCACCGCCATCCCCCTATGCTCTGCCTCATCCCATGAGTCATGGGATGAGGCAGAGCAGAGGGGGATGGCGGTGGAAAGGCTGGATGGATGGATGGTCATGGGATGAGGCAGAGCAGAGGGGGATGGCGGTGGAAAGGCTGTATGGATGGTCATCATGGGCCATGACCATCCATCCATCCATCCATCCAGCCTTTCCACCGCCATCCCCCTCTGCTCTGCCTCATCCCATGACCATCCCTCCCACCGCCATCCCTTTGCCTGATCCCATCTCTCCCACTGCCATACCTCTGCAGGGGGCATGTACGCTGGTCACTGTATTGAAAGGGGGCATGTACGCTGGTCACTACATTGAAAGGGGGCATGTACGCTGGTCACTACATTTAAAGGGGGCATGTACGCTGGTCACTACATTGAAAGGGGGCATGTACGCTGGTCACTACATTTAAAGGGGGCATGTATGCTGGTCACTACATTGAAAGGGGGCATGTACGCTGGTCACTGCATTGAAAGGGGGCATGTACGCTGGTCACTACATTGAAAGGGGGCATGTACGCTGGTCACTACATTGAAAGGGGGCATGTATACTGGTCACTACATTGAAAGGGGGCATGTACGCTGGTCACTACATTGAAAGGGGGCATGTATGCTGGTCACTGCATTGAAAGGGGGCATGTACGCTGGTCACTGCATTGAAAGGGGGCATGTACGCTGGTCACTACATTGAAAGGGGGCATGTATGCTGGTCACTGCATTGAAAGGGGGCATGTATGCTGGTCACTGCATTGAAAGGGGGCATGTACGCTGGTCACTACATTGAAAGGGGGCATGTACGCTGGTCACTACATTGAAAGGGGGCATGTATACTGGTCACTACATTGAAAGGGGGCATGTACGCTGGTCACTACATTGAAAGGGGGCATGTACGCTGGTCACTACATTGAAAGGGGGCATGTATGCTGGTCACTACATTGAAAGGGGGCATGTATACTGGTCACTACATTGAAAGGGGGCATGTACGCTGGTCACTACATTGAAAGGGGGCATGTACGCTGGTCACTGTATTGAAAGGGGGCATGTACGCTGGTCACTACATTGAAAGGGGGCATGTACGCTGGTCACTACATTGAAAGGGGGCCTGTATACTGGTCACTACATTGAAAGGGGGCATGTACGCTGGTCACTACATTGAAAGGGGGCATGTATACTGGTCACTACATTGAAAGGGGGCATGCACGCTGGTCACTACATTGAAAGGGGGCATGTACGCTGGTCACTACATTGAAAGGGGGCATGTACGCTGGTCACTACATTGAAAGGGGGCATGTACGCTGGTCACTACATTGAAAGGGGGCCTGTATACTGGTCACTACATTGAAAGGGGGCATGTACGCTGGTCACTACATTTAAAGGGGGCATGTACGCTGGTCACTGTATTGAAAGGGGGCATGTATGCTGGTCACTACATTGAAAGGGGGCATGTACGCTGGTCACTACATTGAAAGGGGGCATGTACGCTGGTCACTACATTTAAAGGGGGCATGTATGCTGGTCACTACATTGAAAGGGGGCATGTACGCTGGTCACTACATTTAAAGGGGGCATGTATGCTGGTCACTACATTGAAAGGGGGCATGTACGCTGGTCACTGCATTGAAAGGGGGCATGTACGCTGGTCACTACATTGAAAGGGGGCATGTACGCTGGTCACTGCATTGAAAGGGGGCATGTACGCTGGTCACTGCATTGAAAGGGGGCATGTACGCTGGTCACTACATTGAAAGGGGGCATGTATGCTGGTCACTGCATTGAAAGGGGGCATGTATGCTGGTCACTGCATTGAAAGGGGGCATGTACGCTGGTCACTACATTGAAAGGGGGCATGTACGCTGGTCACTACATTGAAAGGGGGCATGTATACTGGTCACTACATTGAAAGGGGGCATGTACGCTGGTCACTACATTGAAAGGGGGCATGTACGCTGGTCACTACATTGAAAGGGGGCATGTATGCTGGTCACTACATTGAAAGGGGGCATGTATACTGGTCACTACATTGAAAGGGGGCATGTACGCTGGTCACTACATTGAAAGGGGGCATGTACGCTGGTCACTGTATTGAAAGGGGGCATGTACGCTGGTCACTACATTGAAAGGGGGCATGTACGCTGGTCACTACATTGAAAGGGGGCCTGTATACTGGTCACTACATTGAAAGGGGGCATGTACGCTGGTCACTACATTGAAAGGGGGCATGTATACTGGTCACTACATTGAAAGGGGGCATGCACGCTGGTCACTACATTGAAAGGGGGCATGTACGCTGGTCACTACATTGAAAGGGGGCATGTACGCTGGTCACTACATTGAAAGGGGGCATGTACGCTGGTCACTACATTGAAAGGGGGCCTGTATACTGGTCACTACATTGAAAGGGGGCATGTACGCTGGTCACTACATTTAAAGGGGGCATGTACGCTGGTCACTGTATTGAAAGGGGGCATGTATGCTGGTCACTACATTGAAAGGGGGCATGTACGCTGGTCACTACATTGAAAGGGGGCATGTATACTGGTCACTGCATTGAAAGGGGGCATGTATGCTGGTCACTGCTTTGAAAGGGGGCATGTACGCTGGTCACTACATTGAAAGGGGGCCTGTATACTGGTCACTACATTGAAAGGGGGCATGTACGCTGGTCACTGCATTGAAAGGGGGCATGTATACTGGTCACTGCATTGAAAGGGGGCATGTATGCTGGTCACTGCATTGAAAGGGGGCATGTACGCTGGTCACTACATTGAAAGGGGGCATGTACGCTGGTCACTGCATTGAAAGGGGGCATGTACGCTGGTCACTACATTGAAAGGGGGCATGTACGCTGGTCACTACATTGAAAGGGGGCATGCACACTGGTCACTACATTGAAAGGGGGCATGTACGCTGGTCACTGCATTGAAAGGGGGCATGTACTGTGTGGTCTGTGCTAGGGGGTCTGTACTGTGGGGTTTGTACAAGGGGCCTGTACTGTGGGGTTTGTGCCACTCTGTCAGTGTATCCCATAATAGGGCCCCTGCTCCCTATTATGGGATATACTAGTACTGATGGACCCCTTAATATGTGATATATTGGGAGAATTGGTTCACGCAAGCAAAATACAGGGGACAAAATGGGTGGGGTCTATAAGGGGTGTGGCTTCTGAGAAATGGGAGGGGCCAAAATAGAAGGGCGGGGTCTTGCGCCCCCCCATCTTAAAACTTCACCAGCCGCCACTGCTTAGTACCAACTGAGCAATGTTTAAATGCCACAGCCTACCTGAGTATTCTTGCTGACCATGTCCATTCCTTTATGACTACAGTGTACCCATCTTCTGATGGCTACTTCCAGCAGGATAATGCACCATGTCACAAAGCTCAAATCATCTCACCACTGGTTTCTTGAACATGACAATGAGGTCACAGTACTGCAATGACCTCCACAGTCACCAGATCTCAATCCAATAGAGCACCTTTGGGATTTGGGAGATTTGCATCATGGATGTGAAGCGGACAAATCTGCAGCAACTGCGCGATACTATCATGTCAATATGGACCAAAATCTCTGAGGAATGTTTCCAACACCTTGTTGAATCTATGCCACGAAGAATGAAGGCAGTTCCAAAGGCAAAAGGTCCAACCCGGTACTAGCAAGGTGTACCTAATAAAATGGCCAGTGAGTGTATATCTCATGCTGCAAGTGCTGTCTCCCTCGTAGATAAATGTGCCTCTATATCCAAGAGTGAGACCGTACTTGCAGCTGTATCGCCGCTCCTCTTCTGGCTCTGGGGGTGAGCGCCTTGATCCCCACATCCCATTTCTTTGTCTGTGATTCATAGCATTTAGAAATAATTTAGAACATTTTTTATATTCAATCGTGGCTTCAAATAAGTTTTTAATGTAGGCAAAATAAAAATTGGAATTATTTTATCCTATGTATACGTACCTTCAAAATCCGCACACTTTCGGATATATTGTACCCATGGGCCACCCAATAGGTACTACACCTATTTTTATAATACACCTACTGTATGTGATATCTACATGCATGCTAGGGAGTAGAATTTATTTTGCTTGGTTTTTTTTTTGTGGTGGGTGATAGTAATGGCTACAAATATACAACTGAAAAGTGCTTTTTTTTTTTTTTACTATTTTGGGAAGGTTTTCTTTTGATAAACAAAAAGGAAATATCCATAACATTTACCACCAAAGGAAAGCCCAATTTGTCCTGAAGACAAACAAGGTATATTTCACCTGGATACACTAGGTTGTTTCAGAGATATGTACAGTTATAACAACACCTGCCCAAGTAGCAAAAGTGCTTTCAGGCTTTAAGGCTTACTTTACCTTTGTCATTTAAGTGGGGTACACACTATAAGAAAATCGGGCGAATGATTGTCCAATTTTCTTCCGATGTTTCACATTGGAACCGATGAACGAAAATTCTTAAGAAAATTTGTACTAAAATTCTCGTACGACAAAGGCTTTTTTTGTTGTTTATTGTTTCTGATCATGCGCAGTCTTATTTTCTGATTCTTCTTGTACAAAAATCGTATGAAAACGGTACACATTAAACGAAAATTGTTTGCTTTTTCCCGTATGAGAACAATTTTGGAGTTTGTCCCTTTGAGAATTTTCGTACGAAAATTCCGAATCGTCTGTAGAAAGTTCTGTACACACTATACGAGAATCGTACGAAAATTCTTTGTACTAAAATGTTCACCCGATTTTCTTATAGTGTGTACCTTAAGGGGTTAATTATCAAGCTCTTTAACAGATGACTAGAAAGTAATTTTTGTATGATAAATATTGTCAGATGTCAAAGAATAAACATAACATGGTAAGCCAATTGCATATAACAAAAATTCTTACGGATGTATATCCTTGTCATGAAATCCAATTTGTCCGGTTTCCCATCTTTGGGTCCAGTCCATTTCTGTAAGAACTCTGTTCTGTTTTGTTTCAGTGTCGTTAGGGCAATCAGACATAGTGTGCGTCTGAAAAGTAAAGAAAAAAAACACAATATCCTGTAGTAAAGGTAGAATTATTATTACATAAGAGTTACACGGTCACCTTCCCATCCTTCCATACAGACATACTCACACATCCACACTCCCTTGACACTTGGGGTCAATTCTGAGTAAGCTCCTGTGTTGGATGGAGAAGGTTTATATGCCCTCCCCCATACCCAAAATCTCAGCTTTATTAGAACTAAAAAGAGGCTAAAAGAAGAAAAAAAAAAAAAAAACATGAATTGGGAGTATACCTTGTGATGCGGGTGGGGAGAGCTATCAGGAGGCAGTGTTAATAGCACCGAATGGGAAGTAGTTACCAGTATCTATTTAAACAGAACCACACACGGTTTGCCTTATAAAAGAATCTGGATATTTAACCTATAATTTGAAACCTGAAATCTTAATACAATTTACATGTTATTCCCCTTATTAAAGGGATTGTAAAGGCAGAAGGTTTTTTTTTCTTCTTTTTTTTAAATCCTAATGCATTTATGCATTAAGATGAAAAAAAAAAAAAAAAAACTGTGTGCAGCAGCCCCCCTCATACTTATAACGAAGAAAATTTCTGGACAGCTGCACTCCAACGCAAATGCCCATTGAAAAGAGGACAAAAACACCACAGCAAACAGAGGTACGGATCAAAGACAGCTGACGCGTTTCACACTTCTAACAGTGCTTAATCAGAGCTATGATTAAGCACTGTTAGTAGTGTGAAACGCATCAGAGTCTTTGATCTGTACCTTTGTTTGCTGTGGTGCTTTTGTCCTATTTTCAATGGGCATTTGCATTGGAGTGCGGCTGTCCAGACATACTCTTCATTCTATATGGCTTGCACATTGAGCCTGCACCCTGCACCTGTGCTGTTACTGTGAGGATTATTGAAGGAATTTCCACCTTGAGCGGTGTGTGGTTTCCCCCTAATACTTACCTGAGCCCATCTTTATCCAGCGATGTTGCAGGACTGTCACAGCTGCCTGGGACTCTCCTCCTCATTGGCTAAGACAGCAGCGTGGCGCAATTGGCTCCTGCTGTCGTAAAAGTCAGTCAGCCAATCAGGAGAGAGAGGGGGCAGGTCGCAGCTTCGTGTCTGAATGGACTCAGCTCGGGTGCCCCCCACAGCAAGCTTCCTACTGTGGGGGCACTCAACGGGAAGAAGGGGCCAGGAGCACAGGGAGCTGAGAAAAGGAAGATCCAGGCCACTCTGTGCAAATCCAGCTGCACTGAACAGGTCAGTATAACATGTTTGGTATTTAAAAAAAGAAAAAAAAAAAAAAAAAAAAAAAAAAGAGACTTTACAATCACTTTAAGTTTTAATTGTTCGGAGGATGGTTCTTCAACCTGAGTGAGAGGCCCCTAAGGTAAAGACATTTGGTGCCTTGTCAATTGGCTATCTTATAATGGTTCTAAAGGCTGAAGGTTTTTTTTACCTTCATGCATCCTATGCATGAAGGCAAAAAACATTCAGTATGCAACTCCTCTTGCAGACCCCCCCCCCCCCAATAATTACCTGAACTTGATTGCAATCCAGCAATGTGCACAAGAGCGGCTGCTCTCCTGGGTCTTTGCCTCCTTATTGGCTGAGAAACAGGGTTGGGGGCCTTTGCTGTCAATCACAGCCAGTAAGGAGGGAGAAGGGGTGGGAGCAAGCTGTGTTCTGTGTGATTTATGGAGCAAGTGAGCACGCATGAGTGCCCCATAGCAAACTACTTGCTATGGGGGCACTTGGAGAAGAGGAGGAGCCAGGAGCACAGAGGAGACCCAGATCGGGGCTGTTCTGTGCAAAATCATTGCACAGAGCAGGGAAGTATAATGTTTGCTAAATAAAAAAAAAATGTTATTATCACATAATAATTCCAGGAGACTGGACAAAAGAGAACACATGAGTACACATAGAAATGTCCTGCTGAAAGAAGAGACTGTGAATCAGAAGAAGGAAGTGAGGAGGAGGTGGTGGAGACACATTAGCTGGAGTTAGGGATATCTTATTTACATACGATCCTATACATCTGGCCCGGTATGGAGTGCCGATGGATGGTGATGATTTTTTGAGTTGATCCCTGTCTCTATTGCCCGATTGACCCATCATTAAGTTGAGGGTCCACTGCAGCTGGTAAGGGTACCTATCTTGTTTACAACACGGTGGTGGATTATCCTCTTGCAGTGGGGAGCGGCTTCCTATCGTCACCATTTTTTCCTATACCAGAGACTTATTCATACCAGGACTGTTTTCTTCGTCCAACATATGTACTAGATAATTTATATCAGCATTAGAGCTGCACGATTCTGGCCAAAATGAGAATCACGATTTTTTAGCTTTGAATAAAGATCACGATTCTCTCACGATTCTCTGTGTAACAAAAAAAAAATTGGGATAACTTTACTGTTAAGTTTTTTTTTTTTATTCATTAAAGTTTATTAATTGCGTTTGAAAGACTGCTGCGCAAATACATTCTGTAGGGTCTCTGCTAAAAAAAATATATAAAATGTTTGGGGGTTCTAAGTACTTTTCTAGCAAAAAAAAAATGATTTTAACTTGCAAGCAACAAGTGTCAGAAGAGGTTAAACTTCCTTTCTCCCTGGCAGAGGGATGGAAAAGATACAATGTAATCATTTTGTTTATAGTTACTGGGAGATTTATGCTGATAGAAGTTTGTGGGAGGAAAGATACAATGTAATCATTTTGTTTATAGTTACTGGGAGTTTTCCACAGCTGTTTTCTCTGCTCTCTCAGCTATGCAAAGAATCGAGCATATGTCAGGTTTAGATCGTCAGGGGGGGTGAATCGAGATCGCGATTTTCATACGATTAATCGTGCAGCTCTAATCAGCATCACCGCAAATGTGTGTTTTAGGTGCTGCACTTTATTTTTGTTTTGCATTCTCAGATTGGTTATCTGTTGTGCTGGCTGCCTTGTTTGTTAAAGCCTATTTATTTCATTTTATATTGCTTTTCAGTTTGATTGTTGGCTAGCGCAGCTTTTTTCTCTTTTTTTATTTTCCAGAACTGCCTTAACCCTATTGGGAATAAAGCTTCACAGGTTGCCACTGGAGTCCTCTTCCACTCCTCCATGACGACATCACAGAGCTGGTGGATGTTAGAGACCTTGCGCTCCTCCACCTTCCGTTTGAGGATTCCCCACAGATGCTCAATAGGGTTTAGGTCTGGAGACAAGCTTGGCCAGTCAATCACCTTTATCCTCAGCTTCTTTAGCAAGGCAGTGGTCGTCTTGGAGGTTTGGGGTCGTTATGTTGGAATACTGCCCTGTGGCCCAGTCTCCGAAGGGAGGGGATCATGCTCTGCTTCAGTATGTCACAGTACATGTTGGCATTCATGGTTCCCTCAATGAACTGTAGCTCCCCAGTGCCGGCAGCACTCCTACAGCCCCAGACCATTACACTCCGACCACCATGCTTGACTGTAGGCAAGACACACTTGTCTTTGTACTCCTTACCTGGTCGCCGCCACACACGCTTGACACCATCTGAACCAAATAAGTTTATCTTGGTCTCATCAGACCACAGGACATGGTTCCAGTAATCCATATCCTTAGTCTGCGTGTCTTCAGCAAACTGTTTGCGGGCTTTCTTGTGCATCATCTTCAGAATAGGCTTCCTTCTGGGATGACAGCAATGCAGACCTATTTGATCTAGTGTGCAGCGTATGGTCTGAGCACTGACAGGCTAACCCCCCTCCCCCCCCACACCTTCAACCTCTGCAGCAATGCTGGTACGTCTATTTCCCAAAGACAACCTCTGGATTTGAAGCTGAGCACGTGCACTCAACTTCTTTAGTCAACCATGGTGAGGCCTGTTCTGAGTAGAACATGTCCTGTTAAACCGCTGTATGGACTTGGCCACCATGCTGCAGCTCCGTTTCAGGATCTTGGCAGTCTTCTTATAGCCTAGGCCATCTTTATGTAGACAAACAGTTCTTTTTTTCAGATCCTCAGAGAGTTCTTTGCCATGAGGTGCCATGTTGAACTTCCAGTGATCAGTATGAGAGAGTGAGAGCGATAACACCAAATTTAACACACCTGCTCCCCATTCACACCTGAGACCTTTTAACACTAACAAGTTACATGACACTGGGGAGGGAAAATAGCTAATTGGGCCCAATTTGGACATTTTTACTTAGGGGTGTACTCACTTTTGTTGAGTTATTTTGAGGGGACAGAAAATATACAGTGTTATACAAGCTGTACACTCACTACATTGTAGCAAAGTGTCATTTCTTCAATGTTGTTACATGAAAAGATAAAATAAAATATTTACAAAAATGTGAAGGGTGTGCTCACTTCTGTCAGATACTGTACATGTTGAACCCCTTGGTTTAGTCTAATCAGCACTAATTAACTCGGTATCCTCCTTCTCCATTAAATTGTCATTTTCCTGGTGATTTTTTTTTCAATTTTTTTTTTAACGAATAGTTAAACTTTTTTTTCTGTTTTTGTTTGCTTTGTTCATTATTATTTTTACACATTTTACATATATTTACACGTATGACACTGAAAAAAAATGCAAAATTTAAAAAAAACAACTTTACTTCATTTATTTATTTATTTTTTAACCACCAGAATTGGTTTTAGTGAAGAAAAAAAATGGCATAGTACAATAGGCCCAGTTCACTTAGCAATTCAGCACATCTAAAAAGGTATTATGTGACAAACAGTGTACAACAAACAATTGTATGAATATAGGCGATGGGTGCAAATGCAAAACATATACTGTCATCACAATGGGGGGGGGGGGGGGGGGGGGCTGACAGGGCACTCAACGCAATCCAGGGCAAAGTAGACAAGAACCCGTACATCCATCACCTCCCCCTCCAGGGTTGCCAAACCTTATCATACTTCCCTGGGCATCTCCTACTAATGTATGTCAATTTGTACATGGGTAGTACAGCATCAATAGAGGATTCCCATGAGGCCACCGTAGGGGATGGGGGAAATCCATCTATTCGGAATTTCTTTTTTGGCATAGTACAATAAATGTGCAAGTGTTTTGTTACCTCTGCTCATCGTCTTGAATGCCCAACAGGGGCGTACCGTGGGGTTGGCCAGAACGGCGCCCGCCAGGGGCGCAGGCCGAGGGGGGGCGCAAAAACACTGGCAGCATAGTGTAGCCAGGGCCGGCACTACCACTAGGCAGGTTAAGCAGCTGCTTCTCATCACCTCTCCCGCCGCCTCCTTTACTGTACAGCCAGCGCCACTCAGGACCATCACTGTGTCACTGAGTGTGGAGGCGCCGCGGCTGCAAAAATACACTGCCATACTCATCTGTCCTGACTGACAGTAGTGAGTCACTCTCTCTCTCCTCCTGACCTGACACACAGTGAAAGAGGCAGCCCGTACCTCTATGATCAGATACTGACAGACAGGTCACACCTGTCTGTCTCTCCCAGACTCTGTGGTGCCTGCCTGGTCCCTCCCACGATCATCCATGCTGCAAGTTACACAGACAGCCGTAGGCAGCATACATGCTGTCCTGAAGTGGTGTGTCATGTCAGACAGTGACAGCCTGGATGGGAGACACTGCTGAGACAGGGCTTGTTGTGCCTCCCTGGAGAGTGGAGACAGAGAGAGAGAGCCGTTGGGAGCAGAGCCCTGGTGCTGTGCCTGGTGGTAAGTGAACACACAAGAACATATTGAGTTTATTTGACTGTGTATGTACTGTGTGTGTATATAGACTTGTCCTTAAACTCTTCAAATGTATGATGGCATCCCCTCCTTGGTCCTCCCCCCCTCCTCCTTACCCCCTCTTCCACCCCCTCCTCCTCCTTACCCCCTCTAGCACCCCCCTCCCCTCCTCCTTTTTCCCCCTCCCTCCCCTCCTCCTTACCCCCTCTTCACCCCCCCACCTTCTTCCCCCCTCCCCTCCTCCTTACCCCCTATTCCACCCTCCTCCTCTCTACCCCCTCCTTCTTTCACCTCCCTCCCCTCCTCCTTACCCCCTCTTCCACCCCCTCCTCCTTACCCCCTCCCCTCCTGCAAACCCCCTCCTCACCCCCTTTACCTTCCTCCCCCTCCTCCTTATCCCCTCTTCCACCCCCCTCTCCCTGTCACCCCCTTTCTCCCTGTCACCCTCTCTCTCTCTGTGCCACTCCCTCTTTCTCCCTATCACCCCCTCTCTCCCTGTCACCCCCCTCTTTCTCTCCATGTCACCCCCCCCTCTCTCTCTCCCTGTCACCCCCTCTCACTCTCTCCCTGTCACCCCCCCTCTCTCTCTCTCTGCCACCCCCCCTCTCTCTCCCTGTCACCCCCTCTCTCGCTCTCCTTCCTCTCTCTCTCCCCCCTCTCTCTCTCTGTCACCCCTTCTCTCTCTCTGTCACCCCTCTCTCTCTCTCCCTGTCACCCCCCCTCTCTCTCTCCCTGTCAACCCCCTCTCTCTTTCTCTCCCTGTCATCCCTTCTATCTCTCTTCCTCTCTCTCTCCCCCTCTCTCTCCGTCAACCCCTCTCTCTCTCTCTCTGTCACCCCTTCTCTCTCTCTCTCTGTCACTCCCCCTCTCTCTCTCCCTGTCACCCCCTCTCTCTTTCCCTGTCACCCCCTCTCTCTCTCTCCCTGTCACCTCCTCTCTCTCTCTCCCTGTCACCCCCTCTCTCTCCCTGCCATCCTCTCTCTCTGCCCCCCCTTCTCTCTCTCTCTGTCACCCCTTCTCTCTCTCTCTGTCACCCCCCTCTTTCTCTCTCTGTCACCCCCATCTCTCTCTCTGTCACCCCCATCTCTGTGTCACCCCATCTCTCTGCCAAGTCCTCCCCTCTGTCTCTCTCTGTCAAATGCTCTCTCTCTCTTTCTCGGGGGGGGGGGGGGGGGGGGGCACCTCTGATGCCCAACAGTGCTAGTTCTGGGGACAATGGCAGGGTTAACAGAAGATGGGCAATAATACACTTAAATACTTTCTCCCAAATTCGTGCTACTCTTGGCAATGAACAAAACATATGGTAGTATGTACCTTCAGTAGAGTGACATCTTGGACAATCTGGGGAGTGCTGTGGGTAAAATTTTATGCAGCCTTTGAGGCGTGAAGTAAATTCTTTGCAAAATTTTTGTTTGAGTCAACCTGTCACAGAAGGAAATTACCATCATAGTATTATTCTCAAAACACTCCTCCCAAGTCTCTCTATCCAGGGCCGGGATGTCCTCACTCCGCTGTCCCCACAACCTATCAATTTTGGGAGACTCGACACTAAGAATAGCCAGGTAAAGGGAAGATAGGGGCTTTACCAGGGTCTCCTGCGCAAGAAGCTCCTCAATTGGGTCTGCCTTCAAGGTAGGAGCAACAGGAAATGTGGCTCTCAAAGTGTGACACAGTTGGAAGTATCTGAATAGCATCCACCTAGGTAATCTATATCTGGCAGTCAGGTCACGGTAGAGTAACAGCACCGCAGCAGGCAGAATATCCTTAAGCGTTTTAATCCCAAAGCGAGCCCATAATTGTGGATCCAAAATCGTCCTAAAATGGGGCAAAGATGGGTTTACCCACAACGGGTGGAACGGGGACCACTGATTAGGTTGGAGGAATCGTTTCCTAGCAGTCATCCAAACTCACAATGTCGCCCCTGTGGGACAAGGAAGCAAGGTATAGGCTTTGGAGCCCCTAAAGACAAGGTTACCAAGCTCCACCAGGGAACCCAGAATGGCCGCTTCTAAGCAGACTGCTGCGTTGGTCCTGGATTGCTCAAACCACCATGTAACAGTTACCTTTGCCCAATAATTGGCTTGCAAATTAGGTAGTGCTAAATGCACATGGAGCACTTTACTTCATTTGTAAATAACTTTGCAATGCTTTGTACCAAAATCATAATTTTAGTGTTGTTTGAAACAGGGCAAATTTCAGAATGAAATTCACACTTTGTATGTGCAGTAATACTATTTATATTTAAACTAACACTGCTAGAAAAATGCCTTTTGTTTAGTTTTAATATATTTTATTGTCTAAGGATTGCGTAAAAAATATATATTGTTGCAGGACAATATTCACAAAAAGAAAGCTTTGCTTGTTCTAAAAAAAAAAAAAAAAAAATCTATGTATTACATTTTTATCTTAAAGTGATCGTAAAGTCTCATTTTTTTCCTACAAAAATGACAAACATGTTCTACTTACCTGCTCTGTTTCAGTGGTTTTGCACAGAGCAGCCCAGATCCTCCTCTTCTGTGCTCCTGGCCCCTTCCTCCTGTTTAGTGCCCCCACAGCAAGCAGCTTGCTATGGGGGCACCTGAGCCGAGTCAAACCTTCCTGTGTCCATTCAGACACGGAGCCCAGCCTCCTCTCTTCCCTGATTTGCTAGCTGACTTTGACAGCAGCAGCCAATGGCGCCGCTACTGTGTCTCAGCCAATCAAGAGGGAGAATCTCAGACAGCTGAGACACTTGTGGACTTCGCCAGACAGAGGGACCTCAGGTAAGTGTTAGGGGGGCTGCAGCTCACGGAAGGCTTTTTATCTTATTGCATAGAATGCATTAACCACTTTACCCCCAGCCCTATTTCGGACACTTTTTGTTCACAAGTTAAAACCAGTATTTTTTCCTAGAAAACTACTTAGAACCCCCAAACATTATATATATATTTTTAGCAAAGACTCTGGAGAATAAAATGTCGGTCATTGCAAAATTTTTTGTCACGCGGTATTTGCGCAGCGGTCTTTAAAACGCCATTTTTTTGGAAAAAATTTGAAAAATCACATTTCACTAATTTTAAAAAATACTAAACAGTAAAGTTAGCCCGTTTTTTTTGTATATTGTGAAAGAACATGTCACGCCGAGTAAATAGATACCAAACATGTTACGGTTTAAAATTGCGCCCCCCCGTGGGATGGCGACAAACTACGGTCAATAGAGATCTCAATCTGCGACGCTTTAAATTTATTTAACGGTTACCAGTTTTGAGTTAGAGTGTAGCTCTTTTTTTTAAATTATTGCCCACGCTCTGGCGATCGCGGCGATACCTCACATGTGTGGTTTGAACAGCGATTTCATTTGCGGCTCGACTTGCGTATACGTTTTTTTTTGTGCGCGAGCTAACGGTGACGGGGGCGGCTAAATTTTTTTTTTTTCCTATTTATTTTTTCTTTTTTTTTAACTTTATTACAGGTTTTTTTTAAAAAAAAAAAAATCTGATCACTTTTATTGCTGTCACAAGCAATGTAAACATCCCTTGTGACAGCAATATGTGTGACAGGTACACTTTATGGAGGGATCGAGGGTCTAAAAGACCCTAGACCCCTCCACTACACTTCCCTGTATGCAAAACGCCGAAAACGGCATTTTTGCATACAGCCGTTTTTTAAATCTGCCGCCTTTTGCGGCACAGTAACCCGGATGTGACGTCATGGACGCCGCCTCCGGGTTACGTCATCGGAGACCCGATCGATGCCGTTTCAGACATTCATCGGGACTCCATCCAGCCGGCGGACGTGCCGGCTGGGTGCTCGGGGCTCCCGGTGGGACGGGAGCCCCGAGCAAAGCCGCGGAAGGCGGCGGGAGGGGGGGGGGACGTCCCCTCCCGCCCCCCGGGTAACGATCGAGCGGCTCCCGAGCCGCATCGATCGTTACCGACGGAAAGCCGACCACCGGCTTCAAACAACGGTACCGGGATGATGCCTCTAGCTAGAGGCATCATCCCGGTATAACCACTCAAAGTCAGCCGACGTAGATCTACGTGGCTGGTCGTTAAGTGGTTAAGATAAAAAAACCTTCTGCCTTTACAACTCCTTTAAAGTAATTGTAGTTTATCTTTTGTATCGTTTTTTAAGTTTAAAAATAACAAACTTTTAATAATTACCTGCCCTGTGCAGTGGTTTTGCACACAGCAGTCCGGATCCTCCTCTTTTTCGAGTACCTCTTCGGCTCTCCTGGCCCCTTCCTCCTGTTGAGTGCCACCACAGCAAGCAGCTTGATATGGGGACACCTGAGTCGAGCCGCAGCTGCGTGTGTCCATTCAGACACGGAGCCCCAGCTAGGCCCCACTCCCTCTCTCTCCTCATTGGCTCACTGGCTTTGATTGACAGCAACGGGAGCCAATGGCGCTCCGCTGCTGTTTCAGCCAATGAGGAGGAGAGTCCCGAGTCTCTCCTGCAACATTGCTGGATAGAGCTGGGCTCAGGTAAGTATTACGGGGGCTGAGGGGGGCTGCTGCACATAGAAGGTTTTTTTATCTTAATGCATAGATTGCATTAAGATAAAAAAAACGTTCTGCCTTTACAACCACTAATGACAAAATTATTATTGACGAGTAAACAGGCCCATAGCAGAAATTTGAAAAATGCTCTGGTCCATAAGGGGTAAACAGGTGTGAAAGCCGAATTGGTTAAAGCTAATATTCAGCTTAACCGCTTTCCGACCACCCGCCGCCTTTTTACTGCGGCAGGGTGGCCCTCCTGCGCAAACCGACGTAGACCTACGTTGGTCGCGGGAAGCTAGGGGGCCGGCGCTCTCCCGCCCCCACTTGGCAGCGGGGAAGCCAATGCATGGGTCAGGCGGCTCTGATTGCCGCCTGACACCCACGATCGCTTCTCGCTGAGAGAGAAGAACGGTCAGCTGTTGTAAACACAGCTGACTGTCCTTCTCGCTGGAATGATCATAGAGCCCATGTGATCCTTCTATATAGGATCACATGTCTCTATAGTCATTTGAGAAACCACGCCCCCCCCCCTACAGTTAGAATCACTCCCCTAGGCTCACAATTAACCCACTGATCACCCACAGAGTTAACCCCTTCCTTGCCAATGGCATTATTACAGTAACAGTGCATATTTTTAGCAGTGATTACTGTAGTAATGTCATGGTTACCCCCAAAAGTGTCAAATATGTCAGTTAGGGGTCCGATCTGTCCGCCGCAATGTCGCAGTCCCGCAAAAAAAATAAAATAATGCAGACCGTTGCCATGACTAGTAAAAAAACAAAAAACAACATAAATCTTTCCCGTAGTTAGTAAAAAATGACATAACATAGTTAGTGAGGTTGAAAAAAGACATCAGTCCATCCAGTTCAACCTATGATGTGTGTGTGTCTACTGTTAACCACACATTGTATACCCCTGTATGTTGTGGTCTTTAAGGTGCCCATCTAATAGTTTTTTGAAACTATCAATGCTCCCTGCTGATACGACTGTTTGCGGAAGAGAATTCCACATCCTTACTGCTCTTACAGTGAAGAACCCCCTGCCTATTTTAAGGTTAAACCGCCTTTCCTCTAGTTTTAGTGAGTGGCCACGCGTCTTATTGTATTTCCTTTCTCTGAATAGGTTTTTCCATATGCTAGGGTTTCCAGTACAATATTTGTACATTGATATCATATCCCCCCTCAATCGTCTCTTCTCCAGAGAGAATAAGTTCAGTGCTTATAGTCTTTCCTCATAGCTGATGTCCTCCATTCCCCTAATTATTTTTGTTGCCCTTCTCTGGACTCTTTCCAGTTCCAGCACATCCTTCCTGAGGACCGGTGCCCAGAACTGGACAGCATACTCCAGATGTGGCCGGACCAGAGTCTTGTATAGTGGGAGAATAATATCTTTATTTCTGGAGTGAATCCCCTTTTTTATACATCCCAGTATTCTGTTGGCTTTGCTTGCAGCACCCCCAGGTCCTTTTCCATCCTAGACTCACCCAGAGGTCCCCCCCCCCCCCAGTGAGTAGCTTTCTTTCTTGTTTCTGGCACCCAGGTGCATTACTTTACATTTTTCAACATTGAACCTCATCTGCCATGTAGTTGCCCACCCCATAATTTTGTTCAGGTCCGGTTGTAAGGTTTCCACATCCTGCCCAGAAGATATTGGCATGCTTAGTTTAGTATCATCCGCAAATACTGAGATTTTGCTCGATATCCCCTCCTCTAGATCATTTATGAATAAATAAACAGGATTGGCCCCAGGACAGAACCCTGGGGGACCCCACTTTCCACACCCGCCCAATCAGAGTACTCATTAATCACCACCCTTTGCACTCTCCCCTGGAGCCAGTTCTCTATCCAGGTACTCACCTTATGGTCCATACCTACCTTCCTTAGTTTGAACAGTAAGCGTTTGTGGGGAACGGTGTCAAAGGCCTTTGCGAAGTCCAGGTACACCACATCCACAGGCTTACCTTTATCTAGGTGGCAGCTCACTTCATCATAGAAGGTTAATAGATTGGTTTGGCAAGAACGATTTTTCATTAATCCATGCTGATTAATACTAATAATACCGTTTTCATTACTAAAAGTCTTGTATGTGGTCCCTTAACATCCCCTCCAAAATCTTGCAGACTGCTGAGGTTAGGCTGACCGGCCTATAGTTACCCGGGATATATCTCTGCCCCTTTTTAAATATTGGTACCACGTTGGCTTTTTTCCAATCAGCTGGCACCATACCCGTCTGTAAACTATCCTTAAATATCAAGAATAATGGTATGGCAATCACCTGGCTGAGCTCTTTAAGAACCCTCGGGTGCAAGCCATCTGGTCCCGGTGATTTATTTATGTTAAGTTTCTCTAGTTTAGTTCTAAGTCTTTCCCATAGTTAGTAGACGCAATAACTTTTGCGCAAACCAATCAAAATTTTTTTTGAGAATGTCATATAGCAGAATGTGAAAAATATTGTTTTTTTTTAACATTGTCGCACTTTTTTGTTTATAGCGAAAAAAAAAAAAAAAAAAAAAAAAAAAAAAAAAAAAAAAAAATCGCACAGGTAATCAAATGCCACCAAAAGAAAGCTCTATTTGTGGGGAAAAAAGGACATCAATTTTATTTGGATACGACCATGCAATTGTCTGTTAAAGTAATGCAGAGCCGAATCGCAAAATAGGGCCTGGTCAGGAAAGGGGCAAATCCTTCCGGTCTTAAAGTGGTTAAAACAATGCAGAATAGCTGAGCCATGATGAATCAGCATATCTATACTCCAGTGAAATCTGAAAAGCTGGATAACTTGTCTATACAGTTTCTCTTTATCTACAGTGCTAAACTGACTATGCTAGACAAAGATAGGACTGCAGGCTAAATGAAAATAAAGTAACAGAATGCTCCATCCACGAGGTAATTGGAGGGGAAGAATTCCCCTGCCAGGGCATTGAATTCTGACAATGGGATCCCTGTATTGGCTGTAGCCGCTGATAGAGAAACTTTTTCCAACATTCTCCTACTGCAGAAGTTGATCAAATAATTGACTTCATTCAAACAGGGATGGCCACACACTGATCTAAATTTGTTAGGTCCCTACTGAACTGGCTGAACTTTAATCTGTCTATCTATGGTCAGCCTTACTGTGCAACAATGTAGGGCTTTCAAAAGCAACAGGACTGCTGAAAGAGGGAGTTAGCATAAATTTCAGCAAAACCTTTATTGCTCTGCAATACTACCTGTAGGCTCAATGAATATATAAATCCAAGTCAGTACTGGATTCTATTTTTGCTTGCTAAAATGCACATGAAAATTATACTGAGGATTCTTTTACGACTGCTACTACCTGGCAAAAAAAAAAAAAACAAGTAGAGATTGTAGCCACAGATAATGCAGACAAGGGATTAAAATCTTCTGCCACTGTTGTGTAGCATAAAAAGCCTTCCTAGATAATCACAGAGAGAATGAATTGTACAGTGATGGTATTTCACGATGTACACTTAGCCCTTGTTTTCTTGTAAGACACTGATCATACAGGTCTGTGTAGACTGAAAAAACCAGGCTGACATGCTTTCAAGGACAGCAGTAGACAGACAGCAGACCAATTGTTAGGGTCCATGCAGGGCCGTCTTTAATATTGATTGGACCCTGGGCAAAAATTTTCTTGGGCCCTCCCCCCACCTCTGTTCTTGGGACATACATAAAAATAGCAGGTAGACTCAAAATCAGTTTACTGCAGCAGATCATGCAGTGATTACATTTCGTTGCCAGAGGTTACAGTCTATCCTTACTGCTCACAGACTGGTTGCTAGAGGTTACAATACGTTATTTCTGCTTGCCAATTGGTTGCTAAAGGTTACTGCACATTATTGCTACTCACTGATTGGTTGCTAGAGATTACAGCGGATCACTACTGTCAACTGATTATTGATTGCTACAGCTAATTGCACAATATTACCACTGACTGAGCAGTGGAGCAATCCCAAATAATTGCGCAAGTAAAGCGGCACATTAATACACATACTACAGGAGAGGGTCAGAGATTGTAAACGTACTACAGGAGAGCCTCAGAGACTGCAGACATACTACAGAAGATGGTCAGAGACTGCAGACATACTACAGGAAACGGTCAGGGACTGCAGATATGGTACAAGCGACGGTCAGAGACTGCAGACATGGTACAGGAGGGGGGTCAGAGGCTGCGGACATGGTACAGGAGGGGGGGTCAGAGGCTGCGGACATGGTACAGGAGAGGGTCAGAGACTGCGGACATGGTACAGGAGAGGGTCAGAGACTGCGGACATGGTACAGGAGAGGGGTAAGAGGCTGCGGACATGGTACAGGAGATGTCAGAGGCTGCGGACACCTGCTGCACCTACCACACACCTCTGCACCTCCCAGCATCCTCCGTACCCCCATACACCTCCTAGAATCCTCTTTATCCCCCAGTATGCCTCCACATGCCTAGAAAGCCTTTGTAACCCCCAGCACACAAACACACACACCCACCCGTCAGTGGGATCTGCTTGCTCAGCGGGGATCTCTCCACTGAGCAAACGGATGACAGGTCCATGTCTGCTTTGCTAATGCAGAGCGGACACGGACAGCCAGCTGCTCTCTATGGAGCTGTCGGATAGAAACAGGCCACCTGTCATTTGATCTGATCCACTGGATGGATAGAGAATGGACCCCCATCAATCTTTTTTTAGCAGACAGGATTGGATTGAATGGCAGGGGGTGTCAGCAGACACATGTCTGCTAAGATCCGCTGCTCCACAGAGAGCAACAGATAGAAGGATCGGGTCCATCTGAAAAACAAACAGGCAGACCTAATCAGTCCGTGAATGTGAAAGGGGCCTACCACATCTCTGCTCTGTACCCACTTGATGTGGACCTCCAACCCCCAGTGCATCTCTGTATCCCACCCCCAACTTTCATCCCATGGCCACTCACCTGAACATCTCCCCCTGCATCTCAGTTCACTTCAGCTGCAGTTCACTATGCAGTGGAGGGGGGGCGATCAGCAGCTCTGTGGTGCCCAAAAGCTGCAGGATCTCTCTTTGTCTAGCAGTTTACTTCCCGAGTCTATACAGTGGAGAGGGGTAGGGGCCTCTGACCTGGGCAGGTATTGGCTTCAGTGTACAAGGAGAGCGACTTGTATTCTGAAGCCAATACCTGCCATGGTCAGAGGCCCCCATAGTTGCCAACGCTTAAAAAATATTTTTTAGGGACATCCTGGTTTCCTGCATGTCCAGAAAGCCATTGTAGGCGGGGCATGTACTTTAATTAGGGACGGGGCATTCATTTATTTTCAGTGTGGTTCTACAAGAAGCGTCCCATTAACATATTTATTTGTTGGGGGAAGCTTTCCTTGTATCTAAAGTTTACTGTTTACATTTTGTGACATGTACATCACTTGGGTCCCAGGACACCCCATGAGAGATTTGGAGCACATTTTCTGAGTGCCCAGGGCTAGTGATTATACTGCATGTATTATTATTGTCACTAGGACATTAGGATGCTATTTGAGATATTATCATAACATGCATGAAGATGTGAAAAATTGCTAAAGTGAACATACTGTATATACTGTGACTGTACTTTTATATTACTTCCATGGTAATGTGAACATACAGATATTTATTTGGATTTATTATTGTAGCTTATTATAAACTATAATAATAAACCCAAATAAATATCCACGTTCACATTAACAATAAATAAAAAAAGCAGTCTAATATATGGTGACTTTAGCAATTGTTTACATCTTCATACATATTAGGAACATCTCCATTTGTAGTCCTAGTCACATTAATAATCAATGAAATCTGTAATGTTGATTACTGACTACAAAACCTTACATTGGCTGGTGGTGGAGACACTGAGGTTCCCTGGATTTTGGTTAAGGGTGGAGGTGTGCACACCTCCACCCTTAACTGAAATCCAGGGAATCTCAGGGTCTCCATATGGTTACATTTTGCTGCTTAGAGAAGCGTCACCTGCTGCACATTTTCAACCTGGAATCCTCCACCGTGCGCTGCAGTCTCTCACAGGGTCTCTCTCTCTCTCCATGCAGCTTGAGCCTCGTACCTGCACCAGAACATGGACTGGGCACCATCAACTTCGAGGCTGGCCACACCCCCTCCCAGAGTCCAACCCAATCAAAATGCATGCCTCAGCAGGCTCTGCCTCGGGGATGTTCTGCAGAAGTAGGAGCAAGTGTTCTGATCTTCTGCTCCGCAGATCGAGACAGCTGGCAAACACAGAGGCCCCTCCCCTCTCCACTGTACATACAAAGGAAAGTTAACTGCTAGCCGAAGGGAGATTCCACGGCTCACGGGCACCGCAGAGCTGCCGATTGCCCCCTTCTGCCCCTACTGCATAGTGAACTAACGGCCGAATCTACAGGGGGAGATGCCGGGTCTTAGGGCCCCCCCACATTGGCGAAACACCAGGGCCCAGTCGCAAGTGCGACTGCTGCGATCCTGGTAGTTCCGACACTGGCGCTTCTAATCCTACCAGACAGTCACAGGATACAGCAAGGGAGCGGGACTGGGAGCTCCACTGATGCTCTGACCCCCGCCCCCCTCTAAACTGGCAGGGGAATACAGAGGTCTGGGGGCGGGGCTCCCTCTCCGATTACTGCTCTCCCTACAGCCGCTCTGATCGAACAAACAGGATGCATGGGGCGGGGATCAGAGCATCAGTGGAGCTCCCAGTCCCGCCCCCTCTCTGCTGCCTTGCTTGGAGTCGGGAATGCAGCCTCCGTGCGCTCTGCATCATCCATGTGCGGGTTCAAGCGGCAGTTGGGCCCTGGGCAGTTGCCCTGGTTTGCCCTATGGTAAAGACGGCCCTGGGTCCATGTACACGGGACGTTAGAAAAAACGTCCTGCAAAGCTATTTCTGACGCCGGGAAAAAGCAGCTGTTAAACGTGCTTTCAGTAGCTTTTTCCATTTGCATTATTGCACGTTTGGCCACGTGGCTTTTAGCAGCATTTTTCTGCCTCCATTCAAAATCAATGGTTCCCTATGGGAGCCTATTGATTTGAATGGAAGTCGCACCGCAAGTCGGATCCGACTTGCGGCGCGACCTGCACTGTGAGAATCTTGAGGGGGAACTCCACGCCAAAAATGGGAAAAAAACTGCGTGGGGTTCCCCCCCAGGTTCCAAACCAGGCCCTTCGGGCCTGGCATGGAATTTAAGGGTAGCCCCACGCCGAAAAAACGGCGTGGGGTCCCCCCCAAAATCCATACCAGACCCTTATCCGAGCATGCAGCCCGGCAGGCAAGGAAAGGGGAGGGGACGAGCAAGCGGCCCCACCCCCCCTGGACCACACCAGGCCACATGCCCTCAACATGGGGCGGTGTTGGTGCTTTGGGGCAGGGGGAGCTCTGCACCCCCCACCTCAAAGCACCTTGCCCCCATGTTGATGAGGACAAGGGCCTCATCCCCACAACCCTGGCCGGTGGTTGTGGGGGTCTGCGGGCAGGGGGCTCATCGGAATCTGGAAGCCCCCTTTAACAAGGGGCCCCCCAGATCCTGGACCCCCTCCCTATGTGAATGGGTATGGGGTACACTGTACCCCTACTCATTCACCACATAAAAGGCAGTGTATGGAAATAACGACAGGAGACGTTTTGGAAAGTTTATTAAAAATCTTCATTCGGCTCTTCGGGGTCTTCTCCTCTCCGGGGTCTTCTGCTCTTTTGCTGCCCCCTCTCCGGGGTCTTCTGCTCTTTTGCTGTCCGCTCTTCTTGTGTTCTTCTCTCCGGGGTCTTCTGCTCTTTTGCTGTCCCCTCTTCTGCTGTCCTCTCTTCTTTTCTTCTCCTCTCTGGTCTTCTGCTCTTTTGCTGTCGGCTCTTCTTCCTCTGGTCCTCCTCCGACGACGTCTCCGGTGATTATGCCGGTCTCTGCAGCTTATTATATAGCCATAAGGGGCGTGGCCCGATGATATCATAGGGAGGCCCCGCCCCCTCATGTCACAGATGACGTCATCTATACAAGAGTCCTGTACTACTTTGGGGCGACCTCGGAGCGACTTGTATAGACTTCCATTATGTGAAGTCCCTGCAAGTTGCTCCGAAGTCGTGGTGCAATGTAATGCACAAGTCGCCCCCGAAGTAGTAAGGAGTCGTGTCGCCTCAGTGTGAACCGGCTCTTAGGCCTCATGCACACTAGATGTTTATACAGCTGCAGTTTTTGGCTCCAGGAGTTTTTTTTTCTGCAGCCAGTAAACTCCCCGGCATGTTATCCTACAGTATGTATGTGTCCATGCATACATAGGCTTTCATCAGCAGTTTTTGGCAGGGGTGTTTTCAGGCTGGAAATAAAACGCAAAAAATGGATTTTTGTAAAATCTTACCGTAAAATCCTTTTCTCTTAGCTCATTGACAGACGTAGTCCTCGGTGATACAGTACCTTCGGGTTATGTTGCCTCCACAGGAGCAGGACTAGACAGGAAATTAAAATGCTCTGGCCACACCCTAGGGGCAGTCCCAGAGGGTATATCCTCTCTCTCTCTGCCTCAGCAAATCAGTTATGTCAAAAAGCAGTCTTTAGAGATTTTAACCCAACCCAACTCCAAAACAGAGGGGCGGGGACTACCTCTGTCAATGAGCTAAGAGAAAAGGATTTTACGGTAAGATTTTACAAAAATCCATTTTTCTCTATCGCTCATTGACAGACGTAGTCCTCGGTGATACAGCACCTTCGGGACGTCCCAGAGCAGTATCACAAATGAGGGGTGGGAAAATGGAAATCAAATCCCAATCTAGAAGGCTCAACCGGTGCCAACTAGAAGTTTACAATGCTCATCCTTAATGATGAGACTCAACAAAAAAGACATTTTTCAAACAGAAAAAAACTCTCGAGGTAGACCACCGGTCTCCTCAAATTGCGGCCTGCAAAACCTTGCGGCCAAATGAGGCATCCGCCGATGCCGTCACATCAATTTTATAGAATTTTGTAAAGGTATGTACCGACGACCAGGTGGCCGCCTTACATACCTGGACCACTGACGCCCGATGGCGAAAGGCCCAGGAAGTACTGAGCGCTCGAGTGGAGTGCGCCCTAACAGGGAACGGAGGACTCTGACCCTTAATAGAATAAGCCTGTACCACCGTCTGTCTAATCCATTTGGCAATGGTCGTGGCAGATGCAGGCAAACCCTTTCTGGGGCCATCCAAAAAGTGAATCCGTCTTACGGAATGATTCCGTAGCTTTCAGGTATACTCTGATTGCCCGAACCACATCCAAGGAATGCAACGCATGTTCCCGATGATGCTTGGGCTGAGGACACAAGGAAGGTAGTACAATATCTTCATTCAGATGAAAATCTGAAACCACCTTAGGAAGAAAGGATGGCTTAGGATGAAGTACTACCTTATCCCTATGAATCACTAGGTATGGGGACTGGCATGATAATGCAGCCAGTTCTGACACCCTGCGAGCAGAAGTGATAGCCACCAAGAAGGCCACCTTCTGGGATAAAGTAAACAAAGGAATCTCCCTGATGTTTTTAAAGGGAGGTTTCTGTAGAACCGACAAAACTAAATTAAGATCCCAGGGCGGTAAGGGCGCGCGGACTGGTGGAGCCAGGAGCCGCACCCCCTGGATGAAATTCCGCACCAAGGACTTGGTAGCTAAAGGTTTCTGAAAGAAGATTGCTAATGCTGAAACTTGACCCTTGATGGTGCTCAAGGCTAGCTTCTGCTCAACCCCTTGTTGCAAAAAAGCCAATATTCGAGTCACCGAATAGGTACGTGGAGGAAATCCTAAAGATTCGCACCACGCAATATAAGTCTTCCATGTGTGATAATAGACCTTGCTGGAAGTCGCTTTCCTTGCTTTAATAAGGGTAGGAATGACTGAAGCTGACAAACCTCTGTCCTTCAGTACTTGGGTCTCAATGGCCAGGCCATTAAAACCAGCGACTGTAAAGCACGATGGTAAATTGGTCCTTGAGACCACAGACATTCCCTGAGACGAAGTTCCCACGGAACATCTGCGACTAGCCTGTCCAAGTCGGCCAGGCCGGCTTGACGAGGCCAGCCTAGAATTTCTAGGACCACTGGTGCTGACTAGATCTGAACCAGGCGTCCCTAGAGCTATCTGGCCCCGACCATCCGAGAAAGTCTGGTCGTTTTCTGTTCCCACACATTTATCAGATACCTGATTGCTATCAGGAAGGGTGATCTTTTCTGGTTGAACCTCAGGGACCGAAGTCACCCGGCTAGAGGCTTCTTGGCCTGTCTGGTCAACCAGATCCGATTCCTGTGGGGAATTGAGACTAATCTTAGGAAAAGGTAAAGGAAAAGATCTATTCAGGGAACGGTGACTACCGCTCCCTGTAGTACTTAAATGTTGGAAGGGAAGAATCGCACCGGTAGTAGTAGTTGATGCTCGATCTAATGTCCTGAATACCGGTGAAAACGTCCCCCCACCCTCAAACCGGGTGGGGGCGCACCTTCAGGCTGTGTACTCCTTTGCTTCGGGTTTGGCTGAGTTGGTCCTCTGTTTGTCCGACCAGCCTTTCTTGAACCCTCCTGGAGGAGTCTTGCCTTTCCCGCTTGTTCCAGCCGGGCGTGCGAACCCTTTATGGGCGGTAAAGAAAGGTCCTCGCTTGTTGCGAGGTCCCTTAGCTTTAGCAGCCTGTGGCAAAAAAGTGCTCTTGCCCCCAGTGGCATCCTTAATGATTTCATCTAGGGTGGCCCCAAATAGACGATTCCCCTGAAAGGGGAGATTCGTCAAGGTCTTTTTGGAACCTAGGTCAGCTGACCAGCATTTTAACCACAGCACACGTCTGAGGATTACCGCTGACATAGATGCATGCCCTAATAGGGGAGTAGTGTCCAAGGCTGCGTCACAGATAAACTGTAGCCCTTGTATAATCTGTTCCATCAAATCAGATGTTTCCTGGGGAATATCTTTTTCCCTAAGGTCTTGGCGTACCAATCTCGCCCATTCCGTAAGTGTCTGGGAAACTAGACCAATAACAATTACTGGTCTAAATGCTGACCCTATCAGAGAGAAGATGGTGCGGGACTCTGCTTCCATCTTTCGATCCACCGGATCCTTAAAGGACGAAGTGTCCTCCACTGGGATAACCGTGGCTTTATTCAGCCTGGAAATAGGTGGATCCACCACTGGTGGTACCGTCCATTTCTTAATGATGGATTCCTCAAACGGATAGCGTCTAGCAATACGCTTGGAAATAGTAAAGGTACGTTTAGAATGCTCCCATACTCCTTTAATCTTATTACCAAAACACTTGGGTACAGGAAAAACCTTCACCGTTTTGATGGGCTTGTTAGTACCAAAAGGAATCTCTGTATCAGTTGCTTCTGCCGGTAAAACCTCAAGTTTTAAGGTTTCCTGCACTGCCACAACTAGTGCGTCCACCAATGCTTCTTCCTGAATTATAGCGGGAGAAGAAACGTCCTCCTCACTGTCTGAGGGAGCTTTACCTGAGGTAACAGCCCTTGCAGAGGGACCTGCAACTGCAGTGACCATCTCTGAATCGGAGTCAGAGGTGTCAGATAATATAGGGGTAGGCGGGGGTCGCTTCCTTGACCCTCGTCCCTGACAGGCCGCCTCCACCCGAGCCACCATAGACTCCAAAATTGCTGTAAATGCCTCTACACTCTGTGCACCGGCGGGTCCCGTGGCCCCCTCGAGGGAAACAGGTGGGGGAATTTGTGTGGCAGGGTCCATGATTATTCCAGTAACTTCCCGGATAATATAATTCAAAAATAAAAAACTTTTTTTTTTTTTCACAGATTTTTCACAGACCCCCAGCGCCACAAAAGCCCCTTAGTGTTACCTGCTAGGGATCCCTATCGATCGAGAGAGAGAGATAGACCCCCAGGCTCACCCCTTGATGCTCAGAGTTTAACTGCAACAGGTTACAGCGCTGTCTTGACAAACAGGAAGTCTTTTGGCTGGCTGCCCAGGAAGAAAGGAGGTGGCTCCGCCCCTCTGCACGCCTTCCGGCGCCTCCCCTAGCTCCACGAGGTGTTTGGATCACCTCAAACATGGCTGCCCCCATGCTGGACACACGAGGCTACGCCAAAATGGCGGCTTGTGCAATCCAGCAAAAAAAATGTCGGCGGCCTGTACCGAATAGCGGTGTGCTGCAGGGCACACAACACTATCTCTGCATGGGGATTTTTGGCGTGGTTGGCGGTACCGGCCCTGGCGGACCTCATGGCCGTTCGGAAGGCCTGCTATAGCTGGAGATTTGACTAGGAAGGCAGTCTACATGTCCGTGGCTTCTGACTGGTAGGTACCTTATTCTTATCACAGTAAGATTCCCAGACTGCCACTGATTACAATCTTTTAAACATGTATACAATTAGATTGTTAGCTCCCAAACCAAGCCTCCTGGCTTTTTGCACATAAAATCACACTCAAAGTAGGGGGATCTGTGCCATGTTATAGGATAGAGGGGGACTCTATCTTACCATACAGAGAGGGGCCCGCGTTCACCACAAGACCCGTCAGGGGGAAAAGGGGGAACATACTACTCACCATACCGGAACCAGGCGGGCACCAACTCCTGACAGTACCCCTCTCCACCGGGGCGGGAGGGCTGTCGACCAATACGGACGCCGTGACTCATGGTCTTTGGCGTTTCAGCGAGACGTTTAACTCGCGGGGTCAGTCCCTTAATGGGACTTTGTCGCGGCCGACCCAGCGCGGAGCTATGGCCTGCACGCGCTCGTAGGCTGAACTGGGGTGACCACCGGATCTCAACATCCAGCCCGTCGCCCAGTTCAGCTTTCTTGCTTGAAGATCTCACAGGAACACTGGAAAAAAAGCTGTCTAAAAAATCTTTTTAAGAAAAAAATCTTGCCAGGACCGAAGATCCCAGCAAGGTATCTAGGTCCTTACTCCTAACTAGACAGAAAATAACTGATTTGCTGAGGCAGAGAGAGAGAGAGGATATACCCTCTGGGACTGCCCCTAGGGTGTGGCCAGAGCATTTTAATTTCCTGTCTAGTCCTGCTCCTGTGGAGGCAACATAACCCGAAGGTGCTGTATCACCGAGGACTACGTCTGTCAATGAGCGATAGAGAAACTAGGGTTTGAAGATGAGATTTTCATGCACACTAGTGTTTTTTAAGCTTCTAGAAGCTGTTATTAGCATTTTTTTTTTTCTGCACCTAGAAGCTATATAGTGTTATCCTATGTGTCCATGCACACTACTTTAGGCTATTAGCATTTTTTGAGCTTCAGCATCTAGGAGCAGAAAAAAAAAATGTTTTGTTAGAGTTTTTGGAGCGTTTGACACTATATTGTATTGGTATTGGGACGCCTGCCTTTACACACACATGAACTTTAATGGGATCCCAGTCTTAGTCCGTAGGGTTCAAAATTGAGTTGGCCCACCTTTTACAGCTATAACAGCTTCATCTCTTCTGGGAAGGTTGTCCACAAGTTTTAGGAGTGTGTATATGGGAATGTTTGTCCATTCTTCTAGAAGCGCCTTTGTGAGGTCAGGCACTGATGTTGGATGAGAAGGCCTGGCTTGCAGTCGTCACTCCAATTCATCCGAAAGGTGTTCTATCAGGTTGAGGTCAGGACTGTGCAGGCCAGACAAGTTCCTCCACCCCAAACTTGCTCATCCATGTCGTTAGGGACATTGCTTTGTGCACTGGCAACCTTGTGGACAGCCTTCCCAGAAGAGATGAAGCTGTTATAGCTGCAAAGGGTGGGCCAATCAATATTGAACCCTACGGACTGAGACTGGGGTGCCATCAAAGTGTATGTGCGTGTAAAGGCAGGCGTCTCAATACTTTTGACAATATAGTGTAACTGCTTTAACTGCAGTCAAATTAAACATGTGCAAGTTTCGAAGAAAGTTTACACAAGAGACTGTTTTCTTTGCACTAATATACATAAATGTTGCCTTCATTTAGGTCTTTAGATAGTTAGTTTAGGGTAAGAACATGTACGGACGTCTATCCTTTACATGTTCTCTAAAACAAAAATGTCAGTTGATGATAGGTAGACTTAGCCCTTTCTATTACCCAGCCAGACAGTGGCAGCCCATCCATTGGGGCCTCCCCCTTATCCATGCGTCCAGCCCCCTAATCTACATGCAAGGCGCCGGATGCATGGATTCCAATGGGAGATTTTTTTTTTTTTTTTGAAGCATGTGATTAGAGCCAGAGGCTCAATTAGGCTTAAAAAAGGGTGAAACTGCACCCTGAGCCCACCCAGTTGTGTGAATGAATAATCGCTATTGCCGCACTGATTCTCCTCCCAGCCAATCCGGAAGTGGGTCCTGAGACCTGTTTACCAATTGGCTGAAAGGAGAAGGCATCCTATTGGCCAAGAAGGAGAGAGGAGATGGCCGCCGAGAGGGAACATGGAGTCTGAGGGGGGAAGCCGCCGCTGCATGTCTGTCCCGCGGAGCGAGGTAAGTAAACTGGCGGGGGGGATATGGTGGTGCGGGCTGTAGTGATTTGGGGGGGGGGGGGGAGAGATCCGTCTGCTGGGGGCTGTCTGCCGCCGCCACCCCCGACTGACGGAGCACCAGCCGCCACTGCGGCCAAATCTACTTTAAAATAAATAAAATGTGTTTGTAATTTTTTTTTTTTTAAAGAACTAAATGCCAAACTTTTTGTATTTTCTTTATTTTGGGAAGAGTAAAAGGAGGTTGTATTCCCGGTCAGTTTTTTTTTTTTTGCCATCCCAAGTTGTTATCAGAACTAGTGTCCTCATTGTATGAGTTTACCGTTCTGGAGATAACCCAAAATTTGTGATTCTCTTTTATTTCACTTTTGGTGCCAATGGTAAACAGGAAAAATAGCGAGGGTAAATCTCCCAAACAGGGGAACAAGCAACATAAAAACATGATAGGTATTCTAATTCCTGTCCAATCAATCCCAAACTAAACAAATTGCTTTTAGTTATACTTTAAGCTCTGCTTTTATCTCTACACTATAGGAACATTTTCCTACGTAAACTCTTTAGCCCTTGATTTTCCCTTTTATTTTTCCTTTTTATTTATTTTTTATATTTTTTTAAATTATGGCCAAAAAATATATATATATATTTTTTAGTTGTAACTACTGCGGGGCAGTATGCTCCTTTAATAAGCCCCGACTGTGGTAGGGCATCATCAGCATGCAACACTGCCCTGGAATTACATGCTCCAAGCTGCAGATCAGGCAACAAGGGTTAGTAAGGGGACAGGCAAAAAAAGAGCCTGCCAATGGCAGCAGCACCGTGAAGTTACACACTATGATCTACAGGACATGAACAATGATGACCACAGCAGAAAGTGTTAATCTCAGTGTCACCAAGCCTGGAAGTAAGGGGACTGACCTTGATCCCCTATTATATACAAAGGCAGAAAAAAAAGTAGATGCAGGGGGATTTCAAGCAAGGATAAACAATAAGCTACTGAACAATGGACGGTATAAACAGTACAAAAATATACTGTTACATATAAACGGTAAACAAAAATATAACATTGGGTTTGGGTCTTAAACTATACCTAACATACAAGGATTGGTTTTAGGTTCTATTCATCTTCTCTGTACATGTTAACATGTGTTTTTTAAATTTGCTGAAATTAACTCGATTAAGATAGCTCATTCCCTAATAAGCCTTAGGGCAGGTTCACATATATGCAACTCTGTGAGACACGTTTTGCACTAATGGGCTGCCGTGCCTCCTGAAACACAGGGAAATGGTCACTGCAGCATTTCAGAAATAGCAGTCTGCATGGGAACTATAAGTGCAGTGCGGTTCCCAATGCGGGTGCGATTTCCAGTGTGTGCGGTGTGCCATGAAAATGAATGGCACCCACACACATCCAGTGAGTTATACTGTGCGGGTGGTTGTGGCTATGGGAACAGGTGGTGGTAGGCAATGGGCAGCACCAAATCCAAAACATAGTAGTCGACACACACACACACACACACACACACACACACACACACACGCACACACACTTTGCAAGGTACTTAAAAATGCACCACAACAATTCTAAAATACACTTTAAAAATACACATTAGAATCTTTAGATTATGTTTTCTCTTCTGTTTTATATATAAAAAAGACTATGCAATTATAGAAAATATTAAATCAACAGGCTTAAATAATTTTTTTTTTAAACCAAAAACATGCAAAAAATGAAAAATCCTCAATAAAAGTCATAGTGAGCTTACCCAGTAAAGACCTGTGCCTGACTAAAGCGTAAATCAGGAATGCACTAGTAATAATTGCTCTCTTGCCCCTCCTACACATGTGAACTGGTCACAATGACTACACAGTTTTTCTTACCCATGATTGTACATTGTAAGAGTTAGCATTCTTAGCTTTCAGGGTTTAAAATCAACTTTGTAACTAGGAATCTTTATTAGTTATGCCTGGTTCACACCTATGAGTTTTTTTTATGTTTTTTGCAGAAATGCACCACAATCCATTTAACATGGTTTCCTATGGGACACGTTCACATCTATGCTTTTTTCAGCCGTTGCATTTTTGGAAAGGGTCAGAGACCTTTCTAATCGGAAAACTGTGTGTTTAGACTTTAATGGAGAAAGTGCAGAAAAGCATGTAGTGCATTTTTGCCATGTTTCGCTTTTTAATCTGTCCAACAACAAATTGGTAAAAAAAGAGCATACACAAAAAACACGAAGTGAACTGCAAAAAGCACTGAAAAAGCACAGAAACAGATCAAAAGCAAGCTGCATAGATGTGAACCAGGCCTTACATTGTGGATGGTGTTACTGAGAAGTTACCATTCAAAACAGCCAAATATTGGTTTTAGATTACAAGCAGAGGTATTACAACTTCAATATGTACTTTATTCTTTTCCAAGGTACCTTGTTTCTTTAGAATCTGATCAAATGATCACATCCCTGCCAGGCCAGCCCAATCAGGTGTGGTTGGGGCATTTCCCAGCTTCAGCCAATTGGGCTAGTGGGGATGTGTTTATGTGACAACTTCCTGTGGGTTCTGCCGCACTGGGTTTGGACTAGGGATTGACCGATTATCGGCAAAGCAGATTATTAGAGGGCCGATATTCACTTTTCCCGATATATCGGTATCAGCCCTGGAACTTGCCGATATTACCGATATTGTTGTGACGTCATTGCGCATGTTGCGCCACGCGCCTCCGCGCACTGGGCCTAACCGTCGAGACTAGTCAGGAGTGTAACACAGCCATACAGTCACCCACCCACAGCAGCCCAGTGCCAGCCAGCCACCCACACCCACAGGCCCTGTTCCAGCCAGCCAGCCAGCCAGCCAGCCACAGGTCAGGCACTGTACCAGCCAGCCAGCCACCCACAGGCCCTGTACCATCCAGCAACCCACAGCCCCTGTGCCAGTCACCCACCCACCACAGGGTGCCAGCTAGCCACCAACCACAGGGTGCCAGCCAGCAAGCCACCCACCACAGATTGCCAGACAGCCAGCTACAGGTACTATACCAGCCAGCCACCTACAGGCTCTGTGCCAGCCAACCACGTACCACAGGGTGCTAGCCAGCCACCCACCACAGGGTGCCAGCCAGCCAAACAGCCAGCAACCCAAAGGCCCTGTACCAGCCAGACACTCACAGCCCCTGTGCCAACCAGCCAGCCACCCACCACAGGGTGCCAGCCAGCCACCCACCACAGGGTGCCAGCCAGCCAGCCATCCACCACAGGGTGCCATCCAGCCACTCATCACCACAGGGTGCCAGCCAGCCAGTTTTTTTTAACCCTATATTAAATTTTAGTAGTGTCTTTCAAATTTCAATGGAGATGGATGCAGATAAAAAAGTAAAAGTGTGATCTGGGACTATTTCTCGTCTCCATCTCCAGGAAAAGCAGCAGTGTGCAACACGTGCACAAACAATGTAATCATGGGATCAGCAATTGCAAAAACTAAAAATACATCAAATCTTTGGGCCCATCTAAGAGTTCATTATGTTAAATTATATCATGCAGCACAGAAAAAACACAATGAATCACAAGGTGAAATATCAGTATCCCAGGCAACAATAACAGATACGTTTCAGAAAAAAAAAAACAGGTGGCTAAATTCAGATGGAAGATCCCAACTGCTAGACAGAGTAGTCAGAGAGATGATGGTCACTGATAACCAGCCATTTACAATGGTGTCTGACTGGATTTAAGCGGTTGATGTCCATAGTTGAGCCAAGGTATACACTGAAGATTGACAAGTATTATAAGAAATGCTGGGAAAGATTCACTAAAAAGAATGCTGGAGCAGAAGTGAGCCCTTACATTCTATTCAGGTGAATATGGACTTGGAGGGTATTCTTGTCCTACTGCTGATAAGTGGGACATTGTGGCCAATGTCATTGAGACCCTCCTCCCCACAGAGGAAGTGACACTAGAGGTGAGTCATTACGACTCATCTGTCATCCCATGCATGAGAGTGCTGAAGATGCTTCTTCAAGAGAATGAAGGACCCAACACACGTGGCACTAAAACATGTAGGCAGGCCATGAGGGACAGCCTCACCAAACGTTTTGAGAAGCATGAAGAGAATAAAAATGTTGCGATTGCATGTCTTTCGGATCCTTGATACAAGAATCATGCTTTCTCTTCTGATGACGTATTGGCCAAGGCAAAACAATGGCTGATAGAAGATATTCAACAGGAGGTTTCTGCCGAAAAGACAAGTCAGGAAGAACCGGCTTCTGGAAGAGCAAGATGCTGCAATACGAGAAAAATGTCCAGAGACAATGGACAGAGGAGAAACTTCATTGAGATCGAATAGATGCCATGTTCAGTGTTTTATTGGGGCCTCATGCAGAGGATTCTTCTGAATCTGCAATAATGACCCTGGATGATGAACTTCATCTCTATTTGAAGGAACCAGTAATTGACAGAAGAAGTGGTGATCCTCTTCAGTTGTGGAAAGAAAATGAGGCATGCTACAAAAGACTTGCTTCTCATGCTAGAAGACACCTTTCTGCTCCTCCTTCCTGGTACCAAGTGAGCATGTTTTTAGTGAAGTGGCAGCAAAATATGAAAAAAACAGAAGCCGTTTACCTGGTGAACATGCTGAAATGTTATGCTTTCTGCACTATAATATTGTTCAACGACGTTCTGGGAGTATTGAAAGTGAGTAATACTATTGTCCAGTCCACTGTCTTTTGCACTGCAGCTACTAGATTTAATAATTTCAGACAGTGAGTGCACTACTGCAGCAGTTTATGTAAATTTTGTTTTGGGAAGCCTTTAGTTACTATTTTCCCAGCACTTTATTTTTCCCAGTTGTCTAAAGTCGTCTACTATTCTATGACTCCGTTCATATGATGTGAAACTGATGTATCTGCAAGTGAAAGCTGTGCGGTCTTCCTATCAGTTTTCATGCAGGTAAGGTGTGAAGAACGAGCCTTTAATGTTAATAAACATTAGATTTGTGTCAAAAATTGTCTTTATTTTTCAAAACTTTAAAAAGTACAAAATATTGTCAGATACTGATACTTTGTGACCAAAATATGACCTTATCGGTCTAGCCCTAGTTTGGATCAAACTCAGCTGATCCCTAGTAGGGGGATGATGAAGTCGTTGATATACTTACCTCATTCATCACACCTGCAAGCTTCCTCTGTACTCTAAGACCAGTCTTCTGAAGCCACTACTTTTTGCTGCCCAACCAGTCACAGCTCTCTGACATCACCCAGTACTATGCAGGAGCACCAGGAGGACCTGTCCACCACCCATGGTATTGAAGCTGCCAGGTGAACGAGAAGTAATATGGAGTATATCACCTCATTCATCACCCCCTGGTCAAAAGAATCATGAACCTTTTAAAGCAGTTAACCAATGCAAAGGTTAAAAAAAAAAATGTCCCCTGGAGTTCAGCTTTAAGCGTATAATATTAAAATCACAAAGCTCCAACTCAAACTCTGGTGTCATAACTGATCACGTTTCTTTCCTATCACATCTGAGCAGCCCATGTGACTATAGAGTCACACATGTGGGTGTATAGAGTGGTAAATGACAGCCCACTCCCTCCCTCCTCCTCCATGCCCATTAACCAGCTAAATATAATGGGGGAAGGCTAGATTAATGGAAACTTCACCTCCCTCTTATTCTAAAACAAAGGCTGGAGGGGCGTGACACAGTCTGTGACTGGCAGGAATCTGCCCACACCATGTTATTGCCAAAAAATAATAAAGATTTGATTTCAAATATATATTTGTATGACAATTTAAAACAGTTTGTTGATATTAATTATTTTTACGCTGTATTCAAAAATACTTTTTTTTTTTTTAACATGTGACCAGCAGCAGAGGACTAGAAGCTCCTGCTTAGGTTTCCCCCACTGGGAAAGAGCTGGGTCATGCGACAGCTGTATATCGATTAGGAAAAAGGGGTTCAGATTCTTTTTTTTTTTTTTAATTAAAATAATTACAGTGCCATCATCCACAGAAATAGAAGGGACAATGTAAATTAAACAGTAAGTGTTTATTACCACTTTAAGCAGTTACAGCAATATTTTTTTTTTAAAGGTAAACTTTTATTGTGCTATCAAAACAATACATACAACGAATATTAATAGAAAATACAGGAGTAATTTCCTGATAAAACAAAAGCAGGAACAGGGAAAAAGTAAACAAAGACAGTGCCGTTATATCAAATGTCCATACAGGACACAGTATATGCATAGTTATCACAGTGAAGATTAGACATAGGAGGGATATAAACAGGAGACATACAAAGGGGGGTGAGGGGAGGGGAAGGGAAGGAGAGAGGCCATACAGTCAATACTGAAAGGACTGAACATACATCTTCAGCAAATTAGGAGGAATCACCTGCAGGCAAAGAGGTCGTAGAATCAGACTCACTCTACCCAGATGGACCAAATTTTGTGAAATTTTTTTGGGCAGCCCCTAGCCCAGGGCTTGACAAATTTGCCTGACATCTAGGAGCCAGCTAAAAAAGTTAGGAGCCAGTTTTTTTTTTTTTAAACTAACAACCAAGCTTTATTTAAAAAAAAAAAAAAAACCGATACTAAATTTAATACGACTAGAACCCCGCTCTCCACTATAGGGCAATCGGATGGAAACAGACCGTCTGTCTGTATCCATCCGATGCCATCTGATCCGATGCATGGATGGATAGAAAATAGAACCACCATCCGTCTGTTTTTGGCGGACAGGATCAGATGGCGGCAGATTACCGCTCCATAGAGGAGATGAAGGGTCCGATCAGGTCTGCCTAAGAAACTGACAGGCGGACCTGATCAGACAGCCTGTGTGAAAGGGGCCTTCGGCTGTGTGGCTGTGGCATGGCAGGGAGATGATAAAAAAAAATAAATAAATATATATATATATATATATATATATATATATAGTGCCTTGCGAAAGTATTCGGCCCCCTTGAACTTTGCGACCTTTTGCCACATTTCAGGCTTCAAACATAAAGATATAAAACTGTAATTTTTTGTGAAGAAACAACAAGTGGTACACAATCATAAAGTAGAACGAAATTTATTGGATATTTCAAACTTTGTTAACAAATAAAAAACTGAAAAATTGGGCGTGCAAAATTATTCAGCCCCTTTACTTTCAGTGCAGCAAACTCTCTCCAGAAGTTCAGTGAGGATCTCTGAATGATCCAATGTTGACCTAAATGACTAATGATGATAAATAGAATCCACCTGTGTGTAATCAAGTCTCCGTATAAATGCACCTGCACTGTGATAGTCTCAGAGGTCCGTTTAAAGCACAGAGAGTATCATGAAGAACAAGGAACACACCAGGCAGGTCTGAGATACTGTTGTGGAGAAGTTTAAAGCTGGATTTGGATACAAAAAGATTTCCCAAGCTTTAAACATCCCAAGGAGCACAGTGCAAGCGATAATATTGAAATGGGAGTATCAAACCACTGCAAATCTACGAAGACCTGGCCGTCCCTCCAAACTTTCAGCTCATACAAGGAGAAGACTGATCAGAGATGCAGCCAAGAGGCCCATGATCACTCTGGATGAACTGTCAAACATGGTGGTGGCAGCATCATGGTTTGGGCCTGATTTTCTTCAGCAGGGACAGGGAAGATGGTTAAAATTGATGGGAAGATGGATGGAGCCAAATACAGGACCTTTCTGGAAGAAACCCTAATGGAGTCTGCAAAAGACCTGAGACTGGGACGGAGATTTGTCTTCCAACAAGACAATGATCCAAAACATAAAGTAAAATCTACAATGGAATAGTTCACAAATAAACATATCCAGGTGTTAGAATGGCCAAGTCAAAGTCCAGACCTGAATCCAATCGAGAATCTGTGGAAAACACTGAAAACTGCTGTTCACAAACGCTCTCCATCCAACCTCACTGAGCTCGAGCTGTTTTGAAAGGAGGAATGGGCAAAAATTTCAGTCTCTCGATGTGCAAAACTGATAGAGACATACCCCAAGCAATTTACAGCTGTAATCGCAGCAAAAGGTGGCGCTACAAAGTATTACCTTAAGGGGGCAGAATAATTTTGCACGCCTAATTTTTCAGTTTTTTTTTTGTTAAAAAAGTTGGAAATATCCAATAAATTTTGTTCTACTTCATGATTGTGTCCCACTTGTTGTTGATTCTTCACAAAAAATTACAGTTTTATATCTTTATGTTTGAAGCCTGAAATGTGGCAAAAGGTCAAAAAGTTCAAGGGGGCCGAATACTTTCGCAAGGCACTGTATATATATATATATATATATATATATATATATATATATATATATATATATATATATATTTTTTTTTTTTTCAATAATTGAAAAAAAAAAAAAAAGAAATATTATTATTATTATTTTTTAAATAATTTAAAAAATAAATAAATAATAACCACACTCCCTGTCCACTTACCTTTAAGCAAAGGTAAGTGGACAGGGAGATGAAGCCTGAAAAAACTTCCATCTCATATCCTCTTGGGAAGGAGATGGCCAGGCATTGAGAACAGGCAGTGGAAACAGTCATTAGTGACTGCTTGTGAAACTCCCGGCCACCACAAGAGGGCGCCAGTTCCTCGTTGGAAGCCCCTCTCATCAAGGCCGAAAAGCCGGGCCTCAATTTTCAGACGGCGCGGTAGTCCATGCACTCGGGGAGGAGGGGGCGCAAAAGGGATGACACCTCCTGCAGGGGACCCCAGCCACCAGGTCGCTAATTCTAGTCGCCAATGCGACCTGGCGCCCGGGGTTTGTCGAGCCATGCCCTAGCCTCATACGTCATTTTATAAAAGGGAAGTACTTGATTGGTTAGTGAGATCCAGAACGGTACGTCTGGGGGAATATCAGATTTCCAGTGCAATGCTATGGATTTTCTAGCATAAAAAAAAGGCAAAGCGTAAAAACATTTTAGTACGACTGGGGCTGTCCTCCTCATCCACATAGCCCAGCAGGCAATAAAGAGGATTACAAATGTTGGGTAGGAGTAGCAAGAAAGTCTGTCACAGCAGACCAGAAAGTCCTTATCAATGGTCACTCCCAAAACATATGAAAGAAAGTACCCTCAGCCTCAGAGCATTTTGCACAGGTAGGGGATACTAACTTGCCAATACGATGTAGGAATGTGGGTGTATAATACGCTCTATAAAGAAATTTCAATTGAATAACTTTGTCTCTAGAGGAAATGACCAATGGAATTTGCAAAGGAAGGACATCTTGTCACACCTCCTCCGACAGGTCCGGGATATTAGCCCTCCAAAGAGATTTGACGGCCATCAACCTTTTAGTTTTAGAATGTAATAAGGCAGAATAATATGTAGAAACCAGTTTGTCATGAGAGGGGTTATTAATTAGTTTCTCCAACTTAGAGGGTTGGCGGGAAACAGTGTGTAAACCAAATTGTGCAGCCGCAGTGTGTCGCAGCTGGAGGTATCTAAAGTGGGCGGTGGTGGGTAAGTTGTAGGAGCATTGTAGATCAGCAAAGGAGCGGAAGACACCCTCAGAAAATAAATGGGAGACTGATTTTATCCCATGTTTAGCCCAGAAAGCACTGTCGTCCCTACAAAAGAATTCATTAAATCTCGGGTTATGCCACAAGGGAGCATTAGAGGAGTGTACTATAGAGGACCGGGACCCATCTAGGTTGGAAGCTGTGAAGACCCTCAGAGTCACAGACAATATAGTAGTGTTCGGTCTACCCAGGGTAGAGCGACGATGGAGTACATTTTATAACGATTCAAAGGAGGTAAGTATAGCTGCCTCAAGGACTGACGCAGCATTATTAGTCTCAGGGTAGAACCACCAATGTGCGTGGGCCAACTGGGACGCTATGTAATAAAGCTGGATATTATACGCTGTGAAGCCTCCCTCAGGAACAGGTAACTGTAGAGCATCTCTAGCAATCCTAGCAGCCCGGCCCCCCCAAATAAAAGAGATTAACAGTGAGTCAATCTCCTGGAAGCGACGTTTGGGGACATACACCGGGGAGTAACACAATATATATATATATATATATATATATATAAATAAATAAAGGAAACGTGGCAGAAAAATAATTTTAAAAATATAAAATTTTATCCAGGACAGTAAGAGGGAGGGTAGCCCACAGTTTCAATGTAGCCTTGAGTCGGGTAATGAGCTGGTCTAGGTTGTTAGCAAAGAATCGGGAAAGGGGTAATTGAATTTCAATGCCCAGATACCGAAACCAATGGCCGAAGAGAATGCACCTCTCATGGTAGCTTTAAAGGCATCCCACACCATAAACATAGAAGAAGTTTGTGCGTTCACCAACCAATATGCATGCATCTCAGTCAACCCCTGATCAGCAACCGCCGAGTTCGCAAGCCATAACGGGCTCAGCCTCCACAATTCGTAATTAATAGGTGCCCCCAGAGTGAGGTCGGACACCGCTCTAGGGAGAAATGTAATATCCGAAAGCAAATTCAGCAATTCCTGAGGGATCAGACAGAGATCAATACAGGATAGGGTACCATGAGTGCCAGAGTAACATGAGTATTCCCTGGCCCCACCATGTTTCCATCTCCAGGCGTCCAGAAGGTCCAGTTTATCCAAATAAGAACAGAGAGGGGTGTGTGGATTAGACACACTCCCGGATCTATCTAGGGAGTTATCAAGAACCATATTAAAGTCACCTGCCATAATAAGGGGTCCCTTGGCTATTTCCAAAATCAAACCCAGGATCCGATCAAAGGAGGATTTAGTAAAGGTAGGGGGAATGTATAAATTTACCAGAGTATATGGTTTTCCCAGGAGATCTAAAAATAAGGATAATAATTAAACAAAAGGGTCTGTCTTAATATGCTTAATGGAGATGGGGGCAGATTTAGAAATATAAATAGAGGTACCCCTTGCATAGATGGAATAAGTGCAGTGAAGCACATAGGCTATATGGGCACATTTAAGAGCCATGACTCTGGACCCCTGGAGATGGGTCAACTGGAGGAGGATAATATGTGGATTATGCTGTTTCAGGTATTCAAACATTAGCAAATGCTTGACCTTGGAGTTAAGCCCCCTGACATTCCAAGAACTTATATGTAAATTAGCCATGAGACAGGAGAGAATCATGGTTGGCACCCTAGAGCCCCCCTGCTGGAATAGGGGCTCCCAGAATGCCAAGCCCACACACCACGGGTAGGAACACCTACAAGAACCTAGAAAAATAGTTGCATGAACCTCATCATGGATCATGGACTTTTTGACTAATAGACCTCAACTCCGATCTGGTTCCATTTGCTCAAACACCATTACACTTAATACTGGTGTACCACAGGGCTGTGGTGTGCTGAGCCTCTTCCTCTATTCCCTTTTCACTTTTGACTGCAGGCCTGTGAATGGATCTAATTGCATTATCAAGTTTGCAGATGATACTACCGTGATTGGTCTCATCACTAATAATGATGAGACTGCTTATAGGGAGGAGGTTCGGCACCTGGCCATATGGTGTAACAACAATAATTTGCTCCTTAATACTTCTAAGACAAAGGAGCTTATTGTGGACTTCAGGAGGGAGACGGGAGGCACGCTTGACGCCATCCATATTAATGGGATGGCTGTTGAGCGTGTCCCTAGTTTTAAGTTCCTAGGAATTCATTTCTCGGCGGACCTGTCTTGGGCTATTAACACCTCTAGCCTAGTTAAGAAGGCTCAACAATGTCTCTTTTTCTTGAGGACACTCAAGAAAAATCATTTTTCCATGGATATTCTGGTGAACGTCTACCGCTGTGCATTAGAGAGTATCCTGACCAGCTGTGTCACAGTCTGATATGGGAACTGCTCTGTTGCAGAGCGTAAGGCACTGCAGCGGGTGGTGAAAACTGCCCAGCGTATTATAGGGACTTCACTCCCAGCCATAGAGGATATTCAAAAGAGATGCTGTTTGCGTCGGGCTCGCAATATTCTTAGGGACTCCTCTCATCCGGCTCATAGTCTGTTTACTCTTTTGCCTTCTGGTAGGCGTTTTAGGTGCCTCCAGACTAGGACTAGTCGACTGAAGAACAGCTTTTTTCCCAGAGCTGTCTCTTTAGTGAATTTTGCTACTCACTGAGAGTGTTATCATATTCCTTTTTCTTTTTTTTCATTATAGTATATATATATATTTTTTAAATTTATTGTTAGAGTTAATATTTCTATTTTAATTAATTATGCTAATTGTGTAAAATTGTATATCCTGTACCTGCGATTGTTGCATTCTGGTTAGACCTAAACTGCATTTCGTTGCCTTGTATTTGTACATGTGTAATGACAATAAAGTTGAATCTAATCTAATCTAATCTAACCAGGGGGTGAATGATAACAGATCACACATAGGCACAGAAAAACACAACAAACCAAGAGAAATAGCAATGAAACCCCTTGAAAAAGAAAAAAGGCAAAAACATCCCTAGCCCACCCGGCCCTCAAGTCCCAACTATTGAGAGCTTTGAATCCCATAACAAAACCAAAATATTGGGAAAGCATAGAGCTGCCCGTCTACAGGCAGGGTATACTGTCAGGTAAGGAAAACAAGAAGTAGAAGTGGATCATTATAAAAAATTCTGCCCAAAGGTGCCCTTCTGGGGAACAGTAGAAAAATCGGGACAGGACAATCATCCAGGAGAAAATCAGATTCCCCAGCACAACGTGAGCTTGAGAAAGAACTGAGGGGCTGCAAACTAAGTCCAAGCTAGCACAGGTGTAGGTTTCCACTCAATAGGGAGGTGAGTGACGGTCCCGGAGTGCAGGATCTCTGTGACCCAGAGGGTCCACCCACTGAGCTGCTTCCTGAGGGTCCAGGAAGAAGTGAGCCTTGCTTTGGTAAATGATGCGCAGGCATGCAGGATACAACATACTGTATGGCAATTGTAGGTCACGTAATTTCTTCACAGCAAGGAATGAGGCCCATTGCTTCTGTGTAATGGCCGAGAAGTCAGGGAAGATGGTAATGGTATTATTATTGTAGGAGATGTGACCCCTCTCCCTGGAGGCTCCGAGCACAGCCTCCCTGTCATGATAATGCAGCAGCTTAATGAGAATGGGTCGGGTGGCTCCCCAGGTGGCAGTGGGTGCAACGGAACCCTATGCACTCTCTCTATAGTAAATAAGGGGGAGAAAGTATTAACCCCAAATGTAGTGTTGAGCCAATGTTCCATAAAGGATTCAGGGGTCTTACCCTCACAGCCCTCAGGGAACCCCAAAAAATGCAAATTGTTGCGCCGCAGGCGATCTTCCAAGTCAGTGAGTTTGTCAGCGGTGGCAGCATGATCCCTCTTTAACTCAGTCACAGAAGTCTGCAGGGGGCGGGTAGAGTCCTCAATATCACTGATGCGTTGTTCAGCATTACTAACTCTGTGGCGGAGTTTATGGACATCCTGTTTTAGGAATGATAAGTCCATCCGAACAGAGATGTAACAGAGACATAAAATTGCTGTCCTTTTTCCCCCCACAAATGGAATTGGATTATTGCTCTTTACGACAGAAGATCTTATCCGAGAGAAAGGACTTCAATCTGATACCCCAGTATCAAAGGCAGGGACCAAGGCCTGTTTGGCCAATAGGGAATTGCTGCAAACATTGCCACTGTCTTAGCAGAAGACTCACCCCCCCTCCCCCCAAAAAAAGAAAAAATACATATATAGATCGAACTGGAAAGCATATGGCTCATGAGACTTTTCCTGATCTGACACAGCATCCGCACCCAGGGCTTGGCCCTGGCTCCTAGGGAAAAGCTTTACAGCTTTTTACAGTAGAGATGGTACCGGATCTAATCTTGTCCAAAGATAAAATCCACTTGGAGGGTAGGAACCACCTATTGCCCAATTGGGCCACAGAGTATGGATTATTTTCAGAAATTCTATGTAGATTTAAAAGAGATAACAGAAGATTCTTCTCCACCCAGATCACAGTCATCTCTACCTCTTCTCAGTGGACTGACCCTGCAGGTTCTGACCTGCCCCCTGATGTAGGATACCACTGTGGAGTTGTTCAGCCTCACTGGAGACTAAAAAGCTTGCTGTCAGGTGACATGGAGCATGAAGGAGTGTTTAAACTAACTTCCCAACTGGGGAGATCTACTGGCAAAACAACATCCTAACAGGGGAGTTCCACTGGCAATAACTCAGCAGCACAGAAGATTTATTACTGTGCCAGCACCCGTGGCTTCATCTGGCCTGTTTGCAAGCCATGAATCGCTGTGTGCATTGACAACATTGGAGATGAAAACCCCTTTCAGGACAGGAGGCCTTTTCCATTGAGCATACCTCAATATAGGGATGGGAGAGACCATAGTCCTAATCATAAGGTAACAGGAGACACTGACAGGTGAAGAGAGGAAATTTAGGAATACCCTGCTTCCTACCACCAGTATGCTCTAGTGGCAAAAACTATGTATCCTGAACAATGATGGATTAGGCTCTCAGATACACAAGGATTTGCGAAAGAGTCACAAGACCCTTTTTGAAAGACTAGCCAGCCAATCTCTTGTAGGGTTTTGAGAACTCCCTCCGTATACTTGACAGGAATTCCTGTCTAGAGGAGTGGATTAAGAACCCAACCAGCAGACATATATGCTGCAAAATGTCTTAATCCATGTAGAAACAGAGATACTGTATGTCAGAAGACAGCTCTGGTAATTGGAAATAGGCATCCCCCTGAGCAACAATAGAACTCCTCTTAAAACCACATCTGCTGGAATTGGAATGGCCGTCCCTAGAGATGGTAAGAACCACGTTTGCTAGCAGAACTTGCTTATTGTTGCTGGAGCAAAGGATTCCTTCTGGCATAGTCAGAGGCTTGAAGGTGGCTGATTGACCAGCATGGCCTGAAGTGCTTTACGTGAAGGTCCAACGTCCGAGACCAAAGCTGTATCTTCCTAGCAAAAGAGAAGCAACCAGGTACCCATAGGATGCATATGGGTGGCACAAATATAAAAAAGACAAGTAAGCAACCTCTCCCCCCAGAAGTGGAGCTCTTTGCTGACTACTTGGTTGAGCACTCCTTCTCTCTTCAATTCTTTCTGGACTCCAGGCCGGAACTGCAGTAGCAAACTTTTTTTTAAGTTAGACACCGACTCTTGAACTGCAGTCCTCTTTTATTCAGCAGACATGTACTCTGAGGGAAGGAGGCCAGACTAAACACAGCTCTTAGCTAGGGCTGGGCGATAAATCGATTTATCGTTTTTTTTAGTTTGAAACGATTTTTTTTTTTTTAAACTCGAGTTTTTTCTACAATACTTTTTTCTGCCTTGTGCAGCCACCGAACTCCCCAGTAACGGACCACCGCCGCCCCTGGATGTGACGTCAGCTGCGGGGCGGGCGGTGCGTCTGTACAGGCCGGGGCTGCGGCGCGCTGTGATAGGTAAAGTCTCCCCGGAGTTCTCTGTACCTATCACAGCGCGCCGCAACCCCTCATACCCAGTACATAGGTATGGCAGCTCTCCAGTACACTGTCCACTGTTCTCTTGTGTGCGCTTCCGGCTCTCCCCCTCATCCCCTATTTGTTCCCCATCCTTTTTGGTTACACTGTGCTTTTTGGGTTGTTGCTCAATTTCCAGTCCAACGAGGCATTCATATGCACCTCCTCCTTGTTGGCGTGCCACCATGTCTATTGCCACCATACAAGCATGAAGCAGTGGTTCTCCCTTTTCTCCAGTTTGATCAGTCCCCACTGCCAAAACTTTGCCACTTTCTCGATCAACCACAACAGCACCAACACCCTTCCCTCCTCTAGCCTGGTTCAACTGTGCAGCTTCCACAGCCCTGCACATGTAACTACCAATTCTTAACTTCTCCTCATCAGACACTCCTCCTCCATGACTGCCTTGCTCCAGGTTCACGGTCTTAGGCTTCGCATGGTAGGTGCTAGGCCAAATTCCTGCCCACACTTGCTGCTCCTTACAATTCCTTGCTGCACGCGATGGGACTGAAACCACAAATGGTTCTCCCAATTCAGTTAAGTCGATAGGGTCACAGACGCACCGCCCGCAGCTGACGTCACATCCAGGCGCGGCGGTGGTCCGTCAGAGTCAGACACACATATACAGCGCTTCTCCTTCTCCTCAGTCCTCCCTCCAGACTCTGCAGTCATTTTTCAAGTGCATTGGAAAAAAAATCAAAAATCGAATCGAAACTTGAATTTTTCTTTAAAAATCGAAGATTTTTTTTTTTTTTTTTAGGCAAAATCGCCCAGCCCTACTCTTAGCTGTCAAATGAGGCTAGCCCTTGAAGGGGACTGTTTAGACTCTCACAATAAAGACAAGATTGTCCTACTTGTAGAATTACTTCCAACTATTTGCAATCAAATGAAGTTTTCACTTAAAGGGGACTGCTGGACTCTCGCAATGCAAACATGATAGTCCCCACTTGTAGAATTATCAAATTAAGCTAGCCCTATAAGGAGATTGTTTAGACTCTCGCAATGCAGACAAGAATGTTTTACTTGTAGAATCATCTCCAGCTATTTGCCATCAAGATACGGTTAGCCCTTCAAGGAGCAGAATAAGGACACACCCAATCATCCTGATTGAGTATACCCCTGAAGGACACAGCATCCTCCAATGACAACTCCATGTATACGGCTAAGCTGATGAAGGCCACATCAACCAAACAGATGACTCATTATGCTGGAAAACCTCTTCCCTCATAAGTGCCTTAATCTCACATCCTGCAGTGCAGGTAGAAGTGTCCTGGTTGGGGTTTGAAGTTGAGCAACCCAGTACTGCAAGGTGCTGACCACTAAGGCATTCTGCTGCTCTGTTCTTCTGTTCAATTTGCACCCCTCTTGAACAATGATCTTCTAGGTTAAACATCATAGGAAAAAAGGCAATGCACTCCTTTGGAAGTGCTAAATACTTGCATTGCAGGTACCTCTGCCATTTTAGGCACCCTAGCAGCCTACGAAAGGAGGAAAAAAAATCCTGCTCAAAGATCTTCCTAGGCTGCATATTTATTTTAGGAATTGTTTGAAGAGATTAAAATTGGCCAATTGACTGGTCCTGCAAGGAAAAGCTTGACATTGTCAGAGTAAAGAATCCATGCACAGGGAGAGTTGCAACAGACTCCTTTAGAGAGTGTCTTGACTACCCATGGCAACCTAATGGTCTCTGTCATCTTGCTTCTTGAACAAGGCAGGAAATTCATACAGGGTTTTACCAGCCAAGGCATGAGCAGCAAAGGCCCAGTTTATGGTGTGCATAATACATGTAGATCTGGAGACGATTAATAGCAAGCGTCCATTATTCAGCTTTTCTTACACTAGTTTTAAGAGACCTGCAAAATGGCTGACAATCCAGAAACAGTATCAGGAAGACACTGCCCCCCTCCAGCTATAACCTGCATAGAGTAGACAAGGCATAGGGCTAGGCTGCAGAGGACTTGTTGCAGAAATAAACAAATCTCAGTAATTTTAAGGGAGACCTCCAAATTGTTAAGGAAATAAATATTATAACATGTACAATTGCCACTCAAGCCATGCAGTAATTTATTAACTACTTGCAGCCCGCCCACCATCAAATGATGGCGGAGCGGTGCGGCTCTCGTTCTGGGAGGAGGTCATATGACGGCGCTCCAGAATGGGTGCGCAGCACGGTGAAAGTGGCTGCACCGTGTTCCTAGGACACAACCCGACCCTGATCTTGGTAAAGAGCCAATGACGTGGCTCTTTACCCATGTGAGCGGCTGTGTCCAATCGCAGCCGGTCACATGGAAATGTGGAAGTGCCGTTTATCGGCGCTCCTCGCCTCACACTGTCAGAGTGTGTGGCGAGGAGAGCTGATCAGCGGCTGCTTCTCAAAGGGGAGTGCAGGACAAGTACTCAGGGCACTGATCATCATACAGAGGCTTTCTAGGAGCATAAATTACATTTATAATTTCCTGAAAACCTAACACTTTTTTGAAGGCCCCTCATATTTCTAACGCATACATTGTACATACCAAGATTTACACACCAAAATACATTCTGCTGAGCATAAGGGTAAAAAAAAAAAAAAGATTACCTGTGGTTTTAGTAGTACAGTTGTCCACAGGAGAGCATTGCCCCAGGCAGAGGGCAGGGACGTGGTCAGCCACAGCGAACAGAATTGTTCAGGCTGCAATATTGTCCATAGTCAGTACAGGCAGGGATACTGCCCATATACAGTCCAGGTATAGATATTGCCAGCAGTGCCAAAATATTGGTCCTGGTATTAGGCAGGAGCATGGTCCATAGTACAGCTAGCAGGCCAGGAAAGAATGGGGACAGGGGTAGAAGCTTCTCCCACCCAAATCGCTTTGAAGCCTCCGGTCTCCAGACCCTAATCCGGGAATGAGAAAACCAAAAAATTTGTTTTCTCATCCAGAAAAACAATTCTGAAGCCCCTCACATACGTGAGACCCCTGTGTTATGAATCCCACTACTCCAGTAGCAGGGTAAAAGATCAGTCCAAGATGCAAGCAAAAAGCATGGTCAACAAACAGTCCAAGGTCATTTCCAGAGCGGGCAGAGGTAGAGTTTAGCGTTAGGCAGAAGCGTGGTCAAATAACAAGCCAGGGTAAGTTCCAGGGACGGCAGAGGTATGTACAATTTAGTGCAGTGGCATAAGGGGTGTGGAGTTAAATGACAGGACTTGAGAATTATGTTTACCATACTTTACTAATAATGTAGAGAAGTATGGTAACGGACAAAAACAGTCACCTATATAGAGGCCTGGTTGGGAAGGACACTGGGGGCAATAATACGCAGTGTTTCTTCTAAATACTCCTCTGGAGCACACCCAACATTTTTGCTGTCTTTGGCCTGTTTAACAGGGGGGAGGAGTTTTAGGAAAATAGCGTTCTTAGAGTCTATTCACTGAATCTGAGCAAATGCTTGCTGGTGGGCCTTCGGGGTACAAAAGGGCGGTGATAATTTCCTCTCGATAGGATAACGGGGTCTCGATAGATTTACTGTAAATAATATAGGTATTATACATGGCCAAACTGAAAAAAATAGAAACTTTTTATACCAATGGCGGGTTTTTCTTGTGGGAAGGTAGGGTTCGATCATTTGGGCATTGAAGTCGACTCCCCCCCATGAGCAAATACTAGTCGTGGACACATTCTGGTTTCTTGATTGGGCCGTTCCTTCTGGGGATTTCCACATAGGTGTCATTATGAATGGATGAGAGCATGTATAAGTTTCTTCTGTCCCTCCACCTGATAGCCAATATCTCATCATTCCACAAACACACCGTCTCCCCTTGTGGTAGTCTTTCATTAACAAGCCTTTGCGAGAAGCCCTTCCAATTGGCTCTCACTGGACCACATGCTGAAGTCTTCTTCCAGTGAATATTGCGGAAGAGGGGCAAGCTTGTGTAGTAGTTATCCACATATAGATGGTAACCCTTTTCCAGGAGTGGATATACAAGCTCTCAAACCTTTCCGCTTGCTCCAATGTACTCTAGGCATTCAGGGGGATGCAACTGGGTGTCTTTCCCTTCGTAAACCAGGAAGGTGTAGATGTACCCCGTGGCTCTGTCACATTATTTGTAGAGATTAAACCCATATCTGGCCCTTTTGCTGGGGATAAACTGCTTGAAGCCCAGCCATTCTGTGAAATGGACAAGTGACTCATCCACAGAGATATTTTGGTCGGGGTAAATAACTGGGTGAAATTCTCAGAGAAAAAAAACTTGGAAGTGGCCGAATTTTAAATAATTTGTCGTATGCTGAGTCATTTTGGGGAGGGCACTTGATCTTGGCAAAATGGATGAGAAGATTGGCATGTGGTGGATAGCGTCGGTTGACCAGCATTCATTTTTTTTTTTTTGTGAGCCCCATATTCAAAGTGAGACCCAAAAATATTTTAAATTCCTCCACGGTTAGTTCTCTCCACTCATAGGGACAGGCGTAACTTGAATCTGGGTTTCTTGAGATAAACTGTTGTGCATAGAGGTTGCACTGGGCCACGATGGAAGATAAAAGATCTTGGGTAAAAATTAAATTTAAAAAATCAATAGGAACAAAGTTCTCTGTATTAACTTGGATACTTGCCTGGACGGTAAAAGGGGGGGGTGTTTGCTGCTCCTGAATTGGGGGAAGCCACATAGGGTTTTGAATGGCATAGGGAAGGCTGGCATGGGTCCTAACCCTTTGGGACTGAGATGACACCCCACTAGTGCTTGGCTTTTTGTGCAGTGGTACTCTATTTCTCGTGGATGGCACTGCGCCACTAGTGGATGCCACTTCGCTACTGGTGGATGGCATGGAGCTGCTGGCTGATGCCACTGCGCTACTTGTGGTTGCCTGCTCCTCACCAGAACGCCTTAGTTTCATGGGCACACATTTCTCTTCCTCCAATTCCGTACCAAATCCACTGCTTAAAAGGGGTTCAAATGCCGAATCAGAACCGGACTCAGACTCCGAGAGCTCTCCGCTGCTCTCGTTGCTCAAGCTAAAAAGCTGGTATGCCTCCTCACTGGAATACTTTATTTCCACCATACTGAAGACTGTGGGCTGTGGTGCGATAAGGACTCTAGGACAGATGTGGCTGCACTGATGAATGCTGAATAGGATAGTCTAACGAGGCTGCACTGCTGGGTGCTGCAGAGGCTGCACTGCTGGGTTCTGATGAGGGTGCAATAATGCACTGCACTGAGGCTGCACTGATTAGCCGGCACTGATGTGCACTAATGGGGTAGCACAGATGTGCACTGATGAGGATTGACTGATAGGGTGGGACTGATGTGCACTATTGGACACTGTAGTGGCACTGACTAGCACTGTAGTGGCACGGATGAGCACTGTAGTGGCATGAAGGGACCCTGTACTGGCACTGATGGGCACTGTAGAACACTGTAGTGGTGCAGACTAGCACTAATGGCACTGTAGAGCACTCACTTTTGGGCACTGATGTGCACTATTGGACACTGTAGTGGCACAGATGAGCACTGTAGTGGCACAGATGAGCACTGTAGTGGCACAGATGAGCACTGTAGTTGCACTAATGTGGCACCGATGAGCTGTGTAGTGGCACTGAATATCTTCATTACAAATATTAACCACATACAGTTAACACAACAAAATATTTTTCTCTTTAGTAGGCTTTAAAAAATATATTTTTTTCTTACTATTAGCGATAGATCGGCTATTAGTGTGAGCACCTTCCGTGTTTTTTCTTAAAAAATATCCATTTAACGTTAACTTCTTACTACCCTGCCCTGGTGTGGAGTCCCTTTAACTGGGCTATTATGTCCGGTTGGGGGAAGATCTGCCTGATCAGTTGACCACTGAATGGCTGTTACAGAGACCAGATGATCATGAGCCAGTCCCGCCAGCTCCTGATCATTACTAGAGACCGGGAACTGTTTTTGACAGCTAGGTCACCGCGCTCGGAGCTTACTTTCAGCACAGAAACCTCTGCCGCCCATGGGCACATATGTGTGGCATGTGAACGTTAAAGCCGATCCTTTTTTCCTGCCGCACGGGTGGCAACAGTTTAAGGATTATATCATTTTATTTAAGTATATGTAAACCCTAACAGTGAATTTCACTTGTTTCTTTCCATTAGTTAAAGTGGAAATCCAGGGTTTTCCTAACTCTGCATGCTTAAGCTTGCTTCCACCCCCATTCTAACTACCCTGTGAAAGGAAGATACTTATACCCATCTATGCTGAGGGTGCCCTGGTCCAGACATGTGATTGGCTCCCAGTTGCGGCTTCAAGTGGGAGGAGGGACAACCGAAAATGGATGCTCAATAGTAAGCCTATGGGTGATGTCACTGCTGAGGCACTTCAGCTGTTGTCTGATCTCTCCTCTCCCCTGAAGAAGGCCACTGGGACGATCATGTGACCTGACTGGAGCGCCCTGAGAATAGGTAAGTATAAGGCCCCTTTCACACGAGCGGTTAGATTTCAGCTTTTAACTGTGGATAGGGGAATTTATTCACCGCAGCTAAATGCAGACAATGCATCCGTATGGCCCCATTTACACACTGCGTTTAGCAACATTTTATAACATTAAGTTTTGGGCATTTAGGAAAAATAAAGTTGACAGCGTCCATAAGCGAAGTACCACAGCTTTCTGTATATAAACGCAGTTATTCGCAGTACAAAGAAAAAATAAGTAAACAATTGCTATACAAAAGGCAAGAATTTGTTACCGCAGCCGCGTGTAAATGCAAGTAATTGCATATAAAACACAATGTACAAATGTGAGTAATCTTTGTGCCAGGAGTATTGGAGTTTTTAAAATAACAAAACATGCTTTTACCAGCGGCAGAACAAACGCCCGTGTGAAAGGGGCCTTAGCATCTTCCTTTCACAGGTAGGCAGAATAGGAGTTAGAATGGGGGTAGGAGCAGGTTTAAGCTTAGTTAGTTCTAGACTTGAATTACACTTTAACAACTTCTACAGTGCATCTGGAAAGTATTCACAGCGCTTCACTTTTTCCACATTTTTTTCCAACAAACTTCTTGTCATTATAGGGTATTGTTTGTAGAATTTGGAGGAAAATAATGAATTTAATCCTTTTTTAAATAAGGCTGTAACATAACAAAATGTGGAAAAAGTAAAGCGCTGTGAATAATTTCAGGATGCACTGCCATGCAACACTGTACCCAAATTAAGTTTTTTACTTTTTTTTTTTTTTTTTAAAGACAGATAGAGCTTTCTTCCAGTGGTATGTAATCACCACTGGGTTTTTTTATTTTTTGCTAAACAAATGAAAAAAAAAAAAAATGAAAAATTTTGAAAAACAAAAATGTTTTATTTTCGGTTATAAAATTTTGCAAATAAGTAGTTTTTCTTCTTCGCTGATGAGGAGGCACTTGATAACCTAAACTGATTGGCACTGATGGGGTGGCACTGATGATCAGTGCCCTGATTTCCAGTGTCAACAATGTACTTAATGTGCCCTGTCAGCCTTGCCGGTTATCGGCTCTCCTTTCTCATATAATGACAGTGTGTGAGGAAAGGACTGCCCATAACTGGCAAGCGTGTTTACATGTGATCAGCTGTGATTGGATACAGCTGATCACATGGTAAAGGGCTGCAGTGAATGGCCCTTTACCACGATCACACACAGCGTGAGAGATGTCACCATCACACCATGGATCTCCAAAGTGGGTCCAAAGCCTTCTTCAGCAATCACATTGTTACAACAAATAACAATGTTTCAGAGCCACGCAAGACCCCTTTATCAGGCATGTGACGAAGGGGCCCTTGTAGCTCCGAAACGTTGCTATTTGTTGTAACAATGTGATCGCTGAATAAAGCTTTGGACCCACTTTGGAGATCCATGGTGTGCTGGTGACATCTCTCGCTCTGACTATTCACTGGTTCCAGCCGTTGGTTGCTTCAGCAGCACCCACTGATATATACAGCCATCTCTACAGGAATGTGCGCTGGGAATATTGTGTTGGAATCAAAGGACACAGAGGGGCACGCAGGAGGGCGCGCTTCTGGGAGGATGTCCATGGATGACCCCCAGAACTGGAGAGGCGTGCTGTAGCCATCTTTCATCCATAGCGTGGACGGAAATGGGTTAAATATACGATTAAAAGCAGTTTGTTATATCTGAAAAAAAAAAAATACTTTTTTATTTTGTCAGGAATCCAGAGCTGACCTGTGTCCTGTGTACCCTTGTTATGTCAAGCAGTACTGAAAACCCCTAAACTTTTATGGCAAAGAGGAAGGAGGGGGGTGTTCTATAGTCCCAGCACATTTCCTGTACTAGGGTGAAAACAGTGTTCCTTCATTGATACAGTACAGTAAGTGTTGTTACAGAACAGGGAGTGTGTTATTGGCAGGGTCTCCGGGTAAAATAAAAAAAAAAGCCTGATAAGAAATGCGTCCACCATATCTAAGGACTAGTGCGCTGCAATATACTGTATAAGATGCTTGGTCTTGCTTTTAGGTACTGTGATAAGCTCCTGCTCTGTCATACTGAATATTTATTTCAGGTACTTATAGAGCACTGTCAATTTATGCAGTGCTTTACATATATATTGTACAATCACTACCCTTTAAGGAGCTTACAATCTAAGGTCCCTTAACCACTTTACCACTGGAGGATTTTGCTGTCTTACGTCTGGGCCACTTTTTGTGATTCGGCACTGTGCAACTTTAACTGACAATTTTGCGGTCATGCAACGCCATACCCAAACGAAATTTACGTCCTTTTTTTCCCCACAAACAGAGCTTTCTTTTGGTGGTATTTGATCACCTGTGCGATTTTTATTTTTTGCGCTATAAACAAAATATTGCGACAATTTTGAAAAAATAACAATATTTTTCACATTTTTTTATATGAAACCCCCCCCCCCCCAAAAAAAAAATGTAAAAATCAAAATGTTTTATCATTTTATGCCAATTTGTTTTCTGCTACATATTTTTGGTAAAAAAAAAAAAATCACAATAAGCGTATTTTGATTGGTTTGCGCTTTACTAAGTTATTGCGTTTACTAAGGGAAAGATTTCTGTCATTTTTGGTGTTTTTTTTTTTTTAACGAGTAATGGCGGCGATCTGCGATTTTTTTTTTACGGGACTGCGACATTGCGGCGGACAGATCGGACCCTTGACTGACATTTTTGACACTTTTGGGGGTACCAGTGACATTACTACAGCAATCAGTGCTATAAATATGCACTGTTACTGTAAAAATGACACTGGCAGGGAAGGGGTTAATATTATTGGAGAGGGAGGGGTTAATGTATGCCTGGTGCTTACTGACGTGTGTGGGAAGAGGTGACGGAGTGACACAAGGACAGATCGCAGGTTCAGCTATGCTGAACCCTGCAATCTGACCCTGCCTGTCACTTAGGAGATCCGCCCGCTTTGTTTACACAAGCAGGCGGATCTACAGACTCGATTCCCCGACGATCGGGGAAGAGCGGCGGTGATTACCACCGCTCCTCCCCTGGCCCGACTCCTGCTGTGACAGAATACAGTGGGAGCTAGCCTCCGGCGGTGCTCGCGCCCCGCCGAGAAGGGGGGAGTGTCTGGCGGCGTAGGTCTATGTCGCCAGACGATAACGAACCACTTTGCCGCAGTAGAGCTCTAGTGAGCAGCGGTAAACTGGTTAAGCTCCGTATACACGGGCCGAATGCCAGGTGACCTATGATGACCTATGAATGCCCCGGTTTTCATTGAACCGGCCGACATTTGGCTCATGTATATGTCAGCCAGTCCGACAGAAGCATGCTGGAAAACCAGCAGCTGACCAGCTCCTGATCAGCACTCTCAAGCCAATGGCTGAGAGCACTGATTGGAGTGTTCTGGTGGGGGGCTGTCCCCTTGTCAGAACACAACAGCCCAGTAGGAGAGATCGCTATACTAACGTTGGATCGGAGCTGACAGTTTTTTTTCCAGAAAAAAAACTCATAGTGTGTACCAGGCCTAACTCACATTCATACACATACTAGGGCCATCTAAAGCCCCGTACACACAATGAAAATATCGGACAAATGATCGTTGTTTTTTTTTTTTTTTTTTGCATGCTAGTCTTATATTGAAAACCAATAAAGTTACGAAAATTCTCGTATGACAGAATACAATTTCAGAAGTGATGTAATCTATTGTATTCTGATTTCCGTGCATGTGTGGTCTTGGTCTTCCCGTTTTTTTACGGACGAATCTTGTACTGATTATATGAAAATCGTTCATTCGTTCGAGTAAAACTTTTACGTTTATCCTTTCGGATATTTGCACATGAACTGTCGTGATGGGCTCTCGAATGCTTTGTACTGATGATCAGATTATCGGAGGAACTGATAATCCGATCATTAGTATATAGCTTTGGAGAGCCCATCACAATGTGAAAATATCCAAAGGGACAGAGCGAAAGCGGTGTCTTTCATCCAATTTTCTCATTGCGTGTACAGTACTAGACATCAGACAGGAGCCATCCATGCAAGGCACAGGGAGAACATGCCTACTCAGGCAGGCAGTGCTTTGGTTGGGATCCAAACAGACGACCCCTAGTGCTGATAAGTGGTAGTACTAACAACAAGGGCTTATGCACACTTCATAAAAAAAACTGCTTTTACAGGCATCTGAGCTTTTTATTTTTCTGCCTAAAAGCATAAAGAAGCTTGTGCTTTTTTTTTGCTTTTTTTAGCATATGCATTTTTTACACAAACTCTCCCCTCAGCTCATTTTTGTACGTTTTTTTAGCCTTTCCTGCTCGAAAGCTCCTCTCAAAAATGCAAATCTGCCTTCTCTATTTCTCTAACAGACAGTTCACCTCGTTCACTATATTCTGCACTAATATAAAAACCCAAGGTAAAGCATGCATTCTATTTCTACACTCTATAGCAAACAGGAGGTCCAAATAGTTACAGGTAGTAAAAGGAAAACTCACTGCACTTCAGAATCACGCGTTAGAACAGAAGTCTTCTTGGCTTGCTGTGAAGCCTGGCGTTCCCCTCAGCAAATATGGCCGCACCGCCGCTCACTAATAGCCCAATTCGCTGTCGTCAAGCTGATCACGTGCACAAACGCAGCGTGCGCTGTAGAAAAAGGAAGGCCTCACGGAACAGGGGATTAGGTGCGGCGCATGCGCACTGGCCGTTTTGTTCCGACTGGCTCTTTTGCTGTGGCTGTACTGTACAGAAGACCCTGCAAGAGAGATAACAGGAAGGAGAAAGAACTGGTCGTGTGTGACACCTCTGTATACTCTTCCAGTCCTCCTGTGTCTCCTCATGACACAGCTGCCAGGTGGGGAGCATGCATGAGAACTAGTCTGGGGGTTTCCTCTTCTCTGGGTAGGATATAATGTATACAGGATACCATAAATATATTATAATATACTGTATAAGAGTGGCTGAGGGGAAGGTAGACCTTCTGTGTGGGCTATGGCTGCTGGAGAATTCCATGGTGGAGTTTTTATTTGACCATATTCTGTGTATTACTGGAATAATGTGCTTTTCCATGTTCCTATTCTGTAAAGATGCTCATTGCTGCGTTTTCTGATTTAAAACAAAGAAGAAATGATTTTTGTGTCCATATTTATTAGAGAATGCATTGTGTGGTGCTGCTATTTTCCACCTTTGCTAGATCTTTCACAGTCATATGGCTTCCCAGGGATGACATGATGTCATCGTTGGTGCCCATGATGCAATCTTTAACTGCTTGACCTCTGGAAGATTTACCTCCCCTTTCATGACCGGGTCATTTTTTGCGATACGTGTTACTTTAACCGCTACAGCTCCGGAAGGTCTTACCCACTTAATGACTAGGCCATTTTTTGCGATTCGGCTCTGCGTTAATTTAACGATTGCGCGGTCGTGCGTCGCTGTACCCAAAAACAGTTGATGATTTTTTTTCCCCCACCAATACAGCTTTCTTTTGGTGGTATTTGATCACCTCTGCAGTTTTTAGATTTTGCGCTATAAACAAAAAAAGCGACAATTTTGAAAAAAAACACAATATTTTTTGATCAGGGGGATCAAGGTGATCAAGGGGTTAAGTGTGCTCCTAAATGTGCTTGCTAACTGTGGGGGGCTCTGTGAAAGGCACACCGAGATCGTTGTTTCAGCTTAGCTTAGCTGAAACACACAATCTCTCTGTGCCTTTTTGATAGAAGAGCCGCCTGCTTTGTTTACATAAGCAGGTGGCTCTTCTGTCAGTTTCCCTGAAGATCGCAGGAGGCCAGCGGCGATCGAGCCCTCTCCTTCTGCGATCTGGCGTGATTATGCGCAGCCAAGCCACCCTGCCACAGTAAATCTGCGTGGGGCGGTCGGCAAGAGGTTAAGGCTCAAATTCACACCAATGAGTTTTTTCATGCTTTTTGCAGAAACGCAGGACAATTCTTTTACATGGGTTCCTATGGAACACTTTCACATCAATGCATTTTTGTGCCTCTGCGTTTTTGGAAAGGGTCAGGGACTTTTTTGCATTTTTGGTTCAGTAGACTTCAACGGAGAAGCCGCAGAAAAGCACGTAGTGCATTTTTACTGCAATTGTGACGCAATTTGAATTTTTCAATCTGCCCAACAACGAATTTTCCCCAAAAATAGCACAAAACACGCAAATCTCAACAAAAAGGTAATAAAATTGTGGTATGAAATGCAAAAAGAACAGCAAAAAGCAACATGCATAGATGTGAATGGAGCCTGACAATTGCGCGGTCATGCGACGCTGTACCCAAACAAAATTGATGTCCTTTTTTTCCCCCCACAAATAGAGCTTTCTTTTGGTGGTATTTGATCACCTCTGCGTTTTTTATTTTTTTGCGCTATAAACAAAGCTAAAACACATGATTTCTCTGTACCTGTGTGTCAGAAGAGCCACTTGCTTTGTTTACATAGGCAGGTGGCTCTTCTGTCAGTTTCCCCGAAGATCGCAGAGACCGCGTGCACATAATCACGTAGATCTACGTGATTATGCACAGCTGAGCCGCCTTGCCACAGTAAATCTGCGTGGGGCGGTCGGCAAGTGGTTAAGGCTCAAATTCACACTGATGCGTTTTTTTATGCTTTTTGCAGAAATGCAGTAAAAAAATTTTTTAACATGGGTTCCTATGGAACACTTTCACATCAATGCATTTTTGTGCCTCTGCATTTTTGAAAAGGGTCAGGTGCTTTTTTTGCATTTTTTGTTCAGTAGACTTCAATGGAGGGGTCGCAGAAAAGCAATTTTGCTGCAATTTGCCTTTTTCAATCTGCCCAACAAAAAATTATCCCAAAAAACGCAAATCTCAGCAAAAAGGTAATAAAATTGCAGGTATAAAACGCAAAAAGAACAGCAAAAAGCACTGCAGAAACGCTCAAAAGCAACATGCATAGATGTGAATCGAGCCTAAAGCCTCGTACACACGTACCGATTGTTGGCTGTGAATTTTTGGCCTCCGCCCGATCGGCCGATTATCGGCTTGTTAGTATGATGATTCCGACAACCGACTGCGACTTTTCGGCTGAACAAAATCTGGTGTGCATGCTATAAAATTTTTGTTGGCCGTCAGCAGAACGGCCGATTGTTCGTCAGTCAGTACAGATTTCGGCCGACAAAAATCAGGGCATGCTCAGAGAAGAAGTAAACCAGCACATGACATCACTTCTGCAGTTGGTTGTTGTTGGCCGACAAAATTTGTGTGCAGTCTAGAACACATTTCAACCAACACAACACTGGACAAAAGACGGCCGATCGGTCGGCCAACAATCGGTGCGTGTGTATGGGGCTTTACTGACAATTGCACCGTTGTGCAACGCTGTACCCAAACAAAATTTATGTCCTTTTTTTCCCCACAAATAGAGCTTTCTTTTGGTGGTATTTGATCACCACTGCATTTTTTAATTTTTTATAAACAAAAAAAGACCGACAATTTTGAAAAAAAAAAAAACAATATTTTTTATTTTCCGCTATAAAACATATCCAATAAAAACATGTAAAAAATCAAATTTCTTCAAAAATGTAGGCCAATATGTATTCTGCTACATGTTTTTGGTAAAAAAAAATCTCAATAAACGAATGTTGATTGGTTTGTGCAAAAGATATAGCATCTATAAACTATGGGATATATATTGGAGTTTTTATATATATTTATTTTTTTACTAGTAATATCAGCGATCAGCGACTTATAGCAGGACTGAGATATTGCGGTGGACATTCGGACACTAACTGACATTTTTGACGCTTTGCCTGGAACCAGTGACACTAATACAGTGATCAGTGCTAAAAAATATGCACTGTCACTGTACTAATGATAGCAGGGGTTAAACAACTAGGGCAATAAATCAGTCAATCAATCAGGGTTAAATGTATGCCAGCCATTGTTTTAGTGTACTGTGGGAGGCGCTTTTAGTAGGGGAAGTAATTGATTTTGTTCCCTGCAGGGAAAGAAAATCTATGACTTCCCTGCTGACAGGACAGGGCTCTGCGGCGGTAATTTATTGGCTGACACCTGCTGATTGACACCTGCTGTGTGCAATTACAGCACAGCAAGGTCGCTGGCGGTGTGCATGTGCGCCCCCTACCTAGAAGTGTCAGATCACATATCTAGTACATGATCTGGCTCAGCTGAGCCGCCTTGCCACCGTATATCTATGTTATACAATCGGTGAACATACAGGAAAACATAATGGTGAGTCAATGGAAGCCTCATCATTGGAAGCCTCAGTGAGCACTAGTCCTCACGGTTTGGTTATACTTTTATTTGACCATTAACCACTAATTATCATCGGTGACTCTGTCACCAGATCATTAATTTCAGCAGAAACCTTCCTATGAGTGCTGAGTTTTCTTGTGTTACGTTTTTAGTGTGAGGCCTGCTATCAGGCTGTCATGTACTGTTTTTGTATCTGTTAATATAAAATTTAATGAACAGAATAATAAAAAAAAAACCTTCCTATGAGATTATATTTGCATTTACAGATTTTATGCAAGCTACTTATCTGTAAAATCTTCCTTTGTGTAGACCTCCAAAAGCCCTGAGGCTGCTGCTAAGTGCCACCATCTTGGATGTTATGTCAGCAACTCTAGCAAAGTCAGCGCTGTCACTCTGTAGCAGGGGTAAGCAACCGCAACACTCCTGATGTGGTGAAACTACAAATCCCATCCTGCCTCTGGGAGTCATACCTCTAGCTATTGGGGTCTTGCAATGCCTAGGATTTGTTCCAAACTGCTGAAATGCCAAGGTTGCCTACCCCTGATTTGTAGTATTTCCCTTTTCACCTTCCATGGAAGCTACACAAAAGGTAATGCAGGGAGGTGAGAGGAGGGGTTGAGTAGCTGGGCCAGCACAGAGAGTAATTAGACACTCACAGAAGGGAATAGGGCTATGACTTGCATGGAGGAGGGGGCTCTGCTAGAGAATTGACTCCCCGTGAAGAAGTCTAATATTCTAGCAAGTTCAAAGGCACATTGCAAGTGAAGATAAAATTATTTATGGAAAGGAAAATCTCTGCAAGTAAACAATAAAGAGGAAGTAAACCCATTGTGTCCCCCCCCCCCCCCCCCGAAAAGTAAAAGCATACTGTGCTAGTATGCATCGCATACTATACATTATGTGACACTTACATCCATACGAAAGCCCTTGTCATCCCCGCTGGAGGCCAAATCCATTTTCAGCCATCTTCCTTCCTAGTCTGCAGAGCAGACTCCGGCTATGCTACTGGCCGGGAGCCGCGTGACGTCACTTCCGTGCATGCGTGTGGGAGCAGCCGGTCACGGCACAGGGCTCTGAAGAAACGGCATTGGCGACCTTTCCTTCAGAGCGCTTGCATTGATGACGTCATCGGCGCACTATACAGTAAATATCTCCTAAACGGTGCAAGTTTGGGAGATATTTACAGTACCTATAGGTAAGCCCTATTGTAGGCTTATCTATAGGGATAACTTACAGAGGGGTTTACAACCACTTTAAAGCCCAACTCCAGGCAATTTTTATTTTTCCCATGCAGTGGGGCTGTGCCTGCACAGCATGGGTTACCTGTTCATTTTTGTCTAGGGGTGAATACAGCTCCTTGATACTTCGATCCTCCGGAAAACGTCACTCTCCCACGTTCAACGGTGGACTGTTCCTGGTGTCTTCACGTCCAGAGCCGGTCTATGGGCGTGATGACATCAGGAACAGTCCACAGCAGGAGACCACTGCACCTGGAGGGGGGTTTAATAGACAGAAGCTGAAGGGACTGTTCTTACGTTTGGAGGATTAAGTGAGTATATCTCGGCTTTTCGTACCCCTAGACCAAAACGAGCAGTTAACCAGCACAGCCCCATGGGGTTTTAGCCTTTAAAATACTGAATTTTCCCGTGTGTTTAACTGCAAATTTTCAAGTTTGGTGACGGGATCGTTTTAAAAGATCACAGGTTCAGTTCACAAAGCTTTCACATATAGATATTAATTTTGCCATGTAACTGTCATTTTCTAATCTCATTGGACTCAGCTAAGTAATTCTCTTTTTTTCTTTTTTTTTTTTTTTTTATTAAAAATGGTTATCCTTATGTTAGCTTTTAAAAAGAAGAGGTAGTAAACTCAAGAGCAAACATTTATTTTACTGCAGCTTACCAATCTTTAGATGTGGTGGCTTCATTCATTTTCGTTTTTAGGCTCTTTGCTTTATTTTCACCTGATGATCTGGCCAGTAAGTCTGTTGTTTTTCAACCAAACACATGTTCCTGCAAATGTAGCAGTTATAGCGTTGAGATAATTAATTTACCACTGACAGGTGTGCTTATAATGATCAGCTTTTATTTATTCATGAAAAACTTTTATCCCAAAAAAGAAAAAAATGTTGCTGTAACTGCTTACAAAGGTTTAGCTGGAGTTACGCTTCAGTTTGTTAGTGTATCTAAAGCTGCTAGTGCATCTAACACTCCCCTCCCCACAAACAGACAATGCTGCGGTCTGCTGTGCCCCCTGTGCTCCTTTACCCAGAATGGGGGGCACTCTAATGCAGGTGGCTTGTTACTGGCCAGATTAGTAGGTGAAAACAGAGGAGAAAAAGCCTAAAAAAAAAAAACGAATGATGTCACTACATCTAATGATTGGTAAGCTGCAAAATATTACGTTTTGGGTTTAACCACTTGCCTACCGCTGCACGACTATATACGGCGGCGGTCAGCCCCTCCTGGGCAAAGTGACGTAGAGGTACGTCACTCGCCCACGAGCCTCTAGGGGGCGGGCTCCCACCCCCGCTCGTTCCCTGACATCCCCACGCGAGTGACCGGCGGCTCTGATGTCCGCTGATCACTCGCCATCTCCCGCAGGAGAGGGAGAAAGGCAGACGGCTGATGTAAACACAGCCGTCTGTCATTCTTCCTTAGATCATGACAGAGGCTATGCGATCCTGCTATGTAGGATCGTATGTCTCTGTTATGGTCTAACAAGCCACGCCCCTTGACAGTTAGAATCACGCCCCTAGGGACACACTTAACCCCTTGATCACTAATAAAGTTAACCCCTTCCCTCCAGTGTCATTATTACAGTAACAGTGCATATTTTTAGCACTGAATACTGTAGTAATGTCACTAGTACCCCCAAAAGTGTCAAAAATGTTAGTCAAGGGTCTGATCTGTCCACCGCAATGTTGCAGTCCCGCAAAAAAAATCGCAGATCGCCGCCATTACTAGTTAAAAAAAAAAAAACAATAAAAATTACATAGTGCCGAATCGCAAAATAGGTCCTGGTCTTTGAGCAGCCAAATCCTCCGGGGCTTAAGTGGTTAATAGCGCTTTAAGTCTCATCTTTGTGTGTGTGGTTTTTTTACAGAATGTTTTGTTGAAATGAATGAGGTTGAATTGTGTCCCTATTCACCTCTGAGGAATTTTCTGCTTATTTCCTTTGTTTGACTATGCTGAATCCCATTCTTTGCAGTTGTACCTGTTCACACTTTTATGCTTCGTCGTATGCTCTATGCCAGTGTTTCTCATCCTTTTTCTCTCAAGGCACTCTTTAACCGCTTCCATACAGAGCAGTTAGACCTCCTTCCTGCCCAGACCAATTTTCAGCTTTCAGCACTCTCTCACACTTTGAATGACAATTGCTCAGTCATGCTACACTGTAACCAAACAAAATTTGTATCTTTTTTTCACACAAATAGAGCTTTCTTTTGGTGGTATTTGATCACAACTGGGGTTTTTTTTTTCGTGATATAAGCAAAAAAAGAGCAAAAATTTTGCAAAAAAAAAAACACTTTTTTTTAGTTTCTATTATAAAATTTTGCAAAAAATTAATTTTTCTTCACACATTTGGGCCACAATTTATACTGCTACATATCTCTGGTAAAATTAACCCAAATTAGTGTATATTATTTAGTCTGTGTGAAAGTTATTGAGTCAAGAAGCTATGGTACCAATTACTGAAAATTGATCACACCAGATGTACTGATGGCCTATCTCCTTTGATGGCCCTCTCTTCTTGAGGCCCTGAAATGTCAGGACAGTACAGATACCCCCCAAATGACCCCTTTTTGTAAAGTAGACAGTCCAAGGTATTTAGTAAGAGGCATGGTGAGTTTTTTGAAGTTATAATTTTTTCCCACAATTCTTAGGAACATGAAGAAAACATTTTTTTTTCTTTTTTTTCCCAAAACGTTGTCAATTTATAAGCTATTTCTAACACATAGCATGTACACAGCATAAATACACATAAAACTTTCTTACTACCTATTACACTTTTCAAGGCCCTTGAGCACCAATACAATGGAAAAGTCCACAAAATGACCCCATTTTGGAAAGCAAACACTCCAACGTATATTCTATGAGGCATTATGGGTCCTTTGAACATGTCATTTTTTTTCCACAAGTTTTTGGAAAATGTGGGAAAAAAATAAAAACTTTTTTTTTTTACACAAAGTTGTCAATTTATAGGATATTCCTAACACATAGCATGTACATAGCAAAAATGACACCCCAAAATACATTCTGCCACTCCTCCTGAGTATTGCAATACCACATGTGTGAGACTTTTTCACAGCCTAGCCATATAGAGGGGCCCAACATCCAAGGAGCATCATCATGCATCCTAGCCACTTGCCTAGGCCTATTTTTGACATTTGGTGTTTACAAGCTAAAATCAGTTGTTTTTGCTAGAAAACTACTTAGAACCCCAAAACATTATATATATTTTTTTTTAGCAGAGACCCTAGAGAATAAAATGGAGATTATTGCAATATTTTTTATCACACCGTATTTGCGCAGCGGTCTTCCAAACGCAATTTTTTGGGGGAAAAAATTCACTTTTTTGAATTAAAAAATAAGAAACCAGTAAAGTTAGCCCAATTGTTTTCCATAATGTGAAAGATAATGTTACGCCGAGTAAATAGATACCCAACATGTCATGCTTCAAAATTGCGCACGCTCACAGAATGGTGACAAACTTTGGTACTTAAAAATCCCCATAGGCGACACTTTAAAAATTTCTACAGGTTGCTATCTTGGAGTTACAGAGGAGGTCTAGGGCTCAAATTATTGCTCTTGCTCTAACGATCGCGACGATACCTCAGATGTGTAGTTTGATCACTGTTTACATATGTGGGCGGGGTTTCCGTATGCGTTCGCTTCTGCGCGCGAGCTCACGGGGACAGGGCGCTTTAATTTTTTTTTTTTTTTACTATTTATTTTATTTATTATTTTTTATTTTTACACTGTTTTTAAAAAAAAAAAAAAAAAATTGATCATTTTTATTTCTATTACAAGAAATGTAAACATTACTTGTAATAGAAAAAGGCACGACAGGACCTCTTTTTTGTGAGATCTGGGGTCAAAAAGTCCTCAGATCTCACAAGTACACTAAAAGATAGAAAAAATAAAAAAAGAAATTAAATAAAATGAAAAAAAAAAAAGGGACATTTAAACTGGTTGCTAGGCAACGACGTTTGCCGTAGCTCCGGTCCTCCAAGACCATAGAGTCGAGTGAGGGCAAGCTTGCCCTCACTCGACATCCTGTCTGTGAGGATGTGGGACCGTATCGTTTTCCCCGCTGCCGGCGGGTCCGGTAAGCGGGGAAAAGGGCCAGAATGCGGCGGGAGGGGGGGGCACCTCTTCCGCCACCCCGGAAGGGTGATCCCGCGGCAAATCCGCCACTGGGACCACCCTTATCGGAAAGCCAACCGTCCACCGTTTAAAAAAATACCGGGTTATGGCAGCTATCTGCTGCCATAACACCGGTATTTAGGTTTAAACGGAGGACGTATATAAACCTTTTTGGACTTAGACATGGTGGCTGTATGAAGGGTGACAGGTACTCGGGTACTTTGCTGGGCAGGTGACAGGTACTCTGGTACTGATGAGCAAGTGGCAGGTACTCGAGTACTCCGATAGGCAGGTGACAGGTACTCGGGTACTCTTATGGGCAGGTGACAGGCAGGTGATAGGTACTGATGAGTAGTACTGATACTGATAGGTGATACTGATACTGTAATGATGGGTACGGATGATCAGTACTGATACTGATAGGTGATAGGTACTGATGGGTACTGATGAGTAGTGATGGGTACTGATGAGCAGGTGGCAAGTACTCGGGTACTTCTGGTGTCAGGTACTCTGATGAGCAGGTGGAAGGTACTCGGGTACTCTGATGGGTAGGTGACAGGTACTCGGGTACTCTGATGGGTAGGTGACAGGTACTCGGGTACTTTAGGGTGCACTGTAGTTGGTAACTAGTTGTTACCACAATCTCCTCCTCACACAGGATCAGTGTGTGAGGAGGAGAACACGGTGACAGCTAGTTACCGTGTTCTCTGATGACATTTGTGACCGGCTGTGATTGGACACAGCCGGTCACGTGGTAAAGAGCCAATTTTATTGGCTCTTTACCTAGATCGGGGATGGGCTCTGTCCGAGGGACGAGCCTCGTCCCCGATCGCCGTGCATTAAGGAAGGAATGAGCGGCTCACGCTGGAGCCGCTCATGTGATCGGCTGTGATTGACACAGCCGATCACGTGGTAAACAGCCAATTTCATTGGCTGTTTACCTTGATCAGGGTTGGGCTCAGTCCGAGGGACAAGCCTCACCCCCGGTCGCCGTGCTGCGCCGTCATATGACGTCCGCCCGGATCGAGAAAGGATTTGTGCCGACGTCATTTGACATGACGCGGTACGGAAGGGGTTAAAACTCTGCAAAATCTCCAGGCACCCCATTCTAAAATGTAAAAAAAGTAAACAAATAATTTTTCATATTACTGCAGCATCGACAGACATGGGACACCCAACCTTAGAGGTGATTTAATCTTCCAAAGCAAATACACTTTCCTGACAGACTCCATGGCAGCATACGTATCGGGTTTGGCCCCGCCTCCAAACCTACCCATAGGACCTCACTCCCATAAATCTTTGCTCCTGTTCAGCACACGTGTTCTTTTTTTGTCCTCCAAAGGATTACCTGATATCCTACCTGAAGATGGATTCCGGGTGATGGATGGCTCTACCTGTCGGGTATGGAGCTCTCCAATAAGCCCCAGCTGCTGCGGGGTATGGAGGAGGGGCGAAGATGTAGCAGCCTTGGCCAAAAAGCCCAGCTGCTGCGGGTGGCCGGTACCCTTGAAAGAGATAAGTCCGGTGTGCATCCATCCCTGGTGGTCTGCGGTTCGTGAGTACACTCCATGGCAGCTATGTTATATGCTTATATTTGCCTTTGTTTATATGTTTTTTCTCTTACCTGGTCTTTCCTGCCTTCCCTGGTGGCTAGTGGTCCGGGGCCGGTCAGCGGTTCACTTCCTGACCGGCCGCCGGTGCGGTGCGCTACTGCGCATGTGCGGCGCCTCCAGAACGAGGCTTGGTTCTCGCGCGTGCGCAGTAAGAGCGCGGCGCATGCGCAGTGAGTTGGCGTCGGCGGCGAGCGCTGATGACGTCACCAGGCGCCATATTTAAACCCCAGAACTGTCAGCAGTGTTGTGTTTATACACACTGCTGATACTGGGTGTTCCATACTCCGCATCTGATCGGTTTTTGGACGCCTGCTGTTCGTTGCCGCTCTGCCTGCTAACCTCTGGTTCTTGGTGAGTACTGGCCCCAGTTTGGGAGCCCCCCCCCCCTCCCCCCCCCTCCTCTTTTGCTGGTTTTCTGACATTGCTGTCCGGCTCATTCTTGTAGGTCAGCATCAGAATGGAAGCTACTTTGCCCTCCGGTGGTCAGCCCGCCCCTAACAGGTATTTGGGGCTTCTTAGTGGGGCTGTGGGTTATAGGGGGTGGGGGTAGGAACTCAAGTGTTCCTAGCTTCCTGTCTGTTTTTTCTGTTTTTTCTCTTGTTCACAGCCCTCCTCGTTCAGAGACTAGGCACTCTTCTCAAAGAAGTGAAAGACGCTCAAGCTCTCGCCACCGGCACTCTACAGGAAAGTCCCGTTCGGGCTCACATCATCAAAAATCATCTACTTCAGCCAGCCACGCACGGAGACCTGACAAAGCAGGTTGCAGAGGCTGTGGCGCTAGTGTCCCGGAGAGGAAGCTTTTCTGTGATAGATGTTTCTCCCAGGCTGCGGGAGAAAGGGATACTTCCGATCAGCGCATTGAGGCTTTGGTCAAGAGAGTGGTTAAGGACTCTTTGGCAGAGTTGGGTGTCAGTCGTTCTCAAGACACTGCAACGGCTTCCCCAAGCCCCTCCCCTGTAGCACTACAGGTACAGGAAGATTTCGAGTCAGCCCACACAAGCCATCAGTCGATGCTCTTGTCAGGTAGCGACTCTGAAGATGAGGATCCCTGCTTGGGTTTTGAATATACCTTGGTGCCTTCCCTGGTTAAAGCGGTCAGAGAGACCTTAAATTGGGAGGAGTCAGCTGTTCCCCCTCCCAAGCAGAAGAAGTACTTTAAACAGCTCAATAAGGAGCGTGTTAATTTTCCCTTCCTGGGAGAGTTGGGTGAAATCATCTTGGAGGAGTGGAAAAAGGTGGAACGAAAGAATGCCTTAGTATCCAAGATGGCTAAACTTTACCCCTTCAAAGAGGATGATGTGAAACATCTTGAGTCCCCTCCCCTAGTTGACGCAGCAGTCATGAGACTGGTCAAGCACGTGACCCTTCCCTTAGAGGATACGGTCTCATTTAAAGACCCGTTGGACCGAAGGATGGACTCTGATTTGAAGAGAATCTACCTTACAGCAGGTATGGCCTGTAAGCCAGTCCTGGCTTTGGCTGCTCTATCCAAAGCCATGGAGTCTTGGGCTGATGTGGTAGACGAATCGGTCAGATCGGTTTCGGAGGAGGTGGCCAGAAGCGCTCCAATCCAGGAGCTTAGGCTGGGCGCGTCGTTCCTTGGGGAGGCTTCCATAGACTTGATCCGTCTATTGGCAAGAGTTATGCTGTCCTCGGTCACAGCTAAGAGAGCTCTTTGGCTCCGCCCTTGGGTGGCGGATCCGGCATCAAAGCAAGTTTGGTGCCGTATTCCCTTTGAGGGGTCCTCCCTTTTCGGGAATAAACTGGACGAGGCCATAACCCGGGCTACAGGCGGTAAGTCTGGGTTTCTTCCCCAGGATCGGCGCCAGTTCAACGTCAAGAAAGGACAGCCTACCAGAAAATTTGTGCCTGACCGGGCCAGGGAAGCTCGTTCTTATAGACCTGGTCGGGAGTTCAACCGGAACTGGAGATCCAGACAGTCTTCCAGGAAGACGACAAAGAATGTCTCCTCTGGGGACCGCGAGCCCACTAAGTCCTTTTGAAGGTGGGCCCGCTCAGACATGTCGGGTGGGTGCACGTCTACGCTCCTTCCGACATGTCTGGGCGGCTTCGATTCAGGACCCCTGGGCCGTCAGGACGGTGTCTTCAGGCCACAAGTGGGTCTTCAAGGAGAGGCCAGGCTCAAGGTTCCTGCCTACTGCCATACCATGTCTAGAAGAAAGGCGTCAGATTTTGTTTTCTTACGTCGAAGCTCTCATTGTTCAAGGGGCTGTCATCTCCGTTCCAGAGTCAGAGCGAGGCCAAGGAATATATTCTCCGCTCTTTCTGGTCCAAAAGAAGAACGGATCATGGAGACCAGTAATAGATTTGACCTTCTTGAACAAATTCATAAAAAAAGAAAGGTTCAAAATGGAGACCCTGTTGTCCATACAGCAGTCAGTCCAGCCGGCAGATTGGATGGTGTCCATCGACTTGAAAGACGCCTACTTTCATGTCCCTGTGGACGAAGATTTTCAAAGGTTTCTCCGGTTCGAAGTGGGAGGATTACATCTTCAGTTTATCTGTCTCCCATTCGGGCTCTCAACATCTCTACGGACCTTTTCAAAAATCTTATTGGCCGTGGTAGCCCTACTGAGATTGAAAGGTATCCGTCTTCACCACTATTTGGACGATCTACTCCTGTTGTCCCAAGACAGAGACCAACTATTAGTTCATCTGGAGCAGGTCGTGTCCACTCTCCAGAAGTTTGGTTGGTTACTCAACAAGGAGAAGAGTCACCTGATTCCAACTCAGTCCCTGATCTACTTGGGCGCTCTGTTCGACACAGAGAAGGCGACTATCTCTCTTCCAGAGGAAAAGATAGGGACTCTCCGAGACAGGATTCGCTTTGCCCTCTCATCCTCTCATCTTCAGGCACGTCAATGTCTGAAGGTGATCGGGACTATGGTCGCAGTAGTCCCCATGGTGAAGTGGGCCCTGTGGAGGATGAGACCCTTTCAGAAGGGATTCCTTCAGCAATGGGATACGTGGCATCTGGATCAACGCATCTTCCTAACCCCTTCAATGAGAGCGAGTCTTCCTTGGTGGCTATGCAGAGACCACCTGCTGAACTGCCACTCTCTGAAACCAGCTCCGTGGGTAGTGGTTACCTCGGACGCCAGCAACATAGGCTGGGGTGCCCACTGTCTGTCGGAGGTGGCACAGGGCAGGTGGGAGTTTTCCACTCGAGGAATAGTATCCAACATACTAGAACTCCGAGCAGCATTCCAAGCTCTTCGAGCATTTGCTCACCTGACAAAAGACCAACCTGTCATGCTGCGCCTGGACAACACCTCAGCAGTGGCATACATCAGGAAACAAGGGGGTACACGCAGCTGGTCCCTATTGAGGGAAGTGGAGCCGATTATGTCCTGGGCACAGAAAAATCTCTCGAATCTTTCAGCGGTTTATGTTCCAGGAGTCCAGAATGTCAAAGCAGACTTCTTGTCCAGAGTGGATCTGGACAACAACGAGTGGTCCCTTCACAAGGAAACGTTCGACTGGATCCTAACATTGGGGTTTTCTCCAGAGGTAGATCTCTTCGCCTCCCCCTGCAATCACAAACTGCCGAAGTACTACTCAAGATTCAGAGATCCACAAGCATCAGGGATAGATGCACTCTCGGATCAGTGGAGATTCCACAGGGCATACGCCTTCCCACCAATTCCGATTGTGTTGCAGTTCCTTCGGAGACTCAGGTCGGAGCCAGTGGAGGTAGTGGCGGTGATTCCCTTCTGGCCGAACAGGCCATGGTTTCCCCTTCTGACACTACTCAGTGTCCAAGATCCAATCCCGCTACCCTTCAGACCGGACCTGTTGTCCCAGGGGTCTGTACTCCATCCATGCCCAGACCGTTTACATCTCAAGGTCTGGATGTTGAGAGGAGGAGGTTACAGGCTTTAGGCTGTCCAGAAACGGCAATCTCGACATTACTTAGTGCTAGAAGAAGCTCAACGAACAGGGTGTATCAGAGAATCTGGGAAAATTTTCTGCACAACTGAATACAAGGCCTGATCCTCAATCTTCAATTAAGATCCAGGATGTATTGAGCTTTCTCCAATCAGGACTGGATTTGCCTCTGTCAGTGAGTTCGCTCAGAGTCCAGGTCTCGGCTATTTCTGCTTTTACAGGGATCTCCTGGGCCACTCATGCCCTAATTCGTCAGTTCTTCCAAGGGGCAGTGAGAATCAGACCTCAGAGAAAACCCAGGTTTCCCAAGTGGGATCTGCCACTAGTTCTGGATTTCCTGGCGAGTCAAATTCAAGACATGTTTGATTCTTTGACCATAAGAGAGCTTACACTGATAACAGTGTTTCTGGTGGCTATAACCTCAGCAAAAAGAGTGTCGGAAATTGGGTCCTTTGGGACACAAGAGCCTTTCTTAACCTTTTTTCCTGACAGAGTGGTGCTCATCCCCATGCTGGATGCGAGACCAAAAAGGACCTCTGTCTTCCATGAAAACATAGAAACAGTATTACCAACCTTTAGACAGGAAGAGGAAGAATCTTCGGTTCATCCGCTGGATGTTGGAGAGTGTATTAAGAGATATTTAAATGCCACTTCCTCTTTCAGAAAATCAGAACATCTTTTCGTTACCTTTTATGGAAAAAACAAAGGTTCAAGAGCCTCGACGAGATCCATTTCCTCTTGGATCATCCAGACCATCCAGTGGGCTTATAGGGCTAAGGGCTTGACCCCTCCAGCAGTAGTTACAGCTCATTCGACGCGGAGCATCTCTACCTCCTGGGCAGTATCCAGACATGTGGCTCCTGAAGTCATTTGCAGAGCAGCATCGTGGTCCTCTATTAACACTTTCTTATCCCATTACTGTGTTGAGCCAGCGGCTCTTTCTTCTGTGAATTTTGGTTTGCAAGTCCTGTCTGTTTGACAAAATGCATTAAAACTTTTCTGTTCAGCACCTGCCCACCCTGTGTGTACGGCGAGTTATTTCCCGATACGTATGCTGCCATGGAGTCTGTCAGGAAAACGGAAAATTTATATCAAATACTTACCGTAATTTTCCTTTCCTGATGGACTCCATGGCAGCAGGAGTTCCCTCCCGGATTTCTGTGGAGGATAGTTACAGAACACGTGTGCTGAACAGGAGCAAAGATTTATGGGAGTGAGGTCCTATGGGTAGGTTTGGAGGCGGGGCCAAACCCGATACGTATGCTGCCATGGAGTCCATCAGGAAAGGAAAATTACGGTAAGTATTTGATATAAATTTTCCGTTTTTGTACACTGCTACTGATTAGTATTCCAGGGTTTTTTTTCTCTCCCTCATTCAGCTAATGTGACCCTAGTGCTGACAGGGAGGGCAAGGGGAGGATCAAACAAGGATGCAATGCAGGCGTCCTACTTCCTCCTTATCTGATTACATTATTGGTTGTTACCACACCAGTGGCTACAAGGTTGTAATGCAGGGATGGGGAACATTTTTTCTGCCAAAGGCCACTTGGGTATTTATAAAATCAGTCGGGGGCCGTACAAAATTAGCAACTAAAAAATGTGCCTGTTATAGACTAGTTGGTGAAACATTTAATTAACTCACCCCTAATGTGATGGCTGCAACTGCTTCTCTTTGGTGAGATGTGTGATGTTAGCTGGTATTGATGATGTTGCTACTCGCAACTGCTTTTCCAGGAGCGCAGTCGACTCTTTGTGGTGGTAAGTTTTAAAAAGAACTGCTGGTGGGTACTGCTGGTGGGTATAGCTGGCTGGTACTGCTGGCTCAGGTTGGTACTGCTGGCTTGTACTGTGCTGTGGGTACTGCTGGCTCAGGCTGGTACTGCTGTGGGTACTGCTGGCTCAGGCTGGTACTACTGTGGGGACTGCTGACTCAGGTTGGTACTGCTGGCTCTGGCTGGTACTGCTGGCTCTGGCTGGTACTGCTGTGATTACTGCTGGTTCTGGCTGGTACTGCTGGTTCTGGCTGGTACTGCTTGCTTTTGCTGGTACTGCTGACTCTGGCTGGTACTGCTGGCTCTGGCTGGTACTGCTGTGTGTGCTGGTGGCGGGAAATGCTGGCTAGGAGAAGTTTAGCGGCGCCGCGCTGGATAAAGAGGCAATGTTTCCTGTATTGGTCACAGGCGGAGTGCATTTGATATCACTCTGCCTGTGACTCACTCAGACTGTCAGAATGGAGCCGGAACTATACAGGAAGCATCGACTCCGTTTTTGACAGATCAGCTGAGAGACACAGACTCAGCTGCACGTGGTGCCGGACCAGATGACTTCACGGCCCGTGGCCCATAAGTTCCCCACCCCTGTTGTAATGGGTGCACAGTGATGTGTAATGAAGACAGCTTCAATCCACCTGCTTGTTTGTATGCAATTTTTGGGCACCTTTTTGGCATTTTGCCCTAGGTGAAAAAAACCCAAAGGCATCCTGGTTGAAAAAGGCCACTTTATGCCCTACCCGCAAAAAAGTACATGAGCATTTTTGGCGCTTATTCAATGTTTTTTTATCCCATAGTCCTTAATCTGTAAGTGCCGGTTCACACTGAAGCGGCACGACTTCGGGGGCGACCTGTGAAGCCGCGTGCACCGCGACTTCGGCGCGACTTGCACGGACTTCATAAAATCAATATCTATGCAAGTCGTTCCAGGTCGCCCCGAAGTAGTACAGGACCCTTTTTCTAAGTCGGAGCGACTTGTGTCGCTCCTATTAGAACCGTTCCTGTACCACACAATGGACCGCGACGGTGCACGACTTGTCAGGCTGACCAAGTCACCTGACAAGTCGTACTAGTGTGAACCGGCACTTAATGTGTGATACACAATTAAAGTGATACTAAACACTGTTTCATTTACATTGCCCCTTCTATTTCTCTGAATGGATGATGGCACTGTAATTATTATTAAAATAATAAAAAAAAATCTACCCTTTTCCTAATTGATCTAGCTGTCACATGACCCAGATCATTCCCAGCCTGTCTGCAGGGAAACATAAGCACGAGGAACTTTTAGTCCTCTGCTGCTGGTCACATGTTTAAAATATAAAAAAAAGCAGTTTGGAATACAGTGTAAAAATAAATAATTTAAATCAATAAACTGTTTTAAATTGTCATACAAATATTTATTTGAAATCAAGTCTTTGTTTTATTTAATTTTTTTAAACAGGTGTGTAAAAATATGAGTGAGCGCTCCAAACAAGGAAAAAAAACAGCTAGCACAAAGTAAGGTAATCAGCCAACCTTATATGCAGATATAAAAAGTGCACCGCTAGGAAATTCTAAATACAAATAATAGCATGCATAAATGAAATGCTGGAATTCATAATCCTAAAATTAAAAAAAAATAACGTAAATATGACCAATAGTACATTAAGCAATTTACATGGAAAGTATAAAAAAATGTAGTAATCTCACTCCAAAGGCTACTGATCTGGCTCATGGACTTGGTGGCGTGATGTCAGCATGTACAGGCCCCACCCAGCACGTTTCGTGCGCATACACCTCCTCAGGGGACCCGCCTCTGCCTTTTTTTTTTTTTTTGGCAAAAGCATGGTGTGGGTGGATTTTTGCCAGTCACTAGCTGTGTCATGCCTCTCCAGCCTGTGTCTTAGAATAAGAGAGAGGTGAAGTCTCCATGAATCTACATGTAATATCCCACTCCCATTGTGTTTAGCCGGTAAGTGAACATGGAGGAAGTTTTTGGTTGGTGTCAGGAAAACTTGTCAGAAGTGATTCATGTTGATAGCAGAGGAATGAAGCAGTAGACTCTTCCTGAAAAGACAAGTACACACTATAGTATAAAGGGATATGCTTTGTTCATATTTCATGTCTGAGGTTTACAACCGTTTTAAACAGCATGATCTTTAATGGCAAGTCTTTTGATAATTAATAATGTATTTTTTAATATTGCAGGTAACTTGAAAGTATGTCTGGAAATAAAGGCAGAACAAAGAAAAAGCCAATTGCAATCGACACTTCGAATGACAGCCTTCCTGTACGGTCTTCAGTGCGGCAGGTATCAAGTCTTTAATGCTGTTCAGTAAACTATATGTGAGCCATTAGAAATCCATTTCTAGCAGTGATCTGTACTCACCAGTACAGTAATGTGAATTGGAAGGATACTGTTACACAGTATCATGTTGCCGATGTTAGGTTGGTAAATACTATGTTAACTTTGGAAACATTCCCCAATGAACCCACGAATCAGTAAGCACATGAACAACAGTTGTTGTCTGAATAGAGCAGAACTTGTTACTTGTGGGAAATGTGTTCTGGTTAATTTCTATTAAAGCGGTTGTATACTCAGAAAAAACAAAAACAAACCCTGCAGGACAAAGGCATAATGAGCTAGTATGCGATCTAGTATGCATCGCATTCTAGCTCATTATGAAATACCGTATTTTCCGGCGTATAAGACGACCCCCCTAATTTTCATCTACCAGTAATACTTATACTTAGGTTACCTTGGAGATATTATACTCGGCGTATAAGACGACCCCCCATTTTTGGGGGATTTTTTTGAGGTTCAAAAGTAGTCTTATACGCCAGAAAATACAGTACTTACCTTAGAACGAAGCCCTGGCATGGTAGTCTGGACAATGGATGAAACATGTAATGCATGCGCAGAGAAAACAGATGTTATTTGGATGGTTTCAGAGGTCATTGTCTCCTATCTGAATCTTGAGAAAGAACACTGTTGGGTTGATTTACTAAAACTAGAGAGTGCAAACTCTGGTGCAGCTGTTCATGGTAGCCAATCAGTTTTCTAATTTCAGCTTGTTCAAATAAGCTTTGACAAAAAAAAAACTGGAAGCTGATTGGTTATTAGAAATAGTAAAAAAATGGTGTGTTTGTTCAACCTGTGAGATTGGTTTGTATGCAAAACCAACAATAATAGTTTATTTTAACAGCAATAATATAAAGCACCTGCCACCGTTCATGCCCAAAAACCATTAATCTGTTTGTCAGTCTATTGCTGTAAACATAAAAAAATCTTTTAAATAATGTGAATCACACAAAAATAGGAAAAGTCCACACAATAAAGTCCAAAATGAAATAATAATTTGATGTGTATGGGTAATATGTAGCATACCAGAATGTTTGTCAGTGAGCCTTGCCTAATGTAGTTTACACTTAAAGAATAAGTTTACCTTTTGAAAAAAATAAAAATAAATACACATTTTTTACAGGTTAAAAAAAAATGTGCATTTCTTAAATATCATCATGTCGCGGGTGCAGTGCCAGGCTCTTGCAGACTCTCAGTACAGATGTCTGCCCATAACTCCTGTATGGGCAAACAGTTACTGAGTTGCAGGAAGATCAATGAACCACAGGAGCACTCATCAGCACCCTCGAAGTTCATTGAGAACTACAAGCTGTAAACTGCAATGGAAGATGGTACTTGTAGTCTGTTCGTTCTCAGGAAACTATTAATGAATAATGTGGCCATGTGGGGGGAGCCTGGCACAACCTCACTGTTTTCAAATTGTGACAGCGGGTATGGGAAGATCCCCCGCCCGCTGTCACAGGGAAGGGGGGGATTGGGGGAGGAGCGGATGCTGAACATGTAACACCTTAAATACAGATGTAACATGTTCAGAAAGGTGAATTTAACCTTTAACACATTTATATATTTTATATTCATTCAGCAATAAATTATATCTAGAGGTAATCTCCTTATTGTGAACACTTAGTATATGTAACATGTACGTTCATTTTCTATTCTCCTGTGTTCAGGTGAAGAAGAAGGCAAGCGATGCACTAGATGATGATGAGGATTTCTTAGAGAAGAAATACAGGAAATGTGAAAAGGCAGGATGCACAGCAACATGTCCAGTTTGCTTTGCTAGTGCTTCTGAAAGGTAGGCAGATGTTTGTTTTTATGTAGGCTTTTGTGATTGAATGTAAATGAGTATTTACCATTTGCAGCCAGCGGGTGGTGAATATGATACAACAGAGCCACCTAATTACCAGGCTGATTTTCTGTCATTCTGTGAATAGCTTATTCGGGGATTGTGCTTGTATAGCATATATGGTCGGATACACATAGCTGAATGAGGAAGGAAATATCCCTTGTTTCCCTTCTTTTCTCCCCTATCCTCAAAGAGTTTGGACACTGTACTATTTCCTGTTTATAATAGTGAACTTTCATTCCTCGGGAGTAACCCAAGAAGTGTTTAGGATTGCTTATGGGCATGCGTGTATCCCTAAAAGTGAGCCTAATGTGAATGAATTTAGCTCAACCTTCACATCCTATTAAACCGTTGTTAATTTGGAATTCTGTCCAACTTAGCTAAACAGAGAGGTGTTGTATATCTAATATAATATATAAGACAGCCCTCAAATTTTCCACTCGCCTGCTCGCTCTTTGTGAGCATAAAATAAATGAGGGCGAGTTTGGGGCTGCCTCAAGAGCCGTTCTCCCACCAATCACCCAGGGGAAGAGAAAGGAGAGAAAGAGGAAAGCCGGTAAGATAACCACAGAGCTGTAACAGCTTTCATTTGTATTGCCAGGTGCTCGCCATCGCACACAGCACCGCCTCCTGGCCTGGCTCCTTTAATAGACAGAACACTGGTCCAATGCTGGGACGTGTAATGTCTATCATAGGAGCCTATCCAGGAGGCGGAACTGTGTGTGATGGCGAGCGCCCGACAGTTCAAATGAAAGCGGTTACAGTGGGGCGATCCCAGCTCTGTGATTATCCGGCCGGCTTTCCTCCTCCTGTCCTCTCTCTTTTCCTGCACTGGTGAGGTTGCATTGACGGGCACAGGTGAGGTTGCATTGACGGGCACAGGTGAGGTTGCATTGACGGGCACAGGTGAGGTTGCATTGACGGGCACAGGTGAGGTTGCATTGATGGCACAGGTGAGGTTGCATTGATGGGCACAGGTGAGGCTGCATTGAGGGGCACACGTTAGACTGCATCTATGGGCACAGGTGAGGCTGCATTAATTCGCACAGATGAGGCGGCATTGATGGGTACTGATCAGGCTGTATTGATGGGCACAGGTGAGGTTGCATTGATGGGCACAGGTGAGGCTGCATTGAGGGGCACACATTAGACTGCATCTATGGGCACAGGTGAGGCTGCATTAATGGTCACAGGTGAGGTGGCATTGATGGGCACTGTTCAGGCTGTATTGATGGGCACAGGTGAGGTTGCATTGATGGACACTGGTGAGGCTGCATTCATGGGCACTGGAGAAGGGGCATTGATGAACACAGGTGAGGCTGCATTGCTGGGCACAAATGAGGCTGAATTGATGGGAATTGAACAGGCTGCATTGATGGGCACAGATGAGGCTGCATTGATGGGCAGAGATGAGGCTGCATTGATGGGCAGAGGGGAGGCTGCTTTGATGGGCACAGGGGAGCCTGCATTGATGGGCACAGGGGAGGCTGCATTGATGGGCACAGGGGAAGCTGCATTGATGGGCACTGATCAGGCTGCATTGATGGGCACTGATCAGGCTGCATTGATGGGTACAGGTGAGGTTGCATTGATGGGCACAGGTGAGGTTGCATTCATGAGAACTGGTGAGGTTGCATTGATGGGCACTGCTGAGGTTGCATTGATGGGCACTGCTGAGGTTGCATTGATGGGCACTGGTGAGGCTGCATTGAAGAGTACTGGTGAGGCTGCATTGAAGAGTACTGGTGAGGCTGCATTGAAGAGTACTGGTGAGGCTGCATTGAAGAGTACTGGTGAGGCTGCATTCATGGGCACTGGTGAGGCTGCATTCATGGGCACTGATGGGAACTGGTGAAGCTGCACTGATGGGCACTGGTGAGGTTTCACTAATGGGCACTGATAAGCTTCACTGATGATGCTGCACTCATGGGCACTGATGAGACTGCACTGATGGGCACTGATGAGACTGCACTGATGGGCACTGATAAAGTTGTTATTATTATTTATTTTTGTAACTTCTGCATTAATGCAAAAACATTGAACAGTGTCATTTTATGAGATAATTTATGAGGGCGTGTTTAGGGGCGGAATTAGGGTGGGGCAGGGTAGGGGTTGGGTGGGGCAACTGGTGGCAAGTAACCCTTGGCTAGTAGCTCAGGACTTGAAATTTTGAGCCCTGATATAAGATAACATAAAATCATCTAATACATAAATTGGCCATGGATGGATTGAAATTCCACCAGTTCAGCAGGAACCAGCTGAATTTCAGTTCATGTGTGGGCACCCCTGTTTGACAGAAGTTGATTGTTATATCGACTTTTGTCAAATGGGAATGTAGGAAAACTTTTGTCATTTGGTGGCTGCAGCTGCTGATGAGTGTATTTGGACAACTGAGATTCCTGCTGTCAAAATTCAAACCTTAGAATTCATAAAGACTGATGCGGACCAATTATGTGAAAATGTCTCTTCTGGATTCTAAAAGTGGTGTAGAATGTGCTAAATTCATGTACCTGTCTAGAACTTGTACTTGTACTTGAATGTGGCGTAGGAAACTTAGAATAGGCAGCCGCATACCTCAACGGGATACCAAAAAGACTTCTTAATTTTAATGTGGACAGATGATGTCACAGGAATAAACGGAAGGTTAACATGTTTCACACATCCTGTGCTTAGTCATATGACCTTATACCCAAATGTTAACCTTTTTGTTTTATTCCTGTGACTGCATCTGTCTACATTAAAATAATGAAGTTTTTATTCTCTGCCTAGTCTTTTTCTCTGCCTAGTGTCCTACTCCTGTAGGGTGCAGTATAACCCTACGGTCAAGAAGATGAAGAGCTGTGTCCGTCAATCAAGGAAAGAGAAAAGCGAGATTAACGCCAGAAAAGTGATGCAGCAGATTTATTAAATTCCCCTCATGGTCTCAGTAGGGGAAATTCCTTTATCCACCTCATTTGTGTGGATGGAGGAATCTGTTTGACCATCTATGGCAGTAATGGCGAACCTTTTTGAGCCCGAGTGCCCAAACTGCAACAGGTGCAAGAGCAGCGTGCCAGAGGTAATGTGACTGCATCCAAAGGAGGGGGGTTGGACAGAACTCCGCTCACCCCACCATATATCTGATCCCCGGGAGGAGATCACACATGGCTTGCTACAGTAATGGCCCCTCCCGGAGTCCCCGCCTTCCCCGGCAGGTGCAGCGCTCGCTCCCCATCCTCCAGGGGCAGCAGTGACACCCAGCACTGCTCAGACTGCTCAGAGAACGAGGGGGGACTGAGAGAGAGAGAGGGGTGTAAGAGAGAAGGGTACTGAGAGATGGGGGAGGGTTGAGACAGAGGAAAGTGAGGAGGGAGATAAGAGAGAAAGACCCTTAGCTCTGTCCCTATTTGCAGTAGCTTCTCTGCCCCCCCCCCCCCAGTCTCTGTCTGCAGGTAGGTCTGTGTATGATCATGTCTGGTACCTTCCATGCCAGTCTCTGTGTGCTCTCTGTTCCTTCTGGCGTCTTCCCTTGTAGGCTGTGCCTCTTGCCCATACTCATCTTTCAGGCCCCCAGTCAGCCTGTACTCCTGGCCTCACTGTTTGTGTTTTAGCAGAGGGGAGTTTTGAGGAGGAGTTCAGGTTCTGGAGAGCACTGGGGATGCTGCCCCCGCTGCCCGCCTCTTCGGGGGTCAAGGTGGTAGTGAAGCTTTTTTACGCTCTCCGGGCTTATCTCTTCATCTACCCTGTGGAGGCTGCGGGACAGCCCACTCACCCGCCTTGTGCAGATAGATTCCCACACTTCGCCCACACCGCTGTTTGCTGCCGCTCTCCCGCCGCCACGAGCCTGGACTCTCCATGGATCTCCCTCTACCCCTGCGATCACCAGACTACTCGTGTGCCCACAGAGAGGACTCTGCGTGCCAGCTGTGGCATGCGTGCCATAGGTTCGCCATCGCTGATCTATGGTCTGCTTTACATTTGATCAACTTATCCAGTGTTCAAATAATATTAACAGTGGATTCAAGAAAGAATTATTCTATTTGTTGGCTTGAGTAAATTACTTAACCGTAACCACTTCCATTCCCGACACTTTCACCCCCTTCCTGCCTAGTCTAGTTTTTAGCTTTCAGGGCTGTCACACTTTGAATGACAATTGCTTGGTCATGCAACACTGTACCCAGATGAAATTTTTAGCATTTTGTTCACACAAATAGAGCTTTCTTTTGGTCGTATTTATTATTATTATTACCACTTGGCTTTTTATTTTTGCAAAATAAATGAAAAAAGACTGAAAATTTAAAAAAAAATGTAATTTCTGTTATAAAATTTTGCAAATAATCTTTCTTCATAAACTTAGGCTAAACTGTATTCTCCTACATTTCATTGGGGAAAGTAACCAAAATCAGTGTTTATTATTTTAGTTCATTTTTAGAAAATAAAAAAATAAAAGTTTTTTACAATTTTTTTTTTTTTTTTTTTTACCTACTGTAACCAGTGCAGTACAAAGTCATTATATAACTGGAATGGCGGTTATAGGGACACTGACTGGTGACAGTATGTGAAAAACAGAAACAACATTTTTTATAATTTTTTTTTTTTTCTTTTTCAATTTGTTTTTCTTCATTACATTTTTTTACTTTATTTTTTTATTTTTTTTTTCTTTTACGATTTTTTTTTTTTAACACATTTTGACCGGAGCATTACAGTGTTAACATAGTAACACTGTACTACTCTGGGGAAGTGATCAGTGAATTTCACTGGTAAAATCAACCATTTTTACTAAATGAAATTGATTTATTCAGTGTGTATTGTGATTAGCTGTGATTGGCCACAGCTAATAACATGGTACAGATGGGCTATTTTTGGCCTTATCTGTACCATGTGATTACTGTGACCAGCTAGCAACACAATTGTATACAATAAATCGTGTACAATTCTCATGTGATCTGCTGTGAATGGTTACAGCAATCACATGGTACTGGCAGCAGGCCGGTACACTAATCAGTCATCAGTTGGAAACAGTGTCTTATATTGTTCTTGCATGATCTGCATGCCACAAAACTGTAACAAAAAAAATGTACCTCAATTAATAGTAATTTCACAACTTTAATTTCAGGTGTGCTAAGAATGGTTACACATCAAGGTGGTATCATCTTTCCTGTGGGGAGCATTTCTGCAATGAATGCTTTGACCATTACTATAGGAGGTATGTGCCGAGTTTCATTTTTCAGTTATTTTTTAAATTTTTGCATAATACATGTGTGATTAAAGAGCTTTGGTTCAATGGATATTGCTGCTGCCTTGTGGTAATGGGTTAACGAGTTTGGTTTATACCACTGCTGGAACGATAAAGGGGCACGTACAGTGCATCCGGAAAGTATTCACAGCACTTCACTTTTTCTACATTTTGTTTTGTTACAGCCTTATTCCAAAACAGATTAAATTCAATATTTTCCTTACAATTCTACAAACAATATCCCATAATGACAATTTTAAGAAGTTTGTTGAAATCTTTGAAAATATATTAAAAATAAAAAACGAAAAAAATCACATGTACATAGGTATTCAATCAAAGCCTGTGCCATGACACTCAAAATCCACCTGTGGTAAGTTCAGTTGATTGGACATGATTTAGAAAGGCACACACCTGTATATACAAGTAATCACAGTTAACAGTGCATGTCAGAGCACAAACCAAGCCATGAAGTCCAAGGAATTGTCTAGATCTCCGAGACAGGATTGTATTGAGGCACAGATCCGATGAAGGGTACAGAAAAATTTCTGTAGCGTTTAAGGTCCCAACGAGCACAGTGGGCCCCATCATCTGTAAATGGAAGAAGTTTGGAACCACAAGGACTCTTCCTAGAACGGGCCAACTGGCCAAACTGAGTGATCAGGGGAGATGGTCCTTAGTCAGGGTGGTGACCAAGAACCAGATGGTCACTCTGACAGAGCTCCAGCATTTCTCTGTGGAGAGAGGAGAAACTTACAGAAGAACAACCATCTCTGCAGCACTCCACCAATCAGGCATGTATGGTAGAGTGGCCAGACAGAAGCCAATCCTCAGTAAAATGCACATGACAGCCTGCCTGGGTTTGCCAAAAGGCACCTAAAGGACTCTCAGACCATGAGAAACAAAACTCTCTGGTCTGATGAAACAAAGATTGAACTCTTTGGCCTGAATTGCAAGCATCCTGTCTGGAGGAAACCAGGCACCACTCATCACCTGGCCAATACCATCTCTACAGTGAAACATGGTGGTGGCAGCATGATGCTGTGGGGATGATTTTCATTGGCAGAAACTGGCAGACCAGTCAGGATCTTTGGAAGGATGAATGCAGCAATGTATAGAGGCATCCTTGATGAAAACCTGCTCCAGGGTGCTCTGGACTTCAGAAAGGCGAAGGTTCATCTTCCAACAGGACAACGACCCTAAGCACAAGATAACAAATGAGTGGCTATGGGGCAACTCTGTGACTGTCCATGAGTTGCCCAGCCAGAGCCCAGTCTTGAACCCAATTGAACATCTCTAGAGATATGAAAATGGATGAGCACTGACGCTCCCCATCCAATCTGATGGAGCCTGAGAGGTCCTGCAAAGGAGAATGGGAGAATCTGTACAAATTGAAAAAAGAAACTGAAATTAAAAATAGGTGTGCCAAGCTTGTAGCATCATACTCATAAAGACTTGAGGCTGCAATTGGTGCCAAAGGTGCTTCAACAAAGTATTGAGCAAAGACTGTAAATACTTATGGACGTGATCTTTTTTGTTTTTTATTTTTAATAAATTTGCATAGATTTCAAACAAGCTTCTTTCACGTTTTCATTTTGGGGAACTTTTTGTAGAATTTTGAGGAAAATAATTAATTTAATCCATTTTTGAATAAGGCTGTAACATAACATTGTGGAAAAAGTGAAGCGATGTGAATACTTTGTGGATGCACTGTATGTCTTTTCTTTATTTATGTGAGTTCTATTTAGCTGCTCTGATTTCTATCTGTTGCAATCTGTCTAAACACGCTGAATGCCTGATGTAATGCTTTGGGCATTGTTCATGACATTTAAAAAAATTATATTGAATATTTTAAATAGAAACAAAAATTTGCCCCTGGGACTTTAAATGAATACAAAATAAGCATAATTGATACATTTATTTAACCACATCCCGCCTGCCCTATAGCAGAATGACGGCGGGAATGTGGTTGTATTATCCTGACCGGACGTCACATGACGGCGGCAGGATAATACGCTCTGCGCGCCCCCGGGGGGGGGGGGTCCAATCACGGCTGGTCACATAGTAAACAGGAAGAGCCGTTGATCGGCTTTCCTCAGTATGTGCCTGACAGGCACCAGTAAAGGAGCGGCTCCCCTGACGGGGGGGGGGGGGGGGGGGTCGGCACTGGTAATCAGATCATTGATTACCAGTGCAGACCCTCGGGGGGGGGGGGGGAGTTCCACTAGAACCACCAGGGATGACCACCCATGACCCCAGGGATGACCACCCATGACCCCAGGGATGCCCACTATGGCCACCAGGGATGGCAATCAGGACTCAGGGAGCCCCCCATTGCCCTCCCCATCAGTGCTGCCCGCCAGTGCCCTCCCTATCAGTGCTGCCCACCAGTGCCCATCATTGCAATCCATCAGTGTCGCCCACCAGTGCCGCCTATCAGTGCTCGTCAGTGCAGATCAGTGCCGCCTATCAGTGCCCACCAGCGCTGCCTATTAGTGCCCATCAGTGCCACCTATCAGTGCCCATCAGTGCCACCTATCCGTGCCCATCAATGCCGCCTATCAGTGCCCAGCAGTGTCGCCTATCAGTGCCCACCAATGCTGCATATCAGTGCCACCCCATCAGTGCCTGCCAGTGCAGTCTCATCAGTGCAGGAAAAAACGTATTTATTTACAAAATTGTATAACATAAACAAAAAACTTTTTTTTTCAAACTTTTCGGTCATTTTTTTATTTGTTTAGCTAAAAAGAAAAAACCTTGCGGTGATCAAATACCACCAAAAGAAAGCTCTATTTGTGGAGGGAAAATGACATAAATTTGGTTTAGGTACAGTGTTGCATGGCCGCGCAATTGTCATTCAAAATGCAACAGCGCTAAAAGGGGAAAATTGGCCTGGGCAGGAAGGGGGTGAAAGTGCCCTGTATTGAAGTGCTTAAAGGTAGATACAATAGTCATCATCATTTTACATTCAATGCAAATACAATAATTCCAAAGTTTCAGATATAAATACATGATTGGAAAAAAAGGCATCCTTTATACTCTACGTGTTTCCTGAGCTACTGCTTACTTCCTCAGGAGTGGATGCACATTAAAACATATCTATAAAATAGAAACCTCAGTTTAAGAGAATATACCATAGTAAAAATTGATATCTTTCAGATTATAGGGGACACTGTTTTAAGGGACCCCATGCTTACAATCGGCTAGATTTTGATTGCCATGACAACATTCCTAGCTGTGGTGGTCGGGCATGTCTGGCCTGGGAGCTGTAGGGGTGGAACCAGGGTGAACCCCAAGGGGAAACAGATGGAAGGTGAATTCAGTGTGTGTGAAATAAAAATGTGTCCATCCATAAATATCCGAAATGATTGCTATAAAAAAGATGTAAAAAAAAAAAAAAAAAGTAGAGAGATATGTGTCTAATTATTTATAATGGCAAAGTACCGAGGTGACATATTATGGGAAGTGGGAAAAAAAAATATATTAAAAAATCAGATGGAGTGTAGAGAATGCAAGAAATAACTGTAACTAGATTAAAAAGTCAAATACAAGGATCCGTCTCCAAAAAGTGGTGAAAGAGAAAAAATATATTAAAGTGTGTCTCCATAATAAAAAAGAAAAAGAAAATCACTGCAAAAAGATTTCAATATGTATACTAAATGGTGAAAAAGTAAGCATACATTGTAAGGTACAATAAAAAACTTCTTCCCCCTTCTCAGTGTCAAACAATCAGTGCTCTCCAACATTATTTGCAGTGCAAATAGATACTCAAAAGTGGTCCATCAAAAATGAAAAATCAGTGCAAAAAGATTTCAGCATATAGATGCAATAGTGGAAAACTCTGCATACATTGTAATGTACAAACAACACTTCTCCATGTGGAGGTTCAGTCGATGACCTTTTAACAAAATTTGCAACCATATATGTAACATTTTTTAGAACAAATAAATACTCCCAAGGTCCATCAAAGAACAGCAATCATAATATTCATTAGTGCTTCAGACTAGTTTTCCAGTGCTCCATCCCATTAAGAATGTATCTTCATGTGCAAACACACAATTCCAAAACACACCTAGAAAACCTCCATGATAGTGGGTGTCTGCTCTCCTGGAGAGAAGGATCCCTTAAAGCGGTTAAAAAAAACTCATGCACATTAAGAAAAAAAAAACATCTACATGCAAATTAAGAGCATAATGTGCTAGTATGCACCTTAAAAAGAAGCCCTCCACCAGCACAATGTCACCGCTGTAGAGGCTTCCATTTTCACCTGGTTCTCCTTCCGGGTTCGCGGGCTGCAGCTGCTTGCATGGCCGAGCTGCAATAACATCACTCCTGCGCATACACAAGAGTCCCAGCCATGGCACAGAGCTCTGAAGGAACAGCACAGGTATGCTATTCCTTCAGAGCGCATGCATTGGAGCAACACTAAAAAATGTTCATGTGACAACACTGAAGAAATGACACTTTGCTACAATGTAAAGTAATGAGCAGCTTGTATAACAGTGTAAATTTGCTGTCCCCTCAAAATAACTCAACACACAGCCATTTATGTCTAAACCGCTGGCAAAAAAAATGAGTACACCCCTAAGTGAAAATTTCCAAATTGGGTCCAATTGGCCGTTTTCCCTCCCCGGTGTCATGTGAGCAGATGTGTTAAATTTGGTGTTATCGCTCTCACTCTCTCATACTGGTCACTGGAAGTTCAACATGGCACCTCATTGCAAAGAACTCTCTGAGGATCTGAAAAAAAGAATTGTTTCTCTACATAAAGATGGCATAGGCTATAAGAAGATTGCAAAGGCACTGAAACTTATTTGCAGCAAGGTGTCCAAGGCCATACAGTGGTTTAACAGGACAGGTTTCACTCAGAACAGGCCTCACCATGGTCGACCAAAGAGGTGCACATGCTCAATGTCATATTCAGAGGTTGTTTTTGGGAAAAAGACGTATGAGTGCTGCCAGCATTGCTGCAGAGGTTGAAGGGGTGGGGGGTCAGCCTGTCAGTGCTCAGACCATACGCTGCACACTACATCAAATTGGTCTGCATGGCTGTCGTCCCAGAAGGAAGCCTCTTCTAAAGATGATGCACAAGAAAGCCCTCAAACAGTTTGCTGAAGACAAGCAGACTAAGGACATGGATTACTGGAACCATGTCCTGTGATCTGATAAGACCAAGATAAACTTATTTGGTTTAGATGGTGTCAAGCGTGTGTGGTGGCAACCAGGTGAGGATTATAAAGACACGTGTGCCTTGCCTACAGTCAAGCATGGTGGTGGGACTGTCATTTTTTGGGGCTGCATGAGTGCTGCCAGAACCGGGGAGCTACAGTTTATTGAGGGAAATGAATGCCAACATGTACTATAACATACTGAAGCAGAGCATGATCTCCTCCCTTTGTAGACTGGGCCACAGGGCAGTATTCCAACATGATGACCACTTCCTTGCTAAAAAAGCTGAGGGTAAAAGTTATGGACTGACCAAGCATGTCTCCAGACCTAAACCCTATTGAGCTTCTGTGGGGCATCCTCAGACCGAAGGCGGTGGAGTGCAAGTACTCTAACATCCACCATATCCATGATGTCGTCATAGAGGTGTGGAAGAGGACTCCAAAGGCAACCTGTGAAGCTCTGGTGAACTCCATGCCCAATACGGTTAAGCAGTGCTTGAAAATAATGGTGGCCGCACAAAATATTGACACTTTGGGCCCAAATTGGACATGTTCACTGAGGGGTGTACTCCCTTTTTGTTGCCAGCGGTTTAGATATTAATGGCTGTGTTGAGTTATTTTGAGGGGACAGCAAATTGACGCTGTTATACAAGCTGTACCCTCACTACTTTACATTGTAGCAAAGTGTCATTTCTTCAGTGTTGTCACATGAAAAGATATAATAAAATATTTACAAAAATGTGAGGGGTGTACTCATTTTCGTGAGGTGAGATACTGTATGTATGTATGTACAGCATGTGTTTGTAAATATGTTAGTGTATGTACAGTGTGTGTATTTGTACACTTTGTATGATCAGAACTGATTTTCTAAGCTAACAGGACTGCTTTTTCAGGGCTCCTTCACACTAGTGGTAGAGAATGCTGCTCCACTGAAAAGCAATTCATTCTCTGATCGCTTTTCAGAGGCATTTGACAGACAGTGAGGAGGCAATATGTCACCTCCTCACTGCCTGTTTTAGTCCCTAAATGTACCATTGTTGTGCTGCAACCGCATGCAGTTGCAGCAAGGCCCCATTCATCAGTAATGCCCACCAAATGCAACAGGGGGTATAATTTCTGCCATAGCCAAAAAGCATTGTGTCTACAGCAACCCTGGCTGATTCCCCTGCAGGTAAAGAGAAAGCAGTTGGGGGTGGTAAAAACGTGGCTGTTACTTTGTTTCATGCAGGAAAACGGTTCCTGCACCATTTTTCAAAACACAGTGGCTGGGAAATCGCATAAGGTTTTTGCACCATGCAATTCCCAAGCGGTTCCCACATCTACAAATGTGTGATGGATGCGGGTGCTATTAGGAATGAATGGCAACCCCACGCGTCTGTAAAGAGCAACGCGTTTTAGCTGTGGTTGGTTGCACATGTGGGAACAGCTGCGATACCTGCAACTATCTGAATTAATGTGGACCTATCCTTAGACGGGGCTGCTCCTTGACTGAATATGCTTTCAAAGGGTGTCTCAACTGAAAAAAGGTTGAGAAACACTGCTCTAGAGAATAAAATAGTTGTTGTTCCAATTTTTAATGTTACACAATACTAGTGTAGCTGTTTATAATATACAAAAATTCTGTCAAAAACACACTAAAGTTAACTTTAGGGTACATCAATGCAATAAATGACCCAATTTCTTGGTAACATATAAAAGATGAGGTTGCACTGAGTAAATAGATACCCGGCATGTCAAGCCTTTAAATTGTGTACACCCGTGAAATGGCAAAAAAATCAATACCCTATATATAAATCCTGTATAATATTAATAGTATTAATATTTTCCATAGCTAACGATTTAAAAGCCCCTACAGGTCACCAGTTTAGTCTATGGTAGTCTTGGTGTGAAAGCAATTAAGCAGTGCTGCTATTAAATACCATCATCTGGGTTGTTTGTACTTTCAATAACATGTCTGGCTAGAAGGGTGTCGAATACAAAGCTGGAATTGAGAATGGCAACAAGGAAATATCGCTGTGGAGCTTGCCAGAGGAATGTTTATTTTCGCTGTGCCTAACATTAAGATCTGGAGAGAGAAGGTGGTCTGATTATAAATCTGGAGATATCAAAGGGAGATGGTTGAAACCCCTTAAAGGGGGCAGCGCATGGTGACCTATTTATTCTAAAGGTCAATTTTTTTCAGGTGAGCGCACAGAGTGACAATTGGTGGCACACACGCGGGAATCCCTGCATAAGAGTAACCATGAGCACTGTGGAGTTATTATTCACCTAAAATATGGACTTTGTAAAGGACTTTATTATTTTCTGTGTATTTTATTATGTACAGACAGTCCCCGGATTACAAACATCCGACTTACAAACGACTCTTACTTACAAACGGAGGAAGACAACAGGTAGTGAGAGGAAATCTATTGCTAGGAAGGGAAATTCACTCCTGTAAGAGTTATCATGGGAAAAAGGTTTCTCCACTGAAGCTTTATCACTAATCCTGGTTTTCACAACAATCCAAACTTTTCAAAATCCAATTGTCATAAGGACAGAAAGTGAGGTGAAATCTTCTGAACAGTGGCACAGACAGCAAAACAAATGTTACAGGGGTGTTAACCCTTCCATATGCCATCCAAAAAACGTAAAACAATTTTTTTGGCTGGAGCTACATTTAAAAAATGTACCTGTTCCGACTTACAGACAAATTCAACTTAAGAACAAACCTTCAGACCCTATCTTTTTTGTAACCTGGAGGACCGCCTGTTTTTAAAAATAAGTGCACTTTGCACATGTCGTGTATATAAATAAGTATTTTTTAGGGCCAATTCACACTATGTGCGGTGACAGACGTTTTGCCACATGGTAAAATGTCTGTTGCCGCAGGGGCACATGGTAAACAATTGTCCCAATCATACTGCAATGCAGTCTAGCACTGCGCTGCAGCGTGCTGCGGTAAAATGCAGACATGCTGCATTTTATTGCAGCACATGCTGCATTTTATTGCAGCACATCATCCAGAATTGCACTGCACTGTAGGCCAGTGCGGTGCACCGCGCTGTCCGACATTGCAGTCAATAAAATGTACGCTGTACAAACAGTGGGTACAGTGAGCGCGAAGTACCTTAATTTAAAGCTGCTTACACTAAGAGTTGACAATATCTTACTTAGACAAATTTAAAAAGAGTGCAGCGCTTCAGCAATCTTATAAAAAGGCTTACATATAAAAATATTTCACTATATAAACAGATTATATACAAATGTAGTACTGCAAAGTGAACTTAAAGTGCCATAAATAGTGCCAAAAAATTGGTTATTATAACGCCTATATTAAATAAAGTTCAAAAGGTGCAAAATGTATCATGAATGCAGTGTCCATTAAGTATAGTATGCAAACGGGAATGCTTCCAACTTAAATTCCTCAACAAGTGCTCCTCCGATTCCACTACCACTATGCACTCACCAGAGCTAGTAAACAAATTCACCTGATATAGTTATGTCAACACTTAGGGTCTCCTTCCTGGTCCCCACAATTACTATCCCAGTAGTGATTGGGCACATCCTGGCAGCTCGTCCTATGCAAGGAATAGCTCACCACGCGGAGCCCAAAGATTGTATAATAGTTTAGTATGTTTTTTTTTTTTTTGTTGAAAGGCATACAACATAAAAAAGTTCATGTGGATAAAACAGATTTGCAAACGCCCGAACATATCAAAATGGCCGCTGCTCCGGGGACCAGATGGGGCAGCATGATATCAGTGTGTCAGGCTCCTCCCTACGTGTTTCTAGCACATGCACATCTTCAGGGGATCGCCTACCGCTGACGTTGAAGATGGCCTTCTTATATAGCCTCCGAGGCACAGAATTAACCGGGGGTATTTTGCTGAAGACCCGCTAGTTTGCTAGTGATTCTGAGACAGCCTGTGCCATTTTGCAATAGGTGCTGCCATTTTCCCATAGATCCCGCTATGTCAGCAATAGTAAAACACTGAGAAGGTTAAGCTGGAACTTAGCTAATACAAACAGCAATGAAAATCACCGCTATTATGAATATCATAAGCCCGAAAAGAAGGGAATTAAAAACACTAAACTCATACTGCCAACAGTACAATTAGCCATGCAGGTTAAGCATATTAAATTTGGATAAAGAATTATTGTATAATAAAGTCAGCTAGTGATACCATAGAAAACAGATTAGAGCCAGTTAGAAAGTAAACTATATAAGGTGCCCATAGACAATGTATCAGTTTAATCCATACAGTAAAAATAAAACCTTTAGGCCCCTTTCACACAGGGAGTCCGTCAGGCGGACTCCGTTTTTCGGATGGCAGCTGGGTCTCCGCGCTGTGTGCGGAGACACAGATGTCAGGTCCCCCTGTTCTCTATGGGGGAATCCGATGGGAACGGACCATTTGTTGCATAGTTTAGGGACTAGGCTTTTCCTGAACCCCCTGTGTGATCGGGGCCTCTAGGTATTCTAGATCGTCCTTAGGCACCGTTGTAAAGACCAGTCCCCACAGATACTCCCACACTGCAAGGTCATCCTTTCCTCTTTCCCTACCCCCCCCCCCTTTTTGTCTGACATTATAGAATTCGCTATAATATGAGTGGAATACTCCTGCAATTTCTGGGGATGAATGCACTATTTCTCCTTTTATCGTTTTTCATTTTTAGGATAAAAGATGCATTTTTTTTTCCCTCACTGCTTTTGCCAGCCATTTCCAAGGTTTATTACCCCATTGATATTTCTCCTTCATAACTATGTGGAATGCATGTTTTGTTGTTCCATAAGTGCTGCTAACCCCCCTTTTTTTTTCAATAGTCTCTCGCTTCTCTGGGATGCCTTTGGGCCTAGTCTGTTGTTCCAACCTCTGAATCTCCCTAAATAGGAAGTTCATCCTTTCCTTTTTTTCCCCTTTTTTTGTGTTCCTATGCTTATTAATAATCCCCTTATATAGGCCTTATGGGACTCCCACAGAGTAGCCCGCAAAATTTCTGGTGTGTCGTAGAAAAAAAAACTCTCTCCAACTCCCGTTCAACCTTCTCGACTACCTTGGAATCCTGAATGAGCGAGTCATTCAGTTTCAAAGCCATTTCTCTAGATGCCCTTGACTCCAGTTCTAGCTGAACTGTTACTGGAGCATGATCAGAAGATGTAATGGCCTTAATAGTCGCGTCCTTGAGAGTGGATAGCAGTTGACTTTCTATTAAGATGTAATCAATCCTTGAGTAGGACCCATGAACTGAGGAGTAATAGGTGTAATTCCTAACCTCTGGGTGTCTAATCCTCCAGGCATCTACTAACTGGTACTCCACTAGTAGTCTTTATATTTTGTTATGTCTTTGAGATGAGACGTGAGTAGAATACACAGAGGAGTCTACCCGTGAGTCAAGGTTCATGTTAAGATCCCCAGCTACAATGAGGCTCCCTACCTTAAATGCCACCAATCTTTTCAAGGTTTTCTTAAAAAACCTATTTGGCTCCCTATTGGGGGCATAGATATTTTTGATGGTACATTCCATATTGAGAAATCTACCCTTGATGAACAAAAGCCTCCCCTCGGCGTCTGCTAGCTGCTCCTTTAGCACCAACACAGCGCTCCCATCAAATCCAATAACCATACACCGTGAGTAGCTCGAAGTTGAGTTACCATAAAACCATAAAAAAAGTTAGATGACAGTCTGAACCCCGAGGCATGTGTGACATGTGTCTCTTACCACACTTGCCACAAAGTGGTGCAATTCTTTATCTTATACCTTTTTACCAGGGGTGTTCAGACCTCTAACATTATACAACACCAAGTTTATCACAGCCATACTTAACCATAAGGGCAGCTGTCATATCTTTGTTCCCAGGTGAAATCTTGCCAGAGGAGGAGGGGGAGAGAAGGAGCAAACCCCCTCCAAACAAAAATTTCAATCCCATCTCCTCTTCCAGGGAAATTGTCCCTTCTAAGGGCTGATCAAGTTTCCAACTCATGTTCAATATATGGATCTGGCAACCCTCATCTAAGTGTTGCCTCTTGTCCATATCATCTAGGGGGGCAGTCACCCCAACACTTCAACCCCACCCCAACCACTGGATGTGCAAGCCCTCCAAACCCTGCCTACCCCCTTCTGCAACTATTACACTTTCCTCTACTTTCTCCCTTACTCTCGGCCGCTAACCCAATCCTCCCATCTCCCTCTCCACTAGTTCTTAAGGTGGTTGTCCCCCCCCCCCCCCTTTTCTCTACATGTGGAGGGAGGAGGGTAATAAAGAAGAAAGAGAAGATCTTCAACAATCATGTTAACGTCAGTGTCCTTAGGTTCATTTTTCCTCTCTCTCTTCCCTCTCCTCTCTCCCTCCTCTTTCTTACTCCCACTCCCCCTTCCCCCACCCCCCTCAACCCGGTTCCATCGTTTGTTCCTTAGCGACATTGGTGTTCCCACATTCTCTTCCCAACCCGGAAGGGATGGAGGTGGTAAATACAGTTTGCTGCAAAATTCTTTTAAATCTTCTGGGACGCTCAAGACCTCAGTGCAGCCATCCATTTTCCCTTTGAGGCAAACCTGGAAACCCCAGTAATACGGAGCACAGGCTGCCTGCAGCTGCTTAAGCAGTCTCCTTCTTGCCAATGTTTCGGCCGACAAATTGGCGTATAACTGTATGTTCCCTTCCTCAAAAGGAATTCCAACAGAGTTCTCTACTTTTTCCATGATTAGCGATTTTTTCCTCTGCGTAGTGAAGCCTTGCGATCACATCTCTTGGAATTCCCTCATCATGGCCCCGATACCTTCCCACCCTATGTACCCTATCAATTCTTAGTATTTCTGAGGTCTCCCTTCCCAGTATGGGATTAAATAGTCCACAAATTACTGCTGGCATCTCTTCCTCTTTGTACTTCTGAGACAGACCCCTTATTCACAGATTTTTACGTCGACTTTGATTCTCTTAATCTTACAATTTATATAATAAGGATCTATTAGCTCTCTGCAGAAGCTTTATCTGTTCATTCATTTCCTCCAATATCTGATCCTGTGCATCTAGCCTCTTCTCTAACTCTTCCACCCGACCCAAAACCTGTCTAATATCTGTGCATAGTGCAAGATCTGTTTTTAACGATATTTCCATTTTGGATAGTATCCTGGCTAGCGCCTCTTTAATCTGGGGCATGTTTACCTGAGCCTCTTCAAGGCCTACATCCTCCCCCACTGGTGAGACTGGGCCCCCTTTTTTGACTCCCCATTCTGTACTTTGGGCCCTCCCTGGAGGTTTCCCCCACTGCTTTTTGGCCGACTTGATGTCAGGCTGCTGGGCCTTCCACTTATGGCTTCTTCCATAACCAGCTTTTGCCTGCCCGTCCCTGCCCATCCTGAGGCCCCTTATCAGTCATGCTAGTTTCTGCTGACTTGTACCACTAAATGCCCCCGGGTCTAGGAGCGGATTGGGTTGTTTATCCAGTTTTATTTGATTTACCTCTCAATTTTGACCCCTGGAGGGTTTCAGCAGCAACAGGACGGGCGAGCAGCTGCAAGTATCTATTAATAAAGATGACTAAGCGGTTCCAATAGATGAATAAACAGTAGAAAAGGTACAGGGGAGTCCACATGGGTAAACTCAGCCTCGTTCAGTTCTCATGTGATAGTACTCTTGGTGACCGATTTCCAATGTCCACTTTATTATGGGGGTGAGAGAGGGCCTCTGGTTGCTAGCAGAATGCATATTGTATCAATTGAACATGTGGCAGAGTGATTAGGTCAGGGGGGTGCTAAATTGCAAAAATCAAGCAGCAGCATAGAAGTCCACAGGCAAAGATTAAAAAAAAAAAAAAACCATCCTCCAGTAGAGCCTGTCCCTTCTGATCCAGGTGCAAAATATGCCCCCTTCCCCTGTCTCCAACAGCCCTCCACAAATGAAAGCAGGAAGGAGGGGGTTATACTGGTGCAGCCAAGAGGGGCTTGAGAAAGTTTTTCTCCCAGTCCGTGTGCTCCTTTAAGCGGTCTCTCCACAGTCCGTCAGGGAGACAATCTCACTAACCAAAGAAGCCCAGCTGCTAGCCTGCAGATACATTCTCCCATCAGGGAGGCCCTATCCCAACGCGGCTCCTGACTGTGTGAACAGAGACAAGGGAGGCGAGAGGGGATCCAGGAGCTCAGGGACCGAGATACAAGCTGTGCCTGGTCACAGCTATATGTGGCTACATGCTGTTCTCTCTCCTGCGTGGCATGCTTTCGTCATCGGGCAGCAGCGGGGACACGGTCTACAGCTCACCACTCCAACATGAGCGTTATACCGTGCTGGAGCTCCTCCCCCCTGCAACAGAGTATTATTTAAAGTGATCATACCATTTAATAAACGTCTCTTTTAACATGCCTGCCTGCGCATAGAATTTTCCCAAATCATTACGTCGCATTCTGATAAACTGACCTTTGGGGATATCCCTGAGCCAAAGTCAATGGTGACAGCTGTCAGTGGGAATAAAACTATTTTTATCCATATATTTAAAAAAGGATTTAGTAACATTATAGTACCATTGTTCATCAAAGTAAGATCTAAAAAAAATAATTTCAAAACAGCTATAAGTATGTTTTAACTTAATATTTAAAGTATTATTGTTCAGGGTCTCAAAAAAATTGTTCAAGGAGGACTCACTACCCTGCCATAGGAGGAGGACATCATCAATGTAGCACAACTAAAAAGATAATTTGGGCCACTCATGAGAATAGATGATGCCCTCCTCCCACCTGGCCATAAACAAATAGGCCAGGCTGGGGGCTAGTTAATTTAATTTAAATAATTAAAGAATTTTCAACAGCCTCCTCACAATCAGTATGACTGATGTTGCTATATAAAGAGGCAATGTCTGCTGTCGCCGTAAAAGTGGACAAGTCAATCACAATGCTACATAAATCCCTATATATATATATATATATATATATATATATATATATATATATATATATATATATATATACCTGCTCTAGAGAGCAAGGACCCAATCCTTTAAATAATGCCTCTTTAAAACAGAAAAAAAATGGAGCCGCGTGATGCGCTGAATCTTGTACCACACTGCCCCCTTAGCGCATCTGGCAACGCAGAGTGGCCAGAGGGGTGAATCACTGTGTAACAGTGTAAATTGGCCCTTATTGTTGGCTAATATCTATGCTGATGTAGAAGTCATTAGATCAGTGGCGGCTGGTCACAGTAAAATTAGCATAAAAAAAGTACACCTTTTATTATTACAGTGGGGCGCCGGACACATTGCTGGCTATGGGAGGGGTGGGGGTTTAGGCATCACGTGCCTCTTTTCTTTTGATGTGATTGGCCATCCTATAGAGTGTCCTCGGGGCGCAGAGCGATGCGCCTCGGACATTCCCATTCACAATTGCCGTCCTGTGATTGGTCCAGCCTGGACCAATCAGGATGTCTGACTTCATAGGGGCGGTGCTTGGGCCGGGCGTCACAGCCTCTCATCCAGCCTCTCAATGGGTTCAGCATGACCATGAAGGGGAGAGGAGCTAGAGGAGGCAGCTGCTGCAGACACCACCGATCCTGGATTAGAGAGAACCGTAAGTGTGTCCGCCGCCCCCTTGTGAGCCTGGGTAGGAGGAATGAGGAGGCGGTCTCATTTATAAGAATCAAGCTCTACATTTCCTTCTGCATCCTCTGAAAGCCTGTAGGAGGGGGAGGAGGAGAAGCAGGCATTCTGAGGCTGCAGAAGGAAATGCAGAGCTTGATTCTTCAAAATGCAGCCGCCTCTACTGCTCCTCTTATCCAGTGTCTTTCTACTGACCCCCAGTGCTCTCTGACCAGTCCCAGGGCTCTTCAACCCAACTGCTCTCCAACATCCCCCAGTGCTCTCCACCCCCCCCCAGGGCTCTCCTACACCCCCCAGTGCTCTCCTACACCCCCAGGGCTCTCCTACACCCCCCCAGTGCTCTCCTACACCCACAGGGCTCTCCTACACCCCCCAGGGCTCTCCAACATCCCCAGTGCTCTCCTACACCCCCCAGGGCTCTCCCACACCCCCAGTGCTCTCCTACACCCCCCCCCCAGTGCTCTCCTACACCCACAGGGCTCTCCTACACCCCCCAGTGATCTCCTACACCCCCCAGTGATCTCCTACACCCCCCAGTGCTCTCCTACACCCCCCAGTGATCTCCTACACCCCCAGTGCTCTCCTACACCCCCCAGTGCTCTCCTACACCCCCCAGTGCTCTCCTACACCCCCCAGTGCTCTCCAACATCCCCCAGTGCTCTCCAACATCCCCCAGTGCTCCCCTACATTCCCCCAGTGCTCTCCAAAATCCCCCAGGGCTCTCCTACATTCCCCCAAGGCTCTCCTACATTCCCCCAGTGCTCTCCTACATTCCCCCAGTGCTCTCCAACATCCCCCAGTGCTCTCCAACATCCCCCAGGGCTCCCCTACATTCCCCCAGTGCTCTCCTACACCCCCAGGGCTCTGCTGTAGGGTCTATTGATGCTGGCTACTGGGAGATCTATTATTGTTGTTTGGGTGGTGCTGTTGTTGCTGGAGGGGGAGGTATTTTGTGCCAAGTAGTCTATCTTTGCTGTGGGATCTATTGTTGCTCGGGCCTATTGTTCTGGGGGATCTATTGTTGCTTTAGGTGATCTATTGTTGCTTCAAGGCACTGTACCTTGATTACTGAAGGCCCCTTTCACACTTGTGTGACCTCAAAGTCACGCAATTTTTTGCCGTGTTTTTTCTGCGAAGCAATGCCTAATACATTTTACTGTTTGCGCCCCCCCCAAAAATTTGGAACACCAGCCGCCACTGCATTAGATTGTATGGTCTAATAGGACAGGGTTGATATAAAAAATTGAGTGTAATGTGTGATATGCTGCAAACTTGTCAGTGCCTTTGAAATAAATAAATAAAACAAAATTACATTTTTAGTACAAATTTATATTTTTTATTAGAATCTCCAGTGTATGTTGATTTATAGCTTTCTCAAGCCAGGTAGGTTGTATTAATTAGTGATTTTTCTGCTCTGTCTTCCTGTTTTTAGTCACAAGGATGGTTATGACATATATGCTTCTTGGAAACGAATTTGGACAAGTAATGGTAAAAGTGAACCAAGCCCCAAAGCTTTTATGGCTGATCAGCAACTTCCTTACTGGGTAAGAGTTACTTTTCTTAAAGGCATACTCCAACTGATGACTAGCTCAGTTTTTTTTATCTAGGTGTTACTGTATTATACTAATTTACCCCACTCCTTTTTGTCTGTAATCTAGTGATCCTGAGGCACACGTGACTTAGATGCTGGAACACATAACATGATGTTTGCCACACTCAGAAATCCTGATATAATATTGCTGGCACTAAGATGTTTATCAAAGCCAAGAATCAGAGATCCTTGGAAGTTTGAATATATTTTGTGATGTGAAGTAGAGAGAAAGTGAGGATGTTACAAAAATCCAAAAAGTCCAGTGCACCCCATACAACAATTAGACCCGATTATAGAAGTGTGCTTTTGTGAAATGGTGGATGGAGCCCTAATTCAAGATAAAACCAGCACACCTTGTTTAAACAAACGTCACCAAAAAAAAAAAAAAAAAAAAAACGAAACATTTAAAGCCACAAATAACCTTCTACCAGGGCAGTAGGGACAGGGGAAGAGATTCTTTGTGACCTTGAGGCATCATTTTTGTGTAATTTTGTTTGAACATAGTATACTAATGATATTTCTATCACAAGCCTTAGGAGATACACTTCTACTGGCCTGATTTGATTTCATATAGAAGTGTACCAGGTAACTGCACTTCTTTTATCTGTAATCTAGTGATCTTAGAAGGTTCTTACTTGTGTTCCTGGAAAACTCACTGAAGGCCTCCTGCTGCCTCTTCCATACAGAAAGCCTAGTGTAAAAAATGCCAATATAATAGTCAGGGAGTTTGTATTTGCAGTCCGTAATGCCTTCCTTTCAGGAGAGATTTCTTTGAACTTATAACAACCTGGAGAGTTACCCTTATTTATGGGATCCATTGCGGTTTGTAAAGAATCCTGTTGCGGTCAGTTTATGAACTATGTAAATGCTAATTATTCTCTGAATATTGAAAGTGCTGATTATTCTATGCTTGTTACACTCCTTCATTAATTGTTGATTCTGTATTTTTCTTTTTTTAGGTACAGTGCACAAAACCTGAGTGTGGGAAGTGGCGTCAGTTGACAAAAGAGATTCATTTAACAATGCAAATGGCGAAAACATACAAATGTGGCATGAAATTTAATAACTCAATGAAGGTAATGGTTCTCTATGATTCGGTGTTTATGTAGTAATGTTGAATATGCCTTAGCATTTTAAAGTGGAACTAAACCAATCAATTTAGCTGTTTACCAAAACCGTTATATTAAAGGCATGCTGTGAATAACTGTCACAGTTGCTTATGCATTTAACTGATGATCACATGTGTAGCACCATGGCAACTGCTGATCAAATAGAGGCTTAGATGGCAGCTTTATTGGCTTTAAAGGATACAAGGGCTTAGTTATGCTTTAAAGTGATTATAAAGTCTCAGTTTTTTTTAATTAAAAATAACAAACCTGTTATACTTACCTACTCTGTTGCAGTGGATTTGCACGGAGCAGCCTGGATCCTCCTTTTCTTGGGTTCCTCTTCGGCTCTCCTGGCCCTCCCTCCTGTTGAGTACCCCCACAGCAAGCAGCTTGCTATGGGGGAACCTGAGCTGAGTCACAGCTCTGTGTGTTCGTTCAGACACAGAGCTACATCCCCACCCCCTTTCTATTCTCATTGGCTAACTGATTGACAGCAGCAGGAGCCAGTGGCGCCACACTGCTGTCTCAGCCAATGAGGAGGGGAGTCCCGGACGCCGAGACATTCCTATAACATCGCTGGAGCTAGAAGGGCCTCAGGTAAGTTTTAGTAGGCTAAAGGAATTGGCAGCACTCCAGGTTGAGTCAAAATCCAGATTTATTGACTGGACATCCAAATTATGACAATCGTGACAAGGTAGACGCGTTTCACACACTGACTGTGTGCTTAATCATTACTGTAATCATGTATGATCCTTGCTCCAGCTGGGGGTTTCTGCAGCACCCAAAATCTTAGAGCCTTCTCTCCAGGAACGTGCAATGGCAATGGCAATATTGTAGCGGCACTCTCCTCACTCTCACAGACTTTGCTGAGGCAGTGGGAGCCATTGGCTCTTGCTGCTGTCAATCAAAACCTGTGGAGAGGGAGCAGGGGCGAGGCCAAGCCATGCTGTGTGTGTCTATGCAGCCTGGCTCTAGAGTAAGCCTGCACGTCTGCCCCCATAGCAATCAGTTTTCTATGGTGACGGACACAGAAGAAGAGGAGCCAAGAGCGCCGGTGGGGCACCCAAGAAGAAGAGGTTCAGGGATGCTCTATGCAATACTATTGCATGCACAAAACTGGTAGGTATAATGTGTATTATTTTAGAAAAAAAATCCAGCCTTTACAACCACTTTAACACTGTTCTGTTTGATGGAGTGTGATGTTGATGCAGGACCATTTAGCTGTAGCCTACTTTGAAAATGTTATGTTCTTGTTGTTAATTATAAAATATTTGTCTTTCTTGTTTGTTTATTTTTTTGCAGGCAGAGGGGCCAGATCAGTGCTCTATGCCAGAAGACCTGGTAAGTTAAACTTTACATTTCACAAATAGTAACCAAACATGTTCTCAGTAGATCTTGGAAAGTGTAGCACATATTAATTTATAGTGTGTATAATAAGATGCACTGATGCAAAAAAAACATTTTTACCTTGGTAGCATAAATTAAAACTATAATGGTTTTTGTTGAGTTTGTATTTTTTTGTTAGTTACAGGTGTCTAAACTGATAATTTCATTATTTGTATAAAATCTATAATTTACAAATAAACATTTTTTTGCTGTGTACATGCATGACACTGTTTGTAAAACAGGCTAATAATAAAGCCCAATCCCACCATACCTATTTCTAGAAGACTGTTTTATTATTTACCAGCAAGAGAGAAAAGGGCGTTTCCTTCCTCTGACTAAGTCCCGGTTCACATTTGTGCGATGCGGGAACGCTGCGAATATGCATCGCATCCGCACCTCTGGCAGTTCACACTGCCATATGCGATATGCAGGGGTGTCAATTAAAAGTTAACGACACCCCCAGTTGCGATCGCATATCGCAGTGCGATCTGCAAGTTCGCACAGAATCGGATCGCACTAGTGTGAACCACTATGTGATCCGATTCTGCTGCGGATGAAAAAAGCCTCATGTGCGAGTTTAGTGCAGATGCGGTGCGAATTCAGCCATACAAAGTGTTTCACTGCTAAACAGCTTCTGGACATGCCCAGAAGTTGTGCAGGGAGGCCGCGCCTGCATCGGAAGTGACAAGCGGGGCCGGTGCAGTGCATTGTGGGACGCCAACGTCACAGAAGAGGACACGAAGAGGGACGCTGCAGCTTCAGCTGCCCACACCTGAGATGGCAGCGCTGGAGAAGAACTTTTCAAGGTAAGTATTTCTTCTTACAGGTAAGTGCGACCTGGGACAGTTCAGAGGCTATCCATTATGGAATGTACTAGCCCTGACTGTCCTGGGAGTATTTTTAGCTCAAATTAACTCCGCTTTAATTTATATAGATTCTCTTTGAATTTGCATGCGTTTTGTTTCATAAATGTAGTTTGTACAGTTCTTTGAATATGTCAGAAAACCCCTGATGCATGCTGTGTTTACTGTTAAAGGACTGTAATAACCATTCTGCATTACTTTATGTAAAGAACGGTCCATAGCTGCCTACAGCCACCTTCACCCATTCATGTTTATGGGCGACTGTACACAGCTTCAGGACATCCTCAGCACCAGAAATACAAATATTTAGGGTTTTTTATGTTGCACAGGCAAATGCGCCCATGTCCATGAAGCCCTAAACTTTATTTTTTTATTTTTATTTTTTTTCCTTCGTTTGTTCATTTGTTTAAGGCTCCGTTCACATGTGAGCGTATGGATCGCGGGCAGAACCGCCGCGGTTCCGCCCGCGATCCGGAGATTTATTGCAAATAGCGGGACGCCTAGCGTTGCCCGTTGATTTGCAATAGCCCCCCCAAACGCCGAGCGATGTTGCCGCGATTTCCGCCTGCCGAATCGCGGCAACATCGCGCAAACAAAATCGCGGGACGCAACACGCTCCAAAGAAGTACAAGAGCTTCTTTGGAGCGCATTGCGTCCCGCGATTTTGTTTGCGCGATGTTGCCGGCGACATCGCTCGGCGTTTGGGGGGCTATTGCAAATCAACGGGCAACGCTAGGCGTCCCGCGATTTGCAATAATCTCCGGATCGCGGGCGGAACCGCGGCGGTTCTGCCCGCGATCCAAACGCTGACATGTGAATGCAGCCTTATAGTTTGTAAATAACTTTCATAGTTTATACCAGAATGTCATTTCAGAGTCAATATAAATGGGACAAATTATCAAACAAAATGTGCAATGTTTATTTACAGTAACCTATTTTAAAAACTAACAAAACTAACAGTCATCAAAATAGAAAAAAAAAGCATTTTTCAATGCAATCTATAGACAAAAAAATTAAAGAGCATGTCAAGGCAATATTTAAAAAATAAATCTAGCACGTCTCTATAAGGCCTCATGCACATTGGACATTTTTACAGCTGCTGTTTTTGGTGTCAGGCGTTATTTTCTGCAGCCAATAAACTCCCCAGCATGTTATCCTATGTGTCCATGCACACATAGGCTGTTATCAGCAGTTTTTGGCAGGGCTGTTTTCTGGCTGGAAAAAAACCCAGAACTAGTGGGATTTGAGAGGGGTTTTCCAGTTGTAAAAACGCTCTAACTCTGATAAAAGCTGAAAAATGCAGGAAAACTCATCTATTCGGTGTTTCTCAACGTTTCTGAGCTATAAGCTTCTGTGAGAGTATAGTTTTCCTTAAAATAGCTAAAAAACATGACAGGTAAAAAAAGCCTTGAGGCCTAATAGAGGCACATTTGCCCAAATTTTATTCCTTTAAATTTGCTGCAGGTACAGAAAAAATAACTGTGGTTAGGCCTGAAATATGGTCTTTGACAGGACAACACATGATGTCAGTCCTGCCTCTATCATTTTCTGAAGGATTGCAATATAGACAGATCTCTCCTAATTTACTCCCCTACCTTCGTTCTCTCCATAACCCCTCTTGAGCACAGGCAGAGAGCACAGGAAGTTACGACTATGCCTCAGTAAGTGGGTGAAATGCATCAGGGTGTGTGATATGGTGGAGACATGTAGGCTGAGGCTGCTTCTTATCGTTTATTCACCTGGGCTAGTCGAGTGAAACAGTGATACTTTCCTCTACACTAGCCTTCTGGATTGGCATTAGGATAAGCCTACACCCCATGTTCTGGGACACAGAAATATGCTTTCACCTCTACTTTGAGTGGCGCAAAAAGCAATATAACAGGTCATAGCTCAAAAGATTTCTTGCAATATCAACAGGTATTTTTTGCACTTATCAAAAAAAAAAAAAGCATTTGTATATTTAGCAGACCAAAAGGAAACAAACGAGAAGATTATTGTTAAAGTAGAAGTCCAGTCAAATACTAACTATACTTAAACCTGCTCCCACCCCGTTCTAAGCCTATTCTAACTACCCTGTAAAACAAATATACTTATTCTGTGGGAGCTCCGGTCCGGTCCGGTCACATGAGCTCCCCAACAACCGGCTTTAGTGAAGAGGAGAGATCGCCAACAATGGCTGCAATGCCTATGCAGTGATGTGACTTATAGGCTTACAATGGGGCGTCCATTGTCAGCTGTCAATCCTCCTATGCTGAAGCTGACGCTGGGAGCCGATCATATGACCAGACCAGAGCGTCCTCGGAATAGGTAGGTATACACATCTTTCCTTTACAGAGTAGTTAGAATAGGCAGAATAGGAGTGGGAGCAGGTTTAAAGGATAAGTTCACTTTCAGAACATGTTACATGCTCCACCCATTTTTAGCATGGAACATGTAACATATTCCAGCTTTTGGTGCTCCCCCCCCCCCACTCCCTGTGAGAACGGACAGGTGTTCGTCTGCTTGCACCCACTCTGCTCCGCCCACACGGTTGCGTCATTTATTCACAATTTCCAGTGAATTAATGCCTAGAAGTTCCGTCAGCCATTGCGACTGATGGCTTGCAGTGCTCAATGAGTTAGAATGCACATTATTTTACCTGTAAAAAATGTGCATTTATTCTTTTTTTAAAAAGGTGAACTTATCCTTTTAAGCATAGTTAGTATTTGACTGGACGTTTACTTTAAGGTTTGCATACATGTCAACAAACCAAAATGGAATATTTTTGCAAGACAATTTTGTCAATAAAAGCCTAATTTGTTCCCAAAAAAAAGAATATCTGTGTTAGTTTAAGTTCTGACAAAATTATCACTAAATAGACAGGCCCATATGAGAAATGTAAAAATTGCTCTAGTCCACAAATAGTATACTGTACAGGTACTGGAGCCTAATGGGCCATACACACTATGAGATTTTCTGAAGACTTTTTTTCCTTTAGATTTACCAAAACCATGTAATATGAGGTCAAACCTAAACACTTTCAATTTGTATGCAATCTGGCAGGCCCTTGCACTACATAGAAAAGGTAAATCTGAAGGAAAAAGTCTTCAGAAAATCTTATAGTGTGTATGGCCCTTAAGCAGTGGATATACTTAAACAAGATTTCAACTTTTTGGCTCATGTTCTGTTTGGTTTATGATACATAAAATGAGATTGTTTGGAGACAACTGAACAATATGACAGAATAATAATGTACAAATTAAACCAGTTCTGGTGTTGATTTACATAATTTAGGATAACAGAGAAACCATGTCTTAGATAGTTTTTTAACCCTGCCTTAGCTCAGGTTCACACTAGTGCAATTTTAAGTACGATTTGAGTAACACAGAATCACATGACAATGGAAATCACATTGTTTTCAAAGATGCCCATTCACATTATTGCAACACACCATGGTACAATTTTGGAAAAGGGCATTGACAGCCAGACAACTTGTGTTTTCAGAAGGAGAAAGCTGCAGCTATTGTAGCCTGCATTTTTCTTTCATAGTAGGTTTCCAAAAGCCAATTTTCATTTTGTGTCATGCTCATATATGTTGTATGCTGAATGTTTTTGTTTTTTTTTAATTATCAGAGAGTATCTGAAGTATCAACTCAGCCATGGTATTCGATGCTCATTCTACCTCCATTGCTGAAAGATAGCCCAGCAGCTGCAATGTTGGCTGCTTATTACCCTGACTGTGTGGGCATGAGTCCATCTTGCACCAACACAAATCGTCTTCATATAGAAGGAAAAATGGAGCAAGACAGAGGAGTCGGTTCTAACTTAGCTGGTGAGTGCTTCAAGTCTTATCACTAAATGTACCATGTTAATAGTTACAGTTAATGTCCCCCAACAAAAAAGATTGTTCACTTTTTTTTTCTCTTACAGCCGCAAGAATGAATCCATATTTTCAGCCATTTTACCAGCCCAATGAATGTGGGAAGGCATTATGTGTAAGACCTGATGTAATGGAACTGGATGAACTCTATGAGTTTCCAGAATACTCTAGGGATCCTACAATGTATTTGGCTATGAGAAATCTGATTATGGCCCTGTGGCACATAAACTGTAAGGTGTGTGAAGATGCATTTCTAAAGATATTCATAATGAATTAGGGTGCAACAGCTTTACTAACTGATGAGTGCTCTGCTGATTTTAGCTATAAACTGATGATGATTTAGAGCAGGGGTCTCAAAACTTTCTAAATAAAGGGAGAGTTTTCTGTTCTTCAAACTTTAGGGGAGGTGGAGTGTGGCCAGCTGGAGTAGAAAATGTCACGGTGTCAGTGTAAGTAGACAGTGTCCCCTCTTTTCTATTAGGGGGAGGAATAGTGCCCCATTGTTAGTATCAGTAGGAGGAATAGTATCCCATCAGTGGGAGGAATAGTGCCCCATTATTGGTGTCAGTGGGGGAAATAGTGCCCCATCATTGATGTCAGTGGGAGGAATAGTGCCCCATCATTGATGCCGGTGGGAGGAATAGTGCCCCATCATTGGTGCCAGTGGGAGGATTAGTGCCCATCATTGGTGTCAGTGGAAGGAATAGTGCCCCATCATTGGTGTCAGTGGGAGGAATTGAGCCCCATCATTGGTGTCAGTGGGAGGAATTGAGCCCCATCATTGGTGTCAGTGGGAGGAATTGAGCCCCATCATTGGTGTCAGTGGGAGGAATTGTGCCCCATCATTGGTGTCAGTGGGAGGAAATGAGCCCCATCATTGGTGTCAGTGGGAGGAATTTTGCCCCATCATTGGTGTAAGTGGAAGGAATAGTGCCCCATCATTGGTGTCAGTGGGAGGAATTGAGCCCCATCATTGGTGTCAGTGGGAGGAATTGAGCCCCATCATTGGTGTCGGTGGGAGGAAAAGTGCCCCATCATTGGTGTCAGTGGGAGGAAAAGTGCCCCATCATTGGTGTCAGTGGGAGGAATAGTGCCCCATCATTTGTGTCAGTGGGAGGAATAGTGCCCCATCATTGGTGCTGGAGGGAGAAGTAGTGCCCATCATTGGTGTCAGTGGAAAGAATAATGTCCCATCAATGGTGTCAGTGGGAGGAATAGTGGCCCATCATTGGTGTCAGTGGGAGGAATAGTGGCCCATCATTGGTGTCAGTGGGAGGAATAGTGCCTCATTATTGGTGTCAGTGTGAGGAATAATGCCTCATCATTGGTGTCAGTGTGATTAATAGTGTCCCATTATTGGTGTCAGTGGGAGGAATAGTGCCTCATTATTGGTGTCAGTGTGAGGAATAGTGCCCCATCATTGGTGTCAGTGTGATTAATAGTGTCCCATCATTGGTGTCAGTGGGAGGAATAGTGTCCCATCATTGGTGTCAGTGGGATAAATAGTGTCCCATCATTGGTTGTCAGTGGGAGGAATAGTGTCCCATCATTGGTGTCAGTGTGATTAATAGAGTCCCATTCATTGGTGTTGGTGGGAGGAATAGTGCCCCATTGTCGGTGTCGGTGACAGAAACTATGTCCCACTGTTGTTGACAGTGGGGGGAATAATGCCAAAAGGGATGAATAAAAGCAAGCCGAGGGCAGCAGTTTGGAGACCACTGATATAGAGGAATTGCTGTCAAGGAGGAGCAAAGCCCTGACAGTTTTTTTTTTTTTTTTTTTTTTACTTGCAAACAGAATTGGAAAGGGAAAGATCCTTTATAGGGGTTTCGTTTGTGGTTCTGTGTCTTTTTTTAGGGAATTACCCTCACTTCCTTTCGGGAAAGGAAATGATGGATAATCTCTCTAGTGGTAATACAGATTTTAAATAAAAATCTTATAGACAGTCTATCCCTTTCCCATTTTTGTGGGGGGAAAGGTTGGAAACTTCTGTGAGGTTATTACTACTGTCTGTGTCTTCCTTTTTTCAGAGACAACCGACTGCCTTATTTCTTGTCCTGGAAGTGAGCTTTCCTCAATGGGATCACAGACACCAGTAAAAACTTGAGGAATATGTACACTTTCCAGATTTATCCGAAAACTAAAGCTGTGCGTTGTAAATGGCAAGTGCATAAAAGGAGAACAGACAATCACTGAATGAGCTCTATGGCAAAATTTAAATGAAAGTGTCTGAGATACTTTGTCTCAACCTTGTCTGAACTGCAGCACAGCCAATCAACTTTACATTTTTTTGTTTTCGAAGCTGTGTGAAAAAAAATGCCTCATTTGATCGAGAACTTGTCTCAGACACTTTATTCATTTCCACCCTATGAGTTTCCAAAATACTCCATGGATTCTATAGTGTGTTTGAATATGAAAATAAATTTTGGTTCTTTGACACAAAAACTGAAAGGTGTGTGATGGCTCTGATTTCGGTGGGGACCCAAAGAACTGCAGGAGCTATAATACCCTGTGAGGCTAAAAAGAGGGGTTTTCAAAAGAAAGCATGCTGTTAATTGTTAAAGGGCAAAGGCAAACACATACTGTATTAAGCAATCCAAAACTAAAAACGAAGGTGCCCTAAGTTAAGCTAAAGTTTAAACAACTGTCTTTTTTTTTTTTTGCTCTAATACTTTTGCATTATGTATCCTAATCCATAGGAAGTGCTCACAACACCGACATGTGCTCATCATATAATGGTAAGGGGCCTGATTCGCATCCGTTGTGTACAGGAGTTGGAAAGAATTCTCTACTTTATGACCAGGAAAGGACTGGTTAACACTGGAGTTTTGTCTGTTGCACCTGGCCAGTATCTACTTCCAAAAGAATACCACAATGTGAGTGGACGGGGAACATTTTAAGGCTTGTGACCTTCTAGAAATCTGAAATGACAATGTTTTACTAACACATTTCATTTTTTAGCCAAGTGCATTATTTGACTTTTGGATTCTTTGAAATATACTGTGTGTTGGCTGTTCTTTTCTGTAGCTGTGTCTATCTAATATCTACATAAAATCCATCCCTATTTTTTCTTAATGTTCCAGAAGTCTGTGATTATCATTGGGGCAGGACCAGCAGGACTGGCTGCTGCTCGAGAATTACACAACTTTGGAATCAAGGTATGCAAAGACACTTCTTTTTTATGTCCTGCCATATTGTTTGCTTTTCTGAAAATTCAGTTTTGAAACGAAGACACTGCCATTGTACCTATTCGGGGCAAAAGTGACTGTGTAAAGCTGCCACCCAGAACATTATACCTAATTTTTCAGTGCTCCCCCTCCTTCTTCAGTGTCCTGCAGTGAAGTTTGCTAAAATTCTTGCAAAATATAAAGAAGACTTCGAGAGGTTTTCTTTTTCTGCCTGTAATCTGAATTATGTGTGGCAATGGCCCCTAAATTAGTTATGCTTAGCTAAAGAGGAAAGTTATCATTTAGCAACAGACACAGGGTAGTCAGAAAACTCCACTGAATATTGGCTCTATAGTTGCATATATATTTTTTTTTAATTAACATTTTATTTCTGCTGGTTTTCTACCTGCATTTTGTGTTCTTTTTAGGTGATGGTCCTAGAAGCAAGAGACAGAATCGGTGGTAGAGTTTGGGATGATAAGTCTTTCAAAGGAGTCACTGTGGGAAAAGGAGCTCAGATTGTGAATGGCTGCATAAACAACCCTATTGCATTAATGTGCGAGCAAGTGGGTTTCTGTTGTCTTTGTGTTTAAAATTTAGTGTTGTCTCTATTAAAGCTAAATTCCAGGCAATCTATTAGATGCAATATTCACAAGGTATTTTTAAACCCTGCCACACAGCACAGCCCTGTTTAGCAGGCCAGGAGACCTGATTTTTCTCAGCTGCAGTTTCTAACATTAACAGGTCTTATTTCTCCCACAGCCTTACTGGACCAGTGATGAACTCATCACTCTGTCACTCTCTTCATATCAACATGACCTTTACTGGCACATGAGCACAGCTGACTGGCTCACCATGCTGCTTCTCCCTCTTCTAGTTTGAGCTCTGCTTTGCAGGGACTGAAAGTGGCTGATAGCAGATCAAATTCTGGTACTTGCATCGTTTTTAAAAATGTAATTTGTTCTTTGCAAGAAATACAGAGCTGAGTGAGTTAGTGTCCTTTGCTTCTGCCTGGAATTTCGTTTTAAACATAAAAGGATTCACCAGTAATAAGTTGTAGAAAGACATTTGTAATGTGGTAATTTACTTATGTTTCTGTCCATCCCACTCTTACGATCACTACATGGGTAAAATGCATTAAATCTGGAATCACAGTGATCCCTAGAAGTGAATGTATTGGCTACCTGAATTTATTTTGACCACATACAGCAGTGGTGCAACCAGTGTTGTATTACCTGTCTTATATTCCATGTGTAGATGTTCTAAAAATCAATCAAGCTATTACTGGGCAAGTTCCTATGGTACTACTCCCCGCCCTGCATGATGTCAGAAGTGATCCACTTGTCAAATGTCTTATCTTTCAGATCTCAGACCTGGTACAGGCCATACAAGAAGTGTTTATTTTTAGATGATTAGACTTTACCTTCCAAAGAGCTTCTCATCTGGTCTGCAAATCCACTGTTCAGGGTGTATGCAGCCACTTTCTTTGGCAGTAGCACATGCCATCAGCTTGTTTCTGTGTAATCAGCAGAGAACAATAGAAAATCAGCCAAAAAGGTCCAACCTGCCATACCTCTGAAGCTGTGAGGATGAACCCCCATGGTACTCTGTTACAGTCATTAACTTACTGTATGTGGGGACATTGTTGTACAGTAGACCCATTGCATGTTATAGTTTCCTCATTGTTAGCCACATGAACTGCTATAACTGAAGTTTCTGTCTTCCTTTTAATTAGGTATGTAAAATCAGAATGGCTATTTGTTGTTTTCCTATCTCATTTCAGATCTCTGATGACTAATAAAGTGATTGCAGTTTAGAATTTTTTTTGATTGATATGTTAGAATTCATGAGTGATCTTAATGCTTCTTTGTTTATAACTCATATTTTTTAAGTCCCCCTATTTATTCTTTATTATTGAAACCGCAGCTTGGTATAACAATGCGCAAACTAAGGGAAAAGTGTGATTTGATACAAGAAGGCGGAAGGCTAACAGACCCATCTATAGACAAACGAATGGATTTTCATTTTAATGCTATACTGGATGTTGTGGCAGAATGGCGTAAAGATAAGGGTCAGCAACAAGATGTTCCACTTGGAGGTATCTATTCACTCAATATATTTTATACAGTCTTAGTAAATACTAAGAACATACCTAAGGTTGTCCATTAATGTGCTGTTTAATGACCAATGACCTTAACATCAAGACATAATTTGCAGATCATTGTTATACTTTATACAGTGCCTTAAAAAGTATTCCTACCCCTCCACATTTTGTCATGTTACAACCAAAAACGTAAATGTATTTGAATGGGATTTTATGTGAAAGACCAACATAAAGTGGCACACAATTGTGAAGTGGAAGGAAAATGATAAATGGTTTTCAAATTTTCTTTACAAATAAATATCAGAAAAGTGTGGCATGTATTTGTATTCAGCCCCCCCTGAGTCAATACTTTGTAGAACCACCTTTCACTGCAGTTACAGCTGCAAGTCCGTTTTGGGTATGTCTCTACCAGCTTTGCACATCTAGAAAGTGAAAATTTTGCCCATTCTTCTTTGCAAAATAGCTCAAGTTCTGTCAGATTGGATGGAGAGTGTCTATGGAAAGCAATTTTTCTTGCCACAGAATCTCAATTGGATTTAGATCTGGACTTTGATTGGGCCATTCTAACACATAAATATGCTTTGATCTAAGCCATTCCATTGTAGCTGTGGCTGTATGTTTAGGGCAGTTGTCTTGCTGAAAGGTGAACCTCCGCGCCTCAGTCTCAAGTCTTTTACAGACTCTTGGTTTTCTTCTAACATTGCCCTGTATTTGGCTCTATTGATCTTCCCAGCAACTCTGACCAGCTTCCCTATCCCTGCTGAAGAAAAGCATCCCCACAACATGTTGCTGCCACCACCATGTTTCACGGAGGGAATGAATGGTGTTTTCAGGGTGATGTGCAGTGTTAGTTTTTCACCACACATAGCATTTTGCTTTTAGGCCAAAAAGTAGAATTTTGGTCTCATTTGACCAGAGCACTTCTTCCACATGTTTGCTGTGTCCCTCACATGGCTTATCGCAAACTGCAAACAGGACTTCTTATGTCTTTCTTTCAACAATGGCTTTCTTCTTGCCACTCTCCATAAAGGCCAGATTTGTGGAGTCCTGTAAACAGATTCTCCCACCTGAGCTGTGGATCTCTGCAGCTCCTCCAGAGTAGCATGGGCCTCTTGGCTGCTTCTCTGATTAGTGGTTTTCTTGCCCAGCCTGTCAGTTTAGATGGACGGCCATGTCATGGTAGGTTTGCAGTTGTGCCATACTCTTTCCATTTTCGGATGATGGATTAAACAGTCCTCCATGAGATGTTCAAAGCTTGGGATATTCTTTTATAACCTAACCCTGCTTTAAACTTCTCCAGAACTTTATCCCTGACTGTCTGGTTTGTTCCTTGGCCTTTATGATTCTGTTTGTTAACTAAGGTTCTCTAACAAACCCCTGAGGGCTTCACAGAACAGCTGTATTTATGCTGAGATTAAATTACACACAGGTGGACTCTTTTTACTAATTAGGTGACTTCTGAAGGCAATTGGTTCCACTGGATTTTAGTTCTGGGTATCAGAATAAAGGGGGGCTGAATACAAATTCACGCCACGCTTTTCAGATAATTTATTTTTAAAAAGTTTGAAAACCACTTATCATTTTCCTTCCACTTCACAATTATGTGCCACTTTGTGTTGATCTAGCGCAAAAATCCCCAAAAAAATAAATTTTTGTTTTTGGTTGTAACATGAAAAAATGTGGAAAATTTCACAGAGCATGAATGCTTTTTCAAGGCACTGTACACTTCAAACTTCCCTGCTGCTTTTCACAAGTTTTACAGTACCTCAATCATGGTAATGAATAAGCTTGTAATGCATCTGTCCTGTCGTCCTGCACTTCTCATCACTACTTCCATGTCTGGAGTCCCAAGCCTCAGGTCATGTGACATACAGTATATTCACACGTACAGTACAAGACTATAAAAAACACAATCGTCTTTGTGCAGTACAACACACTATTTGGATAGAAAAGTAGGGTGATGGCACTGCCTACAGTAGAAATAATTGAATAAAATGTAGTATAAAATAGAGAGGTACTCACATAACAAGCATGTATACAGGCACAGATTCGTGAGTCTGGAGCGCGATGCGGTCCAAGCCTCGTTCTCGATCGTGCAGGAACCGGAAGTGACGCGACACGGCGTACGCGTTTCGTAATGAATACGTCTTCAGCAGCAGGGCTATATTTAGTCACTGGACGTGACTCAAGAGACTTTACCATATTGGACTGTCTATATACATATCTGCTGCATACCAGTGTTAATTTGGACTGTCTATATATACATATCCACTGCATATCAGTGTTAATTTATTTGATATTTTTTATTCAATTAGCACCTTATGCACCTATATCACAGTGTATGATATAGTTGGGAATCCCTCACGTGCACGTTAGCACTTTATTTGATAAGCACTTTATTGGATATGCACCTTTAAGTATGCACTATTTGTGTTTTGACATTTAATATTTGCACCAGTCACTTTACTAAGTTCATTACCTGATATATACTGTATTTTATACTACATTTTATTCAATTATTTCTACTGTAGGCAGCGCCATCACCCTACTTTTCTATCCATTCCATATTTAGTCTTCGGACTAATATCCAGGGAGGCTGCAGCCTATATTTACACCTTTTATATATAATATATCACCATCCACATTTTTTCATCTCTATATTTATACTCCCACATCTTTCACTTTACCTTTGCACATATTTATAATATAATTTTTTCACATCCAAATAGAACCGTTTGCGCGGAGTTTATATCTTCCACAACACAGTATTTAAACAGAAACCTAAAACACACACTTTTACTTTTGGAAAGCATATCTATGGGGTCTTTGTATAAAGGATTTGCTGTGTGATTTAAGACAAAGAATGTTTGCTTAAAATTTGTCCATTTGTGTTTTACAGCATTTGGCTATCTTTCAGATCATTCACAGTATGTGTAATGGGTCAGCTAATGGACAACTCTTTCATTTTTAAATGTGAAGGATGAATCTTGTTTGTAGTTGGAATCTCTCTATTACTGTATGCTGTATACTGATGGGCAAATCTTATTTTAATTTAAATGTGATGAGTGAATCTTGTTTGTAAAAGTAATTTCTCTATTATTTTCTATGATGATGGATGACATTTGTAATTGTTATGTTAACATGTATGCTAAAAATGATAAATGACTAGCGTGAATCTGAAAAAAATAGTTCAATGCTGTAAAATGCAGATGGATGAAAGTCCAGCAAACATTTGCTGTTTAAATTGCAATTCTTTGTAAAATAGGACCCTATATATTTTTCCTGTCTGTTGGCACGAATAGCTGTATCTCCTAGTCTGCTGACAGCTTACCTTTGTGTCAGTAAATGAGGAGTGTCTACCCCTTGTAAAAGGGGCTGGAGATGTTTTGGGCACAATTGTAATCTATGCCAATTTGTAGGATGCTGACTGGACCACGCATTTGTCAATCTGCAAAAATGGCTAAATCTCTTAACAAGATGGGGTGACGAAGAACAAGTCAAAGCCAAGATGGCCATTTTCATGTTTGGCCAGCTTTACAGAATCAAAGTTTTCCTTTTTTTTAGTTATATACACTATATTATTTTATCTTGGTTTCCATGTATCATACCTCCCCTTGCTAAGAATATAAATTCAGTTTATAGCCTAATTAATGTATTATTTAAAATCTACACTGCTTGTGGGCTTCCGTCAGTATACGGCTTCCTTCAGTCTTGAACATAGATTTCAGATTATTCAGCCTCCCCCCATACAAAGCTAGCCGACAACTTAGCTTGTTCTGGAACCTTCTCCTTTATTGAACAGTCACTCAGTTTATATATAGCATGGACATCCCCCTCCTAATCAGATTACCACACACAGGTCAGGGGTTGACTGATTACATTATCATATGCAGATTAAATTATATACAGAAATCAAATTAACCTGAACTAATTATCTAGTCATCTGGACAGAAACAATATGTGAGTTCATTAACAGTGGGACAGACAGGCTTAACAGAATACACAAACAATAGGAAGGGACCCCCAGTGACAGATTGTCTGTCTTTGACATTGAAGTACAATACACATTATCAGAAGTGTAAACACAGAACCCATTTGAAGCACTTCAAAACATATTCTCAGTGTCCATTAAGTATCTGTCTTTCACTCCCAGTGGCGGTGAGTACCGTCACACTACATATTACTGTTCTGCAATGTAATATCTACACTTTTTTTTTTTTAATTAGATAAGATACAAGAGATCTACAAAACATTCATTCAGGAATCTGGAATCCAGTTCACAGATGTAGAAGAAAAGGTCTTACAGTTCCACCTTGGGAATCTGGAATATGCTTGTGGAAGCAATCTACATAATGTGAGTTCTTGTTGTTAATTTTTCACAAAAAATAAATAAATAATAGATATTTTTTCTATGTATTTATTTTTTTTACAAATTAATTTGTTTTTAATTTTTTACAATGCTTTTTTGGGAGGAGGGGGTTTTGGGGCAGTGGACAGTGAATGTTCATTCAGATCCTTCTGGACAGTGTGGAAATCAGTGGACAGGGGTTTAATAGTATTTTCTACATCGCTGGTCTTTGTTTAGCGGTAGACAGGGCCATCTTTTCCAATGGGCATGCCCGGCGGTTGCCCGGGAGCCCCACTTGCCAGGGGGCCCCACATGGATGGTGATGAACTGGCAATTACTGTCCCTGGTGGTCTAGGGCCCCCCCGTTGTCCGCCGGCCCGGGCCCCCCCCCCCTTGTCCGCCGGCCCAGGCCCCTCCCCCCCTTGTTGTCCGCCAGCGGTGGCCGTGGTGGCTCGAGTCTGCACTGCACAGACACTGGTTGCTAAGGCCAGCATGATTGGCATCTAGCAACCAGTGACGTTAGCAGAGCAGACCCATGATGCACAGCGCCGCAGCGGAGGACTCGGAGGAGGATCCTCCTCCTCGTCGGCTCGTCCTCCTCTCCGTCGGTCTCCGTGCCTAGAAGACTGGCTCCGTCTCCGCCTGCTCCACCCACCTCCTCCCATGTGCAGCCATTGTGAAAAAGGTAAGGCAGCCAGCCCAGCTGCCAGGCTGCTTGATATTTTTTTTTTAACTCTCTCTCTCCATGGCATGATGATGATTGACACAAGAGACAACTACCTGTCCTGGAGGATATACCTTACTATATATTGGTCCCTGTAATATGTATATAGTAAGGTATATATCCTCCAGGTAGTAGTTGTACAGTACTCTCTTGTATAGTGTTCCCTGTAATGTGTATATAGTCTATATACATATTACAGGGAACACTATATACTACAAGAGAGTACAACTACTGCCTGGAGTATATACCTTACTATATACATATTACAGGGACCAATATATACTACAAGAGACAACTACCTGGAGGATATACCTTACTATATACATATTACATGGAACACTATATACTACAAGAGACTCTTGTAGTATATAGTGTTCCCTGTAATATTTATATAGTAAGGTATATACTCCAGGTAGTTGTCTCTTGTAGTATATATTTTTCCCTGTAATATGTATATAGTAAGGTATATACTCCAGGCAGGGCCGTTTGAAGGAATTTGGGGGCCCCAAGCAAAATGGACATGGAGGCCCCCCCGCACACACGCAAAGCCTCCAGCTTTATTTTTCACAGAGGAGAGAAAGAAACATGTGTTCCTTCTTCTTCTTTGTGCAATGCCAACCCAACCTGTTGGAATGGGAGAGCCCAGGAAAACAGGTGCAAGTGGCGGCTGAACACAACCATGGGGATCATTTTTGCTACACAAAAAGCATCATGGCCACATCATATAGTATCCATCCTCTGCTGTTTTGCAGTATAAGGGTAAATGTTTGGGGATGGTAAAAAAAAAAAAAAAAAAATTTTCTACACCCTAAACACAAGTGTAAGGGGCTCATTCACATGAAGAAAGTGTAGGTTGTGTCTCCTGTTCAGAGCTGTATTTTACCAGCATGGGGATGCACAAAGTATTGTGGGCGTCCACGTGCCAGCTTCCCATTCATTTCTATTTGGACCTGCACCCACACCTACCTGCATTTTAGAATAGGACCCAGTGGTTGTACCCATGCAACTGCGTTTCCCAGTAGAAATGAGTAGGACACTGGCAGGCGAGGCGGATGCGCACACAACACTTTGTGCATCCCATGCTGGTAAAAGATGGCCCTGCACAGGAGACATATATCTGCAACGCCAAGTGTCCGGTGTCCCTAAAAGGGCCCTAAATGAGGCCTAAGAATGCTTTTCACTGTCCGTCCTGTGATCACCATCATTATCATCATTATAATAATCACACAATACAGATGCTGTGGTTCAATGCAACTGCACTGTGTGATTAACATGATGATAATGATCACATTTAGCTGCTGTATCAATCATGTGCAACAGAGGCATGGCATAGGTGAAGAAAGAAGCTGTTTTTTTTAGTGACAATGACAATACCTTATTTAAGCAACATTCACTGCAGACTTGCTGGTCCCCACTTTCCTCATACTGTCTGTCCCTCTGTGCTTTGGTGGCTTTTGGCTGCTGCTGATTTCCCCAGAGCCTGAGCCTTCCCTCTCCTCAGCTCAGCACTTACTTGCTGAAGGAGACACAAGACAGTCAGTGAAGAAGCTGCTGTTTGCTGACAGCCTCTGCTCCCTGTGACACAGCATATCACTCCACCAGGACTGGAACTTGGGGCCCAGGATATATGGTCATTGGTCACTCAGACCACATGGGAGCAGCAGGGAACTCGGCAAACAGGCAGAACTTCAGAAGCAAAAAAAAAAAAATGTGCCTGTGTTGTAAAATTTTGTCGGATGCTCTGTGAAACACAGCTGCCGGACGGGCCCCCTACAGGAGGTAATGGGAACTGCATTCCTGCAATGGAAAGAGTTCAGGAACCGACGTCATCGTTCCTCTGCGTTCCCGCAGCTGGACTCGAGCCCTGGATGATAATGTCAGTCTGTGTCGGGTCTTGGGGCCCCAGGCCAGCTCGGGGCCCCAAGCAATTGCTTGGTTTGCCTGCCTTGACGCGACGGCCCTGACTCCAGGTAGTAGTTGTACTCTCTTGTAGTATATAGTGTTCCCTGTAATGTGTATTCTTGTGGGTGATTGTGTAGGCAGGGGGCCCCAGTGCACTGCATTGCCCAGGGGCCTATAAGACTCTTAAGATGGCACTGGCGGTAGACACCATGGGGGAGATTAACTAAAACTGGTGCACTCAGAATCTGGGGCAGCTGTGCATGGTAGCCAATCAGCTTCTAACTTCAGCTTATCTAGTTAAGTTTTGGCAATTAAATTTTGAAGCTTATTGGTTTCTATGCAGAATTGCACCAGATTTTGCATGCTCTAGTTTTAGCAAATAACCCCCCCCCCCCCCCCCGTGTCGAATATTTGCATATCCTGTTTCATAATAGAGAAGAGATCCATCCTCACTATGTCTGTTTGGTTTGTTAATGCAGCTTGCCATTCGCATATGGCCTTCAGCTTGCATAGCTTGGGGAGGATTATTTCTGCTGTGCATACCCCACATATGACTCTCTGTTCTCTCGCTTCTCGGCCTTTTGGCTAAGATCAAGTGTAGTATCTGTTCTTATCAGTTGGTATGGACCCTGAGGGTTAGTATCGGCAGGGGCTGAAATGAACCGGGGCGCTCCAGACGTCACTGGGGGACCGGGAAGTAGGCACTGTCAGAGAAAGCCGGATGGGTCCGCTGCCTCCTGATTTGAATAGGTCCGACCCTATCAGTTTGAAGGGAGCAAGAAAGCTGGGAAATGACGGTTAGTATTGCTCCTGGATGTGATTGGTGAGGAACGTGGATGGCGGTGGGTGGGCCTTTCCTCCTGGGTTGAATCTGGCCTTGCAAAAGGCTTGTCCCCAGTTGTAGGCAGGCTCTCCCCAAGCTGTACATGTTCCAAACCTCCTGGTAGGTAAGGGCTACACTCGGTCTGGCCATTGGGCCGGGATAGAGAAAGCCCGTAGTGCAAGTGCCCCTGGGGTGGCAGCCCAGGGGTGCCTTGATTTCTCACTGGTGAGGGGCAGCTCGCCTGAGTTATTTTGGCACCTTGGTCACTGCACTATGCACACTTTTTCCGCACCTGCCTCTTGGGACAGGCCTTTTGGCTTGCACCAGAGGAATTTTTTATTCCGGCTGGAAGGCCTGCCTTGGTTCCTCACATGGCACCATAGCACTTTCCCCACTTCCCCTCCCCCACTTTTTGTTTTGTTTGTCTCTTTTTCTTTGTAGTTTGTCACCTGCACTATCACCTTTGTCTTCTTTATTTTGCACGACTTGTAGGGTGTGGGTCCTCGGGCCCTACCTTAAGTCTTGGGAGGGGGTGGATATGGCCTTTTGGCTAAGTCCGCCCTCTCTCATGGGGTCTCCCTTCGGGGGAGCCCCACTTAGTACTCGGTGGGGGCTGTTTCGGCAGTCCCCCTGAAGAACGGGGTCGGTCTGGTTTCGGCCAGACAGACCATGAGTACCTTAATCCCTGTCAGGAGTCTTGCGCCCCGGGGGATCGAGGTTTGGGTCCTACCTCTTCGGAGGGAAGACCACTAGTTTCGCACACCCTGTGCACTTTTTGTGTTCTCACTTTGTGTGTGTGCACTTTTTTATGCACCGGGTGGAGTCTTTTGAGTGTGTTGCACACGCTACGGGCTAAAAAAAAAAAAAAAAAAAAAAAAAAAAAAAACATATGACTCTCTGTCTCCTCACTGTTGTATGTCTGTGCGATCAAGGTGCTAACTAAGCCAGGGAGATTCCTATCCTCGTGGCTATTCTGTCCAGTATCACAAGTTAAGTGTGTTTTATGGGGAATCTTAAAGTGCTTTGGAAGTGTATGCAGAGACTTGTCCATTGAAGGTCTCTTAGTCTTATCTCCCTGTGTACGGCTGCATGGAGAGGCCTCCATATTTGCCCTCTGTGTAGGCAAATTTTGCAAGCCGCTCTCCTGCCAGCTTGGGATCCATCTGACCAATTATTTCCATGTTAGGAATTACAGGACAGTCTTGAAGTCTCTCAGATGGTGGTAAGTGGTTGAGCATAGGGGCTGTACAAGCGGGATAGTTTGCAGGATCTATTGGTATAGATGGAGCTCAAGGCGAGCGCTGCTCACATTTCTAGAGCTGGACACGCCCCTCATTTTTTTGTACTCCGTCAGCACAAAGCCTTTTCACACGCCAGAAGGCGCCACAACAAAGAAAACAAGAGAACCCTGAGCATCAATCAGCCTCCATATGGAAAGGCCTGTGAGTCTAACATTGAGGTCTGGCTGCCACAAAGAATAGAGACTTTATCCCATCCAAAGCTCTACAAAGTTTCTAGGCTCAATGCCCTAGAACAGAACTTATTCAGATTCTGAGAACAAAAAAAGTTTTCTTTTTTTATAACACTCATAAGTCCTGGAGTCTTCCACCACATGTGTGTGAGAAACCTAAGTGAAGCATATACACCATACACAATCCTGCCAGGCATTAACTCATAATCGCCAAAATAATTAGAGCTCAAACAAGTTGTGTTATTCTAATGCAGGCATGTCTACCTATTCTCTTTTAAGCTTAAATATAGGAGGTATCGTATCTGTCTAAAATGCGGAATTGGTACAGACTTAAAGCGGTATTAAACTCAAAAAAACAAAATTGAAATCTATTGCAGCTTACCAGTTTTTAGATGTATTGACTCCATTCTTTTTCTTTTTTATTGGGGGGGCTTTTTTTCCCTTTATTTCACCTGGTGATTCCACCAAAGAATAAAATAAATTTACAGTGTTCTGCATAAATGAGTATGTTCTTTTTGGAAAGTAAGAGTTTAATCAATATCTCAATGAACACAGGAACAATTTTTGTTTAGCTCCATTACATGAAAGTAAGGTTAATAATATAACTTGGATTACAAAAGCTTCAGTTTTACTCAAATTAGTTGATGCAAAAACGAATACACCCCACAAAAAACTACTACAGCTAGTATATTCTATGACCTTCATGATTTGTAAGGACAGCACCAAGTCTTCTAAGTAAAGAATGAACAAGTTGGCGACATCATCTATCTTTTACCATTCTTCAAGAATGATCTCTTTTACAGCCTGGATGCTGGATGGAGAGGGATGCTCAACTTGTCTCTTCAGAATTTCCCATAGGTGTTCCATTGGGTTCAGATCAGGAGACCTATTTGGCCACTGAATCGCTTTCACTCTGTTCTTCTTCAGAGATGCAACAGTGGCCTTAGATGTGTGTTTAAAATCACTTTCATGTTGGAAAAGTGCACGACGACCAAGGACATGGAGTGATGGTATCATCTTATCTTTCAATATAGAGCAGTACATCTGAATTTTTGATACCATCAATGAAATGCAGCTCCCCGACACCAGCAACACTCATGCAGCCCTACAGAAGGACACTGCCACCACCATGTTTCACTGTAGGCACTATGCATTTTTCTTTGTACTCCTCACCTTTGCGACGCCATACAGTTTTGAAGCCATCAGTTCTAAAAACATTTATCTTGGTCCCATCACTCCAGAGTAAAGAGTCCCCAGTATTCTTCTTTATCAGCACGGGCCCTGGCAAACTCTAGGTGGGCTATTTTGTGCATGGGCTTTAGGAGATGCTTCCTTCGTAGACAACACCCATGCATACCATTGCTCTGCAATGTGCGCTGTATTGTGTCAATTGAAACAATCACCCCAGTTTGGCTTTTTCTACTTTGGATAACTGCAGTGAACTTGCAGGGTGATTTTTCTTTAACCCTTATCAAAAGACGCTTCTGTGGAGGTGTTACCTTCCATGGATAGCCTGGACATCTCTGTGAGATGGTTGCAGTTCCATCTTTGTAAATTGTTTTTATCACTTTTGCTACAGTAATGGGACTGATTAAAGTTTTGCTGATCTTCTTGTAGCCTTCACTTTTCTTGTGTAAAGAAAATTTGTTTTTTCAGGCCTTGTGACATTTCTCTTCCATGTGATACCATTGCTGACAGCATGAAATGGGAAGAGGTTTTCTTTAAGTAATCCCCTTTTATAATCAACTGTCTGCTGGAATGAATAATTGGACTCATCTGTAGTTGAAATAATATAATAGAATTCTTACTGTGCTAACCAACATATAAACAAAAACTGCCAGCACATCAACCGACATAGAGTTGTCCAAACAATTATACAATGAAAATGCACTTTTTTGTATAATCGCCTGTAGTTCTTGTTGATTATGATTTTTATGTATAAAATTCACCTTTGCTTACAAGACTTTCATTGGGGTGTATTCATTTTTGTAACATAGTCTTGAATTAATTTGTTAGGAAAAATACTTTTTTGTGTGTGCAAATTAACAAATCTTGGTTGCAATCAATGACCTGCATTTCTAGGAGTATTTTGTAGTATAGTGTCCCAAAGAAAATGTTGATTCTGAAAGGAAAGTAAAGGCTTTCTGACAAATCTGTTGGGGTGTACTCATTTATGCTGAGCACTGTAAATCTAGCATACACTAGTAGGTTTTTTTTGCATTTAAGGAGCTGCTGTTTCCGAGGTTAGTACAGCGATCTCTCCCGCTGTTCTATTGTGTTCTGCAAATGGAACAGCCCCCCTGCCAGAACCTTCTGGTCTGGATCTGGAGCTAAATGGCAGACCTTTTTTGGTCATGCCCCATCGACATGAACTGGCCAATGCCGCCCGACATTCAGCCGTGTGCACTAGGCATTAGAATACTGTTACTTCTTCTGGAGCCTACCTCTTAGATGTTTTTCTGTATTATTGCTTTTGTGTGGAGAACTTATACCATACATATCTAACATGACTTATAGCAGGCATCCCAACCTGCAAAAACGAATTTCAGAGAGGTGACACTCCGCGCCGCCGATGCGCCACCGCGCCCTTCCCGCGCCGCCGCCCCCCCCCCCCACTTATCTAACACAACTAGAGGATGATCAAATGAAATGGAATCAATATACCCAGGTTTACTTCTTTTGTGAGATATTAAAGGAACACTCTAACCACCATGACCACTTCAGTGATTTGAAGTGGTCATGGTGGTAGGAGTCAGAAACACTTCACATGCTGGGATATTTACAGTTATGTGCTGGGGGCTAGTTGCTCCCCTAGCACATATGACTTAGGCAGCCAGAAAATGTCATGTCCTTATTCATACATGTATGAACAAGGACATGACCTATTATGACAAAACGCATCTAGTTATTAAAGCGGAGTTCCACCCTGGAATTTTTTTTTTTTTTTTTAAATACCCCCGGGACAGTCAGGGCTAGTGCATTCCACAATGGCTAGCCTCTGATCTGTCCCGGGTTGCACTTACCTGTTAGGACAAATACTTACCTTGAAAAAGTCTTGTCCAACGCTGCCATCTCAGATGTGGGCAGCTTGAAGCCAGCGCGTCCTCTTCTGCGTCCTCTTCCGCCTTCTTCGGTCCCACGATGCCCTGCGCCGGCCCCGCCGTCAGTTCCGGGGCGCGCGCGTCATCCCCTTCTAAACAGCTTCTGGGCATGCCCAGAAGCTGTGGAGGGATGACGCGCGCGCCCCGGAAGTGACGGCGGGGCCGGCGCAGGGCATCGTGGGACCGAAGAAGGCGGAAGAGGGCCGGTGCAGGCGCAATGATTCCTGGGAGCGATGGCGTTCAGCTCCCAGGAATCATTGCAGAGCCAGGAAGTGACGACGGGCCGCGGCCGAGGAAGGAGGAAGAAGGAAGTAAGGTAAGTATATTTTCTTCGCTACGAGGTAAGTAAAAAAAAAATGCGATTAGCCACTTGTTTTTCAGGTGACCCGGAGCGAGAAGATGGAGGTAAGTATAAAATGAGGGTGGAACTCCACTTTAAAAAACATATTGCAACAATTTACACGCGCTAATGCACATACCTTTTCTACTTATTTTGCAGACTGCTGGTGGTTACTGCTGGTGGGTACTGCTGGTGCGGTTACTGCTGGCAGTTACTGCTGGTTGGTAATGCTGGCAGTTACTGCTGGCGGGTAATGCTGGCGGTTACTGCTGGTGGGTAATGCTGGCGGTTACTGCTGGTGGGTAGTGCTGGCAGGTAGTGCTGGTGGGTACTGCTGGTGGGTAATGCTGGTAGTTACTGCTGGCAGGTTCTTTTGGCGGTTACTGCTGGCTGGTAATGTTGCTGGTTTTAGCTGGCGGGTAATGCTGGTGGGTACTGCTGGCACTGCTGGCGGGTAATGCTGTTCATGCGGGTACTGCTGGAGGGCTCCTATCACAGGCGGAGTGCATTTCATATCACTCCGTCTGTGACAGAGCCGGAACTATACAGGAAGCAGCGGCTCTGTCACTGACTGCAGACATCCTAAGTCTCCCGCGGCAGCCAGGAGATCGCACGGCACTTGCGGGTGTCTGTGATCTGCTAGTCAAAGGCGGGAGACTCCCGCAAGTCGCGGGAGACTGACTTGGGAAGGCTGCTTATAGCTAAGTATGTTTCATGTTGTGCTCTACACAAAGTCAGTGATCTTTGATTGTTCTGTCGCCTACCAAAAATAAAAAGAATTGAAAAAAAAAGAAATACAGCCACTACATTGTGAAACGTTAAAGGAGGAAGTCCACCCTAACACTAAAATCGCTACCTCTATATTGATATGGATATGTTCTAGAATTCCCCCCCTCCCCCCCCCCCCCCAAAAAAAAAAACTGCCTTTCTCTTTCGTTCATTGACAGACACAGCTCCATATCTTCTTTGACCCGTGGGTTATGCTGCTCTGCCTAGGAGTAGGACACAAAAGTTAACAAAGCTTAACTACGCCTATGGGGCAGTTCCTAGGAGGTATACTCCCACTTCCTGCTCTAGGATCTCAGTTTTTTTCTGGCTAGTAAGGATTAAGGACCTAGCTCCTTGCCCGAATCTCTGGTTCTGGCATTTTTTTCTTTTTAATTGAATTTATTTCTTCTTTTATTATTTTCTGTTCCTGTGAGAACTACAATCAATTTGGTTCCTGTGAGAACTACAATCAGCTGCCAGACTGGATATCCTAGATCCTTACGGTCTTCCTAGTCTGGCCAGCGAGTGCGCGCAGGCCTCAGCTCTGCGCTAGGTCGGCCACGACATAGTCCCACTGGCGGGGACTGGCCTGCGAGTGAAATATCTCGCGAGGATGCACATGACCTGGTCGTGACCTGAGTCGCAGCGTACCTCTTGCCCGCAACACCCCCCATTCCAAGATGGGGAGGTGGTCTGCCCAGAGTGGTGCCCACCCGGTTCCATGGTGTGGTTAAGTAGTCTCCCCCTTCTCCCTTTATGGTACCTCGGGGTGGATGGTCCCTCCTTGGGATGGTCGGACTCCTGGGTTTCCTTCCATTCCCCCAGCCCCTCTAACAGTCACGGTGGTCTTTTGGCCCCAACCTACCTCCACCCCCCCCCCCTGGATGAGGTAGGAGCTGGCTTTGCCACTTGCTCCTGTAAGAGTGGGGGGAAAGTGTTTGTTGCAGACCGGACTTTGCGGATCGCACACGGGGGTCTTTGAGCAAGTTCCCGGGCCCCCTGGGGGTTAGTGTCGGGCAGGGATGTCCTCTTGGCTCCCTGCGGTGGTTATTGGGCTTGGGGTGAGCGGATGTCAGACCATCTGCGGGTCTGCGCCTCATGGGGCTGGATCAGGCCGAAAATTTAGCCCATGGCTTTGCGGCCTACTTGTAGCTGTCCGAGTGCCTGACCAAGCTGTCGGGGTGCCTGAGTGAGCTGATGATATAGTGGACAGTACTGCTGACGTATGCGCACCTCACGAGGCCGGATCGGGTCAAAAATTGAGGCTGCGGCTTTGCGGTCTGGCTGGGCTGTCCGAGTGCCTGGCCAGGCTATCAGAGTGCCTGGCCAGGCTGTCTGTGCTGCTAATATAGCGGACGGTGCTGCCGACGGACGCACGCTTCATGCTGACGAAGCTGGCTGTCCCGGCGACTGATCAAACTGTCTGAGTGACTGACCAAGCTGTCCGAGTGACTGACCAAGCTGTCCGAGTTGCTGAATAAGCTAACAGAGCTGCCGGTGGACTCGCAACTTACGTGGCCGAATCGGGCCCCAAACTTAGGCCGCGGCTTTGTGGCCCACTCACTGCCGGCTGTCCAAGCTGATGACTAGACTGTTTGGGCTGCTGACCGGGTTGATGGAGCAGTGGACGGGTGTCCGCCCCCCCCTTCCCCCCAGGTGGGTGGACATGCGGTCTTCCTGGCGCCCCCCTTGAACCGGGAGCGCCGTGTGGTCGCTGCATTTTTTAGTGAAGTGAAGCTTCGAGTTTCGATCATTCCTGCCGGAAAGGTTCTTTCCGTCCTACCTGCACTTATTCCCAGATCGCTTACAGAATCTCCATGGGTCAGTGTAAGACTTGTTATCTCAAGGAGTAATTGTCCCTGTTCCGATGTCAGAATGCTTTCAAGATCTCTATTCAAACCTATTTACAGTTCCCAAGGTGTGTCTAATTCTGGACCTAAAGGCACTGAACTGCTTTGTGTGGGTACAGAAGTTTCGAATGGAGTTCATTCGCACGATGGTAGCATCCCTACATCAGGGGGACTTTCTCACATCCATCGTCATCAAGCACGCTTACCTTCACATACCTATTTGTATCCCCCATCAGCGCTTCCTCTGCTTTGCCGTGGGCGAGGAGCATTATCAATTTGTGGTGTTACCCTTTTGTCTCGCCTCCGCTCCTTGTTTCTTGACAAAAGTTTTGGCCCAGGTGCTGGCATTACTGCGTTAGCAGAGGATCGCAATACTTGGGTACCTGGACGATCTGCTTTTGCGAGTCTTCAACTGCACTGTTGGCCAACTTGGAGATCACTCTGCAAACACTGAGGGTGTTCAGTTGGATTCTGAATCTTCAGAAGTTTGCTTTGGTTCCGTCCACGAGCTTGGAATATTTGAGACTGACTCTGGACTCGGCCTCGGCCAGAGTGTTTCTCCCGCTGGCAAAACTTCAGAAGTTGCTAGAGTAGATTCGGCTTCTGCTGTCCAGCAGACGGTCATCTTTTCGGACTTGCATGTGGGTGGTGGGCCTGATGTCTACCTTTTTGAGGCGGTTCCATTTGCACAGTTCTACACAAGATCTCTGCAAAAGGAGATTCTGGTGAAGTGGAAGAAGGATCCTTAGTGTCTGGACAATCTGATCATGTTGAGCCGGAGAACAAGGGGGTCCCTGGTTTGGTGGCTTCGCTCTCCGGAACTTCTTCACGGAAAATCCTTTCTTCCCCTGTACTGGACGGTTGTCACCACGGAAGGCCAGCCTATCCGGGTGGGGAGGCGTCCTCAGCACGGATTGTGCTCAAGGGGTTTGGACTCTGGAGGAGTCCAGGCTACCGATCAATGTATTGGAGCTCCAAGTGAGCAGACTTTGCCTGGATCATTGGACAGTTCGTCTCCAGGGATGTCCGGTACAGATTCAATCTGACAATGCCATGACCGTGGCCTATGTCAATCACCAAGGGGGCACAAGAAGTGTTCTGGTGGCTCGGGAAGTAGCCAGCATTCAAAAGTTGGCAGAACGGTTCGTTCCAGCCCTCTCTGCTGTACACATTCCAGGGGTGGAAAATTGGCAGGCAGACTATCTCAGTCGACAGGCGTTGGACCAAGGAGAATGGTCACTTCATCCAGAGTTGTTCAGTCAGTTGTGTCCTCGGTGGGGGGCTCCCGAGGTGGACCTGTTGGCTTCTCACCTCAACAGGAAAGTTCAGAGGTTTGTGGCACGGTCTCGGGACCCTCTAGCCGACGCCACAGATCCCCTAGTGGCCCCCTGGAGTCCTTATCGTCTGATATATGCCTTTCCTCCTGTCAAGCTTCTGCCGCAACTCCTGCGCAGGATCGAGGCAGAAAGAATTCCAGTCATTCTAGTGGCTCCAGACTGGCCTCGCCGGTGTTGGTACGCTGATCTGATACGGCTGGTCACTGATGTTCCTTGGGGACTCCCTCTCAGGGAAGATCTGCTGTCTCAAAGACCAATCTTCCATCCTGCTTTACAGTCGCTGGCTTTGATGGCCTAGCTGTAAAGACCGGTGCTGAAGGATAGAGGGTTGTCTGATTCGGTAAATCCTATGCTTTTATATATACTTCCAGGAAGATTTACCATCGTACTTGAAAAGACATACATTGCGTTGTGAGTCTCTTGGGGTTCCCCCTCGCTCCTTTTCGGTGACTCAGATCTTGGCTTTCCTCCAGCGGGGGGTTGAGCAACGTTTGGCCTTGAGTACCATCAAGGGCCAGGTCTCAGCCTTGGCGATTTTCTTTTAACATCTGCCAGCCTCACACTCCTTGGTGCGTACTTCTCTCCAGGGAGTGAGACATTTGGCTCCCCCCGATGCAGTCCCCATTGCCACCGCGGGACCTCAATTTGGTGTTGTAAGTTCTTCAGAAACCTCCCTTTGAAAATATTTGCGGGATTCTCCTGCTATCAGAATAGAGGTACTCACCGAGGCCGAAATGCCAAGAGCGGTTCGCTGTTGCGACTAAGCGCACTCCGCCCTTCTGGAGGTGATATAGAGGGTGGATGGCACAAAGAGGCACAAGCTACCAGCAGGCAGGGTAGAGCTTGCGTTGAGGTCCTGTAGAACTGGAGCAGAGACTGATCAGGATCCAGCAGAAGAAGAAAGTCCGGAGCAGGCTGAGGGTCAAACACAGGTAAGCAGACAATCCAGGACACAGGCTGAGTGTCAAGGCACTGGAGACAGGAGACAAGACTAGGTCACAAGCAGAAGGTCAAGGCACAGGAGACTGAAGGTGAATCCAGGTCGCAGGCAGAGGGTAAAACACAGGAGGCAAGAGCAAAGTCCGTAAAACAAGCCAATGTCGGGTCCAGGAGAAGAGCAGAGTAGGTCAGGGTCGATCCGGGTCACAGCAGATAAATGATCAAACAGGAAACAGGAACTCCGGTACAGGAAGCTGAAAGCAAACCAGCAATTCCTCTGAGCACTTGCTCAGCTTTTATAGGCAGCCAGGAAGTCATGTGAAAGTTATGTGGTGCGTGTCATGTGACGGCCAGTTTGCAGCTGAAGGTTTCTCTGACACCTGCTTACATTGTCCCCGAAGGTGTCCTTTTTGGTGGCTATTACTTCGGCCCGCGGGTTGTCTTAGCTGGCGGCACTGTCTTGCCATTCACCTTATCTACTTGTTCACAGGGATAAGGTGGTTCTTCCACCATGTCCACTTTACCTTCCAAAGGTCGTCTCCAATTTTCATCTGAATGAAGACATTTTGTTGCCTTCACTGTGTCCTAAGTCTAAGCATCCTAAGGAAGTTGCTTTGCATTCCCTGGATGTGGTTCAGGCAATCAGGGTGTACCTGGCAGCTACGGAGTCGTTTCGAAAGTCAGATTCACTGACCTGACGGATGGACCTTGCAATGGGCTGGCTGCTTCTGCTGCTACCATTTCCAGATGGATCAGGCAGACTGTGGTTCAGGCTTATTCTATTAAGGGTCAGGTTCCCCCTTTCCAGGTCAGGGCGCATCCTACTTGGGCGCTTAGTGCCTCCAGGCCTTCCGTCATCAGGCGTCAGTGGGGCAAGCGAGTACTTGGTTGTCTGTGCACACATTCACAAAGTTTTATAAAGTGGATGTGTTGGCATCTGCGGATGCTTCTTTTGGCCGCAAAGCTTTTGCAGGCTGCTATTTAGAGGATTTGTCCTCTTTGAGGGTGTTTTCTTCAGGTGAGCTCCAGTTGTTCTCAGTTGAGCTCCATGTTACCTGGATGGCCTTTGGGAAGTTTGTTTTCTGCTGTTGCCACCTCTCATGTTTGACACTGCTTCTGGATGTCCCTATGGTCATGAAGATGAAGAGCTGTGTCCATCAATCAACGAATGGGAAAATGGGATTTTTGACTTACCGTAAAATCCATTTCTCTAATGTTCATTGACGAACACAGCACCCGTCCCTCTTTGGAGTTGGGTTTTCTTCTTCTGACACTGCTTGTTACAAAACTGAATACCTATAGCAGGAAGTGGGAGTGTACCCCCAGGAACTGCCCCATAGGCATGCTCAAGCTTTTTTCTGCCTAGTGTCCTATTCTTGTAGGGGGCAGCATAACCCTACGGTCATGAAGATGAAGAGCTGTGTCCATCAATGAACATCAGAGAAATGGATTTTACGGTAAGTAAAAAATCCAATTTTTCTGTATATTTTTATTATATGCTATTAAGTGCTTTTCACTATAATAAAAATAACAATTTTTTTTTTTTTTTTTTTGCTTTTCTTTTCAGGTATCTGCTCGTTCATGGGATCACAATGAATTCTTTGCTCAGTTTGCTGGGGATCACACAATGATAACTGCTGGTTACTCTGCAGTAACAGAAAAATTGGCTGAAGGACTTGATATTCGACTTAGGTCACCTGTAAGTTCTAAAGAAAAACAAATACATGTATATAACAAGAATTTTAGCAAACTTTATTTAGGAGGACCTTTCCACTGTTAGGAAGATTACACCTGTAATTGGAGCCCAAAGCTTTAGCCCAATATCAGTGCAGATTTGTATGATTTAAGAAGGCTGCAACTGTTGCAGTATGTGAGGAGTATAAAGAACAAATTAGTTTAATGTTATGAAAATTAAGGTTCATGTCAGAGTTATGTTAGGTGTGAGGGATTTGGGCCAAAATTTGCAGGAAGGGCTTACAATTTTTTGCAGGTGTCTGAAGGTAATGGTCACTGCTGTGTAGCACTCTACACGAATTTCCCGAATCTCTAGCTTTTAATAGGGATTAGGAGACTGGTTCCATTTTTACAGCTATAATCGTTTAGAGAACTAAAAAGGAAAAGTTTAAATATTGCGCTAACCAAACAAAGAGCTGCCAGCACTGAACAACTGAAATACAGGTTGTAATAAAAAATGGATAAATATTAAGTGCAGCGCTAAATGTGATAAGTGAACTAAGAACATTCACAAAAAACATAGTGATAAATCATATAAACATATCACATAACAACAATGAAAGTCCCATAAAGTGTTATATAAAACACAGGCTTCACAGATAAGCTCCCAGATTCCTCCTTAAGGTGACCTTGGATGTTTTTTTTACGCTCACAGTGAGTGGAGAGGAGGAAGGGTGAATCCCTCATTCACCATATCACTTGAAAAAGCCAAAAGAAAGGGCACATAGTGTAAAACAACTTAAAAGGAAATTTATTAAAAAGCAGGTGTGCACTTACAGACATCCAAAGGTAAACCAGCAATACAGTCAAGACAAGCGGTCTACAGGGAGATTCTGATGCGTTTCATCTTAGTAGACCTTCTCAAAGGATATTAAATATTCTTTGAGAAGATCTACTAAGATGAAACGCGTCAGATTTTCCCTGTAGACCGCTTGTCTTGACTGTATTGCTGGTTTACCTTTGGATGTCCGTAAGTGCACACCTGCTTTTTAATACATTTCCTTTTATCACATTTAGCGCTGCACTTAATATTTATCTATTATCGTTCAGAGAAAAGATGCTGCATGTATGAAACCCTGCGCAATGATATACTGCCAAGGCACTTTCCAGTGGGGTTCCATACAGATCCAGGGCATTTGACCCCAGCATGGGGGATCTAGTCCCTGAAGGCCCTCTGGGCAGAGCTTGCTTTGACGGGTGAAGATTGCCCCCCCCCCTCCCTCGCCCTCCTGTGGCTTGATTGGTGAGTGCCCCTGGTAGCCCTGCTGGTGCCCCTAAGTAGCTAGTGCCTCACCCCCCTCTCTTGGGAGGCTATGTTGGGAAAGTTCCCTATATGGTAGTGTGCTGCTTAGCTTGTTCTCTACTCCCTCATTGCCTCTGAAGTTGAGGGGGAGGTATGTAATGATGGCAGCTATATTGCCTCCTTGTACAATGCTTGTACTAAGGCGATGGAGAAGATAGCAGCAGCAGTAAAGGCAATGGTACATCCCTAGCTTGTCATGATGTAAAAACATAGCAGCACCACTCAAAAGCAAGTCACGGGACCGAGGGTTGGTGGTGGGGAGGGTATGGGTAGTATCTCCTAGGGTAACCAGCGCACTGTTCATGGCTGACCAGAAGCACAAGGCTAGCACAGTCCCAATTATTGTGGTGTCAGCACAGCAGGCCATATGTCTCACAGTCAGCAGAGAAGAGGGAACACTGGGAGATGTGGTCCCATATGTCTTCTTTAGGTAGGAAGGAACCTGAACGTTGACCCCCCCCCCCCCCCTTCTTGGAAGTTGCAGACAATTGCCACCAGATTAACATGCTGTGGAAGAGTCCTAGATCACCTTTGGGTTCAAGGACCTGGTCTCCACTGGCGAGGGTGTTGCCGATCTATATTCTAGAGTGGCAGGCATTCCACTTGCTCTCCTGTATTGCTCAACACAGCAGCAAGGTCTCCCTATAAGAGTTCAATCTCCAAGATGTCTTTGAGTGAGTGGGCCCTTCACCCGGAGATGTTGCTAGGTCTGATCTCCCATCCTTCTGTGGCTGGCTTTAATAGCATGGGTATGGAAGCTAGAGTCTTGAGAGAGAGGGGAGTTTCTGATTTTGTTATTCCTACTTCTTAAAAGTCAGGAAGGTTTCCTCAAAGAAGATATACCACAAACCTAGAAATCATATTTCACTCGGTGAGACTAACACATTTCCTACTTGCAAGTATGTTGTAGGTCGTATCTTGGATTTTTTCCTTACAGGGGTTGATGTTCAAATATTGTCGGGATCCACCCAGCTGACTGACTGACACTTGGCTCCGCCTCTAAGCACGCAGTTGGGAGCCAGAACCAGCTGTGCCCAACTTCTCTCCTGCCCGATGCTTGTGTGTGTGCTGGAGGAGCAGAGTGGAGGGCAGTGGCTGACAGTCACTGCTCTCTGCTCAGAGCAAACCAGGACCCGAGCAATCAACAGTTATGTAATTACTCTGGCTTAGAGCAAACGTGGGACAGGTGCAGCATCAGACCGATGTTGCAGGATAAATGTGAGTTTTTTTTTTTTTTTTTTAACAAACCTATACTTCTCATTTAGGAAAACCAAGAGAGGAAAAGGGTGATTCTAAATGCACTGAACTGGCCCAGAAGAATCTGGTACACAGACATACTCTAGCAGATTCCTGACCTTTCCCCAACAGGCCAGATCTGCTATCTCAAGGCCCTCTATTCCATCCTGCTTTACAGTCTCTGCTTTTAACAGCATGGCTTAAAAGAAAGAGGGGTCGCTTAGTCTGTCATATTGAAACCAATATTTGTGAATGTTATAGTGTGTCAGACGGTTACTGAATGGGTGAAGTTACTAAAAGGTAACTTGGAAGCTGAGCAGCTAACCTCAGCGGTGCTGGAACTAATGGACCAGATGGTTCAAGCCCTGGTGTTCATGTGTGATGCGTCCCTGGATGCGGCTCCCCTAGTAGCCAGAGTGTTGGCAGTGGGAATTGCGATTAGACACATGGTGTGGTTAAAAAGCTGGTCTGCAGACTAGGCTTCCAAAAAGGCTTTGACAGATCTTCGCTTTATGGGGGAGAGGTTGTTTGGCTTCTCTCTGGATGAGTTGATCAATAGTACTCTTCTCCCTCAGTCCACTAAGGGCAAGGCGCCACGTCATAGACGGGGGCCTTCCTTCACTGCTCATAAGCGGGTTTTTCGTACCTCCGGGTCGCAAGAAAAAAGAAAGCCACTCAGGTCTTCTGGGAGTTCTGAGAAGCCATGGTCAGGTAAATCAAAGACCGGCCAGTCCAGATCTGCAGACAAATCCTCGTCTGCATGAAGGGGCGCCCTAACCCGCTTCTGCGGTGGGGGGACATCTTTGCTTCTTTGCCGAACCTTGGACTTCCTTGATTCAGGACAAATGGGTTTACGAAATGATCCGATCAGGGTACAAGATCGAATTCTGGGCTCGTCCGTTGGACAGATTCTTCCCGTCCAATCTGCGCCTATCTCCAGACCGGTTAAGGAATCTACGGGAGGCAGTACAAGATCTGCAGTCGCAAGGGGTGATTGTACCAGTTCCTTTTCAGGAACGCTTCAAAGGTTAAATTCAGACCTGTTTACTGTGCCCATAAAAGAGGGCAAAAAGCGTAGAGTTCTGTATCTCAACGCTCTGAACCGCTTTGTGCAGGTTCAGAGGTTTTGCATGGAATCTATTTGAACAGTAGTGGCGTCACTACACCAGGGAGATTTCGTGGCCTCCATGGATATCACGGACGCATATCTACACATCCCTATCTACGCTGGACACCAGCAGTTTCTTCGCTTTGCCGTAGCAGAAGACCATTATCAATTTGTGGCGTTACCCTTTGGTCTCGCCTCCGCTCCCAAGGTGTTTACCAAAGTACTGGCCCCGGTGTTGGCATTGTTGCGCCAACAGGGGGTTGCTGTACTGGGGTTTTTGGACGATCTCCTATTGAGAGCAGACTCCCATTCAGCCCTGATGAGCGACCTGACGATCACTGTCAGCTCACTGCAGGAGTTTGGGTGGAACATCAATTTCAAGAAATCCACATTGATACCTTCCTTGAGACTGGATTATCTGGGCCTGACTCTGGATTCAGCTTTGGCGAGGGTCTTTCTTCTCCCGGACAAGCTGCAGAGGTTGCAAGGGGGCGATCCGGTTGTTGTTGGCAAACAATCTGTCCTCTCTCCGAACTTGCATTGCGGGCCTTGGGTCTGATGGTATCAACCTTTGAAGTGGTTTTGTTTGCTCTGTTCCATACCAGACCTTTGCAAAGGGAGATTCTTGTCAAATGGAACAAGGATCCAAAGTCCTTGGACACTTTAATTCGGTTGAGCCACAACACGAGATCTACTCTGTTATGGTGGCTTCATTCTCTAGTGCTATGCCAGGGCAAGTCCTTCCTCCCGTTGTTTTGGACGATGGTAACCACGGGCGCCAGCCTGTCGGGCTGGGGCGGGGTACCAGGGAAGCTCTGTGCCCCGGGAACCTGGACAGTAGAAGAGTCCAAACTGCAGATAAATATTTTGGAGCTCAGAGCAATAAAGCTTTGTCTGAGCCACTGGACGACTCGTCTGCAATAATGTCCAGTTCGAATTCAATCGGACAATGCCATGGCTGTGGCGTACATCAATAACCAGGAGGGCACCAAGAGTGTCTTGGCAGCCAGGGAGGTGGCAGAGATTTTGGCCTGGGTGGAACAGTGTGTTCCAGCCCTCTCTGCTGTGCACATTCCAGGTGTGGAAAACTGGCAAGCGGATTATCATCGTCAGGTGTTGGATCAAGGGGAGTGGTCTCTACACCCAGAGGTGTTTTATCTCCTGTGTGTCCAGTGGGGGACAACCGAGCTCGATCTGTTTGCTTCTCGTCTCAACAAGATGGTGCAGAGGTTCGTAGCCAGGTCTCGAGAGCCTCTGGCCGACGCCACAGACGCACTGCTTGCTCCTTGGGGTCGGTATTGGCTAATTTATGCCTTTCCTCCGCTGAAACTCCTGCCGAGGCTTCTACGCAGGGTAGAGGTGGAAGGAATCCCGTTCATTCTGGTGGCTCCACACTGGCCTCTCCGATCTTGGTACGCAGACCTAGTAAGGTTGATCGCCAATGCTCCTTGGAGACTTCCTCTCAGGGAAGATCTGCTGTCTCAAGATCCGATCTTCCATCCTGCTTTACAGTCGCTGGCTTTAATGGCATGGCTGTTAAAAGCCAGGTGTTGAGGGATAGAGGTCTTTCTGACTCTGTGATTCCTATGCTATTGAAGGCTAGGAAGTCGACTTCCAGGAAGATATATCATTGTACGTGGAAATCGTACATTTCATGGTGTGAATCGCTGAGGATGCACTCTTGCTTGTTTTCAGTTGCTAGGGTTTTGGCCTTTCTGCAGAAAGGGGTTGGACAGCGGTTGGCTTTGGGCACTATCAAAGGCCAAGTGTCAGCTTTGGCTATATATTTTCAACGCCCTTTAGCTATGCATGCCTTGATTTGCAGTTGTACCTTCATTCAGGGAGTGCGCCATATTGCTCCTCCGAGGCGGTCCCTGCTACTCTGTGGGATCTAAATCTGGTATTATCTGTTCTTCAAAAGCCTTGTTTTGAGAACATTCGGGAGATTCCTCTGCCTTCATTGTCTCAGAAGGTTGACTTTTTTGTGGCTATCACTTCTACCCGCAGAGTATCTGAATTGGCGGCGTTGTCTTGCAGCTCGCCTTATTTGGTGATCCACAGAGATAAAGTGGTACTACACCCAAATCAGTCTTTTCTTCCTAAGGTGGTTTGTGATTTTGATTTGAATGAAGACATTGTGCTGCCTTCACTCTGTCCCAAGCATCCCAAGGAAATTGACTTGCATTCTTTGGATGTGTTCGGGCGATCAGGGTTTACCTGGGGGCCACTAAGTCTTTTAGAAAATCAGGTGCTCTTTTTGTCCTTACTAAGGGACCTTGTAAAGTATTTGCTGAGTCTGCTGCGACCATTTCCAGATGGATCAGGCAGACAGTGGTTCAGGCTTATTCACTGAAGGGTCAGGTTCCTCCTTTCCCAGTGAAGGTGCATTCTACTAGAGCGCTGAGTGCCTGCACTGAGTGCCTCTTGGGCTTTTCGCCATCAGGCGTCAGTGATGCAAGTTTGCAAGGCGGCGACTTGGTCATCTGTACATACGTTCACAAAATTCTACAGGGTTGATGTGTTAGCGTCTTCGGATGCCTCTTTTGGCCGCCAGGTATTGCCTGCTGCTTTTTAAAGAGAATCTTTTTTTGTTCTCTTTAAGGGTGTTTTCTAGGTAAGCTCCAGTTGTTCCTGGTTGAGCTCCATATTACCTGGTTGGCTACGTTTAGCCTTTGGGGAGTTGCGTTCTTCTTTACGTTGTCTTCCCACCCCTCATGAAAATACTTCTTTGGGACATCCCAATGGTCTCAAGAAGATATGGAGCTGCGTCTGTCAATGAATGATAGAGAAAAGATGATTTTTGTACTTACCGTAAAATCCTTTTCTCTGAAACTCATTGACAGACACAGCACCCGCCCCTCTGATTCTGAGTGAATGGGGTTTTTTTGTCTTCTAAACACTGCTTGCAACGAAACTAGATGCTGTAGCAGAGTGTGTGGGGTTATGCCTGCAGGGACAGCCGCCATAGGCCTATTAAAGCTTTTTCCTGCCTAGTGTCCTATTCCTGATGGGAGGAGCATAACCCAATGGTCTAAAGAAGATATGAAGCTGCGTCTGTCGATGAACTTCAGAGAAAAGGGTTTTACAGTAAGTACAAAAATACAGTTTTTTGTTGCATATTCACTGAATCCAAAACCTTCAGGAACTTTCCATATTTTTATACAGTATGTGTGTACATAGCAAAACATCAAGTTCCTGTTTATTTCCTACAGGTGAGAAAAGTTGATTACAGTGGTCCAGAAATTACTTTAACAACATCAGATGGGAAAACATACAGTGCACAAAAGGTAAAGTTGTCTGTCTGCTCAATAATTTGATGTCTGTATTACCTTTTTTATTAGGGTTTTGGAGTTATTTTTTAGAGTTTATTTAAACAGCTATAATTTACAACGATTACTAATTCATGTTGTAAATAACAAATGTCACAGGAAACTAGGCATGTGTCATAGCTTTGTGACACACACACACATACATACATATATATATATATATATATATATATATATATATATATACAGTGGGGATCGAGTTTGTGCACCCCAGGTAAAAATTTGTATTAATGTGCCTAAAGAAGCCAAGGAAAGATGGAAAAATCTCCAAAAGGCATCAAATTACAGATTAGACATTCTTATAATATGTCAACAAAAGTTAGGTTTTATTTCCATCATTTACACTTTCAAAATAACAAACAATAAAATGGCGATAAAATGGCAATAAAATTCCTGCAAAAGTTTGGACACCCTGCAGAGTTAATATCTTGTACTGCCCCCTTTGGCAAGTATCACAGCTTGTAAACGCTTTTTGTAGCCAGCCAAGAGTCTTTCAATTCTTGTTTGAGGTATCTTTGCTCATTCTTCCTTACAAAAGTCTTCCAGTTCTATGAGATCTCTGGGCTGTCTGTCACGCACTGCTCTTTTAAGGTCTATCCATAGATTTTCAATTATGATGAGGTCAGGAGATTGTGAAGGCCATGGCAAAACCTTCAGTTTACGCCTCTTGATGTAATCCCCCGTGGATTTCGAGGTGTGTTTAGGATCATTATCCATTTGTAGAAGCCATCTTCTCTTTAACTTCAGCTTTTTCAGAGATGGCATCAAATTACCATCCAAAATTTGCTGAAATTTTATTGAATCCATTTTTCCTTCTACTCGTGAGATGTTCCCTGTGCCACTGGCTGCAATACAACCCCAAAGCATAATTGATCCACCCCATGCTTAACAGTTGGACAGAGGTTCTTTTCATTAAATTCTGTGCCCCTTCTTCTCCAAACGTACCTTTGTTCATTCCGGCCAAAAAGTTCAATTTTAACCTCATTGGTCCACAGAACTTGTTTTCAAAATGCATCAGGCTTGTCTATATGTTCATTTGCAAAGTTCAAACGCTGATTTTTGTGGTGAGGACGAAGAATAGGTTTTCTTGTGATGACTCTTCCATGAAGACTATATTTGTACAAGTATCTCTTTATAGTGGAATAGTGTACCACAACTCCAGTGTCTACCAGATCTTTCTGGAGGGATCGTGCAGTCAAACGTGGGTTTTGAATTGTTTTTCTCAAAATCCTGCGAGCTGTTCTGTCTGATATTTTTCTTGGTCTTCCAGATCTTGCTTTAACTTCCACTGTTCCTGATGACTGCCATTTCTTAATGACATTCCGAACAGAGGATATTGACATCTGAAAACGCTTTGCTATCTTCTTATAGCCTTCTCCAGCTTTGTGAGCGTCAACTATTTTAAGTTTCAGTTTTCTAGACAACTGCTTAGAAGATCCCATGGTGCTGATTGTTGGGGCAAGGTCAGATGAGTCTGGGCATTTAAAACCTTTGAGATTGACATCACCTGGTCTTCCCAGACGATGATTGAGAACAATCCATGACACTGGCAGGTCTCAGCCTTGCAAAGGGGGCAGTGCATGCTATAAATTCTGCAGGGTGCCCAAACTTTTGCAGACACCATTTTCTTTGTTTTCTGTAATTTTGAAAGTTTCAATGATGGAAATAAAATCTAACTTTTGTTGACATATTATAAGAATGTCTAATCCTGTAATTTGATGCCTTTTGGAGATTTTTCCATCTTTCCTTGGCTTCTTTATGCACATTAATACCAATTTTTACATGGGGTGCCCAAACTTTCGATCCCCACTGTATATATAGAGCCTTATATATTCTGATTTCTGGTTGGGAAATACATGTTTATACTTTATATATACTGGGCTTTTTTACTGGTTTACTTTTTTAAACTGGGTTTATACTGGGCTTTTTTATTGGTTATTATATGATCCAAGCAGAGTGTGGAGTGCTTGGCATTGTACACACCTAAAGGAGTTGTAAAGTCAGAAGTTTTTTTTATCTTAATGCATTCTATGCAGCTCTGAATAATACCTATTATCCCATATTGAGCTCTAGCTGGTGAAGCCACTACCAGCTTGAAATTGTCTGGACTTATTTCACACTTTTTGCATGAGGGCAAATGTAAGGAAGCATTTATTATATTTAGCATAGGCTAATGCCTCCAGGCCCATAGCCACATCATTAATTCCAGTTACATGACACACCAAAGCAGTAATGGAATCCACTCTCCCTCCCACCATTACTGGTTCTATAGGCATGGGTCGAGCAAAATGCTGCAACTGAGCTACAAGGTGATAAAGCCACGGGTTGGGCAGTACCAAACCCCCAGCATCTTTAGGTTTCTTAAGTTACACTAATTTAACACGTGGAGGCCTATTTAACCAGAGGAAGGACCGAAATATTGAGTTGATGATACAGAACGTTTTCACGTGGACCAACATTGAGGTATTGTGCAAAACATAAAGGAGCTGTCGCATGAAAATCACTTTCCTCACTATGGAGAGCTTAAGTACTTTTTTTTTTTTTTTTGAAAGGGTAAATTTATTAATATTCAAGAAGACAAGTATAACAGCATTCACAATGCACAAAGCGTAGAATAGAGTATAGAATAGATATTGGTACATTCAGCCACATCAAAGTTTGTACATTATCCAGTTTTCAGAAATGAATAAAAGTAAGCCTACATATTCTTAGGACATTGCTCTTTGATTACTGTTGGAGCATATAGAACTTAGCATAAAAAAACAGTAATTGTTTCCACACCGAGAGTGTGCCAAAATATACTGTATATAAAAACCTGGGAAGGTATATCATTTTGAATATATTGATTCGGCCTAGGAGATTCAGAGGCAGTTTGTACCAAGTCTGGAGACTGTTTCGCAAGTGTGTTATTAGATGTGAGAGGTTATTGGAAACCTATGTGTACAGTGGGTACGGAAAGTATTCAGACCCCCTTAAATTTTTCACTCTTTGTTATATTGCAGCCATTTGCTAAAATCATTTAAGTATATTCTTCTTCCGCATGAATGTACACATAGCACCCCATACTGACAGAAAAACACAGAATTGTTGACATTGTTGCAGATTTATTAAAAAAGAAAAACTGAAATATCACATGGTCCTAAGTATTCAGACTCTGCTCAGTATTTAGTAGAAGCCCCCTTTTGATCTAATACAGCCAGGAGTCTTTTTGGGAAAGATGCAACAAGTCTTTCACACCTGGATTTGGGGATGCTCTGCCATTCCTCCTTGCAGATCCTCTCCAGTACTGTCAGGTTGGATGGTAAACGTTGGTGGACAGCCATTTTTAGGTCTCTCCAGAGATGCTCAATTGGGTTTAAGTCAGGGCTCTGGCTGGGCCATTCAAGAACAGTCTCGGAGTTGTTGTGAAGCCACTCCTTTGTTATTTTAGCTGTGTGCTTAGGGTCATTGTCTTGTTGGAAGGTAAACCTTCGGCCCAGTCTGAGGTCCAGAGTACTCTGGAGAAGGTTTTTGTCCAGGATATCCCTGTACTTGTCCGCATTCATCTTTCCCTCGATTGCAACCAGTCGTCCTGTCCCTGCAGCTGAAAAACACCCCCACAGCATGATGCTGCCACCACCATGCTTCATTGTTGGGACTGTATTGGACAGGTGATGAGCAGTGCCTGGATTTCTCCACACATACCGCTTAGAATTAAGGCCAAAAAGTTCTATTTTGGTCTCATCAGACCAGAGAATCTTATTTCTCACCATCTTGGAGTCCTTCAGGTGTTTTTTTAGCAAACTCCATGCGGGCTTTCATGTGTCTTACACTGAGGAGAGGCTTCCGTCGGGCCACTCTGCCATAAAGCCCCGACTGGTGGAGGGCTGCAGTGATGGTTGACTTTCTACAACTTTCTCCCATCTCCTGACTGCATCTCTGGAGCTCAGCCACAGTGATCTTTGGGTTCTTCTTTACCTCTCTCACCAAGGCTCTTCTCCCCCGATAGCTCAGCTCTAGGAAGGGTTCTGGTCGTCCCAAACGTCTTCCATTTGAGGATTATGGAGGCCACTGTGCTCTTAGGAACCTTAAGTGCAGCAGAAATCTTTTTGTAACCTTGGGCAGATCTGTGCCTTGCCACAATTCTGTCTCTGAGCTCTTCAGGCAGTTCCTTTGACCTCATGATTCTCATTTGCTCTGACATGCATTGTGATCTGGAAGGTCTTATATAGACAGGTGTGTGGCTTTCCTAATCAAGTCCAATCAGTATAATCAAACACAGCTGGACTCAAATAAAGGTGTAGAACCATCTCAAGGATGATCAGAAGAAATGGAAAGCACCTGAGTTAAATATATGAGTGTCACAGCAAAGGGTCTGAATACTTAGGACCATGTGATATTTCAGTTTTTCTTTTTTAATAAATCTGCAACAATGTCAACAATTCTGTGTTTTTCTGTCAGTATGGGGTGCTATATGTACATTCATGAGGAAGAAGAATGAACTTAAATGATTTTAGCAAATGGCTGCAATATAACAAAGAGTGAAAAATTTAAGGGGGTCTGAATACTTTCCGTACCCACTGTATATTGGCAATTGGATCTCAATCCCTAGATACCTGAATTTGGGAACCACTTGTAGGGGAACATGTGGAGTTATCTTAGGAGTAAACACAGGATCAAGAGGGAAAACAGTTGACTTATTCCAATTAACTTGGAAACCTGAACAATCCCTGAACCTTGAAATTATATTCAATGCTGTAGTTAAGGATCTATCTGCGCCTGCTAAGTATAGTAACATATCAGCATATAAAGATGTCTTTTCTTCCAAAGTATTTATCCAACAACCCCTAACATTCTTATCTGCCCTTAAGACAGCTTCCAATGCTCCTATAGCAAGGGCGAACAACAGGGGAGACAATGGGCACCCCTGTCCTGTGCCCTATTCTATGTCAAAGGCATCAGTATTAATATTATTTACTCATAAACGAGCCACAGGGTAGGAATAGAGTAACTTCACCCATGCAACAAAGTTGGTTCCGAAACCCATTTGCACAAGGACCGCTAGTAAATAGGGCCACTCAATAGAGTCGAAGGCCTTATGAGTATTCAGTGACACTACAATTGTAGTATCTGGGTTAGGCCCCGCAGACTGCAGGATCATAAACAGCCAACGTAGACTTATAGCCGTTGATCGCATCGGTATAAAACCGGTCTGATCTGGAATTATAACAGAGGCTATCACCTTATTCAGTCATCTAGCAAGAAGCTTGGCCAATATTTTAGCATCTACATTAATTAACGATATCAGTCTGTAGGATTCACAGAAGTTATGGTCCTTGTGTGGCTTGGGGATCAGGACAATTAACGCTTTCCTGAGAGATTTCGGGAGCACATGACTATCAAAAGCATCTTTATAAACTTCCAGTAGTTTTTGTGCAAAAAATTATTTATAAGTACAATACCATTCAACCGGGTGCCCATCTTGTCCTGGAGTTTTGTTGGGATGTAAGGAATGCATTGCCTCCTCTATTTCATGCACAGAGATAGGAAGATCCAACTCTCCTGCAGCATTCTGTGACAGCACTGAGACAGGGATTAGCTCTAGATTTTGCTGAACTTCCTCTGCTTTATAAGGTATAGAGGGTAGAAAAAAAAAACGCATTTGCTATGTCATATGGATAGGTGCAAAGAGTACGATGTTCATCATAAATGCAAGGAATAGAAGCAGGGGAGTGTTGAGAATGAGCTAAGTAAGTTAGAAGTTTGCTTTTTTTATCTCCGAATTCAAAGATGTGCTGTGATTGGTAGAGTCATTTCTTTTGTGTCTTTTCTTCCAGTACTAATTCCAGTTGGCGGTCATAATCTCTCCAGATCTTAATATTAGGGATGATGGATTCCTAATACATTTAACTTCAGCTTCTGTAGTGACCTGTTCACATTCTCTAACCTTCCATTCTCTGTCAGATCTAGATTTCTTTATATTCCTCAAGATATCCCCTTTAATGGTATCCTTAAAGCATCCCAGGTAACCCCTATTGGGACTTCCTCATTGTTTTCAGGCCAGAAATTACCAATTGAGGCAGCAGCCATTCTTTCAAAACATTCCTCCTTTAACCATAATGGACTTAGTCTCCAAAGAGAATATCCGCACGACTGGCCCAAGGCCATAGTTAACAACAGAGGGGAGTGGTCCGAAATAGCCCTTGGGAGATACTAAACCTCCACCACCTGGGGCAAAGCATCTCTAGACAAACAGCACATATCTAAATGAGAGAGAGTATTGTAGGTGGAGGAAAAATGGGAATATGCTCCGGCTTCTGGGTGTTTCCATCTCCAGGCCTCAACTAAGTTATAATGTGTCATACATGTCTCTAAAGGGGTGTTACACGTAGATGCAGCATTTAGTCTGTCTATATGAGGAGAAAGCACTGTATTCAAGTCCTCTGCCACTTGGAGCGCCTTTGCCATCAGCACCTCCCATACAGCCACCATAAAAGGTGGTGGAATATAAACTGCTACAACAGTATGGGGCAAGTTATCAATTCATAGAACCACCTCTACGAACTTACCATACGGTCCATAACAATAGTTTTAGGGGTACACATTAGGGACTTGGTCACCAGAACAGATATTTTAAGGGCTAGAATTATAGAATTAACCAAGTGGTTTTCTTGGAGGAGGATTATATGGGGTTTGCAATTTTGGATGTAATCAAAAACTAAGGCACATTTCACTGTATTGGCAAAGTGGCAAAGGGCTTGCAGAAAGCACAGAGAACAATGTCCCGGTCCTCAGTATGTGGTGATATCGTTAGAAAGCAGGGACATTTTGTAAAGCATGGAAACATTTGCGATGTGGACTAGAAATGAAGACCAAACCTAAAACAGCAAAATTAAATAAACAAATCCGAAATGTTCCCAAACTTAGAAGCATCACCAACCCCCCCCCCCCCCCCCCCCACACACACCCTGCCCGCAGTCCCAAACATAGTACAGGCTTCCACCCCAAACAACAATGTAACAGTGTCACCCTTGTGGGGGAATTCTTCTTTGTCCAGCCGGAGAGGAAGAGGAGGTTGTAAGTGCAAGGAGCAGCAAAACGGGCCATGGACCGCAACAGAGTTAATGTCCATATGTGCCAGCCGGGCAATATGTGCTTTTATAAGGAAGTATTACCATCATTATCAGTTGTAATAGAACAAACAATGGTAACCATAAACAGAAGAGGGGCCTCAGCCTACTGCCCTTAGATAAAGTAATGGGAAATAGGAAGGGTGAATTGGTGATCAGGTGCTTCCCAAAGATTCCAGCCATCTGTTAGCTTCTTTAGGTGAAGTGAAGAACTGCGCTTTGCCCTTATACACCACTCGGGAGGCTTGCAGGATACATCATACTGTATTGTAGACTGCGTTCTCGCGTGTCACACTTTGAAATGCTGCACGCTGTTTATTTTAATTCCTTTATTTAGTCAAAGGTTGCAATACAAACAGGGGAAATGGCAGAACATGAGATGACAAGGTACAGAACACAAAATGTTGAAGAAAACCTATCAAGTTGACCGCAAACATTTGAGATTTTGCAAAAACAAACAATATAATTGCCTAAGAAGCATAAAGTTTGATAGTGTACACCTCTCAGAGATGCCATTTACAAGGTCATTAAACATGGCAATTAACAACCAGGTAAGTAAGTTTTTAGAAGAAAGGTATTGGTCAATACAGGTTGTGAAGGTGGGAGTGGGGGGATCATCAAGATCTCAAGAGATGTAAATACTGTATACGAAATTCAAAAAGGATCTTATAGTGATAATGAGCAGGGTATGAATGATAGAGAGAAGGAAATGCAAGAGAAAAAAGGAAGAGGCAGGAAAAAGTGTGGAGTGGCTCCCCGAACCCGGCCCCCCGCGTCCCCCGTCACTCAGCCAGGATGCAAAATTTCCTGTAGGTAGGCATCCGTAAGGTTAAAATATTGTCACGGTCCCCATTTGTCATGGAGGAGACCCTCCTGATAGTATAAAGTAGCTGAAATATCTTCCATATCCCTGAGTTCATTGACCTTGGAGAACCAAAGAGACCTTGTGGGTGGAACAGCTGATCTCCAGCAAAGGGATATACATGCCTTGACTGTGTTTAAGAGCTGAATAGTAAGGGATATCTTATAATTTTTGATGGGCCTTCGAGTGAGGTGGAGCAGGCATGCTGCAGGGTCGTCTGCTAAGTCTACATTGGTTAAGTGTTTGATGGTATTGGTCAGTGCTCGCCAAAATGGTTTAATTTGTGGACATTCCCAAAAGATATGGTACAAGGTCCCCCGATCGATATCACACCGCCAACATGTGTCTGGGACTTGTGGGGAAAACAGATGTAGAATTAAGAGCACCCTATACCACCTCTTGAGGATCTTGTAGCCTGTTTCTTGTACCTTTTGTGGCTATCAAGGATTTTTGTGCAAAATGGAGGATCTTCTCTTTTTGAGCTTTTGTAAATTTGGTGTTTAGGTCAGGCTCCCAGTGCGCCAGGAATGGAGGGGAACAGTCCGAGGGCGGGCTGATTAAGGCAGCATAAATGATGGAGAGACTATGGCGGATCGGTTCCCTTCTATGACATATACGCTCTATTTCTGTCAATTGGCAAAAGATACCTGGAGAATGGAAACATTTGCGGAGAAAATGTCGGAGTTGAAGAATACTCCAGAAGTCCAGTGGAGGATTAGCTGCTTTAGTCAAAATGTCCATGGAGAGTTTCCCATCATTCCCAAGAAAATTTCAAAGGTATAATCGGCCCCCCAAGATCAAACCAACGAACCGCGTACCCTCGAGACCGGAGGGTAAATCTGGGTAGCCCAAAACGGCACTATCGGGGAGGTAAGAGGGAAGACCGCGGTAGGAAGGAAAGCCTCCCTAACGACTGTGAGCATACTGCCTAAGGTAGGGTGGCTACTAAGTTCCTTTGGGATAGGTAACGTAATCCATGGCCAGCTTTTTTGCCGTGTTGCCGGAGTCCTCCATTTCCATGACAACCCATCTTTTGGCCTCGGCATGACAATACCAGTCGATCAGTCTGGTTAAATGGGCTGCTCTAAAGTAGGCTTTCACATTCGGTAGCCCCAACCCCCTGGACCTTGGTAGATAAAGGAGCTGGAGCTGAATGCGTGGCCTCCGATGTGACCAAACGAACTCCTGGAACAATGCGTCCATGTGTTTAAAGAAAAGGGATGGGAGACGCACAGAGAGAGTACAAAATTTTGGGAAGGACAGTCATTTTGAGAGCGTTGCACCGACCAAACCATGAGCCAGTGGGTTAGGTCTTTCTTAATTTGCTAAAGAAGGGGGTCAAAGTTTGCCACATACAGGGCCTCAGGATCAGGTGTGATGTTCACTCCAAGGTATCGGATACTGTCTGTCGCTAGCTGCAACAAGCAAATAGCCCGGAGTCCCTCCGTTTTGGTACGATCTAGAGAAATGGGGAGGACATAGGACTAAGAAAAGTTGATGCGGAAAAAATTACAGTGCGCAATAGCGTTGAAGGGCTTGCACTAAGTTCGGAAAAGATGTTAGGGGATTAGTAAAAAAAAAAGATCAAGTCATCTGTTCTGGATGGCTTTCGGTAGCCTGTGACTTCTGTCCCCCCCCCACCCCTGGGATGGGTCCTTACCCTCCTTGGGGATCAGCGAGATATACGCTCTAAGAGAGTCAACTGGCATGGGTTGACCATCCTTGATTGAGTTAAGGGCTGTAACTAAGTAGGGGGAAAGGTTTTCGTAAAAGTTCTTTGTATTATATCGGAGTGAGACCATCCGGCCCCGGGGCCTTCTTGGGTCTGGAGTTTGCTAATGCCAGTCCCAGTTCCTCCACCGTGATGGGTTCCTCAAGCCCCTTCCTCGCCTCGAGCGACAAGGATGGCATACCTGATGATGTTATATAGGACTGAATAGATGCGAAGGTTGGATGAGGCGATGCCCAGGTAGTTGCCTTTCCAATGCCATAAAGATCCTTGAAAAAGGAGCGGAATTCCGCTGCCATATCCCTCAAAGTAGTCAACTTCCTCCCTCCAGTGGTCGTAATTGAAGAGATGAAAGTTCTGGTGTGGGGTCCACGGATAGCACGGGCTAGCAATAATCAAGGCTTATTAGAGAATTCGAACATAGTTTGGCGCGCCCACACCAATTTCTATTTTGTCTTGTGAAATAGAAGAGACCACAATTCCTCACGGACCTTGATCAGGTCCTGGTAGGTGGAGCGCGCCAGAGTATCTTTATGAGCACATTCCAGCGACTGCACCATTGCAAAAAGATTGTCAGTAAGCCTAGCGCGCTCGCGTTTGAGTTGTGATCCTATTTGTATTAGTAACCTTCTCACCACCGGTTTATGCGCTTCCCAAAGAAAAGGGGATTGTCTACCGAGTTGCTGTTGGTGGAAAAGTAGTTTGACAATGCAGTCCGAAACACGGTACAAGATTCTGGGGACTGTAGTAGAGCTTCATTGAGCCTCCAAGAAGGTGGACTCGTGTGCGTTGGGTTTATTCAAAGGGTCAGGTGAATTGGGGCATGATCCGAAAGGTAGATGGCATCAGTTTGAGCGGACACCACTTTAGTGAGATCTTTGTGAGGTATTAGAAGATAGTCGAGACGTGAGAAAGTGTGATGCACTTGGGAAAAGTAAGAGTAGTCCCAGTTTTGGGGATGCAGTAACCTCCAGGGGTCTATAAGATGAAGGAGTAGCAAGTCTGTTTTCAGCCTTCTCAGACAGGTGTATGATAGATGAGAGGACCCTCGAGAGACATCTAGTTGGGGATCCATCGCAAAATTGAGATCCCCACTGAAGATCAGAAGCCCCTCGGTAAACTTCAAGAGGTCTGCGAGTAAGTCCTGGAGGAATTGGGCTGCACGCTGTTTCTGCATTGCTGCTGAGAAATCAGGAAAGATGGTAATACGGTTGTTATAGAGCAACTTCGGCATATTCCTAGCACGTTGAAGGATTATTTCTTTATCCCTGAAGTAAAGGGAGCGAGCCAGTAATGGTTGTGGGTACCGCCCTTAGTGGGACTCAATGAGCTCTTTTAATTGCAAACAAATGGGAAAATGAATCTTTCCCAAAGGTTTGTTTCAGCCATCCGATTAGAAAGTCTTCAGGATTTTTGCCCTCAGACCCCTCTGGAAAGCCCAAGAACCGGAGATTGTTGCCACAGTCAGTCCTCAGTATCTCCCAGCTTAGCCTCCTGAGATTTGTGGTCCTCCGCCACATCTCTAACAGTCACCATAAGTGGGTTCAAATCATCCTCTACCGTGCTAATGCACTGTTCTGCATTAGCTATGCGGTGACGATCTTTGTGAACATCATCTTTCAGGATAGCAAAGTCCACCCTCAAAGTGTGTATTTGTGTGGTGAGTGAGGCCTGGCAGGTCTTAATGGCCGCCATAATTTGTGATAGGGTCGGTTCTCCTACCTGTACCCCAGAGGTTCCTGTCAACATTTCTGAAGAGGAGGAGGCCGCTGGAACAGCCAGTGGGTCTGTCGCCTCCAGCCAGTCAGACTCCCCCTCAGCCCAGGGCTGAGCTTCTGCACTAGGAAAACCATGTCCTGGGCACCATTTTTGCCAGCCTCATAGGCGAAGCGAGAGAGCTTCTCAGCGGGTTTCTGGTGAAGACCAGAACCTATCTTTACCATGATTGGCCTCCCGGTGTCTGTATCCACCGATCGTTGTAGTTGCTGGCAGGATAAGCGAGCCTCAGGCTGTTTAGGATGATGTAGGATTTCAGTGTGGTCCGGAGCTCCAAAGAAAGGTTGCTTACATATCGAATATCAGATACGTCCCCCTTGGACCACACTTTAACTTTATCCTGGATACATCCCAGTAGCGGTGATATGTTAAGGTATAGTCCAAAGTTATAGAAGTGACATAGATTCCTAAGTATTTAAAGGATACAGAAACTGGAATATTTTGCAGTCTTGACCGCTGACTGTCTGGAACAGTATCTAGTAACATAGTTACAGACAGTAACATCACAGTGAGACTTTTTTAGCAGAGAAAACAATTTAGCCCAAGGCAATATACTTGCTGTTTAGCTGAGTTAAAGGGAAACTGCAGTTTAGCTGAAATTGTAGTACAGTCACCAGGTGATGTACGGCTTGAGGGAGCAGATCATAGGCGTCTGATGTGTTGCTGCGACACTGAGGGAATGAAGTTCACACCTTAAGTAAAGGATGGGTGGGGCCACACATGGAACAAGGAACAGGAAGTCCGGTAACATGGAACGAGGAACAGGAAGTCAGGTAAGTCTGTTACACAACCAGAGTTGCAGGAAAGAAATTAAATCGATTCCCTCATCAACACAGACAGGTTGATTTACTAAAACTGGGGAGTGCAAAATCTGGTGCAGCTCTGCATAGAAACCAGCTTCCAGTTTTTTTTTTTTATGCACACACTCCCGCTGGCTGCAGTGTGTGTAAAACCCCTCACCTGCCCCCCTATATACTTACCTGATCCCATTCTCGTTCCAGCACTGTGCCACTTCCTCTTCATTGGACTCCGTAAGAGCAGCAGGAGCCAATAATCAAATCCCATTGCACATTTCTGCAGGCTCCAGAGTTTAGTTGCTCCCCTGGAACAATCATTCAGCCAGTGAAATCTGAATATGAACTCCATCAATAAAACAGACTGTTCTTGTTTCCCAGATTGCAAGCTCTAGGGCTGTCATCCTTTTATTCCTGATATGTCTGATATGCATGTTTGATCTTTTCAGTTTTTTTATTTTATTTATTTTTTCCGAACTGCTTTACATTTTTTTAATTAAATTTCCATCAAGAAAAAAAAAACTTTACAAAACATTTAAAAAAAAAAAAAGAAAAGAAAAAGGTTCCTTGATAATGAAAGAAAACCATGATTACATTACAAAACATTTTCCCTTATTCCCCCCCCCCCCCCAACCCTCCCTACCAATCTCCTTCCAACATGTTACTCTTAACTTGCTCTGCTGCCTTTAATTTCTCTGTTTATTTATAGTTTAACAAAGAGTGAAAATGTATTGAAATGTATGGCCCTCTCTCTCTCGCTATTTCTCCTCCTATTAGATATCTTACGCCCTTCTCTTTTGTTGATCTTTTGTTCCTATTTCTTCGTTGGTACTTAAATATTAATTTCTGCGTACTTACTTGATTTATTAAAGTAAGCCCAGTTTTCCCATTTTTTTCTCATATACGCTGGGTTTTCCTCCTGACTACCACCAATTTATTCCATATTAAAAACATGGTTAATTCTGCTACACCATTTTAGATTTGGACCTTCTGCTTCATTCCACTTCTCGGAATTGTTCCCTTTGCTGCATTTAGCAAGGTTGGGACCAAAGTTGTTTTATATTGTTTTAACGATATTGTCGTTTTGTGAAATAAACAGACCCATGGGTAATTTGGGATCGTTGCTTCGGTAATAACTTCAGTGATTTGCTGCACCTTTATCCATAAATCTCTAATTTTGGGGCAGTCCCACCAGATATGGCACATCGACCCAGTACCTCCACATTCCCTCCAACATTTATCCGTTTTATCTGATTGATATTTATGTGCTAATACAGGTGTGATGTACCATCTTAACAAACATTTGTAATTTAATTCTATGGTCCCCACGTCTATGGCCATGCAACCTGCCACCCTCAATACAATGTCTGATTCATGTTTTGACAATTGTGTCCCAATTTCCTTTTCCCATTTTGCCATGAATGGAGGCCTCTCCAGACAGTGCCACTCCGTTAACATCTTATATATTTGAGATGTTCCATGTTTTATATTAGTTGTTGTATTACACAATTTTTCAATAGAATTTAATGTTTTCTCCGATCTTATCGGATCTTATCATCCCCTTATTATTTAATTTTAAATCTTGAAGTGTCTTAATACCCCCTTTGTGTACAATATCTTTTAATTGCGTGTTTCCTATCCAGTTTCCAAATTTTTCCTCATTCCCTGGTGGGAAATATTTTGTGCCGTTCAGTGATATCATCGGGGAGTTATATTCCCAATTTAATTGTTTATTAACCCCATCCCATATTTTATACACCACTCTTGTCAGCCCATTCAATCATTCGTGTAATAATTACTGCCCTATAATACCTTTCTATGTCTGGTGTTGCTAACCCTCCCTGTGTTTTACTTCTTGTAAGGACGGCATATTGCACTCTGGGTTTTTTCCGCTGCCATATGTATTTCATTATCATAGTTTTCATTGTTTTAAAGAAAGAGGGAGGGATGTCTACTGGTAATAAGGAAAACTTGTACAGAATTTTGGTCAACAAGAACATCTTGACCACATTTATTCTCCCTTTCCAGGAAATTTGGATTGTTGGACCTCTTCTTTATGTCTGTTTTTATTTCATTTAATAAAGGTATATAATTAACTCAATATAATTTTTCTATTTGTGGCGTTCTATATATCCCTAGATACTTTAATTTGGATTTTGCCCAGGTATATGGGAAGTGGGATTTTAGGGCCTGTTCTTCTCTGATATTTAAGCTTATGTTGAGGATTTCGGATTTTACTGGATTTATTTTAAAATTGGATAGTTTTCCATATTCTCTTAACTTTTTGGATATTTCGGAGGTTGATCCTAGGGTTAGTAATATAAAAAAGCAGATCGTCTGCATATGCTGCGATCTTATGATCTTCTTGTTCCACCTTCACTCCCCTTATATCTCTATTTTGTCTTATCCTTGCCAAAAGAGGTTCTAAAGCTAAGATGAACAAAAGGGGAGAGAGGGGATACCGTTGTCTAGTCCCGTTGCTCATCTTAAAGCTTTCTGACAATCCCCCATTTATCTTAACTTTTGCTGTCGGGTTTTTATATAATGCCTCTATCCATTGCCTCATCCTTACTCCAATCCCAAGATTTCCTATTGTCTCCATTATGAAGTCCCAATCCACCCTGTCGAAGGCTTTCTCAGCGTTAATCGACAGTAGAAGAGAGGGAACGTCATCGTTTTTGTTTTTTTGTAGGAGTAACCGAGTTCTTACTGCATTATCTTTCCCCTCTACCTGGTACAAATCCAGTCTAGTCTGGGTGAATCCAGAGTTCCAACAAGTCTTTTAATCTTGTTGCTAATATTTTTGCGAATATTTTAGTGACCACCTTAAATAGGGCAATCGCTCTATAGCTAGAACAGAGAGATAGGTCTTTCCCCTCTGTCGGTATTACCGTGATATATGCCAGTAGAGATTCCTCCCTCAATTCCTCTTTTCCGATCTTATTCAAATATGTGTACATCTTTGGGACTAAGATTTCTCCAAATCTTTTATAGTACCTTGCTGTATATCCATCTGGACCAGGGCTTTTTCCGTATTGGGTGCTTTTAACTGAGAGATAGGAGCATGTAGAAGCTCTAATTTGTCCTTTGATAATTTGGGTAGGCTTGCTTCCTTAATATATCTTTGTATATTTATTATTCTCTCTTGTGTTTCCTCCTGACGGACATTATATAAGCCACTATAAAAGTATGTTGTCGAGTTGATTATTTCTCCTCTGCTATTCTTCACTTTTTCTATGTCATTTTTTGATTTTTTTCTTCATTAGTAGTCTTGCTAAAAATTTCCCTGGTTTATTACCGAATTTATGCCTGTATCTTGCTAATTTATAAAAGTGACCTCTAGTTTCTTCTTCTAATAGGTCTTTTAATTTATCTCTTTTTAACACGAGGTCTTCTTCTATTTCCTTTGTTAAATCTTTTTTATGTCTCTGTTCTAATTCATATATTTCCGTTGTTAATCTGTTTATTAAGCTGGTCCTTTCTTTCTTTTTTTTTAGAGGCTATGGATGTTAATATCCCTCTGATGTATACTTTATGAGCTTCCCAAATAGTCGCTGCCGAGATTTCAGAAGTTTCATTCTCTTGAAAATATAATTCTAATTCTTTTTCTATTCTAGTTCCTTTCTCCTCATCCTGGAATAGATCTTCGTTTAGTCTCCATGTTTTTGTGTTTCCCTGAGAACCTAAAATTTTTATTGTTAGGTTTGATGGTGCATGATCCGATAAGGTTATTGTACCTAGTTTTGTGTTGACTACTGATTCTATCATTTGATGGTCAATAAAAATATATTCCAATCTTGAGTACATCAAGTGCATGGAGGAATAGTAGGTGTAATCTCTTTCTTTTGGATGTTGAATCCTCCACGCATCGACTAATTGAATATGATGTAATTTTCCCTTTATCTTTCTAAGTTGATGTTCTCCCAGCGTCCTTGGACTTGATGTACAGTCAAGATTTGGATTTGTACAGAAATGTATGTCTCCCGCCAGTACCAGAAAGCCTTTTTTGAAGAGAGATAATTCATGTAGGATCTTCCCCAAATAGCCACTAGGGTTTTTATTTGGGCTATAAACATTAGCCAGCGTAAGTTCCATATCCTGTATTCGTCCCCTAAGGAAAATATATCGACCCAGTGGGTCTATCTTACTCTCCTCAAGGGAAAATCTAACATTTTTGGCCATTCCTATTACCACATTACTTGCTCGTCTAATTGGGGTATCACCATAGAACCATGTTAGATAGTGCTTTGAATAGAGTTTTACATTGGAATCTAAAGAGATGTGTGTCTCTTGCAAGAAGGCTATACTCGCTGCGTTTCTTCTCAGCTCTTCTAAAATGTTATGTATTTTTATTGGACAGTTTAGGCCTCTTACATTATAGGTTATCAATTTCAGTTGGTCACTATCATGCATGTTTCTTCTTGGTCTATGACTCACTAAGTTAAAGCATGGATAAAAAAGACAGTTTGGGAACATACACTTTGAAATCGAGTCAGCAGTGATTACTTCCAGGTTTTTTACCTGATCTAGTCCCTTTACAATTGAATTAAAAAAAATCTAAGTTTAGAAAGAGTGAAATTATTCTAAAAAGTCATATTGAACTTTAATTTGTGAACTTTTGTAAATTAGCAGTTTTTATATACTATCTGATGTTTGACAGATTTGAATTTGCTCATATTTACCCCAAAAAAAAACTGTCTTTTTTCAGGTTTTGGTCACAGCACCCTTGACAATACTTCAGAAAAATGTTATTCATTTTAATCCAACTTTACCAGAGAAAAAAGTTAAGGCCATCAACAGTCTAGGAGCTGGAGTTATTGAAAAGGTACAGTGCTTACCAGGGATAATTCTGAACTTTGTGTGGCTAATTTAAAGGTTATCTGTGTCTTTTACAGAGTAGCTCATAAGTTGTGAATAGATAAAGACATTGTTGATATAGTTTACATAGGGTTTAACTGCAGGTGACCTCTGACCCTAGTCTTAGACATTAAGTCATAGTTAGACTTTTTTTTTTTAATTGTATGTAAAGTCAAACCTTTTCTTTTTGGTTGTAGATAGAGAATGGTTGACACCTGTCTGTTTTCTCTGACTTGTTCCCATTGGGAAAATTTCCCTTCATTTCCAGTACTTAAGACACATATCAAGAAGTATTTTACAAGTCATGTGTCCACAGATAGCAGCCATCTTGGCCATGACGTATCCAATTTAGGGTGTGCCCCTATCCTCAATTGATCAATTACATTTGGAAGGATTGGGAAACAGGGATTTCGGGCACAAGAGTTTTGTTAAAAAGATTTCTTTTATTCAACACAAAACTAAATATTTTAAAATCATAGAAAAATACAGGCAAATAATTGTGTATTAAGGACACAGTGAGACCACACAACAATGGTCTATGTTGTACAATATCTCAGTGCATAGAACTTATAAAAGTCGATTTACATACAGTTCAAAGTACAAGATCATTAGTAGTCATATAATCCTTGGAAACGTATTGCTTGATATCAGAAGAACCGCCGACGGACACCCAAGCAGTATGGTGCCGGTCAGCGGGGTCGACTGAAAGTATAAGTTAACATTCACCATGTAATATATGACCTTTGCTCGACATGTTTCGCTTTCTTAGACAAAAAAGCTTCATCTGGAGCATATCATTTCTTTTGTCTGTGTGAGAAATAACAGTATTTAGATAGATTACATATATATGTTACCTCATTTTCAGTATGTTATAATTACAATTGCACATCATTTATCTCTCCTTTTAATTACATACAATCGTCTTACACATCTCAGATAAGTCCTTCTATTTTTGCAATATCAACACAATATAACATTGGGTCTTAAGTTGCATTCAGACACTAAAGGAGTTTAGGGGAAAGAACGGAGGCTGCCAATAGTGAGTATATGTGGGGATCCATGCTGTAATTATAGTATAAGCATATATATCCTGTTTATATACCTGGTAAATGGACAGAAAAATGTATACATACCTGTACATATAGTAATCAGGCACATATCTCAATTTCCATAGAGAATTCTTTAACGAGGAGGACTGTGCGTTTTGGGAAGCTCAAAAAAGGCAATGTATAGTGACATAGTAGTGAGGGTAGTCACTCCATGTCTCATATCTGGGTGGATGAGAGCAGAAAAACAATGTTTCTCAGAGTAGTAGGCGTTTTTATTCTATGATATCGCTTTAAGGGAAAGCCCATAGAAATGCTAAAACTTAAGTTCAAGTGTTTTAAAGTGGTAAAATCAGTGTGCCTCATGCTTGTTATAAGAGTGTGTAAGTACCTATAGAGCCCATAGACTATCTGCCTTAAAAGGGGGGCAAAAGAAAGACACATAGTCATTCTGGACCGTAAGAATAGACAGGTGCCATGCGTTTCTAAACGATTATACACCAACATACAGAGTTTACCCATTCGTGTATGGGCTACCCCTAAGGTAAAATATATATCATGTATATTGATTTCCTTTTACACACATCTGTGAATATGTGTGTGTAATCAATTTAGTATCCGGCCCACCCTCCTCTATAATAGTGGGGGGGTGACCAGGGTTATATATAGATAATCAGTTGCTACATAGGGTCCAAGATGAGTACATGCAAAGCGTACTTAGAATAAACATAGGTAATAAACATAGTGGTAAATATATAGAGTGCCACCCAAAATGATAGATCCCTATGCAGTACGAAAGTTCCAAACATACACAGACACCTTAGCAATGCTCACCAAACTTAGGAAGGACCAGAGCTTAAATGTAGGGAGCGTGTCTCCTCTGCTTGTATGTCGGCTGTTAAGCACAGTAAGATTAAGGTGAATTCCCGGATATCACAAAAGTGTAATGTTACAGTATTAGTACTGGCCATATAAAGCTTACCCCTTGCTACGCTGTTCCCAGCTTCCGCACAGTCCTCACCGGATGGGGAACCTCCACCATACCAGGGCTTGTAAATGGCGCCCTTAAGTAGCATGGATCCCGGGCGGTTCGTCAAACGGACGTCACCGCCCCGGCCACTCCCACCGGACATCGCTCGAGAGCCAGCGCGGGGACACCTGTGGCACCTGAGCGGACTACGGAGGCACTTCCTGCCTCTGTATGATCTGCATACACCCGTGACTAAGCCGAGAGCCTCGCTGGGGTGTCCCCGCGCTGGCTCTCGAGCGATGTCCGGTGGGAGTGGCCGGGGCGGTGACGTAAGCTTTATATGGCCAGTACTAATACTGTAACATTACACTTTTGTGATATCCGGGAATTCACCTTAATCTTACTGTGCTTAACAGCCGACATACAAGCAGAGGAGACACGCTCCCTACATTTAAGCTCTGGTCCTTCCTAAGTTTGGTGAGCATTGCTAAGGTGTCTGTGTATGTTTGGAACTTTCGTACTGCATAGGGATCTATCATTTTGGGTGGCACTCTATATATTTACCACTATGTTTATTACCTATGTTTATTCTAAGTACGCTTTGCATGTACTCATCTTGGACCCTATGTAGCAACTGATTATCTATATATAACCCTGGTCACCCCCCCACTATTATAGAGGAGGGTGGGCCGGATACTAAATTGATTACACACACATATTCACAGATGTGTGTAAAAGGAAATCAATATACATGATATATATTTTACTATAGGGGTAGCCCATACACGAATGGGTAAACTCTGTATGTTGGTGTATAATCGTTTAGAAACGCATGGCACCTGTCTATTCTTACGGTCCAGAATGACTATGTGTCTTTCTTTTGCCCCCCTTTTAAGGCAGATAGTCTATGGGCTCTATAGGTACTTACACACTCTTATAACAAGCATGAGGCACACTGATTTTACCACTTTAAAACACTTGAACTTATGTTTTAGCATTTCTATGGGCTTTCCCTTAAAGCGATATCATAGAATAAAAACGCCTACTACTCTGAGAAACATTGTTTTTCTGCTCTCATCCACCCAGATATGAGACATGGAGTGACTACCCTCACTACTATGTCACTATACATTGCCTTTTTTGAGCTTCCCAAAACGCACAGTCCTCCTCGTTAAAGAATTCTCTATGGAAATTGAGATATGTGCCTGATTACTATATGTACAGGTATGTATACATTTTTCTGTCCATTTACCAGGTATATAAACAGGATATATATGCTTATACTATAATTACAGCATGGATCCCCACATATACTCACTATTGGCAGCCTCCGTTCTTTCCCCTAAACTCCTTTAGTGTCTGAATGCAACTTAAGACCCAATGTTATATTGTGTTGATATTGCAAAAATAGAAGGACTTATCTGAGATGTGTAAGACGATTGTATGTAATTAAAAGGAGAGATAAATGATATGCAATTGTAATTATAACATACTGAAAATGAGGTAACATATATATGTAATCTATCTAAATACTGTTATTTCTCACACAGACAAAAGAAATGATATGCTCCAGATGAAGCTTTTTTGTCTAAGAAAGCGAAACATGTCGAGCAAAGGTCATATATTACATGGTGAATGTTAACTTATACTTTCAGTCGACCCCGCTGACCGGCACCATACTGCTTGGGTGTCCGTCGGCGGTTCTTCTGATATCAAGCAATACGTTTCCAAGGATTATATGACTACTAATGATCTTGTACTTTGAACTGTATGTAAATCGACTTTTATAAGTTCTATGCACTGAGATATTGTACAACATAGACCATTGTTGTGTGGTCTCACTGTGTCCTTAATACACAATTATTTGCCTGTATTTTTCTATGATTTTAAAATATTTAGTTTTGTGTTGAATAAAAGAAATCTTTTTAACAAAACTCTTGTGCCCGAAATCCCTGTTTCCCAATCCTTCCAAATGCACATATCAAGAAGTAAGAGATCTCTCAAAAGTGAGAAGTCTACTCTTTGACATTTTATCACCAGAACAGGCGTGTTCTGGAAATATTATTGATAGGCAACTCCTATCCTCACATTGATTAATGGTTCCAAATGAATAACTACTGCAGTAGGGAACAGACACCAAAGATACACTGAGCATCTTTCTAAATAATTGTTCTGTTTAATTGGCACAATTTAAGTTTTTTTATACACATGATTTCCTAGGTATCACATTAATATTACAATTACGGTATACTTTTATGGTAATGAGGGTCGTAACATAGGCTGGGTAAATTCTAATCAAGACTTGAAAGAATGCAACATTTAATCAAAACATTATTAGGGCAAAATAGAATACATTTTTATACGGATATATAAAGCTAACAAACCAATGCGCTACAAAAAAAAAATAAATAAATAAAATATATGATACAAAATGAAAAGTAGATAATAAACACTGCAATATAGCAGCCAATCCCTGTAGTGTCTCCACATACAATATGAATAAAACTCAAGGCAATATGGAACGGCCCTACAACAGTGTAAAAATACAGTCAAATACCATATATATGACAGTATATACAGATATGATACATATAAAGTGCACTGGTGCTTCAAAAAAATTTACGTGCATGTGCAAGAGATCATAATATAATAATAGAACAGTAATTAAGTGAATGTGCAAAACAGTGTATATGACTTAATACGCACCCTACAACAAGTGAAAATATTGAATCACAGTCCCAAAAAATATGGTACTGAAACCAAACTGTAAACAAATGTCCAAAATATGATAAGCAACAGTGCTATAAAAATGTCTGTTATTCCATGGAGGTAGTAGAGCTGCACGATTCTGGATAAAATGAGAATCACTATTTTTTTTTTGCTTAGAATAAAGATCACAATCCTCTCACGATTCTCAGCGTAATATCATCTTTTACATTATACAAAAAATTGGGCTAACTTTACTGTTTAGTTTTTTTAAATTCAATAAAGTGTATTTTTTCCCCAAAAAACGCATTTGAAAGACTTCTGCGCAAATACAGTGTGACATAAAATATTGCACTAATCGCGATTTTATTCTATATGGTCTCTGCTAAAAAAAAAAAAAATATATATATATATATATATATATATATATATAAATAATGTTTGGGGGTTCTAAGTATTTTTACTAGTACTAGCAAAAAATACTGATTTTAACTTCTAAGCAACAAGGGTCAGAAAAATAGGAACAAGGTATGCAGCGCTTATTATAACAGGAATTGGGTCAGTGAAATCCACAAAAATTGACACAGACAAGGATCAACATCAATAAAATATATAATGATTCAAACAGATAAATCATATATAGTCCATAAAATTAAATACAAATTCATCAGGAACAATCCCGTTCACCATGTGCTAATTAAGACAACGGTACCTCCACCAATCACCAGTTAGTGTGGCCTCTTACCGATTGTGTAGATCCCCATTACAGAGATCCTCACCAGCTCCAATAATAGTTGTCTCAGGCACAATAGTCAGCTGAATGGGCATTAGATCCTGGTCCCAGAACCGTGTATAGCCAGGGATAAAAGCCAGACTGATGAATGTACACCCTCAAAATTAGTTTTCACCAAGGCAGGTATACCACAGATTTGGCAAAGGTAAACAAAAAGAAACTCCTCATGGTGAAGTAGGCAGCAACACGTTTAATAGGTTAAAAAATAAATATTAAACTCACATATTACAAAAGCAAGATGCACATTGTTTGTGTCCTGCAGAGGTGTTCCCTTAAGATTGCGTGGAGGTGTGTTTTGCTTGCGTATCTAGCAAGGTAACTTTGCGGTACAAACAAGAAAGCTCAGACCTCTGCAGGGTATAAATGCACTTTTTTCCTAAACAAAAACATGCTGTACATACAAACTATTGCAATATTAGGAACATATCATAAGACTGGCAGATATAACAATGCCTAACACATGAACAGCCTATGGTCTGTAAAACAGCAGAATTACGCTTCTTAAACATACAACCCTTGTCCCAAGAATATTGAATAAATACTTAGCTCTGGTGGTGGATTCAGCAGCTTCCAATAGATCTCTGCAGCAACAGGACAAAAAGGTCCTTGCCGCATGTTTTCTCCAACTACAAACGAACAAAAAAGCCAGGCTGCATCATGGATGTTTAAGGGCCAAAAGGTGAGGTAGAAAGGGCTTTTCTCATGCAAATTGACCCTTTTATAGTCCTGTACACAGAAAGACCTCCCACAGGATGTGGTCATATCTTTTGACCACTCCTAGGTCACTTTGAGTGAGGTCATCCACACATGGCCGCACCTCCCCCCCTACAAGCACATGGTTCATTAAATATGCGGCAGCCATTTTAAAACTACCTGTGGTAGAGAGAAATTATTTACACATGTAATGGGAACATTTGTAAAAAAATCCACAACTGATGCAAGGTGGATAGCCGAAAGCTCCAAGTCAAGCCAAATACATTAGGGATATGCACGAGATGCATGTGATGCCGAATCCCCATGGGGATTCGGCATCGCATGCATCTCCCTGATGTATTTGGCTTGACTTGGAGCTTTCGGAGATGCACGAGATGCGTGCAATGCCAAATCCCCACGGGGATTCGGCATCACACGCATTGCATGCGTCGCACTCATCTCCCTGATGTATTTGGCTTGACTTGGAGTTTTCGGCTATCCACCTCCACGTAATCTTAAGGGAACACCTCTGCAGGACACAAACAATGCGCATCTTGCTTTTGTAATATGTGAGTTTAATATTCATTTTTTAAACGTGTTGCTGCATACTTCACCATGAGGAGTTTCTTTTTGTTTACCTTTGCCAAATCTGTGGTATACCTGCCTTGGTGAAAACTAATTTTGAGGGTGTACATTCATCAGTCTGGCTTTTATCCCTGGCTATACGCGGTTCTGGGACCAGAATCCAATGCCCATTCAGCTGACTATTGTGCCTGAGACAACTATTATTGGAGCTGGTGAGGATCTCTGTAATGGGGATCTACACAATCGGTAAGAGGCCACACTAACTGGTGATTGGTGGAGGTACCGTCGTCTTAATTAGCACACGGTGAACGGGATTGTTCCTGATGAATTTGTATTTAATTTTATGGACTATATATGATTTATCTGTTTGAATCATTATATATTTTATTGATGTTGATCCTTGTCTGTGTCAATTTTTGTGGATTTCACTGACCCAATTCCTGTTATAATAAGCGCTGCATACCTTGTTCCTATTTTTGTTTGAGTTGGGGTTCAACAACTTTATGTGCTGGCTGCTATTATACATTTACCTAGTATCTTTTATTGATCAAGCACAGTGATTTATTAATTTTTAAGGGTCAGAAAAAGGCTTAGTGCCGGGTTAACATATGTGCGGCTGCGGAGATCGCATGTAATTCGGAGCGCACTGCTCCTTCATTACATGTGATCTCCTGTGCGGATGCGAATTCAGCCATACACTTTGTATGGCTGAAATTCGCACTGCACCCGCACCAAAGACGCACAGGAGGCATTTTTTCAGCCGCATCAGGATCGGATCGCACAGTGGTTCACACTTGTGCGATCCGATCCTGTGCGAACTGTCAGATCGCACTGCGATATGCGATCAAACTGGGGGTGTCGTCAACATTTAATTGACACCCCCTGCGTATCGCATATGGCAGTGTGTAATCGCAGCCTTTCCGCATCGCACAAGTGTGAACCGGCCCTTAGTCTTTAAGAGGTTGAACTGCCCTCACTTACAGACAGAAGTTCATTCCTTTGATCTAAGGCTCCGTTCACATCTAGGCGTTTTGGGGCGTTTTTGGGGCGTTTTTCTGCTCTAGGATCAGCTCTCAAAACGCCCAACAAGACAAATCCTATTCATTTCAATGGCCCCTGTTCACATCTGAGCGTTTTGACGCTGTATACAAAACGCCCAACGCTCAAAAAAGTACATGAGCTTCTTTTTGGGCAGATTACAGGCGTTTTCCATTGATCTCTATTCAATCTAAAAACGCCTGCACAAAAATCGCGGTAAAAATCGCGGTAAAATCGCGGTAAAAAACGCCGCAAAAATCGCGGTAAAATCGCGGTAAAAAACGCGCGAAAAACGCTACGCTCAGGTGTGAATGTAGCCTAAAAGAACGAAAAGATACATTGTAAAGTATTGTGTTTATAGTTATCTAGCAGCCTTAACAATGTTGATAAACATTTGCTGGAGGCTTTTTTTTTTTTGACAGCTGTGAGTGAGCAGAGAACAGCTCTGTAAGAATCGAGGACATGCTGCTTTAAGATGATGGGGGATGGGGGGGGGGGGGGGCGCAGAATCACGATTTTCTTTTTTTTAACGATTAATTGTGCAGCTCTTGGATGTAGTGATCCAAAAATATGGTGACAGCAGTGCAGTTTTTGCCACAACCGGTATCCAACATTAGGTGCAGTGGCCGCTCACCTTAAAACAATATATGATTGCGTGTTCACAGAAACCAATGGTTGGTTAGGGGGATTCACTCCTTTTTGTAGGTAATTCTCTGCTCATATAAAATAAAAATAATCTCTCCATAGTGTAGTATGTATAAAACATGACTTTAATGAAAAAATAGTAACTTACAATATAGTAGACAGTAGCAGGTATAGCAAATAACTGGACCGATGGGTCCCAGGATCGTAACCACGTGAAAATTCAGGATTTATGGTCTCAGCCGTAGACCGGAAGTGACGTTACCCGGCTCCTCCCGACGCGTTGCGTCACAATCGGGCAACTTTCTCAAGGGCTGGAGGCTCGGTGATCGTCGCCGGGATAAATACAAGAACGGTTACCATAGGAACCGCACAACAATGTAAACCTACAATAACACTCTCATATTCCCACACTGAACAACCTCGGATACTTCTACTAGAGTGTAATAATCTATTCTGAATCATAAAAAAATAATCTTATATGACTGTTATAATGAGAGATGAGGAAGTATCAATAAACATGCCGATCTCTTAGTAATACATGCCAGATCCCAAAATCGCAAAGAATATGAAGGAATATATATATATAAAAACGGCATATAATGGCATATAACATAACTCGATGGATAATGATGAAACTCTTGCCATATAATTTAAAATCAAAGATATATAAATGTAAAAAAAATAATTGCTTCTGTAGATTCCCATATATCAAAATCTCCGTAATGCAAAAACAGAGAGAGGAGGAGCCTCAAAACAAAAATAACGAAAAAATAAAAAGAATGAAATAAAATAAAATTAATAAAAAATGCAAATAAAAATAACCATAAAATCGGAAAAAAAAAAGAGAAAATTTGGAAAAAAAAAACCAAGGGGCTCAAAGATTCTCCTACAAGAATAAAAACGACTTAAAACTGATGGTAAGATACTACACCAAAAACTGAAAAAAATACTCAAAAACCAGAAATAAAACAATTAAGATCAAATTTGTAATATGGCCCAATGGCGCAAGAGTCTGCATCTCCTAAAACTAGCTTTTCTCAGCTGGGTTGCTGTTTGGGTTTCCCTATGGTTACTCAGACACAGAATGCAGTTTGCCCTGAATTAGTGTAATGCGTTGCATGTGGTGGGCGGGCCAACCACTTGCACCAGTGAAGCTCTGGGTTCGGGACTACCCTCTTGCACCATTAAACCCCATGAAACTGATCCAGGGCAGGTGGCATGCATGTCCGCCCCTTAGCATTCATGAGGTGACGGAAAAGCTCCTTCATCAAGACCTGCTTTACCTCCTGCCTTCTGCTATGCGGTGGAGCCATAAGGTATGTTGCCCAAGTGCAATTATTCACACACTCGATGCTAATGTGCAATTCCACTTCTTATCACTTCTTGTGTACTCCCCCCCCCCCCCCGTGTTTCCACACACATTGGAGCTTATGGACTCTATGCCCTAGGCATTAAGAGTAATAAGCACTTGTCAGAAAGTCCAGCATGGATAAAGGTACTCTCTCTCACTCTCCTTTCTTCTTACTCCTCTTTGTCTCTTTCCCACTCCTCATATCCTGCGAGGAGCGATATTAAATATAACACTGCTTCTAACTATCAACATGCAGAAGGATAGACAAGGGGGAAATCTTCCATAGCATAACTTTCTTATTATTTACAAACACACAATGAAATAACACTCACATAGAAGCTGTTATACAAATGCAAACAAAGCTAAACCCGGAAGCTCCACAGGCAGGATGTGACATCACCGGCTGACTCCACTCAACACATTTCGCCCCTCTTATGGGCCACACTTCCAGATTCAGCTTTGTTCATATTTGTATACCAGATTTTAGATTTTTTGGTTCAATGGTTATGGTATGAGCTTTAAAATATATAACATAGAACTCTGTATATTTTCTCTGCAGATTGCATTGCAGTTTCCTTATAGATTTTGGGACAGTAAGATTCAAGGAGCCGATTTCTTTGGTCATATTCCACCCAATTCTGGTAAACGTGGTCTTTTTGGGGTATTTTATGACATGGATCCACAGGTACCAACTGTAAATAGTGCATGTCTTCATACATTATGCTTTTTATAGGATGCTTTCTATGACTTTTTGCTGCAATGTATTAAATGCAGGGTAAACATGCTGTCCTGATGTCGGTCATTACGGGAGATGCAGTGCTTACCATTAAGGACATGGATGATAAGCAAGTAGTGAAGCAGTGCATGGCAGTACTCAGAGGGCTATTTAAAGAACAGGTGAGTTAAATAGCAAGGGCTGAGTAAATGGCTCGAAGTGCAGTGCTGCAGTTAAATGTTATACTGTATATTTTAGGCTTGACTATAAAATACAAAATGTGCAAAAAGATTTAGGGCCAGTTCACACCATAGAAACACAGTCGGGATGCGTTCCATATGCTTTTCTGCAGCGAGTTTTTGGTGCTTTTATGATGCAGTCTAGTGCATTTTTACCCCTCTTTTTTTACTTAACCTTAAATAAGGACATGTGTGTTCCAGTGCATTTTTGGTGCGTTTTATTGCGTTTTACAGCGTTTCAGTCCAGTGCAGGAAAAATGCAGCCTGTTCTACTTTTTTATTTCTGGAACTGGAAGGCACTGGAACTGTAAGCACTGGCGTGAACTATGCCAATAGAAACCATATAACCTACTTTCCATGCGTTTTTGCTGCAGATAAAAACGCACTGGACTGCATGTGGTGTGAACTGGCCCTTAAAGTATATGTGAACCTTTACCTCGTAAAACAACCCATTCAGGTTAAAAAAAGGATTTGAAAAGGAAATGAAAGGCAAAATATTTGCATATATATATATATATATATATATATACATATATATATATATATATATAAATACATTTCTTTTTTTTTTATAAGTGATCACATAATTTCTGTTCTCAGTTGCATTAGAGAGCCAGGGGTAGAGAAACAGCAGTACACTGATTTTCCCACATAATAGCTGTGAAGGGGGAGTGTGTGTCAGCACAAGACTTAACCATTGGAGGACAGACAGGCTTTTCTTCCAGCACAGCCAGAGAAACTAGCACGCTGAGATGGATATGCTCTCATGCCTAGTTTGGTCAGTTTGAAATAGGAAAAGCAGGGGGACATAAGTATATCAGACACATATGGGGAATATGACATTTTGGGGTAACATATTCCCCTCTCCTTCCCCACAGGATTTGACTATTTGACAAACAGTAGCAAGAGCCTATGGCCCCTGCTGATGCCTGCGTCTCCTGTGAGAAGAGGAAGAGTAGAAAGCAGGGCTGCAGACAGGGCAGCACTGAGTTAGTGGAGGAGTCAGGTAAATGTTTAGGGATGGGGGGGAGGTAGTGTGGTGTTTTTAACCTTATTGCATAGAATGAAGTAAGATAAAAAAAATACTTAGACTTTAGAACCGCTTTAACATAATTTCTTTGGCTTTTTGGCACAAATGTGAATCAAGAAGTGTTATTTTGCATCTCTTCATTGCACTTTCCACTGGCTTTTTGTTCTTTTTCTCTATGCAAGCTGTGTTTACCCATGCAGTGTCATTTTCATGATGCAGGAGGTACCAGTCCCAGTAAAATACTTTGTTACAAGATGGGCTAAAGATCCTTGGGCACAGATGGCATATAGTTATGTAAAAACTGGTGGAAGTGGAGAAGCTTATGACATAATAGCCGAAGATATCCAGGGGAAAATATTTTTTGCAGGCGAGGTAAGACCTGAAACAATTTATTATTTTTTTTTTCATGATTACTCATGGCTGTTAGATCTGAGATTTATTACTGGTTTAAAACACTGCGTTATGGATCCCTATTAGAAAACTCTTCATTCAGTTTCTAAAAGGTATGTCCCACGTCTTTATTGCTAAACTCTAAGCCGATGTAGAAACCACCATTTCATCTATATTATATGATCATTACAAATACTTAATTGTTTACAGTACTTTATATTAAACCTCTAGTACAACTACATTAGTTAGTCTTTGCTTTAGCCTATAAGAGCTTTGGTTTTAGTAGCAGGCCCTACTCTTCACCCAATCATGGCTGTGACCTTACCTTGCCAAACCTTGGCTGACTGGTCAATGTACCTTAACAGAGATCTTCTGTTGGAAGCAGTAGATGTTCTGGTTGACTCCACAGGGATCCGTACACTCAAATCTTTGCCTTTCCTCTAATAAAACTTATTTTCTACTTATGGTCTACTTACACGTGAACATGGGATTGTTCAATACACATAAACAAAAAAAAAAACGAAATTTTTGTAAAATCTTACCGTAAAATTCCTTTCTCTGAGTCCTCCAACAGTCGCCGCCCACTCAGTCGTCACCAATGGGTATTGACTTCCTCTCCACAGGAGTAGCTAGGCATAAGACTTGTTAAAAACAAAAGCATTTAACATAGACACACCCATGGGGGCTGTCCCACTGGTCAATACCCCCCTGCAATAAGCCATCCCAACTCAGTTTGTCTTCTGCCTAGCGTTAGGAGTAGATAGGCTTCCCTGTGCTGGGGCTACAGGCTCAGCCTTCTAATTTTTTTTTTTTTTTATGATTTTTATTTGCAAGAATGTCATTTTTTCTTTGCTTTACTAGCTGTTTATTTTGTCAGCTTTAGTTTAGTCGGATCTTCGGACGAAGATGGATTTTGAGGAGCTGGGAATCGGACTGGTCACCCTGGTTCTCCAGGGCAGAGGGTCAGATGGATCCCCAGCCTGCCATCGAGCGTTCAGCATCGTTCGCCGTGGCATTACGAATGACCCATCCTTGTTCGCAGGGATGCAGCCTGTGAGGTGGCTACCTCACTGGACACATCTGCGGTTTATTCGCATGCTGCAGTGTCCTGCGTTTTGGCTGACGGCATTCCCTGTCATCTGAGGGCAGCGGCTTTCCGTTTAATGAGAGGCACCCCACGCCATCCGGTACAGGTAAGTACTCTCTGTGTGGGGCCTCTGTCTGGGGTGGCAGTCCTGTGTGCTGTGGTGTCCCCTCATGTATGTGCGTTTGTGGGGCTCCCTGATGCGATCCCTGCGGGGGTCTTTTTTATTTGCACTGCTGGCGCTGTGTGTGTTTGGGGGCCCCTCTCCTGTGTCACTTCGGTGTTTGGAGGTGCAGACTGTGTGTGTGGCGGCCGCTGCGGGGTAAAAAACACGCGGTCCGCCATTTTAGGTGTGGGCAGCATGTCTGGCTTCACTATGGGTTTTTACACAGCTTCTATGTAGTGGTTTTTGGGCCCTCCGGCGCCATCTTGTGTGTGGCAACAGATCGTTCTGTGCACATGTCGGCGGCCATCTTGCCGAAGCCTCCCATTACTTCCTATGGGCAGCCATTTTCCCTTAGCCTGCAGCATATAGTTCAGTCTCCGGCGACCTCACTTCCTTTTCCTCTGGAGCAGCGATCTGTGTGGTAACACTCTGTGGGGCTCTGCAGACTGTCCTTTCCATTTTCCTCTGTTTTATCCTTTCTGGCTCAGGTTTGTCCCTGCGGGGGGTCTGTGTACACAGTCTATTTAGCGGTGGGCTGTGGGATCCGCAGTGCTCTTAAAGGGCCAGTACAGGTGGGTTCAGGAAATCATTTGATCAGGATACAAGATCGAATTCCTTTTGCGGCTGGCAGACGGATTCTTTCCCTCAAATCTTCATTTGACCCCAGAGCCTTTACGAGTCCTGCATCGAGCGGTGCAGGACCTCCTTGCCCAGGGGGTGATTGTCCCGGTGCCTCATCGGGACAGGTTTCGTGGGTTTTACTCGAATCTGTTCACTGTGCCCAGAAAGGAGGGCAAGGTACGTCCGATCCTGGACTTGAAAGCTCTGAACCGATTTGTGCAAGTTCGAAAGTTCCGCATGGAATCTCTCCGCTCGGTGGTGGCCTCCCTGAGTCCAGGGGAATTCCTGGCCTCTATCGACCTGAAGGATGCGTACCTGCACATCCCCATTTTCGAGGGTCATCAGAGGTACCTCCGATTCGGTCTCGCTTCGGCTCCAAGGGTCTTTACCAAAGTGCTGGCGCCTGTTCTGGGCCTGTTGCGGGCACAGGGCATTGCGGTCTTGGGATATCTGGACGATCTCCTGTTAAGATCGAGTGCCAGTCAGAGCCTGTTGCGCGATCTGTCGACTACGGTACAGACGCTCCAGGAGTTCGGTTGGACCATCAACGTTCAGAAGTCGACTTTGTCTCCTTCGGTTCGTCTTCCCTATTTGGGAATGGTTCTGGACTCTGCTCAAGCAAAGGTTTTTCTGCCGGAGGACAAGCTCCGGACCCTACAGAACGAGATCAGGTCCCTCAGGGATAACAAAGTCTCGTCACTCAGGACCTGTATGCGGTCCCTGGGGTTGATGGTGTCAGCCTTCAAGGTGATACCGTTTGTTCAGTTTCACACGCGGTCCTCACTTCACACTGCCTCAGTCCTTGGATCTGAGTGTCTCGTTGAGTCGCCAGACCAGAATGGATCTTCTGTGGTGGCTTCAGTCCCCGGCTGTGTCGGAATGGAAATCCTTCTGACCGTTACTGTGGACAGTGATTACCACGGATGCCAGCCTGTCTGGCTTGGGTGGAGTCCTGGGCAACCTGTCTGCCCAGGGCACTTGGTCGGAGGAGAAATCCTCCCTTCCGATCAACATATTGGAATTGAGAGCGATCAAACTGTGTCTCTTCCAGTGGTCGGATCGACTTCTGGGCCATCCAGACGGCCAATGCTACCGCGGTGGCTTACGTCAACCACCAAGGGGGCACCAGGAGTGCCCGGGCGGCCCGGGAGGTAACCGGCATTCGGTCTTGGGCCGAGACTCATGTCCCGGCGATTTCAGCAGTTCACATTCCGGGTGTGGAGAATTGGCAGGCCGATTATCTGAGCCGCCAGACCCTGGATCAGGGGGAATGGTCCCTACACCCGGAAGTCTTCCAAATGCTGTGTGCGAAGTGGGGATCCCCTGATGTGGATCTGTTCGCGTCTCGGCTAAACAACAAGGTGGAAAGGTTCGTGGCAAGAATGCGGGATCCTCTGGCGGATGCCTCGGATGCGCTGGTGGCCCCTTGGCATTAGTATCGTCTGATGTATGCCTTTCCTTTGATTCAGTTGTTATCCAGGTTCCTTCGCAGATTGGCTTCGGAACCGATGTTGGTGATTCTGGTGGTGCTGGAATGGCCACGCCGGTCCTGGTACGCGGACATCGTTCACCTAGCCGTCAAGTCTCCTTGGCAGCTCCCGCTGCGGGACGATCTTCTGTCTCAGGGACCGATCTTCCATCCTGCTTTAAAGTCGCTGGCTTTAACGGCATGGCTGTTGAAAGCCAGGTCCTGAGAGACAGGGGTCTCTCCTCGGAGGTCATTCCTACTTTAATCAAGGCTAGGAAAGCCTCGTCTGGTAAGATTTATTACCGTACTTGGAAAGCTTATTTTGCCTGGTGTGAGTCCAGGGGCTTTTCTCCTCGTTCATACTTGGTGGCGAGAGTGTTGGCTTTCCTCCAGTCTGGTGTGGACCAGCGCCTTGCGCTGGCCACGGTTAAGGGCCAGGTATCTGCACTGGCTGTTCCTTTTCAACGCCCTGTGGCGTCTCATTCTTTAATTCGCACCTTCATTCAAGGTGTGCGCCACTTGGGCCCTCCCCGGGGGGCGCCTCTACCTCCATGGGACTTGAACTTGGTTCTGTCGGTGTTACAGCATCCTCCCTTTGAAAACATCCAGGACATATCGTTGCCTCTGCTGTCTAAGAAGGTTGCCTTTCTAGTGGCGATCACTTCGGCTCACAGGGTGTCGGAGTTGGCGGCGTTGTCTTGCCGCTCTCCTTACCTGGTGGTTCATAAGGATAAGGTGGTCTTGCGACCTAACCCGTCCTTTCTCCCTAAGATGGTGTGTGTGATTTTTACCTTCGCTCTGTGCGAAGCCTAAGCATCCTAAGGAGGTTGCATTGCATTCCTTAGAGAAAACACACATTACCAGTCCCTGCGCAGATCCTGGAGATTGATTCTCAAGCTGGGGAATCTTGTAATATGGCCTGTGGTGAGACACATGAATGAAGCGTGGCAGCTCTCCTAACTCTCCATGGGATATGAGGCAAAGCAGCTGTACAAAAAATAAAGGAACAGAGCGCACACCGCCCTAGTGTAACACCATTTATTTGAACTTAATAGAAGCCATAAAAACAGGTACTCACAAACAGATAGGAAGTCATGCATGGAAATAAATATCCCCCGATGATGTTTACAGGGCTGTCTCCTCCTAGCCTCGGCGGCTCAGCTGTTCGTCCTGCACTAGTCAGTGAGTATCGTACGGCTAAGCCAACCGCCTCGGATTACTCAAGGATCAACAATATAACAATATAGCGGCTATATTGTTATATAAATGAGGGCAAAGGATCTCTGGGGTGTTGAGATCTGAAGAAGGAGGCTACGCCTCCGAAACGTTGTCCTTAGCAACCCCATGCAAGTCATGCTCTGGGTCCCGATCGTGGAGTCTCCCTCTGCTTAACCGCATTGTCAGTTTCTCTGAGCGGCTATAGCATCCGGCTCTTGGAGGGTGTGCGGCGGCGGCTGGACCGTGCGCAGGCTCACCACATCGAGTCTCCTTGAGTAATCCGAGGCGGTTGGCTTAGCCGTACGATACTCACTGACTAGTGCAGGACGAACAGCTGAGCCGCCGAGGCTAGGAGGAGACAGCCCTGTAAACATCATCGGGGGATATTTATTTCCATGCATGACTTCCTATCTGTTTGTGAGTACCTGTTTTTATGGCTTCTATTAACTTCAAATAAATGGTGTTACACTAGGGCGGTGTGCGCATTGCATTCCTTGGATGTTGTCAGGGCGATCAGGGTTTACCTGTCGTCCACTGAATCCTTTCGAAAATCGGATTCTCTCTTTGTCCTTCCTGAGGGGCCTTGGAAGGGCATGGCTGCGTCTGCGGCGACCATTGCCTAATGGATCAGACAGACAATTGTTCAGGCATATGGTTTGAAGGAACGGGTTCCACCCTTCCCTGTTAAGGCGCACTCTACCAGATCAATGAGTACGTCCTGGGCCTACCGGCATTAGGCTTCGGTGGCCCAGGTGTGCAAGGCTGCGACTTGGTCGCCGGTGCACACCTTTTCCAAATTCTATAAGATTGATGTTCTGGCATCAGCTGATGCCTCCTTTGGCCGCAAAGTTCTCTGTGCGGCAGTGCCATAGGGGACCCTGTTTTTTTTGTGGGTCCCTGGCTGTTGGGGTTGTTTATCCCCTGGGTTATTTGCTTTCCTGGGTTGTTGCTCCTGTTGAGCCTTTTTCTGTTGCCCAGAAGGTTCTCTTACTGTTCGTGTAAGGTTCCTTTCTCTGATGTGGGTACTGCGTTGCCTTTTCTACGGTTGCGTCTCCCACCCCTCATGTCTACACTGCTTTGGGACATCCCATTGGTGAAGACTGTATGAGTGGGCGGCGACTGTCGGAGGACATAAGAGAAAACTGATATTTTTGTAAAATCTTACCGTAAAATTCCTTTCTCTGAGTCCTCCGACAGTCGCCGACCCCGCCCCTCTTTTGGGGTTTTCTTGTACACTTACTGCTATGCTACCAAACTGAGTTGGGATGGCTTATTGCAGGGGGGTATTGACCAGTGGGACAGCCCCCATGGGTGTGTCTATGTTAAATGCTTTTGTTTTTAACAAGTCTTATGCCTAGCTACTCCTGTGGAGAGGAAGTCAATACCCATTGGTGAAGACTGTATGAGTTGGCGGCGACTGTCGGAGGACTCAGAGAAAGGAATTTTACGGTAAGATTTTACAAAAATTCAGTTTTTCGTCTGCTTTGCAGGATCAAGATGGAGGACATTCTGGTGATTTTCATTGCTCTGGATTGGCCCAGAGGTGGTACATCAGACCTGATAAGACTGCTAACATACTCCCTGGGCTCTTCCAGATCACTAGGGTCTTCCATCTCAAAAACAAATTACCATCCTGCTTCCTGTGGCAAGGCTGTTCAAGCCCAGGTCTTCAGAGACAGAGGCATTTATGAATCTGTGATTCCTACGATAATTAGGAAGCCTACTTTCTGCAAGATCTGTCATTGGATATGAAAGGCATATTTGACTTGACGTGTATCTCAGAGCTTCCACCCTAGGCGTTTTTGTCGAAAAAATCCTCTCCTTCTAGCAGTGGACTCTGGATTAGCGCTTGGCTTTTAGCACTTTCAAGGGCAAGGTTTCTGCTCTTTCTATTTTGTTTCAGAGACCATTGGCCTCTAACTCTTTTTTGTATTGAGAGTCTCTTGTGTAGCTCCCCTCGTTTATTCCTCTGTGACTATGTGGAATCTGAATCTGTTTTTTTTTGTGCTTCACAAACCACCATTTGAACCAACCAGAGACATTCTTCTCTCTACTATTACTCACAAGGTGGTTGTCCTTGTCATCACCAGTGCATGGCAACGACCGGGGGGGGGTGGGGTGGGAGGGGGTGTGGGTACCCAAGGGGGGTGGGGGGGGTACCCAAACCACTTGCCGAGGGGTGGGGGGGGGTACCCAAACCACTTGCTGATGATTTGGATTTTTGTCTTCTGTGCTCCCTAGCAGGCAAATTAAAAATTCAACACTGCTCCTGGTAAGAGAGAGGGCGCACAGTTGAAGTTTTAATTTGCCTGCTGTTTATTAGGCTACGGGCTGAGCACGGTGAGCACAGTAGGCAGGCAGGGTGGTCTGCATGTCCTGCTGCCAGAGCAGGCCTGCAAGGATGCAGAGGAGGGCGGATCCAGGTGTGCTGTAAGCTGTCATGCAGGCTCCAATGAGGAATGTTAAAGAGAAAAAAACGCGCTGATGTCCCAAAAACAAAAAAAAAGTAACCAGCGCCACAAAGGACAAATATGTGTTGTAAAAATACATGCAGCGCTAATCAAGTGAATAAGAATATATAGGGACCCTATTGAATGGTACCACTGTAATTATGTTAGTATCACTAGTGGTTCAAATGTTTGATATTAACCACTTCCTGCAAACTGACATACCTGTATGTCAGCTTAAAGAAGTGGTTTTACCTGGATGATGCCTGCAGCTGCAGGCATTGACCCTTTACTGGTTTTTAGAGCTGGCGGTCGGCTTTCTGGTGATAACAACTGATGCGGCTCAGCAGCCCCTCAGCCGTTATCCCAGCGAGCAGGAAGAGATGGTCCCCCCCCCCGGCCCCTTTCCGCCGCTCTGCACCGAGTCTCCAGTTCCACCGGGAAACCCGAGCAACCAGCCGGAACATCCACTGGCTGATTAGAGTCCCAGCTAAGCTGGATTTGGCTGCGATCGAGTCTCCGATCAAGTAACCCTGCCAATTGTCCCCAAGCTGATCCCAGATCCTTCTATAAAGAGTACCTGTCGCTGCCTATTACTGTCACAAGAGATGTTTACATTTCTCTTTCCTTCATTGACGGACACAGCTCCATATCTTCTTGACAGTTAGGTTATACTGCCCCCCTACAGGAGTAGGACACTAGGCAGGAAAAAGCTTGACTATGCCTATGGGGCAATCTCAGAGGGTATACTCCCACTCTCAGCCACTCTCTTAGGCACTCAGTTTTTTCTGCCTAGTCAGGAGTAATGACCTTGTTCCTTGCTGGGATCTCTGGTCCTGGCAATTTTTTTCGTTTTAAATGGAAATTTTTACTATCTTTGTTGTTTTGTTCCTGTGAGAATCTACTTTCAACTGCCGGACTGGGCCACGGACTGGATAGTCTAGATCCAGAGGGTCCCCCCAGTCTGGCCAACGAGTGCGCGCAGGCATCAGCTCTGCGCTAGGTCAGCCACGACATAGTCCCTCTGGACGAGGGCGCATACAACCTGGCCTCGGCCTGAGTGGCAGCGCTCCTCCTGGCTGAGAGCCTCCCCTATTCCAATGGCGTGGTGGTCTGTCAGGAGCGGTGCCAACTTTTTCCTGATATTGTTAGTATCTGTCCCCCCCCCCCCCAACCCTGGAGGTTTTTGGGGTGGACATGGGCCCCTCCCTGGGACGCTCAGACCCCTAGGTTTCCCTCCATCCCACGCAGCGCTCCCCCCCCCCTTCTCGGTGGTCCTCTGCGGACTTGTTACCCCCCATCTGCCCGCACCCCCCTCCCATGGGGTGGCCATACCTTTTAGGTCAGTCTGGGGTGTTGAGCTGGCAATAGGAGTGGGGAGCGCGCCACCAGCGACCGGACAATCTACCTTTGGGAGGGGGCTGTACATGGTAGGGGCTTCTGCCAGGACCCCTCCTTCCTGCTGGGATTGTGTTCGATGCTTTTAGGGTCCCCCCTGGAGCCGTTTGGCACCGCACGGAGCTGCCATTTTCTTGTAGCCTTTTGTGCTGTATATCGGCGGCCATGTTTGTGTAGCCTCGGTGGCCATTTTGTTGTGGTTTTCCTCATTGAAAATAGCAGCAGCCATGTTTTTGAAGCTGTAGGATGGTGGTTTCGGCAGTGGGAGCCCCTCCTCATCCCCTAGTGTTGACTCCTGGGTTTTTTCTCTTCCTGATTGCCGCATGGGTGCAGGTTTGGCTGGTGCTGTAGTTGCCTAATCGGTGGTGGTGAGTCTTTGTGGAGTTTTCTCTCCCTTTCTCTGCTGTAGCAGTGGTAATGCTCTGTGCTGGACCCTGTGGTGCCACCAGCGTGGTGGGGTGTCCCTAGCGGTGTTATACACTTTTTTTGTGTGGGTCCCCCTCTTCTCTTATGGGGTCCCTGAAGCACTTTTCCCCACCTGATCCCCTCTCAGAGGCTGCGGGTCCCAACCATCCATCCATGCAATGACGGCAGGTCCTGGAGTCTCTTAGTGCCCTGGATGGAGGTGGCTTTAGGCGACGGCTAGCAAAAAGCACCCCTGGCCTTCCCCTGCCTCATCTGTCTCATCAGATCCTAAATCCGATTCGGCCGCCGCAGACGTGGGTCACTCTGCTGGGTCTGCAACCACGCGCCTGGAATCCTCTGATAGTGAGGATGATTTCTCCACGTCTGTGACCGTGCGCAAAAAAGGCGCTAATGGATCCACTGATTGTATCTGTGCTTGAGACCCTAAAGATGGAGGACGCAGCTGAAGCTGTGACGGAGGTGCAGGTACCTTTATCACTCACAAGCCATCCAGAGTGGCAAAGGATTTTTCCTTTCCCTGCCTATTTTGACAGAATTGTCACTAAAGAGTGAGGACGACCAAAGCGTCTCTGTGGGGTTCCTATGCGGTTTACTAGGCGTTTCCCCTAAGGGGAGTCCTTTCTGAAAAAGTGGTCTGTGCCACCGATGGTGGACCCTCCAGTTTCCAGATTAAACAAGGCAACCATGATTCCGGTTAAAGAGTCCCCGGCCTTTAAGGATCCGACTGTCCAGAAGGCGGAGGCTGTGGTCCGCAATATGTACACTCTGGCTGGTTCTGCAATGCGGCCAGTATTCACCATTGCCCTAATGTTGCAAACGTGGGCTAAGCTCTTTTGCCTGGAGGGGGGAACAACTCCCCCCTGCCTTTACCGAGCTGGCAGATGAGATGGTTTAGGGGCTGCAGTTTATCTGTGATGCCTCTTTGACTGTGGCTCCCCCTGGCTCGCCTCTCTGTTTTGGCAGTGGTCCTTTGGCGTTTCTTTGGCTCAAGGCTGGTCTGCGAATCAGACTTCAAAAAATGCCTTGACTGATCTTCCTTTCCAAGGAGATCGCCTGTTTGGAGCTACCCTGGATGACATCATTAAACGTCTCACAGGATGAAAGAGTACTTTTCTTCCACAGGCTACTAAGGGCAAGGAACATCGTCGCAGACATGGGCCTTCCTTCTCTTTCGTCCCTCAGGGTCGACTGACAAGGGCTCGAAAGCCTTTCAGGGCCTCTTCAAGAGGATTCAAACAAACCTGGTCTGGCAAGCCAAGCTCGAGCTTCTCCAGACCAGTGGACAAGGCTCCTTCTGCATAAAGGTGGGCCCCCATCCATATCAGGGGTGAGGGGACGTCTTCACTGGTTTCGGAATCTGTAGACTTCCCTGGTGCAAGACAAGTGGGTCCACAAAGTAATTTGGTCTGGCTACAAGATCGAGTTTCGCTCTCCCCCAGCGAGGTTTTTTTCCTTCCAACTTGCACCTGTCCCCAGACTGCTTAAGGGCCTGTTTTGGGGCAGTACAAGACCTTTTCCTTCAAGTGGGGATGGTTCCGGCTTCGGAAAGTTTTGAGGGTTTTTACTCAAACCTGTTCATAGTCACCAGGAAGGAAGGCAAGTGCATTCAATCCTGGACCTCAAGGCGCTCAACTGCTTTGTGTGGGTACAGAAGTTCTGAAGGGAATCCATTTGAACCCTGGTGGCATCCCTGAGTCAGGGAGCTTTCCTCGCCATTATTGATATCAAGGATGCCTACCTTCACATTCCAATATGTGGCAGTCACCAGGGTTTTCTCGCTTTGCTGTGGCTATGCCAACGGGGGATTGCGTTACTGGGCTACTTGGGCGATCTCCTTCCGTGAGCGGAGTCTCCCTCTGCTCTGGTGGAAAACCTGGAGATCTCAAAACGAACTCTGCAAGTTTGGCTGGATTCTGAATTTTCAGAAGTCTGCTCTTGCAGCGAACTTGCATGCGGGTGCTGGGCCTGATGGTACTTACCTTTCGAGGCAGTTTGGTTTGCACAGTTCCATATGAGGTCCCTGCAAGGGAGATTCTGACCAAATGGGACAAGACTCTGCAGTCTCTGGTTAATCAGGCTGGCTGATTTGGGGGAACGAAGGAGGCCCTGATATGGTGGCTTCATTCTCTGGTGCTTTTGCTGGGAAAATCCTTTCTTCCCTTGTATTGCACAGTGGTCAACATGAATGCCAGCCTGTCTGGCTGGGGAAGCTCGGCAAGCATTCTGTTCAGGGGATCTGGACGCTGGAAGAGTTCAGACTACTGAACTCCGAGTGATCAGACTGTGTCTGGATCATTGAACGGATCGTCTTCGGGGTTGCCCAGTGCGCATTCAATCGGACAATGCCATGGCTGTGGCTTATGTTAATCACCAAGGGGGCACAAGAAGTGTCCTGGCAGCTCGGTAAGTAGCCGGAATTCTAAGGTGGGCTGAATGATTTGTTGCAGCCCTCTCAAACTTCTACCACGACTCCTGTGCAGGATTCAGGCAGAAGGGATTCCGGTCATTCTAGTGGCTCCAGACTGGCCTCGTCGGTCTTGGTATGCCGATCTGGTACGGCTGGTCGCCGATGCTCCTTGGGGACTTCCTCTCTCTGAGAGGATCTGCTGTCCCAAGGAGCAATCTTCCATCCTGCTTTACGGTTGCTGGCTTGGCTGTAGAATGCAAGGTGCTGAAGGATGGAGATTTGTTTGAATCAGTGTTTCCTACACTGTTAAAAGCTAGGAAATCTTCCTATAGGAAGATCTACTATTGTACGAGGAAGCCATACATTGCGTGGTGTGAGTCTTTTGGGGTTCATCCTCGCTCCTTCTCGGTGGATTGGATCTTAACCTTCCTTCAATGGGGGTTTAACAGAATTTGGCATTGCGTACCATCAAGGGTCAGGTATCGGGTTTTGGCTGTCTTTTTTTCAACGACCTTTGGCCACACACTCCCACGTGCGTACCTTTTCTTCAGGGTGTCCGACATTTGGTTCCTTCAGTGCAGGCCTAGTTGCCGCCCTGGAATCTTAATGTGTTGCTTTCAGCTCTACTGAAGCTTCTCTTTGTAAATATTCAGGAGGTTTCCCTGTATACACAGCCCCAGAAGGTGACCTTTGTTGCTATCACCTCTGCATAGAGGGTGTCAGATCTGACGACATTATCCTGTCGTTCACCTTATGTCTGTTATTCCTTCCTAAGGTGGTCTCTGACTGTCTTTTGAATGAAGACATTGTGTTGCCTTCCCTGTGTCCCAGGCCTAAACATCTGAAGGAAATTGCCTTGCATGTCTTGGATGTGGTCTGGGTAATTAGGGTGTACCTGGCAGATTAGGAGTCTTTTAGGAAGTCAGACTCTCTAATTGTACTCACAGACTGACTTCACAGAGGGTTGTCTGCTTTTTCTGTGACAAAATCTGGATGTGCAGGCTATAAAATTTCTATCATACCTCAACACAACGTCAGATTTTTGTTTAATTAGTAAAGTTTTTCGTCCGAAAAAAATTGTAAGAGCAAGACTAGGCATGCTCAGAAACGAAAGAACACATACAAAACAATTCAACACATGACATCACTTCTGAAGTTGAATTCTGTCATACGAGAATTTTCGTATGAAAGTAACCTCTTCACTTTGAATATGAGACTAGAATACAACAAAAATCAGACGAAAGATCGTTCGATAATCTGATAGTGTGTACGAGGCTTTAGTTGGACTGCTTTTGGATATATTGAGGATTAAAGTCTTCCTGTGTTCCTCATTGTACGAGTAAGAAATACTGTAAGATCCTTTTCTCAAAGTCCATTGAGGGACTTCCCCTCTGTGTTTATCATCATGCTCTTGGGCTTGCTTTGCTATAAAATAAAGGCATACTGGTGGTAGTTGGGAATATTTTGGACTGGCCAAAATTTTTTTTTTTTTGTTTGCCAGTGTCCAATCCTCATGTAAGCAGCAGTATAACCTGAAGGTGAAGGACTTCCTGTATCCAGCGGGTAAATGAGCATATATAAATGCATAACAATTGAGAATGTCTGATATTACAAAATAGTGGGACATCAGAGAATGCTGTATCTCAATGTGTTTGCAGATTACAATTGTGCAGGAGATCCATAAAGTAATTGTATATGATCAGCTTGTAAAACAAGCCATTCAGTTCAAAATATAAATGAAAGGAAAACCATTTGTGTATAGACATAAAAACAAACATTATAAATACAACATTCTCCAAAAAAAATACAGTGCCTTGCAAAAGTATTCCCCGATTTCCCCCCCCCCCCCCCTGGCATTTTTTCGTGTTTTGTTGCCTCACACAATGGAGTTAACATGGATTGTTTGATGATTTGCATCATTTAATTTACAGAACATGCCCACAACTATAAAGATTTTTTTTTTTTTTTTTTATTGTGAAGCCAACAACAAATAGGACAAAATAACAGAAAAGGTCAATGTGCATAACTATTCACCCCCCTAAAGTCAATACTTTGTAGAGCCACCTTTTGCGGCAATCACAGCTCCGCTTTGGATAAGTCTCTATGAGCTTGCCACATCTTACCACTGGGAGTTTTGCCCATTCCTTCTTGCAAAACTGCTCAAGCTCCTTCAAGTTGGATGGTTTGTGCTTGTGAACAGCAATCTTTAAGTCTGACCACAGATTTTCTATTGGATTGAGGTCTGGGCTTTGACTGGGCCATTCCAACACATTTACAGGTTTCCCCTTAAAGCACTCAAGTATTGCTTTAGCAGTGTGTTTGGGGGTAATTGTCCTGCTGGAAGGTGAACCTCCATCCTAGCTGCAAATCACCCACAGAGTGGTAAGGTTTTGCCCAAGAATATCCCTGTATTTAGCACCATCCATCTTTCTGTCAACTCTGACCAGTTTCCCAGTCCCGGCTGCTGAAAAACATCCCCACAGCATGATGCTGCCACCACCACCATGTTTCACTGTGGAGATGGTGTTCTTTGGGTGATGTGATGTGTTGGGTTTGTGCCAGACATAACGATTTCTTTGATGGCCGAAAAGTTCATTTTAAGAGGTCCCGGATGAGGTCCCGAAAAGTTCATTTTTAGTCTCATCAGACCAGAGCACCTTCCTCCATACATTTTGGGAGTCTCCCACATGCCTTTTCGCAAACTCAAAACGTGCCATTTTGTTTTTTGCTGAAAGTAATGGCTTTCTTCTGGCCACTCTGCCATAAAGCCCAACTCTATGGAGTGTACGGTTTATTGTCGTCCTATGTACAGATACTCCAGTATCTGCTGTGGAACTCTGCAGCTCCTCCAGGGTTACCTCAGGTCTCTGTGCTGCCTCTCTGATTAATGCCCTCCTTGCCCGGTCCGTGAGTTTTGGTGGGCGGCTGTCTCTTGGCAGGTTTGCTGTTGTTCCATGTTCTTTCCATTTGGTTATGATGGATTTGATGGTGCTCCTGGGGATCATCAAAGATTTGGATATTTTTTATAACCTAACCCTGACTTGTACTGCTCAACAACATTGTCCCTTACTTGTTTGGAGAGTTCCTTGGTCTTCATGGCAGTGTTTGGTTAGTGGTGCCTCTTGCTTAGGTGTTGCAGCCTCTGGAGTCTTTCAAAAAAGGAGTGTATATGTAATGACAGATCACGTGACACTTAGATTGCACACAGGGGGACATCATTTCACTAATGAAATTCTTCTTCTGAAGGTAATTGGTTGCACCAGAGCTTTTTATGGGCTTCATAACAAAAGGGGGTGAATACATACGCACATGCCAATTTTCTGTTTTCTATTTCTAAAAAATAGTTTTATGTATATATTTTTCTAATTTCACTTCACCAACTTAGACTATTTGTTCTGATCTGTCGCATACAATTCAGATAAACAAAACATTGAACTTAAGGCTGTAATGTAACACAATAGGTAAAAAGTCAGGGGGGTGAATACTTTTGCAAGGCACTGTATATAGGGCCATAGAATGAATTGCAAGCATCAAATATAAAAGTTTTCATTACTCACTGCTGGTTTGTAATTTGAAATGTACTAGGTTATGTGATCAATGAAGGGTTACCTTCCTTGATGTCCAAATTGAAGCACAGGAAGATGGTCATCTTATTTCTGACCTATATCGTGAGCCATCATCGGCTTAAAAAATCATCATCGGCTTAAAAAATCCTCCGCGCATCCAGTGTACATCCAGGACCTCTTAAAAATAGTATTCCATATAGACAGTATCTCAGAGCAGCTAATAAAAACAGGGTAAAGTTAAAAAAAAGCAAAAAGCAATGCTGAGATCAAGAGAATCTCTGATCCATGAGCAAAGATGTATATCCACTCCTGCAATTACACGTATTGACGTGAACTGTCAGCGGGTGGGGTATCTTAATAATTATGCAACGTTCTTGCAAAGCCTATTATGTTGGAAAAACAGACCATGTATATCATTAAAAATGGAAAAATGACTACGCTGAGCCACTGCATCGACTTATACCAAAGATTTGATCTTACTGTGACAAAGTTCTTTATATTGGAGCACATTAAGAGCTAGGAGATGACATAAATAGATCACTTCTCTAACTTGAACTTCACGTTCGATGCAACAAAAGCACCAGGATTGAATGAAAACATACGTTTCAAACATTTTTTTTGAGATCCCCCACTCTCTTTCCATAATTAAATTATTGTATAACTGTTTTTCATGATTTGTTCATTTTTATAGTTGTTTATGCAGGGGTTATGCTATTTTAAAGTATGGTGGGGTTGGTGGGATTCCCTTCCTCGGTCCAGTAGGATGTGTGGACCTGGCTGCTGTTGTTGTTTTCCCCATCCTTTTTTTCTTTCTTTAACTTTATTTTACACTGCTCCAAAAAATTAAAGGAACACGTTTTAATCAGAGGATAGCATCAAGTCTATTAAACTCCTGGGATATTGAGCAACAATGAGACAGCCTCCAAAACAGGAATGGTTTTACAGGTGGAGGCCAGGGACATTCCCTGCTCATCTTTTCGGGCTGTTTTTCACTAGTTTTGCATTTGGCTAGGGTCAGTGTCGCTACTGATAGCATGAAGCGATACCTGGACCCTATAGAGGTTGCACAGGCAGTCCAACTCCTCCAGGATAGCACATCAATACGTGCCATTGCCAGAAGGTTTGCTGTGTCTCCCAGCACAGTCTCAAGAGCATGAAGGAGATTCCAGGAGACAGGCAGTTACTCTAGGAGAGCTGGACTGGGCCGTAGTCCTTAACCCATCAGCAGGACCGGTATCTGTTCCTTTGTGCAAGGAAGAACAGGATGAGCACTGCAAGAGCCTTACAAAGTAACATCCAGCAGGCCACTGGTGTGAATGTCTCTGACCAAACAATCAGAAACAGACTTCATGAGGCTGGAGAAGCCGTGGAGAAGGTTATTCTGCCTGTAACATCGTTCAGCATGAGCGGTTTGGTGGTTGGTCAGTGATGGTCTGGGGAGGCATATCCATGGAGGGACGCACAGACCTCTACAGGCTAGACAATGGCATCCTGACTGCCATTAGGTATGAGGATGAAATCCTTGGACCCATTGTCTGACCCTATGCTGGTTCTAGTGCCTGGCTTCTGTTTGCGGTGAGCAGGGTGGAGGTAGTTGTATTGTTTTTATTCTCATGTGAGTGAATTTTTTTAAATTTATAAATGCTTTTTGGATAATAGTTATTTATGAGCACAGTTTTTTTGTGGTGTAATGCTGTATACAATAAGGATTACCCTTCTATTTCGGTCATCTAAGGGTATTTATTTACAACTGCTGTTTTTTATTTTTTTGGGGGATTTTTTTTAACCATTTATTATTCTTATTTATTTATTTTAGTCAGCTGCTTATTGTTTTTAATTTTTGTTTGGATTGCAGTTACCATTAAGCACGAAGTGGGGTTACTAATATTTTATAATGTTAAATACTGTACCTTTCCTATCATCAGCGTGTTGAGATACAGCATCCTCTGATGTCCCACTGTTTTGTAATATCAGACCTTCTTAATGGTTATGCATTTATATATGGTCATTGAACCGGCTCTTTATATATGTTATAATTGGATAGTATGAAATTCTGAGATACAATTTGAGTCTGTGGATCTATATAAATATAATGCCCACTGGGTGGTACCATGAGCACGCACAGTCTAAATCGGTGGCACATTCTGATTTGTGCATAAATTCCCTAAACTTGATTCTGTGGATTTTATAATGTTCTACATAATTAAAGCGTTAGGAATTTTAATACGTTTTCAATTTCTTGAAAAAGTCCCACATGTCTTTTCTCTATTAGATTAGTTTTCATGTCAATTTTTACATTTCTGTGTGCATTGCAGGTACTGCAGCAGCAATAAAGATATTTGTGCCTAAAGCACAAACAAAGTGCTCACAAAAGATTGTAAAACATAAGTAGCAACTGAATTGTAAAATGCATAGAAAAAAAAAAAACAGAATAAAGTGACAGTAATGGATAGTCGGACCTGGAAGCATGCTGCAGCGATGTCTAGTACCGACCTCCCTGTACACTCAGGGTTGGAATCAATGCTAGGAGAGGAGTTGGACGGGCATACGTGTTTCCTGGGGACTTTGAAAAAGGGGTGGAGTCCAAAAATATGTGTCCGCCCACCTCCTCTCAGCATCGGTTTCAGCCCGAATGTAGAGGGAGGCTGGTACTAGACAAAGTTGTGTCATGCTTCCTGGCAGATCGGGGCTCTCCATTACCTGGCTCATCAATCCTTGCAGGTCCCTGTTGCTGAGCTGTGACTGTTCACCCTCCCACATCGATGCTGATCTTCCTTTGCCCAAGTGTGCGTTTGGATTATTTGTTTGAAAAAAATTATTGCATTTTTTTTATTGATTCTTGATGATTTTTATTCAGCACCTTGGTACCTCTGTTTCCTTGGATGCAGCAGCAATGATTGACTCCTCCTGCAGCCCAGTGGGTGTGACTTTGATGGTCAGTGGGTCTTGTGGAAGGCTGGGCTGCTGCAGTACCCATCATAGAAATTTAAAAGACAGAAAGTGGAAAGGAAAGCAGATTAAAGATCAAAGCAGTTATAAAACCAAAAACCAGAGACCGAATGAGATGGCATAGAAACATTAATATTCTATCCAAAAATAGAAAATGAATAGCAAAAATGTTCTGCATAAGAGGTTTTAGGCTAACATAGAATTTGATTTATCTTTCAGCATTGCCTGTCATCACTAATTGTTTGACTGCATTTGAATGCAATAAAATAAAACCAGACATTTGAAGCTGACATCCTTGTATTTGTGATCTCTTATAGGCCACGAATCGTCATTTTCCACAGACTGTGACCGGCGCTTATCTAAGTGGCGTACGAGAGGCAAGCAAAATTACAGTTTTTTAAATCGGACTCACTTTCCCACTTCTTTTCTATTTTTATATGTATTTTTGAAGAAACCGCTCACAGTGTTTTTCACAGCTAAGTTTCTTTACAGCATTGTTTATTTTTTTTCTTTGTGTACTTTTAAGTCTGAGCTGAGCATTGACCACTGGATGATGCGGATCATTCACGCAAAAGACAAAAGTGTCCCTGAAATGAGAAAACACAGGTGTTATGTGTGTTTGGTTTCATGTAACAAGATTACTAAAAAAAAAAAAAACAGTAATCAGACTTCTGAGGTACCGGTGTTCAAAAAATTGAAGTGGAAACCTGAGTACCCAATGGAAGCCTTGTATTGTTTTCTCGTCAAAAGTCTTAATTTATTTTAATTAATATTGTTTCAGGGTCTGTTTAAATTAAGTTTTATATACTTTGTTAAGCAAACATTGCTTCATTTTCCCTTTGGTTAATGTAAATTATTTTTTATAAGTTTAATACTATATACTTGGAACCCTTCCATTCAAAATATGTCACAAGGATAAGACAAGAACTTTGTTACCTGAAGTATTTCACTGAGTTATTTTGGAATCTTTGGTGTTGTGGCAGCAGTGACGTCAAAGCATGACAAATAAAATGTTGGATGGACTTTAAATTACCAAATTAAAGAGACAATTTATTGTTAACCATTGTGTCTTCCTTGCTTATAGAACTTAAATCTGACTTGTGAAAGGTTGTTTTGTTTGGGACACCGCAGAGCAGAATGACGTAACCATGCCCAAGGCAAGCTTCACATAATTGTATAGTTCCTGTGTACACAGACTAACTTATTCTCCTTTTGAAAATTATAGTTGCCCAGCTGCCATGATAGTGTCTGGCTTCATTACTGTCTCAAGCAGCCCATACACAGAGTGAGTTTCTTTCCTCTGGAACCATGAGTTGATAGGGGAACCGATCAAGCTCAGCTGTCAACCTGGGAAGATGTCGGAGGTGGGCGGGCAGTGAGAGCAAGCCACGCCCATCACAGTACCATCCACCAGAGGGCAGCTGTTCGCACATAGGAGCATGTATCCCCCTCCAGCAGGCTGCAAAGCCACAGCCTCAATTATTGGCCAGCCCGATGCTAGTCACACGACCACGGGTGCACCACATGGGAGTATCCCGACCACTGCTGCGGTGTAACCTAGGCACCAGGACACGATTTCCATTCGCCATTGCAACCTGGTACCTGGGGTTTTGTCAAGCCCTGGGCTAAGTTGCTGACCTAACAGTAATCTAAACTATTGTACCAGCATCTTGTTTAGGTGTAGTGGCTCAGAAAATACCAGAGGATCATCATAACAGCTTACATGTTTCTATGATAATGAGCAAGAAAACCAGTCAGTATATAACATGAAGACTGTCATGAAGCTCTTCAGACTTTGGTAATTTATGAGCCACTATACCAAAAAAAGCATGCAGGCCTAAGGAGTTCAAATTTCAGGTCAGTGACTAGAAAGTACTAAAGCCAGAGAGAATCAGCATGGCAACCTACATGTTGCCTTTATGAACTCGTGTCAGTTTTTATTGCTGTCTGTGCTCCTGTTAGGGAGATTCTCCCAACTATTTGTTCTATTTACTATTATCAAAAGTGAAAAATAAAATCCCAAACTCTGGGTTGACACCAGAACAGTCATAGAGGGGAAGTCATCCAATGGGGACACTTAGTCGGGTGATCTTGGCAATGACCTTTGGAAGAATTTCCTTTCACTTCCCGTTTTGGTAAAAAGACAAGTAGTAACAGGAAATTCCCCTAAAGGGATACAGGTTCTCCCCCCCCCCCCCCCAAAAAAAAAACACAACAAAACAGGGGTTTTAACCCTCTTACTCTATCCAAAATGAAACAAAAAGTTTTGCCTTTAGTTCTACTTTAGGGCTTACCAGTCCTTGCGCTAGGAGGCCTCCCCTTTGCACTGTTTGTGCATGCCCCGTGGCGTATACAGTAGTGCACTCTGATCACTGTATCCAACTAGACACAGCACATCACAAAATGGGGTACAGGGCTGTACTATTGTGACCAATCACAGAGATCAAATGTAAACAAAAGCTTGTTATATATTGGGCACAGAGATCACACAAGGCTGCACATTGCAGCCAGCACTGCTGCCATCTCACAGCAATTGACTGAGAGAAACCAGTGTTTCCACAGTGATCGCTTTTTTTTTTGGTACAGTACAATATCACTAGAAAAAGGGGGAGAAAGCGGGACTTTAAATGAAACGCACGGTGGGATTGGCCGTGCGCCTCCATCCCTAATATCAATTGAGACAATGCAAAAGGTTGGGACTTTAAATGAGAGACATGACTGGGTAAAAAAATTGTATCGTATTTATTGATGCATAAAAGGGGTAATCATGATGTAATACACGTATAGGCTGAGATGATATGGTAACAAATAAATAGAGTACATGGTGTGCACCCCAACAAAAACAATCTCAAAAGAACCAACATGACAATGAAACAGTAGTAACAGAGTAATAAAATGACATCATAACATCCATAGACTGACGCGTTTCGTGGACTACATTCGCCACTTCTTCAGAGTCGGTGTATGATCATATCTATAAGTAAATAAGTATATGCGTATAGGTACATTGCATTGGATGGTAATTTAGAAATTGGGGGAGAAGGGGAGATAGGAAACAGAGTCCCCATGACCCCAAAACTTACACAGTAGTTCCAACAGTAACTGGTCCTGGAGGTGGGGGCATCAGCCCAAGTGTCTCCCCCGGGAGCTGAGGGCACGGCGAAGGTGTCACATACAAAGTAAGTTTGTGGAGGTATTACAGAGTAGGCAGAGTATATCTAAATAGAGTAAATAGTAATAATGAATGGTAAGTAATTGTATTTTGTACACAAAACATAATATTGCTGAACTGATGTGTGTGGTGAGGGGAGGGTGAAAAGATAATGTGAACATGGAGAGATGAGCGAGGTGGGGTGGGGGTGTGATAAGTAACTGAACTATTGAGAAAATATGAAATGATCATAATTATAATGAAAGTATAACTGAGTAGCCAGAGTATGTCTATATAGAATGAGTATAAGTATTGGCTGTCATAAATAAGTATGTACTATATAGGGATCATAGTGCTACTTGAATGGTATGTATAGTAATTATATACCTGCATGATTGTATACTATATAGAGGTCATAATGCTACTGAATGATATGTATGGTAAGGGGAATGGCAAGTATTTCAAACCTGAAAAAATTATTAAATTAATTGAAGTGGGGGTGAGTATGTAGTAAGGTAGACTAATTAAGCAAGAAAAAGGGGGGGGGGGGGTGATATGTGTAAACTGGTGAGGATTGTGAATGAAATAGAAAAAATTGGATGAAGTCGGATACAAACTGACTAACAGCTGTGCCTGATTTTAGAAAGTATTACTTTCTAAAATCAGGCACAGCTGTCAGTCATGTCTCTCATTTAAAGTCCCAACCTTTTGCATCGTACAATATCACTAGAGCAGCCAGTCAGTGTTCCTGATCACTTAGCAATAGTGCAAGCTAGAAAGTGTTCCTGATCACTGCCACATCTGTCCAAATTTCACTAGACCAGTGCAGCCAGCAAGTGTTCTGATCACCACTACATCAGTACAGTGTCACCAGAGCGAGTGCAGTCAGCAACAGTGATCCTGACCACCACCCCACTGCAGTGTTGCCCCTTCCTGCTGCCTGTACTTACTGTCCATTGTCTGTATTGACATCTCTGCCTGCTCCCTGAACTGTTATGCACAGCCTACTAAAAACATTCTTGCAAGACACCAAACCCAGCTATTCCCTGCAGACAACTGCACTTGTGGAACGCTTTTATTTACCCTTCGTTCAGCCTCTTTTATTCCCTGGCAAGTGAACAGAGAATTTCTGTCCTGTGAGGCTTTGTGACCCCTGATCCTGGACAGTGCTAATTGGCCCCGCCCTGATCACATGCACGCCCCCCTCCAAAAAAAAAAAAACTTCAGCAATACACACCAAACTGAGCATGTGCAGAGTGCCTTCAAGGCTCTGGTATATCAGCAGATGGATTAATGACAGTAAAATAAGAGGATCACAGAAGACAGGATCAAACAGCCTTTTATCACAATGGAGAGAATTAATCCCTTAGGGTTTTGTGGTGAGTATAAAAAGCATGCTTTACGGCATTATACAGACTGATTTTACTGTTGTGGGTTTAGTTACAATAAGTATTCCCAGTCCACACATTGAAAAATTCTCACCACATGAGGTATTTTTATACTTAGGGAGTAGTAGCAGAATGTGTTTTGGGGTATAATTCTAAGTATGTCCATGCTGTGTGTGAAAAAAATATTTCCACTTTGTTTCATTGACAGACCCAGCGCTCCATAGGTTATATCACCCCCCCCCCCCCCCCCTACACGAGTAGGACGCTAAGCAGAAAAACACTTGGCTATGGGCAGTCCAAGCTGGCATATATCCCTCTCTGCTATACTTTCAGTATTTTTTTTTTTGCCTAGTCAGGAATAAGGACCTAGCTCCCTGCTGGGATCTTTGGTTCTGGCAATTTTTTTCCTTTTAAATGGCATTTTTGTTGCAGCATTCCTTCTGGCCTACAGTCCCCCCCCCCCCCCCCATTTTGATGCTGAGGGGGGTTCTGTCTGAAGCGGTGCCCACCTGGTTCCATGGTATGGCGAATAGGATGTCTCTCCCCCCCCCCTCTCTCTCCACTGGAATGCAGTGGGGGGTGGACATGGTCTCCAGTGAGACGGGAAACCCAGACAGAGCTGGGGGGAGGGGTAATGAGCGAGCAGATCCCACACCACATCGGCCGTTACCACCTGAAAGCCGATCGCCAGCTCTAAAAAAAAAAAAAAATGGTACCGTGATGCCTCTAGCTGCTAAGCTTGGATGATGGTCTGTCTGTGCCACTGAAAAAAAAAAAAACCCTAAAAGAAATCAAGAATGACGAGAATCAGTCATGTTGAAAGAAGCAGAGGCAAAAAAAAAAAAAAAAACTGGTTTACACCAGGCTTGTCCAACCAACTCCCTGATCTTGGAGGCAGGCAGAGGCAGGGCGCGGTAGGGAGTCAGGGCACATGTGACTTGATTGAGGCTGCGGGGCTGAGCACTGGCAATTTTACTTGACCCCAGGACAGCAGCATCAACCCCCTAGGCCCCCCCCCCTCAGAGCTCGAGCAGGGACTTGCTGAGCTGGCAGCTGCCATTTCTGAGGTGAGACCCTTACACCCCCACATCCCATCTATATAAACCCCCATTTATCCTGCCCCAGTGCCCACCCAGTAACCTCAAAATAGCCCTGAACACTGTGGGTCCAGCCGGCCACAGCCTGTGGGTCCAGCCCTGCTGGGTGCTGGCCATGGCCTGTGGGTCCTGCCCTGCTGGGTGCTGGCCATGGCCTGTGGCCCACAGATTATGGCCAACTCCCAGCATAACCCACAGGCCAGCAGGACCCAAAGGCCATGGCCAGCACCCAGCAGAACCTACAGGCCAGTGGCAGCAGGGCCCACAAGCCATGGCCACCTCCCAGCAGAACCTACAGGCCAGCGGCCAGCAGGACCCACAGTGATGGGCACTGGTGCAGCTGCATTGATGGGCACCAGCTCTCTACTGCAGCAGCGGCTTTCTCCAGCAGTACCCAACATCATGACCAGCAGTACCCACCAGCAGTCTGCATTAGCGTGTGTAAATTGTTGCAATATGTTTTTTAATAACTATTTGTGTTTTGTCATAATATGTCATGTCCTTGTTCATTGTATGAAGAACATGACATTTTCTGGCCTAAGTCATATGTGCTAGGGGTGCAACTAGCTCCCAGCACATAACTATAATTATCCCAGCATATGCAGCGTTTCTGACTCCTCCCACCATGATTATGGTGGTTAGATGTTCCTTTAACCACTTCCATACCGAGTCATGTAAAATGACGTCGGCAAAGTGGTTGTAAGGATCCGGGCCGCCGTCATATGACGTCGCCCGGATCTCCCCTCTACTGCGCGCCCCCGGGGGCGCGCAGCGCGGCGATCGGGGGTGAGGCTTATCCCTCGGACATAGCCCATCCCTGATCAAGGTAAACAGCCAATAGAAATTGACTGTTTACCATGTGATCGGCTGTGTCAATCACAGCCAATCACATGAGCGGCTCCAGCACGAGCCGCTCGTTCTCTCTGCAATGCGCACCCCCGGGGGCACGCAGAGCAGCGATCGGGGACGAGGCTCGTCCCTCGGACAGAGTCGATCCCCGATCTAGGTAAAGAGCCAATGAAATTGGCTCTTTACCACGTGACCGGCTGTGTCCAATCACAGCCGGTCACAAATGTCAACAGAGAACACGGTAACTAGCTGTCACCGTGTTTTCCTCCTCACACACTGATCCTGTGTGAGGAAGAGAGTGTGGTAACAGCTAGTTACCAATTACAGTGCACCCCAAACACACTGATTGCCCCCCCCCCCAATAAAGAGCACCTGTCACTAGCCCATCAAAGTACCCGAGTACCTGTCACCAGCCCATCAGGTACTCAGATGACAGGTACTCGGGTACTCTGATGACGGGTACTTTGAGTACCTGTCAACGGAGTACCCGTCATCTGAGTACCTGTCACCTACCCATCAGAGTACCCGAGTACCTTCCACCTGCTCATCAGAGTACCTGACGCCTGAAGTACCCAAGTAATTGCCGCCTGCTCATCAGTACCCATCAGTACTCATCAGTACCTATCACGTATCAGTACAGTATCATCTATTAGTATCAGTACTACTCATCAGTACCTATCACCTGCCCATCAGAGTACCCGAGTACCTGTCACCTGCCTATCGGAGTACCCGAGTACCTGCCACCTGCTCATCAGTACCAGAGTACCCGTCACCTGCCCAACAAAGTACCCGAGTACCTGTCACCCTTCATACAGCCACCATGTCGAAGTCCAAAAAGGTTTATATACGTCCTCCGTTTAAACCTAAATACCGGTGTAATGGCAGCAGATAGCTGCCATAACCCTGGTATTTTTTTTAAACGGTGGACGGTTGGCTTTCCGATAAGGGTGGTCCCCTTCCGGGATGGTGGAAGAGGCGCCCCCCCCCTCCCGCTGCGTTCCGGTCCTTTTCCCCGCTTACCGGACCCGCCGGCAGCGGGGAAAACGATCCAGTCCCAGATCCTCACAGACAGGATGTCGAGTGAGGGTAAACTTGCCCTCACTTGACTCTTTGGTCTTGGAGGACCGGAGCTATGGAAAATGTTATTGCCTAGCGAACGGTTTAAAAGGTCCTTTTTTTTTCATTTTATATAATTTTTTTTTTTTCTATCTTTTAGTGTACTTGTGAGATCTGAGGACTTTGACCCCAGATCTCACAAAAGAGGTCCTGTCGTGCCTATTTCTATTACGAGGAATGTTTACATTCCTTTTAATAGAAATAAAAATGATCAATTTTTTTTTTTTTTTTTAAACGGTGTAAAAATAAAAAATAAATAAAATAGTAAAAAAAAAAAAATTAAAGCGCCCTGTCCCCGTGAGCTCGCGCGCAGAAGCGAACGCATACAGAAACCCCGCCCACATATGTAAACGGTGTTTAAACCACACATGTGATGTATCGCCGCGATCGTTAGAGCAAGGGGAATAATTGGAGCCCTAGACCTCCTCTGTAACTCAAAGATGGCAACCTGTAGAAATTATTAAATTGTCGCCTATGGGGATTTTTAAGTACCAAAGTTTGTCGCCATTCCGTGAGCGTGCGCAATTTTGAAACATGACATGTTGGGTATCTATTTACTCGGCGTAACATTATCTTTCACATTATGGGAAAAAATTGGGCTAACTTTACTGGTTTCTTATTTTTTAATTAAAAAAAGTGAATTTTTTCCAAAAAAATTGCGTTTGGAAGACCGCTGCGCAAATACGGTGTGATAAAAAAATATTGCAATAATCTCCATTTTATTCTCTAGGGTCTCTGCTAAAAAAAAAATATATATAATGTTTGGGGGTTCTAAGCAGTTTTCTAGCAAAACAACTGATTTTAGCTTGTAAACACCAAATGTCAAAAATAGGCCTAGGCAAGTGGCTAGGATGCATGATGATGCTCCTTGGATGTTAGGCCCCTCTATATGGCTAGGCTGTGAAAAAGTCTCACATGTGGTATTGCCATACTCAGGAGGAGTGGCAGAATGTATTTTGGGGTGTAATTTTTGCTATTTACATGCTATGTGTTAGAAATATCCTATAAATTGACAACTTTGTGTAAAAAAAAAAAAAAAAAAAAAAAAAAAAAAAAAAAAAAGTTTGTTTCCCACATTTTCCAAAAACTTGTGGAAAAAAATGACACGTTCAAACGACCCATAATGCCTCATAGAATATACGTTGGAGTGTTTGCTTTCCAAAATGGGGTCATTTTGTGGACTTTTCCCATTGTATTGGTGCTCTAGGGCCTTGAAAAGTGTGATAGGTAGTAAGAAAGTTATGTGTATTTATGCTCCTAGAACGCCTGAAGGTGCTTCTTGGACGTGGAGTCTTTTTGTGGCCAGGCTGTGTAAAAGTCTCACACATGTGGTATCACCATACTCGGAAGGAGTAGCAGAATGTATTTTTGGGTGTAATTTTTGCTGTGTACATGCCATGTGTTAGAAATAGCTTATAAATTGACAACTTTGTGGGGAAAAAAAAATGTTTTCTTCATATTCCCAAGAATTGTGGGAAAAAATTACAACTTCAAAAAACCCACCATGCCTCTTACTAAATACCTTGGACTGTCTACTTTACAAAAAGGGGTCATTTGGGCGGTATTTGTACTGTCCTGACATTTCAGGGCAGTCATTTCAGAAAGGAGATAGGCAGTCAGTACATCTGGTGTGATCAATTTTCAGTAATTGGTACCATAGCTTCTAGACTCAATAACTTTCACACAGACTAAATATACACTAATTTGGGTTAATTTTACCAGATACATGTAGCAGTCAGTATACATTTTGGCCCAAATGTATGAAGAAAAATTTTTTTGCAAAATTTTATAATTGAAACTAAAAAAAAAAAAAAAAAAGTGGTTTTTCAAAATTTTTGCTCTTTTTTTTGCATATATCACAAAAAAAAAAAAACCCCAGTTGTGATCAAATACCACCAAAAGAAAGCTCCATTTGTGTGAAAAAAAATGATAAAAATTTTGTTTGGTTACAGTGTAGCATGACTGAGCAATTGTCATTCAAAGTGTGAGAGTTCTGAAAGCTGAAAATTGGTCTGGGCAGGAAGGGTGTCTAACTGCTCTGTATGGAAGTGGTTAATATTTCTCAGAAGTAAACCTTTGTATACTGATTTCATTTCATTTGCTAATCCTCTAGTTGTGTTAAATTAGTGCGAGAGGGGGGGGGGGCGGCGTTTTATTACTTATATACCTTAATTATAGTATATATTTTATATGCGGCCCGAGAAAATTTCTCTACACTCAATGTGGCCCAGAGAAGCCAAAAAGGTTGGACACCCATGGTATACACTAAACTAGAACAATGGAGTGAAATCTTCCTGGAGAAAACGGTTGGCAAACAGATTAGCATGTGCTGGTTGAGAAAGGCAGACTACCTTTGATAGTCATAGGACTTTACACCTTGTTCCTAAGGAAGGCCAAATAGTGTTCCTTACGAGATAAAAGGCACAAGAAAACAAACATCTTGCCAAGGTGATGCCTACAAAGAACACCACCTCATGGGTAGGCAAAGAGAAAGCAATGTCTGCAATGGGTTAAAACAGCAGTTTTTGAAGAGCAGAGTACTACCAGCCTGCCAATAAATGGATCAAAATTTGGCAGTCTATGTCCAGCTAAGTTTGTGTTAGATACTTAAATTCAAACTATGCGAAAAAGCATAGTGGACAAGATTGACGATACACCAACTGGAGATTATGATGTGAACCATTTTAGTGCTATAAAAAAGGTAATTTCAAAAGTTTGTCCACACAGCATCAAATCATACCTTTCCACTGCTGAAGCATCCATTTACAAAGCTGCAGGAAAAAAATGACAAGGGACTGAGGATATTTTTCCTGCCTCTAGGTAAAATGCACTAAGGCTTGAGCAGCCAATTGCAAAGTGCTGTCATAGGGGAGGAAGGCAAGAGTTGCATGATCCAGGACACCAATCAAAAAAAAAAAAAAAAAAAAAAAAAAAAAGCCATGCACACAAATTTTTTTTTTTATTCCAAAAATTTATTTTTTACATAATTGAACCTTAAAATGTACATAGTCCACACTAAAATTAAACACACCAGCTATGAGAAGTTAACACAAGTATCCAAAAACAAAATCTGTTGCTTTACAAATACACTAATCTTGAGATACAAAATATTTTGGCTTTTTTTAAAAACAGAGGAAATGGAGATTTGTGATTGGATAGAGCACGCAGTGCACCCCTCCCAGGCTGTTCTATACATCTGCATTATCTTTCGTAATAAATTTAAATTTGTCTAGATCTGAATACTTACCAGACAGCAGCTTAAAACTCTCCAGCCAGTGTTCTCAGTTGCAAGCTGGGATCTCTAGTCAGCACTAAAGATTGGCTGCCCCGTCTAGCAGCCAATCTGCATGTAGCATCTCTTGCAATTCAGCACTGTAGTGAAGGGGAGTACAAAGCCACTATTCGATATATTGCAGGTTTGATTTAGAATCTAAAAATGGGATTTTTGACTTTCCATTTCTCTGATGTTCATTGACGGACACAGCTCCTGATCTTAACCATTGGGTTGTACTGTCCCCTACAGGAGTAGGACACTAGGCAGAAAAAAAGTCTGGCTACGCCTATGGGCAGTCCCGGGGGGGTGTATACTCCCTCTCTCTGCTATAGGTACTCAGTTTTGTTACAAGCAGTGTTGGAAGAATTAACACCCGCCCCTCTGTGGAGTTGCGTGTCCCTCAACATCAGAGAAATGGAATATACGGCAAGTCAAAAATCCCATTTTCTTTCATTCATGGACGGACAGTTCTGGTATGCTTAACCATTGAGAAGTCCCAAAAGCCAAGTTAAACATAAGGGGTGGGTACAGCAAAAGAAATTCCTAAGACTAACCTTTAGCCAACCAGGAAAACAGGAGCTCAACCCAAACAACTGGAGCCCACCTGAAAAAACAAATACACCCTCAAAGAGGACCAGGTCCTGAACAGCAGCCTGCAAAATGTTACAGCCAAAGGAAGCATCTGCAGTTGTAAAAGTGAAGTGTGCACCGACGACCAGGTGGCCGCCTTGCAAACCTGCTTCACTGACCTGATGGAAGGCCCAGGAGGCACTGAGCGCCCGAGTAGAATGCGCCTTGAACAGGAAAAAGGAGGAACCTGACCCTTGATGGAACAGACCTGAAACACCATCTGTCTGATGCATCTGAAAATGTTCGCAGAGGAAGCAACCCTTTCCAAGGCCCATCTGTGAGCACAAATAGTGAGTATGACTTCCTAAAAAGGACTCCGTAGTTACCAGGTACGCGCTAATTGCCCGGACCACATCAAAGGCATGCAAAGCAATTTCCTTTGGATGTTTTGGCCTGGGCCACAGGGAAGGCAACACAAGGTCTTCACTCAAATGAAAAAAATCAGGTTGTCTAATTTTCATTTGGTTGTCTAAGGAGGGAACGACAGACCGAGGCGAAGAACCACCTTATCTCTTGGAACCACCAAGTAAGGTGACCGACAGGATAACACCGTCAATATCGACACCCTGAACGCAGAGGTGATAGCCAAAAAAAAAAAAGCGCCACCTTCTGGGACAGTGTAAGCAGAGGAATCTCCCAAAGATTCTGACAAGGAGGCTTCTGGAAGACAGAGCACCAAATTGGAGGGTCCAAGGTGGTACCAGAGACCACACTGGGGGAGTCAAGTGCCTAACTCCCTGAAGAAAAGTACATACCAGGGAGTATGTGGCCAAGGGCTGTTAAAAGAGGACCACTAAGCCCAACACCTGACCCTTGAATAGTACAGTTTCTGCTCAACCCCCAGCTGAAGGAAGGTCAAGATCCGAGCCACCGAAAAGGAGCAAAGGATGAACTCCAGGAGACTCATTCCATGCAATGTATGTCTTCCATGTACGATGGTAGATCTTCCTAACTTAACATCGTTGGAATCACCGACTCAGACAAACCTCTATCCATCAGCACCAAGCCAGCGACTGTAAAGAAAATGGAAATTTGGTCCTTGGGACAGCGCATGCGATCTCCTTGAAAGGGAGGATCAGCCAGGCCCTTTTAGAAGTTTGGTTCACAGACCAGCATTAGACCAGCATTTGAGTCAAAAGACACGCCGAAGGACCAAAAGAGCCTAGCGATTAGGGGAGCCGCATCCAGAAGCATCACAGATCAACTGCAGCCCCTGGACCAGCTGGTCCACCAGCGCCACAAAAGGCAGGGAAGGAGCTACTCCCCCCCCCCCCACCAGATCACGGCGCAAAAGCTTAACCCATTCGGTTAGAGTCTGACACTAGGGCAATGGTGAATAAAAGCTTCAGTGCTTCACTCCTCATAGGGGTATTGGCTAGCAACTCGCTTAGGGACCCCAAAAGGGACACTTTGGTCATCCTCATTCTTTAGTGACAATTCTGTCAAATAGGAGGGGAAAGGGAACACCTTTGTCACTCTGGATGGCTTGTGAGTGCCAAAAGGAACCTGCGCCTCTGTCTTAGCTGCATCCTCCAACTTTAGGTCTCAAGCACAGATACAATCAGTGCGTCCACCAGCACCTTTTCGTGTGCGGTTGCAGAAGTGGAGGAATCCTCCTGAGGATTCAGGGCGCATGTTTGCAGACCCAGCAGGGTGATCCAAGTCTGACGGCCGAATCGGACAGAACCCTCCTCTCCATCAAAATGGGGGCTGTTTGCCAGAAGGTACGCTACAACACAGGCCTAGACCCCGGTTGTATGCGAACTCGCAGGCTAGGTCACGGCGACCTAGCGCAGAGCTGGAGCCTGTGGGCGCTCGCTGGCCAGACTGAGGTGACCATTGGATTTAGATTATCCAGCCTGGCAGTTGTAGATCTCACAGGAAAGAAAAAACAGGAGAAAATCTGAAAAAAAAAAAAAAAAAAAAAAATTGCCAGGACCAGAGATCCCAGCAAGGAACTAGGTCCTTACTCCTGACTAGTCAGAAAACAACTGTTTACCTATAGCAGAGAGGGGGAGTATACCCCCTGGAACTGCCCATAGCCATAGCCAGACTTTTTTGACCTAGTGTTCTACTCCTGTAGGATAAGTAGGTAGTATAACCCAATAGTAAGATCAGGAGCGCCCTCTAGGTGTTGTGGAACTACAAGTCCCATGAGGCATTGCAATGCTGCCAGTTACAGACGTGACTCCCAAAAGCAGAGGCATGATGTGACTTGTAGTCACGCAACAGCTGGAGAGCCACAGGTTGAGCACCTATGCTGTACACATTTATTTTTTAATGGCGAGTCACAACACACTATAGGGCTTTTGACAGACAATGACAGTATGTTTGGAGAGGTGAAACTCCAGCCTAGGTCACGAATCCAAAACCGTATGCTTTGGATCTATGCACAGATATTGGTTACTTATACTTGTGCTGAAATATATCATGACTAACTGACCAGGACAACCAGAAGATAGCTGTAAGATATTTGTATATCCCAAAAACCTAATTTTTTAAACCCATCATCTTCACAAGTTGTATGTAAAATCAGAACACAAATAAGAATCATTAATGCTGTTCATAGATGCACAGCAAATAGGATTTTGAATTTAAGCAAAGTCTCCAAGCTGTAAAAAAAATGGCCAAAATTTGGAATTTACAACAATTTTCTACATCAAAGTAACATCAACATGGTTGTAGGAATATTTACCCACAGTTTGATCACTTTTGTAGCACCAAGAGACTGGCTTTGGCACAGAAGGATACTGCTCATAATGTCATGCATACAAACCTATTGATTTCATTGCAAGTGCCCATCAGTGTGGGTTAGGAAGTAGGTTTTTCCAAAAAAAAAAAAAAAAAAAATAATAAAAAAAAAAAAAAAAATATATATATATATATATATATATATATATATATATATATATATATATATATATATATATATATATATATGGCACTGCAGGATGAAATGACTGTGTACAAAAGGACAACTAGAAAATGCTTTTAAAAACATCTGCTAAAGAATGTATACTGTAGTGCTGATATGTGTATCAGAACTCCTACCTGTGTTTCCATATGATGGTGCCAGCACTCACACAAAGCCTAAAATACTGTACTAAATATCCAATTTGGCATTTCCAAACCTAATTCCCAATCCCTTGCAAGGTTACATTGGAACTAGACAGTTCTGAAAAATACAGGGAGAATTTGAAGTGCACCTGTGTCCAGACTATATGGATACTCTTGAGCAATAACCAAGCTGAAAGAAAGTCATCCCTGACCCCTTCTAGCTACGTTTGGAACACATGCACATTGTGGCCTTTACAGGCTAATAGCCAAACAGCATAGAAATATGCCTGTAATAGTGGCACAAGGTAGCCCCAGCTACTGTTAATTCTACCTATAGGAATGTGTAAACAATGGTATTTGGATGTCTGACAAGTGTATGAGCTTATTTTCCTAAATGTAAAACTTGCATGCTCAGGAAAATATTCCCATAACCCTGCGCCTGTAAAATACAAGTATCAGCACTTACTAGTGTAAACTCTGTACAATGTATTTTGTAATTCTATGGGCACAACTATGCAGTAGCTGGGACTCTCAGTTACTGCAAATACAAGCGTAATAATGCAGTACATCCATATGCATCAAAATAAGGCTTTGTGCACAAGCCTCCAATGTGAAAAATTGAGTCACTCAAAGATAAAGACTTTGGACTCAGGTTTGAATCAGTTTCCAACTGCTTAGAAACACATTAGTAAGCCGACAGGTTGCCATGATTTGCTCTCATAAAAACAATACCGGTATTATGAACACTGAAAATGTATTTACAATGCTTAGACACAGGGATAAATGAAAACCTATTCAAGGGCTCAGTCAAATTATGTGTGGAGCCTGTAATGTGCATCACATGACCCCCTGCTGGACCGCACACTGACAGCTACCTGCATGGCAAAGTAAAACACTTGGTTTGCATTTTATGGTACATTTAGGTCTGCAGGGTGTTTTTAAAATCTACAAAATGGCAAGAGCCGAGCCACTGCCTTTACAGCCTATATTGGTGCATTTGGTTTTCTTATCTGTATAACGGGGGGCATGTAAATCTAAAATGTGTAAATTAAAAGCATAAAATAAAAATCCTAACAGTTCTTTGGCTGTCCACATTTTTATTTTTTTTTTTATCGTTCCATCATTCAGCCGATAAGCGTAGAATCTTAATGGAACTCCTTACATCAACTTTTCTGTTACACAAGAGCATGTATAAAATGAGGCTAGAGAATTATCTGCCATTTTAAATCTTAGAAAAATCTAAAGTAGAACTCAGTTTAACAAATGATGTAGTTTTGAATTATAAGGGGAAGGATTAGAGCTCATATGACAAACATCCGACCCGCCAGGCCTAGTTATGTGGCCTTCGCACCCAGTACCCTGCAAGGTGAGGCAGAGCTGTCTACACAGGGATGTACTAGAGCCAGACCAGATAAGGGAGAAAGCTGAAAAAAAAAAAAAAAAAGCTGGGGGGGGGGGGGGGGGGTTGGGGTGTATTTGGGTTGGGTATTTTTGCACACCCTAAACCCTGCACTCTCTACATAGGGCACTTCTGAACGAACTCCTAAACCCTGCTTTCTGTGCATAGCACACCACAGATAAAACTGGCCCTTTGAGAGCAACCCTACTGCTGATGCGGCCCTGGTAGAAATGGAGTTAGACACCCCTGGGTTAAAGCCGGTCATGCTTTCATTGGCCCATGTTGGGGAGATCTGCCCTCGGGACCTGGATCACCAGAACAAGAGCTGTGTTTTCCCATTCATTTTTGACAGTTAATCATTTCCTGTCATTTTTGATGTAGGAGGAGGAAAATCGTGCCGATGACAAACACAAGACAACAAAAACCTAAGGGGTTCTCATCTATGCCTGCCTAAAAAACACACCCCTTGCTTGAGTAATTTCACTATTTGCTAGCCCCTAATTATTATCAAAATGTCCTGTTAAGTGGAATTAAAATCGCCAATAGAAGCCTAGCTCGTTTTTTTAAAAAGGTAATTTTGTGAGAAAAGCTTCTTATATTGGACAGATATTCTTTTAAACAATCCTGATCTTACTTGCCCTACATAGTGGGCTAGTAGTAAAAATATGGAACAAGGTCACATCTGAGAAGTGCTATATTGTAGGCCAGCCAAGACTAACTATTCTGTATACCAGTAGGCGTATTTGCACTGCATCAGTAAATATCACCTCAGGGGGCAAAAAGGCTAGATAGTGAATTCTGCCTTTTGACAAGAGCATTTCATGGGGTCACCGAATAGGTGATCAGATTTTAAATGTCAATGTTGTACAAGCACACACATTTCTCAGGCAGCTGCATGTAAAAAACTTGACATTTCTAGTTTTATATACTCCGTAACAGTAAGACCCCAGAGAAACAAAAACGTTACAAAAATTTTTATGTTAAACACGGAAACAAAGTACAAAAATAGCAACATCTACATGCAAAGTTCTTGAAATCCATATGCAGAGTGCATAGAAATAGAAGGGATGACTGCTTAAAATCTCACACTTTAAAGTTATGCATACAAATGAACTTTAACATAGTCAAATCGAGAGAAAAAAAAAAAAAAAAAAAAAAAAACGAACCAACAACAACACACCACACACAAAAAACCCACATACACTTTAAGATCACATAGTCAGTAACACCTTCTAGTGCTGGAAGAGAGTTTTAGTGCCATGTCAAAATACATTTTAATTCCTGAGCCAGGGAAAGGTCAATTTTCTGTTCAAGTCTGAGTCTTTAAAGGCCAAGTTCACAATGACTATGCAGTTGGGCTCTGGTAGGTTAAAATATACTGCTCAGTTTAAAAAAATGAATGCAATTGCCACACCCTGGAGCCTTAGGCTGGCCATACACTATACAATTTTCTTCTTCAACTTTCCTCTAGATTTACCAAAACCATGTAATATAGGGTCAAGCCTAAACACTTTTAATTTGTATGCAATCAGGCAGGCCCTTGCACTACATAGTTTAAGGTAAATCTAAAGGAAACTGAATAAGAAAATTGTTATAGTGTATGGCCAGCCTTACAGATACACTCAATGTTGGCTAGTGCTAGGAGGCAGCAGGTGTTGAGCACTCCAGCATCACAGGACCTTGCACTCCCTAGTTAAAGAAGAGCATGCACTCCACTCACAGCTCAATTGCTGCGGGGGGGGGGGGGGGGGTTGCCTGCTGCAGTGCTAAGGGCAAGCACTCAATGGGGGAGATTTACTAAAACTGGAGTGCAGAATCTGGTGCAGCTCTGTATCAAATTTTGCACCCCCAAGGTCTGCTGTCTTTGAGCAACTAACCAGGATGGAGATATCAAAAGCAGTTTGTGCCAGGCTTCATTTGTAGACACTAACTTTTTCGCAAACCAATACACTTAATAGGATTTTTGTTAGCAAAAATATTTAGCAGAATACATAATGGTCTAAATTTATTTTTTATTGGGAATGTTCAACAAAAAAAAAAAACTTTCTAAAGTGTTCGGTTTTTTTGTTTTATAGTGCAAAAAATAAAATCCGCAGGTAATTGAAAATATCACCAAAAGAAAAGTTCTATTTGTGGGGGAAAAAAAAATACATTTTTTGGGTACAACGTCATACGACCGTGTAATTGTTGGTTAAGTAACGCAGTGTCGTACCGAAAAAAATGGCCCGGTCATTAATAGAGTAAAACCTTCCAAGCTGAAGTGATTAAGCAATTTATTTTTTAAACTGCAGCATAAGGAGCTCCGTGACTGCATAGAACATATTATTCAAAAGATGAACGTGGGCTTTAAATTAGACAAAGTCATTTGAGAAGCACAGACCGACAATCATCCTGGTTTCAATTTTCTTGGTCTAATACAAAACTGACTGCATTGAGCAACTGCACGTCATTCTGCTATACACTATAGAAACAAACGTCTAAGAAATACTAAGGCTGCCATTGCTGTCCACCTAATATTGCTAGCTGCCTGGCTGTCTCTGCCTTCAATACTTTTTAGGCACTAGGGTTGATTTACTAAAGGAATGGAGGCTGTTTGTTTAGAAAATTAGGGATTCAAATTTGAAAACCCAATTCCATGCAATAAATATTAAAACAAAAAACAGCTTTTGCTTGTACATACTTTACCTTTTTCACCATGCCAAATGAACATTACTTTACAAAAAAAAAAAAAAAAAAAAAAAAAAAAAACACCGAGCATGTTTGCAAACCAACCCCCACTGTTCTGGAAAAACGCATGTAGACCAGAAAGGTCAGTGAATCACAACTTTTAAAATACACACTTGTTCCAGGTCAGTGACAAAGTACTGAGACTATTGGTTCAGAAGCCAGAACACTAGTATATTTATATTTATAAGGCGGTGGTCACATTAGCAGCCTTTGTATTCTTTAACACATTTCATTTTTTCAGGAAAGGAAACAAAAACCTCAAAAAACTCCCTGAAGTGCCCAATGTCTTCCAGCTGCAATGTAAATAGAAGGATTACAAAACTATAGGATGGAAAATATAAAAACAAAAAACGAGGATAGCTAAAACTACACTTGGATACTACTGTAAAAATAGGTTTTAATTAAGCAATTTACATAGGCCTTTAAACTCAAACAAAGCAAAATCTGCTTAAAAATACACTGTACCCAAAGTGGTAAAAACAAATACACGTTTGCTGGTGTCATTCTCAGAGTATATGAATTAGAATCCAACAGTCCATGTATTTTCCATGTATAAAATATAGTCCTCTAGAGAATCATGAAATAAGCTGTGAAAAGAAAAGAAAAAATAAAGTCTTAAAATTTTTCAAGGCTTACCCAGCTGAACATGAAGACGTTATTTCTACAAAAAAACCTTTTGGTAGCATTATTACGGTAAAAGATACATTTCACAAGGTGTAAGAGTACCAGAATTGCCCCAAAAAACAAACCTTGACTGCCTACACAACCTTGTACAGTGTGGTGTGTTCCATTATGTAAATTTCCACACTTCCTAGCAGTTTATAATGTGGGCCCATCCCTCACGCAACTTCCAACTATAGTTAGTTAGACCATCTCATTGGCGAAATAACCAATAGGATGAAGGTAGGGATGTGGGTGTTGTGTGTCAGAATTAAACACTGCTAGCGAGCATCAAACCTGCATATTGTAATGCAGTGCCTTTGATAGTTAGGGTCCCCATTAACCCCTATTTAAAAAAAAAAAAAAAAAAAAGTGTATGTAGGCAAACTAGTGGATATAAAAATTACATGTACCTGTGCCCAAGCTATGCACGAATAATGCAGTATTAAACCTAAAAACAAAAAGTAATATATTGCAGCTTAAGAACACTTACATGTAGCAGCTGTAGGAGTTTATTTTTTTAAACAACCCCCAGCCCCCCCCCCCCTTTTCACTGGTGATCCTGCCAGTAACACAATCACTGTCCTAGTGTGTCTGCATTCTAGATGAATTAGTAAAGCAGACACATTTGGACAGCATAATTGTCAGTCTGGGGGGGGGGGGGGTAGTGTTAAGCTGGATACACTATACAATTGTCTTTAGATTTTTTCCTTTAGATTAACCAAAACCATATAATAGGAGGTCAAACCTATATACTTTCAATTTGTATGCAATCAGGCAGGCCCTTGCATTACATAGTTGAAGGTAAATCTAAAGGAAATCTAACAACAAAAAAATGTATAGTGTGTATCCAGCTTTAGACTAGCAGATTTAGATATACCCGACTAACAAATTGAAGCTAAACTGCAGTTAACACCTAAAAGATAAGTTCACCTTTTGCAACATGCTCAAATTCACAATGTAACAAACATTTTTTAAACTGACCATCCCCCTGACTCATCCCCCAGCTAGTGGGAATTAAACAAAAATCTGACGTTGTGTTGACATACGATAAAAATTTTATAGCCTGCACATCCAGTTTGACGTACGTAAATCCGTAAACGTCTGTCGAAAGCACTATACTAACGATCCTAAAAAAAAAAAAAAAAAAAAAAAAATCGGCAGATCATTTGGACTAAATTTTACTTCTGATTTTCCCCATCATGTGTACAGGCCTTTAGAGGTTCAGAAAAGAAAAAATAAAATGCACATTTTTTTACCTGCAAAAAAACAGCATTTACTATTTTTGGTTACAAAGTGAACTTATGCCTTTAGCAGTTAGAGCAAATTGTTTTTCCCTTTGGGATAAAAGGTTTTACTGTATACAAATGAATAAAAAGACCACTGTAAGCACCTCTGTCAGTGTTTAATGGTTTGTTTCAACCCTCTGCTACTTTGTCTAGACAGCTCAGTCTGTTAAAGTTAAGACTTTATATCCGGATCTCCATATCGGGGAAAAAAAAAAAAGTCTAAAGAAGAAATGGCTTTAAGGCCCCTTTAGTTTTTCAGGCGGATCTGAGCAGATGCCCCATGCATCTCTATGGGGCAGCGCATGTCAGCGGACACATGTCCGCTGACATCCAATTCCTATCTGTCAAATCTGGACAGATGGAAACCCTATTTTCCATCCGTCTGGTGGATTGGATGAGGACAGACAGGTGGTCTGTTCTCATCCAATTCCCCCATAGAGGACAGCGGGGATTTGACACAGTCTCCGCACACAAAGCAGAGACACAGAGCTGTCATCTGCCTGCTCAGCGGATCGGTCCCCCACTGAGCAGAAAACTGAACGAAGAGGTGTGAAAGGGGCCTTAGAGAAAAATTATTGCTTTAAGTAGTCACATATACCAAACAAGCTAGGAAAGCAATTTAAAAACAAGCTCATTCACTTCTGTAGCTACAGGCATTTACAACAGGTGCACTAAAATCTTTACTTCCTATTAGGCTGGATTCACACACCTGTGGTGCGGTAAGCCACATCACGCTAAGTGTTCCTGTCACTGCACCAAGGAAGCTCAATCAAGTAAATGAATTGGCCAACAAAAAAAAGCTAAAGTTATAATTTACGTAACAGTGCGGAGATCTCTCATCAAGTCAATTAAATTCCTGAGATATTGATCTGGTCAGTTAAGTAGCAGAGCGGGTTGTTAATCAGTTTTAACTCCTTTGGTGTTAATGAAATTAACAGGTGCACTAGATGGGCAATAAGAACCTACAAAACAGGAATGGTTTTACAGGTGTAGGTACTGACTTCTTCCCCCCTACTCATCTAATTCCTTCAGGATGGCACATCAATACGTGCCATTGCCAGAAGGTTTGCTGTGTCTCAAGAGCAAGGTGGAGATTCCTGGAGACGGGCAGTTACTATAGGAGAGCTGGACAGGGGCATAGAAGGTCCTTAACCCATCAGCAGGGCCAGTATCTGTTTTTTTTTGTGCAAGGAGGTACAGGATGAGCACTGCCAGAGCCCTACAAAAATGACCTCCAGCAGGCCACTGGTGTGAATGTCTGACCAAACAATCAGAAACAGACATGAGGGTGGCCCGACATCCTATAGTGGGCCCTGTGCTCACTGCCCGGCAACGTGGAGCTCGACTGGCATTTGCCATTAAACACAAGAATTGGCAGGTCTTCTACTGGTGCCCTGTTTTTTTTTTTTTTACAGAGGAGAGCAGGTTCACCCTGGGCTCATGTGACATTAAAGGGTCTGGAGAAGCCGTGGAGAACGTTATGCTGCCTGTAACATTGTTCAGCATGAAAGGTTTAGTGACGGTCTAGGGAGGCATAGCCATGGAAGGATGCACAGATCTCTACAGGCTAGACAGACAATGGCACCCTGACTGCCATTAGGTAGCAGGATGAAATCTTTGGACCCATTGTCAGACCCTATTGCTAGTGAAGTGGGTCCTGGGTTCCTCCTGGTTAACCACAATGGCCGGCCTCACATAGTGAGTGTATGCAGCCAGTTCCTGGAGGATGAAGGAATTGATACCACTGAATGGCCTCCACACTCGCCTGACCTAAATCCAATAGAAAACCTCTGGGACATTGTCTTAGTCCATCCAATGCCACCAGGTTACACCTGCTCAGTGATGCCCTGGTCCAGATCTGTAAGGAAATACCAGAGGACACCATCTGTAGTCTCATTAGGAGCATAACACCACCCCCCCCCCCCCCCCCATCGTCAGGCATGCATACAAGCTCGTGGGGGCCAAACTACTAAGTACCATTTTGAGCTGCTGCAATGGTGGTGGGGTGTATGAATTCAGCCCTCTGTAGATTGATCATTTCCATCAAACGATGTTGCAGCCTTTCGTTCCGAACACATTACCTAATCCATATCAGTATAGATATTTTTCCCATTGAGATCTGATGTGTTTTCCTTTAAAGTGTTCCTTTAATTTTTGAATATAATAGAATACACAATGTGCGTTAAGCTGTGCACCTAGTTCGATACTTCTAATGTGTCTAGACCTACTTATTCCCAGATCATAAGTTGCTTAAACTTCCTCAATTCAATTTCTCCTGCGTTTAAACAAATGAAGAAGGCCAGTGTGAGAGGGCCAACACTTCACATTGGTTTGAGAATCAGACCACCTAAACCTAGTAGTTACGTTTAAGTTTCCTATACACATACCTCCTTAACTGTAGTCTTAATGAAATTTTTTCTTGACGACAAGTCATGAGTAGGATAGCTCTCATTCACCTAAAAACAAAGTACACAAACCAAAAGTTAAAACAAAGTTTAAAGATCTCATGCTCCATTTCTTTCCATAATAAAGTGTTTTTCCACTTTTGCAGTCAAATGTAAAGGGGGGGGGGGGAGGGGAGGCAACAGCTCCTCATCTTCATGCCTATATGGGTTAAACTGCCCCCTACAGGAGTAGGACACTAGGAAGACAAAAACCTGATACGCCCATCGGGCTGTTCCAGGGGGTATACTCCCACTGTCTGCTATAGGTATTCAGTTTTGTTACAAGCAGTGTCAGAAAAGGAAAAAAATTCTCCATAGAGGGGTGGGTGCTGTGTCCATCAATCATCAGAGAAATGGATTTTACGGTAAGCCAAAAATCCCATTTTCTCTTTTGTTCATTGACTGACAGCTATCTTCATGACTATATGGGACGTACCAAACCATTGTCAAATTTGAGGAGTGGGAACAGTAAGAAAAAAACCTTCCAAGGCTAAAAACATAACCAATCAGGAAACAAGGACCTCAACTATCAACAACTGGAGCTCACCGGAAAAAAAAAAAAATAAATAAATATATAAAAAACACCCTCAAAAAGGAGGACAAGTCCTCTAAACCGCAGCATGCACAACCTTGCGGCCAAGAGGAAGCATCTGCAGATGCCAACACATCCACCTTATTAAAAAAAAAAAAAAAAAAACTTTGTGAACGTGTGCACAGATGACCAGTTAGCCGCTTGCAAACCTGCAGCACTGACACCCAATGACAGAAGGCACACTAAGTGCCTGAGTACAGTCCATCTGTGAGGACAAATAGTGAGTGATTTTCTAATGGACTCTGTAGCTGCCAGGTACACCCTTATCACCCAAACCACATCCAGGGAATGCAAAGCAACTTCCTTAGGATGCTTAGGCCTAGGACACAGGGAAGGCAACACAATGTCTTCATTCAAATGAAAATCAGAGACCACCTTTGGAAGGAACGACATACATAGACGAACCACCTTATTTTTGTGATCTTACAGGTTAAAGTTTGAGAGATAGCAATATAGATAATAAAGATAATATATAAAAAATAAAAAACGCAAACAAAAACCACACAAAAAAAAAAAAAAAAAAAAAAAGGGAAATATTGCCAGGACCAGAGATCCCAGCAAGAACTAGGTCCTTACTACTGACCAGGCAGAAAAAAAAAAAAAATAAAAAATAAAAAAAAAAAAACCAGAATACCTATAGCAGAGTAGCAGAGTGGGACTATACCCCCAGGGACTGCCCAATAGGTATACAGTAGTCAAGTTTGCCCTACTCCTGTAGGGAGCAGTATAACCCATAGTCATGAAGATGAGCCGTGTCAGTTAATGAGACACCAAGTTTCCATTTGACAACAGAATGCAGACGCTCAGCTTCTAGATTTTTAAATTCTTTGTTAAGACAATTTTCTAAAGCTAGTTTACAACTGAGAACGAGATCTGATCTGCCAGTACAGATGGGATTAAACCACTTGAAGATCAGGTCTTTTCTGACACTATTTACATGCAACAATCAGTTTTTTTTTTTATAGAAAATATATCTTCGAATCCTCAAACATTTTAAAGCAGGAGCCCTAGAGAATTGGTGGGTTTTGCAAATTTTTTGATGTCATGCTGTATTTACGTAGCGTTTTTCCAGACATAATTTTGGAAAACAGTGGTTTGAATTTTAATGCAAAAAAAAAAAAACACAACTTAATTTTTAATAAAATATAAAAGAGGTTATGGTGAGTAAATTAATAAATATGTTACGCTTTAAAATTGCACACACTCGAGCAACCGTGACAATTATCCATAGGCCTTTAAAGGTTACCCCTTTAGATTTACACAGGAGGTTCTGGTGCTAGAATTACTGTCCATGATCTGATGTTCACAGTGATACCTCACATGTGGGACGATTGTGTGCTTGGTGTGGGGGGGGATGGACAGTTACATTTATTTTTTATACATTTATATATATATATATATATATATATATATATATATATATATATATATATATATATATATATATATATATATTAATCTATTTTCACAGTTGCTTTATTTTTATTGGATCACTTTTATTGTTGTCACAAGGAATGTAAATATCCTGTAATGTAAACATGTCCCCTCCTGCTGCTTGTAAACGCAATCCAGCTTCTAGTTAGCCGCTAGGATTGCTTTTACAAAAGAGCTGACTAAAAAAAACGGTACCAGGATGATGCCTGCAGCTGGGATCATCCTTGACTAACTACTTTAGCAAAATACAGGTGCGTCACTAGTCAGCCAGGTGAACTTTTTAAAGTTAGGCTACGTGATAGATATTACAAAATATGTAGTAGGTGTTGTCCCAAAAAAGTAAACATTTAAAAGCTCTACACTGTTGTATGTAGTGCACACCTGATATTTGAAATGTAAAACAAAAACACTAAATTTATCCTGAGCATACCTTTTTGCAGATTTGTTTCATTGTGACTTCTTCAAGGTTGGCTTCTGCTAAAAGCTTTTTCACGGTTTCTTGGATCTCTTCATCAGTGGGTGGTTTTTTCACTTTTTTGATCAAGGGTTCATCATCCGAACTGTCTTCTGACTCGCTTTCTGATTCTACTATTTTCTCTGTTAACAGATATTATATTAAAGCATATCCAAGTCTTATAATTCAACCAATATTAACCAACTCCATAAGAGACACTTTCACCCCCTTCCTGCCCAGGCCAATGTTCAGTGCTGTCACATTTTGAATGACAACTGTGCAGACATGCAACACTGTACCCAAACATTTTGCAAACACACACACACACACACACACACACACACACACACACACACACACAGTGTACCAGGCCTAAGAGGTTAAAGTTTTTTTTTTTTTTTTTTTACCAAAAGAACGCATGAAGGAAAAAAAAAAAAAAAAAAACACACCTTGTGCGCAGCGCCCCCCCCTCAAATACTTACCCGAGCCCCCTCTCGATCCAGCAATGTCCATGAGAGCCTTGCCTCTCCGGGGACACTTGCACACCTAATTGGCTATTAGCAGAAACCATTGGCTCCCACTGTCAATCACAGCCAGTGGGCCGATCAGGAGACGAAGGGGACGTGGACAAGCAGTGGCTCACGTGCCCTCATAGCAAGCCGTTTGCTGTGGGGGCACCCAACAGGAGCGAGGAGCCAGGAGCACCGGCATGGGACCCGAGGAGAGGAGGGTCCAGGCCACTGTGCAAAACCACTGCATAGAGCAAGTATAACAGGTTATTTTAATTTTAAACTTAAACGTGCTATGTACAAACTTTTTGGCTATTTGGGAGAGGTTTTAAACACTGCAAGAGTTTTTTTTTTTTTAATAAATTTGGGACTGAAAAGTCTTTAACCATCCATAATACATCCAATTTACCCTTTTCTACTAAAGCAAATCTACTTCTATATAGTGATAAAGTTGGAGCAGCACCAATATTAAATACATATAAATAGGTATATATGCAAGTATAAAGAAATACACAAATGTCCCAAAGTCCTTATAAAGCTGAAGGAGAGGGAGGAAACCAGTCCAGAGGCCTCTGATGATGTCAAGTGTATGACGATATGCGTAAGGCGGACTGAGCACTCTGATGTGCAGCACGCTCTTTCTACACTGCGGTTTTTACTTTACATGCCTTTTGGAGTCTACTTTTATGAAAGTGCAATACTTTAAAGTCGCCCGTTTGTACATACACCATTGGCCTGCTTTTGTCCTTCTGAGGTGGTGCCATTCCGGTTGGAGCTTCAGAGTGGTTCTTCTACATTGTCCTGAGATTTAAGAGTCTGGGAGTCACCACAGGCTGGAGAAACAGAGGATCTTTCATGTCAAGTGCTTCCTGAATGTTCTAGCGCGGTTTGACCGCTCTGTAAACATGAGGGTCAGACTTTCTGGCAAGCAGTTTTGGCTGTTACTACTGGGTGATTTCATGCCTTCCCCACTACGCACATTGGTGACTGGATGATCTGCACTGGTTTCCTCCCCCTCCTTCAGCTTTATAAAAGGACTTTGGGACATTTGTGTATATTGTTTCTTTATACTTGCATATATACCTATTTATATTTAATACTGGCGCTGCTGCTACTTTATCATTTTATGGGATTGTAATCTACCTATAGAGCTGGCTGCCTATGTTATCACAACGTTTTGATTGCTGTGGATTTGTGATTCTAAGCACAGATATCCCTTTACCTTTTTTTAACTTCTATATAGTGAAGTTTTGAGCTTTTCAGTTATTGTGATTCCAATAAGCACTAGGTCAAAACCGCATTTTTTTTTTTTTTTTAGTTACGTTTACCTTTTTTGGAACTAGCTTGGTTCTTCTTGTTTGTAGTACTGCTATCTGCCTTCTTTACATTTGCAGCTTTTGTAGCCTTCTTACTCTTGGGTGTGGATTTTGGTTTGGTCTTTTCTTTTTTAGCAACTTTCTTCGGTGGCTAGAAAAGATATTTGGAACAAAAAATTAAAAAAAAAAAAAAAAAAAAAAAAAAAAAAAAAAAAAACAGTATTGCATGATTTTTTTTTTTTTTTTTTTAAATATAAATAGGCCTATACCTCCTCGTCTTCTTCCTCCTCCTCCTCTTCACTTTTTTCCTCCTCTGAAGACTCTTTATCCTTTTTCTCATCCTCACTGCTAGACTCGTCAGACAAAATCACATTTGATTTACTGCTTTTAGACTTTCGTGCTGAGCCTGAACTGCTACGTTCTTTTTTACTGCTCTTTGGAGTCTTCGACTTAGACTTTGGCAAGGACTAGGGAGAGAAAAAAAAAAAAAAAAAAAAAGTTTACAGAATAAAATAGAAAACATACATTTAAACCAGTAGAGCCTATTCACACTTGTCCATGCAGCAAAAAGAATTCCAAAAAGAAAATACATTTCATATGACCCTGGTTCATGTATATGACCAGCAGTTCAGCATGAAAAAGAAAATTAGATGGGCCTACTTACACGTGAACTTGGGACGGTTCAATGCACAACAGAAAAAAAAAAAAAAAAAAACGGAATTTTTGTAAAATCTTACCTGTAAAATTCCTTTCTCTGAGTCCTCCGACAGTCGCCGCCTCTTCATATTCGTCACATATGGGGTATTAGACTTTGCTCCGAAGGAGTAGCTAGGCAACAGAATATGTTAACAATAAAGCTTTAACATATCCCACCCTCAAGGGGTGGTCCCCTCAGTCAATACCCTCCTACTTCCTGCAACCATATCTCAGTTTTAGTGGAATAGCAGTAGAGTATACATTCAAACCCCAAAAGAGGGGCGGGGGCGGCGACTGTCGGAGGACTCAGAGAAAGGAATTTTACAGGTAAGATTTTACAAAAATTCCGTTTTCTCTTACGTCCTCCGACAGTCGCCGCCTCTTCATATTCGTCACATATGGGGACGTCCCAAAGCAGTGCAAACATGAGGGGTGGGAAACGCATCCGCGCCGAAAGGCAACGCAGTCTCCACATCAAAGAAAGGAACCTTACCAAAGGAAGGAAACCAGCTGGGCAACAGCAAAAATAAGTGCTCAACAGGAGCAACAACCCAGGAAAAGACAAAAAACCCAGGGGATACAAAAAACTATCCCAACAGCCAGGAGTCCCCAACAAGGGACCCTAGGGAACAGCCGCACTAAGAACCTTGCGGCCAAAGGAAGCATCCGCCGATGCCTGAACATCTACTTTGTAGAATTTTGTGAAAGTGTGCACGGTCGACCAAGTCGCCGCCTTACACACCTGGGCTACAGAAGCCCCATGACAGCAGGCCCAAGACGTACTCAGAGATCTTGTAGAGTGCGCCTTCACAGGCACAGGGGGAACCTTCCCCTGCAAGGCATAGGCCTGTTCAATGGTCTGCCTGATCCATTTGGCGATGGTAGAGGCCGAAGCCGCCATGCCCTTCCGAGGACCCTCTGGAAGAACAAACAAGGAGTCCGTCTTACGAAAAGACTCAGTCGATTTAAGGTAAACCCTTATCGCCCGAACAACATCCAGAGAGTGCAATCTCATCTCCTTTGGATGTTTAGGCTTCGTGCACAACGAAGGCAAAACAATATCCTCGTTAAGATGGAATTCCGAAACTCGTTTCGGCAGAAAAGAAGGATTAGGTCGCAAGACCACCTTATCCAAATGAACAACCAGGTACGGAGACTTGCAGGACAAAGCCGCCAGTTCCGACACTCTGCGAGCCGAAGTGATCGCCACCAAAAAGGCGACCTTTTTGGACAACATAGACAACGAGATCTCCCTGATCTGTTCAAAAGGAGCACGTTGTAACAGATAGAACGAGATTCAAGTCCCAAGGGGGCAAAGGATCCCTCCTAGGAGGAACCAGATGCCGCACACCCTGAATAAAGGTGCCAACCAAGGAGTTGGAAGCCACGGGACGTTGAAACAGAACGGCCAGCGCAGACACCTGACCCTTTATCGTAGCCAGCGCCAAACGCTGATCGACACCCGTCTGAAGGAAAGACAGCACACGGGAAACCGAGTACGTGCGGGGTGAAAACCCCCTGGACTCACACCAGGCAAAATAGGCCTTCCAAGTACGGTAATAAACCTTCCCCGAGGAAGACTTCCTCGCGTTGATCAAAGTATGAACGACCTCTGGAGAGAGACCCTTCTCCTTCAGGACCTCGGTCTCAACAGCCAGGCCGTCAAAGCCAGCGACTGTAAAGCAGGATGGTATATCGGTCCTTGAGACAGTAGATCGTCTCGAAGAGGCAGACGCCAAGGGGCGTCGACCGCCAGATTCACGAGGTCTGCGTACCAGGACCGGCGAGGCCAGTCCGGTGCCACAAGAATCACCGTGCTGCGTTCCGAGTGTAACCTGCGAAGGAACCTGGACAGCAACTGAATCGGTGGAAACGCGTACATCAGCCTGTACTGATGCCACGGGGCCACTAACGCGTCTGACGCGTCTGCCCGAGGGTCGCGCGTCCGTGCCACGAACCTCTTCACCTTGTAGTTGAGGCGAGACGCGAACAGGTCCACATCTGGAAGACCCCACTTCGCGCACAACATCTGGAAGACAGCCGGGTGGAGAGACCATTCCCCCTGATCCAGGGTCTGGCGACTCAGATAGTCCGCCTGCCAGTTCTCCACTCCCGGAATGTGAACCGCCGTTATCGCCGGGACATGAGTCCCGGCCCAAGATAGAATGTCGGCCACTTCTCGAGCCGCTCGGGCACTCCTGGTGCCCCCTTGGTGGTTGATGTAGGCCACCGCCGTGGCATTGTCCGTCTGCACCCGAACCGGGCAGCCCTGCAGCCGGTCCGTCCAGCGATGAAGACAGAGCCTTATCGCACGCAATTCCAGAATGTTGATCGGGAGGGAAGACTCCCCCTCCGACCAGGTCCCCTGGGCGGACAGAACGCCCAGAACACCACCCCAGCCCGACAGGCTGGCATCCGTGGTGATTACCGTCCACGAGATCGGACGAAACGACTTGCCCCCGGACACCAACGGGGACTGGAGCCACCACAGAAGGTTTTCCCTGGTGCGATGACTCAACGAGATCTGAAGATCCAGAGATTGAGGTCGCCCGTCCCACCTGGACAGGATCTCCGCTTGGAGACCCCGCGTGTGAAACTGCGCGAAAGGAATCGCCTCGAAGGCCGAGACCATCAATCCCAGACACCTCATACACGTCCGCAGAGACGAGTGTGGAACGTCCCTGAGGGACCTGACTTCCTCCTGAAGAGTCCCGAGTTTGTCTTCCGGCAGGAAGACCTTCGCCTGCACCGAGTCCAGTATCATTCCCAGATAGGGGAGACGAACCGACGGACTCAGTGTCGACTTTGGAACATTTATCGTCCAACCAAACTCCTGCAGAGTTTGCATTGTGACAGACAGGTCCTCCTCCAGACCCTGTCTGGTCGCAGACCGAACCAGAATGTCGTCCAGATACCCCAGGACAGAAATGCCCTGGGCCCTCAATGCCAGAACCGGTGCAAGCACCTTGGTGAAGACCCGCGGAGCCGAGGCGAGACCAAAGGGCAACGCCACGAACTGGTAGTGATCCTCCGCAATGGCAAATCGAAGGTATCTCTGATGACCCTCGAATATGGGGATGTGAAGGTACGCATCCTTCAAATCGATGGAGGCCATGAATTCCCCCGGAACGAGGGCAGCCACCACCGAGCGCAGGGATTCCATGCGGAACTTGCGAACCCGCACAGAGCGGTTCAGAGCCTTCAAGTCCAGAATCGGACGAACCTTGCCCTCCTTCCTGGGCACGGTGAACAGATTGGAATAAAACCCCCGAAATCTGTCCCGATGAGGCACCGGAACCACCACTCCCTGAGCCCTCAGGTCCCGCACCGCCAGGTGCAGATCCCGCAGGCGCTCTGGAGACAGTTGAAGATTTGAGGGAAAAAAATCTGCTCTCCGGCCGAGAGAGAAACTCGATCTTGTAACCAGATCGAACGATTTCCAGAACCCATCTGTCCCGCACACGGGCCAACCAGGGCTGAAGAAAACCGAGCAAGCGTCCCCCCACCCCAAAACTGGGTGAGGGCGCCCCTTCAGGCCGAACTGTTATGGGCTGCAGGTCCGGATTGGCCGGACTTCTGTTTCCCAGACCAGGGCTTCTTCTGAGAGCCTTGGCCTTTGAACGGTTTGCCCTTGTAGTGCGGCCGAAAGGCACGAAAGGACCCCTGAGGGGGCCGAAAATTAGCATGCTTCTTCCCAGAAGCCCCCTTAGCCTTGGGGAAATGGGGCAAGAGAGTGCTCTTACCCCCGGTGATCCCCTTAATCAACACATCCAGGGACTCCCCAAAAAGGCGAGACCCATCATAAGGCAGACTGGCTAAGGTCTTACGTGAAGATTGGTCCACCGACCAACATTTCAACCAAACCAGGCGGCGAGACAACACCGCCACGCTGTGCACACGTGCAGCCAACGGAATCAGGTCCAGGTCCGCATCACACAGATACATGACACCCTGGTGGATCTGATCCACCATATCCAGGGTCGCCGCCGAGGCCGAATCGGCCACTAGGACGCGCCTAAGCATCTGCGTCCAACTTGCGATCGCCTGGGCCGCCATGAGAGAAGCAAACAGAGCCTTAAGCATAGAACCCGTAACAGTAAGTATGACGGGCAAGAGACTCCAGTCTCCTATCCGTGGCATCACGGAAAACAGGGGAACCCTCTGCAGGAATCGCAGTGGCTTTGTTCAAAACCGCAATTGCATGATCCACTGGCGGAGGCACACACCACCGTTCATCAGCGGCAGGCGAGAAAGGATAACGCAGCTTGAATTTACTTGGTACCGCAAAAGGCTTGCGCAGATCGCGCCATTGATCCTTAACAGCGCGCTGAAAATCAGCATAGCAGGGAAAAACCTGCGGCGTCCTGCGTTTCCTCTGCGTCCCATAAGCCGGCAAGGCAGCGGGGGGACACACTTCGTCCTGCAAACGTAGCGTCTGCTTAATGGAAGCAAGCAACTCATCCATGATTGCAAGCTCTTCAGGCGAGCCAGGGGGAGAATTATCAACCCCCTCAACTTCAGCCTCTACCTCAGACCCCACTAGATCAAGAGAGGAGCGGGACCCCGATAAGGAGGTCCCTGCCAGAACAGCCCCATCACCTTCACCCTCAGAATCAGAGGACAGAGCAACTCTGGGCCGTTTAGTAGATTGAGCAGCCACCAGCATTTGCACCTGGGCAGCAAGGCCAGCCACAATAGTGGCTAAATCCCCCCCTGGGGGGGAAACAGCGGTCCCCTGGCTTTCCACCAATACTGTAGGAAACTTGCCCTCCTGAGAATCCATTGCCCCTGTAATGCCAGACAACCAAGGGTTAACTGCCCCCTTTTAGCAAGCGCGGCAAGCGCAGCCCACCGCACCACACTCAGGCACCATGAGACCCCCACAGGGAATATACAAACTGAATACAGGCAATGGATAGCAAGAACAGAAGGATAAAACCTGAGGAGACCCCGCTGCTGCTGCTGCCTCGATCGGTGTTCCTGGAAAGAGGAAGTGATGCTGCCAGGGCGCTCTACGTAAGCCTATGGAGGCTACAAGAAAATGGCCGCCGTGCATGTAAACCATGCGGCCGGAGCGGGCGCCGGTAAAATGGCGTCGTTTGGCGTCGAAAACGCCGCTCCACAGTGCATAAAAACACACACATTACATCCCAATATAAGGATACATGTTAGATCGCCGCAGCGATCGCTGTATATGCCCAAACATGCCAAGAAAAAACATGCCCCACAGCACACAGCTTCTCACACTGCCCAGCCTGACACACACAGTGTCATACAGCTCCCCCCCCCCCTTGCAGCCCACAGCATGCAGCCGAGAGATAGGGAGACAAGCAGTGTGATTAAAGGCAGGTTACACAGTCCCAGACTGAGACCCCCCCAGACAGACAGGTCCCCACATAAATACACTTACCTCACATGGCGTGGGGAACCCGCACAGGCGAACAAGCCGCTGCACATGAGGCAGGGAGAGTCGCAATTCAAGACGCACACAATGGAGGTTAAGAAACCGCACAGCGTCCGGTGAGGTAGCCACCTCACCAATCATCCCTGCACCGAACAGGGATGGGTCGTTCACTGTGCCAGGAGCGTTACCTGGCTGAACGCTCGATGGCAGACTGGGAAGCCACTGACCCACGACCTGCGACCAGGGGGATCAGCCCGAGACCCAGTCCGCATGATCCTCTTCGTCCGAAGAACTAACTAATGCTGACAAAAATAACAGCTAAGTAAAGATAGAGAGAAAACTCAAACAAAATATTAAAAAGAAGAAAGAGTCTGGGACAGAAAGTCCCAGCACAGAGAGAGCCAGCCACTCCTGACAAGCTAGACATTAAAACTGAGATATGGTTGCAGGAAGTAGGAGGGTATTGACTGAGGGGACCACCCCTTGAGGGTGGGATATGTTAAAGCTTTATTGTTAACATATTCTGTTGCCTAGCTACTCCTTCGGAGCAAAGTCTAATACCCCATATGTGACGAATATGAAGAGGCGGCGACTGTCGGAGGACGTAAGAGAAAAAAGCTTTAACAATGGCTAGAAGCACAGTGAAGTCTATTAAGAAGTGGAAGGTATTTGGCACAACACACTCTCCCTGGATCAGGAATTTGCTCCAAATTAGATGAAAGAGCCAAAAAGGAAACTGGTAAGAGTTGCCTACAACAACTCTGAAGCAGTTGCAGGAATTTATGAGTGGTCATTGTGTGCATGTGACAATAGAACAAATTCTCCACAAATGTGGCTTGTATGGGAGGGTTGCAGGAAAAAAAGCCACTCGTCAAGACCGACTACAAGCAGTCATGACTGAGCTTTGCCAAAACACACACCTTAAAGATTCCCGGGTGCTCAATAATTCATGTGTCACCATGGTGATATATCCTCCAAATAGTAAAAACGCAAACTCACCAGAACTATATGCCGTCTAAATTATAGGACAGCAAACACTCAAATGGTATTAATATAATCTCTCTCTGGAAGTGGTGTCAATACAGATTTGTGCGCTCCCAAAAACTATGTTATCACACAGGGTATTCAAACTGATCATGAAGGATAAATCACCAAGCATGAGACCAAAAAAAAAAAAAAAAAACACACCACCTTTCTAGTTGTGTTGCAATTTATGGACCTTGCTTACGGATTTGTTCAAGTTTTTTTATTCGGACCACTGACTTTCAGTTCAGGAAGTTAAGGGTTTTAGAATTTGTACCATTGGTTTTTAATAAATACTACAGATTTTTTTTCTCATGCTTGGCGATTTATCCTTCATGACCGGCTTTGCATGCCCTGTGTGAGGACATTTTGAGAGCACAAATCTGTTAATGGTATTAAGGATATCTCTGAAGTAGTGTGAAGATTTGTGCTCCCACGCTTTCAAAATGTCATCACACAGGGCATGCAAGCCAGTCAGGAAGGATAAATCGCCAAGCATGAGAAAAAAAAAAATCTGTAGTATTAAAAACAAATGGTACAAATAAAAAAAAAAAAAAAAAAAAAAAAAAAACACACCACTCCCTGAACTGAAGTCAGTGGTCCGAAAAGAAAAAAAACAAACAAACTGGTACAAAGCCATAAGCAAGGTCCATAAAGTGCAACACAACTAGTGCAGTTAATGGTAATGCACTTAATGTGAAAGCCGCCAAACTAAATTTAGGATGGCGGCCGGACCTCGACGTATGTCTCAGCTCAACGGCTGTTATATGCCATGCACTTCCTCAGGAGCTGAGGAAGCGCGTGGAGCGAAATTAGCTGAGATATGTCTGCATGAGGTTGAAGGGGGGGGGGGGGGGGAAGAGAATCAGATTGTCAGTGTTCAGACCATGCGCGGCACACTGCATCAAATTGGTCTGCATGGCTGGGATGCCAGAAGGAAGCCTCTTCTAGAGATGATCCACAAGAAACCCCGCAGTTTGCTGAAGACAAGCAGACTAAGGACATGGATTACTGGAACCATGCCTGTGGTCTGATGAGATCAAGATAAACCTATTTCGTTCAGATGGTGTCAAGCGTGTGTGGTGGCAACCAGGCGAGGCATGGTGGGAGTGTTATGGTCTGGGGCTGCATGAGTGCTGCCGCCACTGGGGAGCTCCAGTTCATTGAGGGAACCATGAATGCCAACATGTACTGTGACATACTGAAGTAGAACATGATCCCCTCCCTTCGGAGACTGGGACGCAGGGCAGTATTCCAACATGATGACCATTGCCTTGCTAGGGAAGCTGAGGGTAAAGGTGACGGACTGGCCAAGCATGTTCCCAGACCAAAACCCTATTGAGCATCAGTGGAGAATCCTCAAACGGAAGGTGGAGGAGCGCAAGGTCTCTAACCTCCACCAGCTCTGTGATGTTGTCATGGAGGAGTAGAAGACAACTCCAGTGGCAACCTGTGAACTCCATCCCCAAGAGGGTTAAGGCAATGCTGGAAAAGAATGGTGGCCACACAAAATAGTGACACTTTGGGCCCAATTTGGACATTTACACTTAGTGTACTCACTTTTTTTGGCAGCGGTTTCGACAACGGCTGTGTGTTGAGTTAATTTGAGGGGACAGCAAATTTACAGTTATACAAGCTGCACACTCACTACTTTGCTACAATGTAAAGTATCATTTCTTCTGTGTTGTTACATAAAAAGATAGAATAGTTGCAAAAATGTGAGGGGTGTTAGGCCCCGTTCACACTGGGGCGATCCGACTTCCCGGGGCGACCTCACAGGTCGCGGCGCGCTGCTCGCACCGCAACCTCGGAGCGGCCGGCACGGACTTCATAACATTGAAGTCAATGCAGGTCGCCCCAAAGAAGCTCCGGACCCTTTTTCTAAGTCGGAGCGACTTGTGTCGCTCCTATTAGAACGGGTCCACAGCTTCTATATGCCAGGCGACCTACGGCGACCTGTCAGGCGACTAGGTCGCCTGACAGGTCGCCCCAGTGTGAACGGGGGCTTACTCACTTTTGTGAGATACTGTATGTTACTGACCAGATCACCAGGAAAAACAAATGGGGGAAAAAGCTTAAAGAAAAAAATGAATGCAGCCACCAAATCCATGGATTGGGGACCTGCAATTACATTTTTATTTTTGTTTATTACGGCTTTAAAACTGGGGTACTTTAAAGGAAATCCCTGTACCGCATTTTACCCAATGTTGGTTTTAACAAAAAATGATATATATATATATATATATATATATATATATATATATATATATATATTTTTTTTCCCCCTAGACAAAACGCAAAACATTTATATGAAGACATCTATATTTACCTTTCCTGTAGACTTTGGTTCCAAGAGGAAAGTCATAATCCTAGAAATTAACTCAACGTTTGCACCAGACTTTTCCAGATCAAGAACTCCACAAATATTTTTCAAATCGCTCTTTTTAAACCTAAAAGTAGAAAGCACGATTATGAAAATCAGTGAGGTGGTGAGCAAAATACACAGAACAGATGAAAAAGCAGTTATTTGCAGAGTTACACATTTGTAGGTCTAGAGCCCCCCTGAACGCTGTGGGTCTGCCAGGTCAAAGTTCAAAGTGACGCACCAGCAAACAAGTAGTTGAGTCCACCCTTCACGCGGGACAAGTTTCAGTGTATACTACTGAAAGAATTGGACACTACTTCTAAACAGATCACGAAACGATCGTCCCAGAAGATAGGTCTAGGACCAAGTACAGCACACCTTGAGAGAGGAGAATGAATTTGATACAATGGTATCAAGATAGGCATGATGAGATCAAAAACCTTAAGTTAGACACAGACACTGAAAAATCACGCTAGATCTAATCTCTGAATCATAAATCTGAATCTATAAAAGGTCTTACAATCCAGAGTAATTTCCCTGTGCCAGGAACTTGCACCAGAGATTCCCATAGAGTGGTTGGAGCTGGATTGTAAACACCAGGAACTCACCAGATGGCAGCCCGAAGGTCCCCCAAGGGACATTGTGGTGAAGCTCCACTACTTTAGCACTAAGGGCCCCCTCACACTTGCATTAAATTTTAAAGCAGCCTAAAAGAGCAATAACGCACCTATAGCATTATTGAGCATTTAGGATGGGTTGTAAAGGCATTCATGTTGCGTCAGGCAATGCTTCTCAAACGCCCCACGTGTTTTTTTTTGAAAGGCTAAAAATGGGAAAAAAAATAAAAAAAATAAAAAATAAAATCACTTGACATTTCCAACTACACCGTAAGCACACTAAACTGCATACAGTGCCTTGGAAAAGTATTCACCCCCTTGGCATTTTTCATGTTTTTCCAACCTGGAATTAACATGGATTGTTTGAGGATTTGCATCATTTAATTTACAGAATATGCCCACAACCTTGATTTTTTTTTTTTTTTTATTGTGAAGCAAATAGGACAAAACAGAAAAAGTCAATGTGCATAACTATTCACCCCCCTAAAGTCAACACTTTGTAGAGCCACCTTTTGCAGCAATCACAGCTCCAAGTCGCTTTGGATATGTCTCTGAGCTTGCCACATCTTACCACTGGGATTTTTGCCCATTCCTCTTTGCAAAACTGCTCCAGCTCCTTGAAGTTAGATGGTTTGTGCTTGTGAATAGCAATCTAAGTCTGACCACAGATTTTCTATTCCATTGAGGTCTGGGCTTTGACTAGACCATTCCAACACATTTACGTTTCCCCTTAAACCACTCAAGTGTTGCTTTAGCAGTGTGTTTGGGGTCATTGCCCTGCTGGAACGTGAACCTCCGTCCTAGCCTCAAATCACGCACAGAGTGGTACAGCTTTTGCTCAAGAATATCCCTGTATTTATTTGGCACCATCCATCTTTCCCTCAACTCTGACCAGTTTCCCAGTCCTGGCTGCTGAAAAACATCCCCACAGCATGATGCCGCCACCACCACCACATTTCACTGTGGGGATGGTGTTCTTTGGGTGATGGGATGTGTTGGGTTTGCGACAGACATAGCATTTTATTATTTGATGAACTAGCATTTTATTATTTGATGGCCGAAGTTCAAATTTAGTCTCATCAAACCAGGGCACCTTCCTCCATACATTTTGGGAGTCTCCCAGATGGCTTTTCACAAACTCAAATGTGCCATTTTGTTTTTTGCTGAAAGTAATGGCTTTCTTCTGGCCACTCTGCCATAAAGCCCAACTCTATGGAGCGTACGGCTTATTGTTCTATGTACAGATAACTCCAGTCTCTGCTGTGGAACTCTGCAGCTCCTCCAGTGTTACCTCTGATTAATGCCCTCCTTGCCAGGTCCGTGAGTTTTTGTGGGCGGCTGTCTCTTGGCAGGTTTGCTGTTGTGCCATGTTCTTTCCATTTGGTTATGATAGATTTGATGGTGCTCCTGGGGATCAAAGATTTTTTTTTTTTTTTTTTTTAATATAACCTAACCCTGACCTGAACTTCTTAAAAACATTGTCCCTTGTTTGGAGAGTTCCTTGGTCTCCATGGCAGTGTTTGGTTAGTGGTGCCTCTTGCTTATGTGTTGCAGCCTCTGGGGCCTTTCATAAAAAGGTGTGTAAATGTAATGACAGATCATGCCACACTTCTGCACACAGGTGGACATCATTTCACTAATTATGTGACTTCTGAAGGTAACTTGGTTGCACAAGAGCTTTTTATCGGCTTCATAACAAAGGGGTGAATACATACGCACATGCCAATTTTCTGTTTTCTATTTCTAAAAAAAAAAATAGTTTTATGTATATATATTTTATCATTTCACTAACTTAACCTGAATTTTATGTGATGAATCAGAACACAATAGTCTAACAAAACATTGAACTTAAGACTGTAATGTAACGAAATAGGTAAAAAGTCAAGAGGGGGTCTGAATACTTTTGCAAGGCACAGTAAGTCCGCAAAACGCGACCCAACTGCCATTTTTCAACACCTGTGTGGAAGAGCCCTACGTAGCGCCTATTGAAAAGGCAGTGTGGAACAGGACTCCCTTAATTTCCAGGGGAATCCATACCAACTGCTCTGACCCAACCGCATCAATAATTCAAAAATGCAGTAAAATGAAAACCTTCATGCGGGTCTCTCCACCGGCATCATATTGAACACCGTCACAACCACTGAGGAGGCCAGAATAGATTTTCAGCCTGGGCCATGGGATGGGCAATCAGGCAGTGAAACCACCTGCAGCCAAGGAAAATCAACCAAAGTTGCAACGTTCCTCCTTGCCCAAGGAACATCCTCCCCACAGCGGATTCCAAATCCTTGAGGGAGATCGCAACAGCCAAGCGTTTCAGTAATAGATAACTGATGATGGTCTTCAAAATTCTAGTAGTGGACAAGTTGTCTTGATGTTTGATGGCAAGACCCATCAACCCTTTATTTTCTTATTGTGGAGACACAGCTGTATTTGACTATTTGATAGGAACCTTCAATTAAGATTTTGACATTGGTTACCCGAGTCATCTTTCCAAGATATTTTGAACATACACCGCCATTTTCCATCCTGGCCAAGCTAAAATTAAAGCGGTTATACCCATTTTACAGGGGCGGCCAGTAAGAAAAGGCACCAGAGTCTGTAGGTGATGTACGATACCAAGTAGACTGGCAAAATTTGTCCAGAAGGCCTTGGATTGCCGTTTGTGGAGGGGCAGGTGCTTTAACCACTTAAGGACCACCCTATAGCAGATATACTGCTACAGGGTGGCCCTCCTGCACATAATCACATATGGTATATATGCGATTCTGCACTCACTGAGGGAGGGAATAAAATCCATGACTTCACTTCGTAAAAGCACCCAACAGTACACAAAAACACTGGCTAGGTACATAGTGAACACTTTGATCGCCTTGGATGTTTAACCCCTTACCAGCCAGTGTCCTTAGTACAGTCACAGAGCATACTTTTAGCACTAGTCACTATTGTCACTGGTTCCCACAATGTGTCAGTAAGTGTCCTATTGTCCACTCCAGTATTGCAGTCCCACTATAAGTCGCTGATTGCCGCCATTACTAGTATAAAAATTCCAATAAATATACACCATAGTTTGTAGACGTTATATTTATTGGTTGCCAGTTTCCTGGTATCAAGATCATTTAGGACCCCTTTTGAAAGAAATGTTTATTATTTCTATTGTAACTGGGGCTAAACATTCTTATGTGGGGCAGCTTCATGCAGTTATTCCTGTTCTATTTTCTGCCCCATGAAAAGATGTACTGTTTATTCTTATGTGGATGAAATCTTCCAAAGCTTTTGTACTTTTTTTTAATAAAATGTATTAAAAACAGAAAAGCAGTACTTACTTTTTAAGCATATCTTCCTTTTTTTTGTACTGTTCACTTCCAGCATCAAATGCAAATCCATTAAACTGACCAATATTCTTTTTCACCAGATTAACCTAGAATAGTAAAGGCAATGATTTAAATGTCATATGGCAGATTATTTATCTGAACTACCGTCACATTTTGCCTACACTGTGGTGCATATTTCAACATGGGCTACAATTCCTCAGAACATAACAAGCAGTATTTTTGTGCAACTACCTTCAGAACTCAATGAACAATCATGTGGCCCCCCCAGCCTTACCAAGCAAAAATATCAAAGCATTTTCACTAAAAATACACAAAAATCATTAATGGACAAACAATTCAGTCTACAAGCCAAACTTCGCCCCAAACAAAAATGCAAATATTCCTCTTCCACCCAGCACAAATCTTTACCCCCCCCCCCCCCCCGCACTAAAACAAGCACAGGACCCTTTTTTTGGTCCGCAGCAGAATCGGATTGCATGGTGGTTCACACTAGTGCAATCCGATTCTGTGCGAACTTTCAGATTGCACTGCGATATGCGATCTGATCTGGGGGTGTCGTTAACTGACACCCCCAGCCTTTCGCATATGGCAGTGCGATCTGAAAGTCCCCCCCCCCCTAGTTTAAATCCCACCCCGATTTCTCTTCCTAGCACAGTCCCCTCCAAATTACTGAGGGCCCAACTGAAATCTGGTTGGGTGCAGCCCAAATCAGAACCCCTTAGATCTGGCCATGTCTGTCTCCTTCCAGCAGCTGAAAGCCAGTGGGAGGGAAAGGGGGAGAAACCAGCTGTCAGCTGCTGCAGAGAGCTGCACAGGGCATCATTATTCAATTGTCCTTCACACCGATCCCCATGTGCCCAGGCCCCCTACAAGAGGACTGGTGGTAACCCCCAGCCATCAGCAGCTTTGTGAATAAGGTAGACATAGCTTTTAACTGACTAGCGAGTTCCAGTTAAGGTATATGTGAACACTTACCTCCTAAAACAACCCATTCAGTTTAAAATAGAAAATAAAAGGCAAAAATATGTATACACTGTATATTATATCCCATTAAAAATACTCCCCCCACCCCTTCTTATAAGTGATAATATAATCTGTTCTCATCTGCATAAGGGGCTAAGAGAGCCGGGGGGGTAGAAAAGCCGCAATACGCTAAACTTATCCGTAAAAAGCTGTGTCGAGGGGGGGGGGGGGATGTCAGCAGAAGTCTGATCACTGGAGGACAGGCTGTTCTCCCAGCACAGCCCCACTGACTGCTGGACTAGAGATGGATGTGCTCTCATGCCTAGTATAGTCAGTTTGAAATGGGGGGGGGGGGGGGGGGGTGGAAGAAAAAGCAGGAGGCACTGGGCAGGATCACCAGGTATTTCACACAAAAGGAAGCAATGCAAAGGAAGAGGATACTTTTTAACACAAGTACGTAGTACAACAGGCAGATCAGGAATATAAAATGTTAGAGTAACATTCATACAAGTTGAGTCACTGGTTAAATCAGAGTTGAATGTGTACATTTCAAGTACAGTCTCAAGTGAGGCCCAGGTCCCTTTGGGGGAACTTCTAGTGCACATTAGAGCTGCACAATTCTGGATAAAATGAGATTTTTTTTTTGCTTAGAAGCTCACGATTCTCTGCGTAACATCTTTCACATTGTACAAAAATTTTGCTAACTTTACTGTTTTTTTTTTTTTTTTTAAATTCATTGAAGTTTATTTTTTCCCCAAAAAAATTGAGCTTGAAAGACCGCTGCGCAAATAGTGACAAAAAGTGATTGCCTGGTCATTCAGGACGCGTGACTTGCGCATGCGGCTGTGAAGCCGCAAGCTGTCACAGCCGGGTGCCCACTCTAGGGATGCCAGCTCCAAGGAGAGGAGATGGAAAGAGGGCTTTGGGCGGCCGCATCGCTGGAACGTCGGACAGGCGTGTGTGTTTCTTAAAAGTCAGCAGCTACAATTTTTGTAGCTGCTGACTTAATATAACACAGAAACGGCTGGAACTCCGCTTTAAGATCCTGGGGGGGGGGGGGGTTGAATCGAGATAGCAATTTTTTTAAGGATTAATCTTGCAGCTTTAATGCACATATAGGAATACCACTAATACAGAGTAAGTCTTTGCAGCTGTAGGAGCTTGTAAAATACCCAAAGCTGGAAACTGACGATTTATCCTCTAACTGAAAGGCAGAATACACTGACTCAATAAGGTCTGACAAGACCCCTTGTTGTAATTCTGAGGTGACTGCATTCCCTTTAAAAACAGTCTTTTCAGACTTACAGTCGTTCCCTTACAGGGACCTGTGGACCCAAATGGGTTCCCAATTCCTTCAGAGGAGGAGTGTCCCCTCCGTATCTATGTGCAGACATCTTACGCCCAGGTAGAGACAATGTAGCTATTCTCAAAGTGCAAGACAAGAACCTAGTGACCCCCAAACCCAGGCATCTGGTACTGATGAGAGCCAGACAACTAAAGACGGGCAGTGGGAATGAATAGGTTGAAGTCAGCAGCAGGATAGTGTTTCTTCTACGTGGAATGGCAGGAAATAAAAACACTCCACCCAGCAGATGCTCTATGCGCAGTCAACCCTTACTGCTGTGAAACCTGAAGTGGCAGGACATTTGTAAAGCACCCAGCAGTGCAAATAGTGAGTTAGCCCCTAGTGCTATGGCCTGACTGACCTTATTCTCTGTAGAGACAAGGTCACACTTGGCAAGTTGCCATGGGTCTGGACCTGGAAAGCACCCTGTGGCTAATATTTAACAGTACACACAGTTCTGGAAAATGCCACAATACATGGGCCAGTACCCCGAAGGTCACATTCTGGACTAGCCCTGCATGTGCAGCAAGGTGCAGATATGGCAGTCCAAAGCTAAGCAAAGGAAAACGCTGATCCCATTGCTGCAGAAATGTACCTTTCTCTCCCCCCCCCCCCCCGGTAAAAAAAAAAAAATAAAAACACCCGTTTGCATGGCATACTTCCTAATGGTGCACCGAAATGAAAATTCTGGTGCCAAAACCAAAAATTCAGAATGCCTTTTGTCAAAACTGACTTTAAAATCATGCTTGTTGCATTTGTGTGCATAAAAAAAAACAAAAAAAAAAAAACCACGCATCAAAAATGCACTCGTGTTAAGTTGGAGTCACATGGCCTATTAAAAAAAAAAAAAAACGCAATAAAATCTCAGCAAGGTCGTGGTTTATGGCACCATTACTGCCACCTTTTTTTCTATTGGCAAGATGCCAATAGCGCCATTTATGGGCGATAATTTCGATGCATCCCTTATACTTACTGTGCCTGGGCGATTAAAAAGCAGACGATGCAAAAGTCGTAACTCGTCACATTTCTTCTTCTTTAAGAAGTAGTAGATGCGTTCTATATCATGCAGCTTTTCACCCTTTCCTGGAAGAGAATGTAGGTATAGTACATTAGTGTAGAAGCTCAAATGAAGAAATAACTTGCTGGCTTTAGTCGAACTAAAATAAGGAATCGCTGTATTGTAGACCACATTAGGTATGTGATGTTTTAAAGACACAAAAAGGAGACCCCCCTCCCCCAATACCTCTTTTTGTAAACACATCCCAGTTCAGCTGTAAAACAAAAGGCCAGGATGCAAACCTTTTGCAGAACTGCAGAAAGTATGTTTGGCATCATGCAGCAGATTTTTTTTCTTTAGACAGCAAACAACTGTTGCAATGCTACGTGTTTAACATGTGGCAAGGATAATGTTAGAGGCAGAGTCTTGGTTTTATTCCAGTGTAAGTTACTTTACAGTACCTTCAGTTATGACTGGCTCCTTCCTCACAACGGTCATTTCCAAGCTCAATCGCTCCACCTTTTTCTTTTCTCTTTTACCCTCAACAATCAGACTCTTTTCTGGACAAAAAAAAACAAAACAAACCAAACCTTTTACTAGGATATACAAAGCCTTCTACATTTTTTTTAGTGCAGTAATAATCATTAGATACCTTTTTTACTGTAAAATATATCCAAGAATGTCCAAAACATTTTGGATATTAGATATACAGTATTAGGGGTTTTTTTTTTTTTTTTTTGGAAAGTTAAATTTGATGCTTTAGATGAAAAAACATGCACATACCCTTTTTCTCATCATCATCCTCATCTTCCTCATCTTCTTCCTCCTCCTCTTCATTTTCTCCTCCTTCACTACCATCAGCAGCATCTTCAATATCTTTCTCCTCTGTGGCTTCCTCAACAGCCTCAGTTTCTTCTTTTGTCAGGCTATCCGATACATCAGAAGACATGTTTCCTTTCCTTTCAATGCTATATGCAGGAAAGAAATGTTCAGGTAACTGGGTACATTTCACTTTCTTTTTCTTGTAAAAGGGAGGGGGGGGGGGGGGGGACATGGGAACAAATCCAAGCCAACTCACAAAAGGCTGGATACCTGTCAGATCATTTTGGTGTGTCCCGGTTGGGTATATTCTAGGGATGCACCGAAATTTTCGGCCGAAAATGGGTTAAAAATGCCGAAAGTAATGGCCGCCGTGAGGAAGGAGGAGGGCGCAGCGCAGGTTTGAAAAGACGCGCCTCTGGCCGGCAGCCTGCCTTTCAATGATGTCCCTACTACTGCGATCTGTGCATTAATGAACTAACAGACCGGGCGGGAGAGCGGCCGCTAATAACTACAACTATGTGAGCCTTCACTTTACTTCCCTGTCAGCGGCACGATGTCCATGAATGAACTGACACTCCGGGCGGGGGGAGCGGCCGCTAATAACTATAACTATGTGAGCCTTCACTTCCCTGTCATGCAGGCATCTCCTCTGACAGGGAAGTGAAGGCTCACATAGTTATAGTTCTTAGCGGCCGCTCCCCCCGCCCGGAGTGTCAGTTCATTCATGGACATCGTGCCGCTGACAGGGAAGTAAAGTGAAGGCTCACATAGTTATAGTTATTACCGGCCGCTTGACCGCCCTCCCGCCCGGTGTGTCAGTTCATTTATGCACAGATCGTAGTAGTAGTGACATCACCGGGAGGCGGGACTTTTGAATAATGGACACCGGAAGAGCTGAGTAGGAGAGGGACGCTGAGGGGAGGGGGGGGGGGGGTATTAGTAATATGCATTAACAAGAAAATGGCCTCTGCCCCCACCTATTACTGGCCTTCATAGCAAAGAACACATGGAAGGCCAACGCACATGAACAAACAAGAACTGTTAGACAGGTTAATCTGGTTGGTAAGCAAACTGGCTAGCAAATTGAACTGGGAATTGTACTTTTGTTTGTTTCATTAGTAATATGCAGCATGAGGGGGTTAATGTATTGTCACTGCTGCATTAGTGACCAACCAGTGGCAATTAACCCCTTTGTGCTGCATTAGTGCAACCAGTGTCAACACTGATACTGGTTGCACTAATGCAGCACAAAGGGGTTAATTAACTGCCACTGGTTGGTCACTAATGCATCAGTGACAATACATTAACCCCCTCATGCTGCATAATACAAATACTATTGGTAATTATTAAATTAACCACTTGCCAACCCGTCACAGTACATATACTGTGACAGGGTGGCAGTGACAGGTGTACATCGCTGCCTGTTTTTGGTGTATGCCCCTGTTCTAATTTAAAATTTGGGGGAAAGTCATTTTCGATTTTCGGCCAAGGGCATCCTGCATTTTGGGTTTCGGTCCAAAATTTTCATTTCGGTGCAACCCTAGTATATTCATCCTCTCTGGATGTCACAAACATTTAGCACTATTTAACACTGCGATTGACAATGCATTAATGGGCCTAAACACAAATCTGTAATGTTTTTGCTGGCGCAGCTCATGGTAGTTATTTGAGCATTGTAAGACTCCACAGTACATGGCTACTACAACGCAAAAATGCAAAGCATACATTTAAAGCTGGCCATACACACTAGCCGAAAAATCGTTCAAACTCATTTTCAAAAAACAAAAATCGGCCGTGAGAGCAGACAATCGTGCCATCATGCAATGACCAAATTTCGAACGATAAACCGTTCAACGTACATAAATGAATACGTTTTTCGTTCATTTTGTCACATATGCCTAGTGCAAACAGTTTGGGCGAGAAACGAACAAACCAAATGACAGATTTTCGAACGATTTTTCGGCTAGTGTATGGCCAGCATTAGCCTAAATCCAAACAACTTTAGACGTTTTGGAATGGAACGTGAAGACTAATGCTGGCCATACACTAGCCGAAAAATTGTTCAAAAATCTGTCATTTGGTACGTTCGTTCGTTTTCACCAGTTAATAGGCAAGAATAGAAAATCGGTTTTAACTTTTCAGAGCCGAAAAATCGAAGGAACAGTTTGGAAAATTCTGTTGAACGAACGATAGATTGAAAGGTTAATGTGTTTCTCGCCCGAACTTTTTGCACTAGGCATATGTGACAAACTGAATGAAAAAAACTGATTCATTTATGTCCACTGATCGATTTATCGTTCAAAATTTGGTCATTACATGATGGCACGATCGTCTGCTCATGGCCGATTTTTTCATTTTACGGCTAGTGTATGGCCAGCTTAAGGCCTCCTGAACAAAGCCACTTAATTGTCCTCTACAGGATAACAGCATAATGTGCAAGTACGCATGGCATACTAGCATATTATAAAAGACTTGCCTGAGAACGAAGCCCTCCAGTGTGCATGCTGTTACCACTGACAGGGCTTCCATCTGCACTTGGCCCTCCCTCTGGGTTATGTGGCTATGTTTGAATGGCCGATTCGTGATGACTTCACTCCCACTTATGCACGCGGGAGTCACAACTGCAGCACAGCATGTCGTCCATTAAGAGTGCAGTGCACATGTGCTGATGACATAACCGGCTGCTACTTTTGTAAATACCTCCTACATGGTGCAAGTTTAGAAGATTTACTGTATTTATCTGCTTACCTGTAGATACAAAGTAAACAGGGGGAGCTTTACTACCACTAACTGCATACACCAGATTCCAGCGGCAAGAATCTGCAAATTCTTGTGGCTAGAATGACAGGTGCATGCAAAAAGCAGTGGTCGCTAAGCCTGCGCAAGGTATTGAAAAACTGACAGTGGCTGTCACTCTTTGCACTTACCTGCACACCAAGTGATCACAGAGGCGTCTGAACCTGGATGCAGCCATATGTCTTAATGAGAACTGTGGGGTAGGAAAAACCCAGTGTGCCGTCAATGGCAGCAGTGCTGAGTGAGAGTCCCCCAGTGGTCAGTTTACAGAGGGGGGGAAACACACACACACTAGACCAGCACCAGGAATATCGCAGTTATTACTGTACTAGCGTTTACTACTAGAGTGGATTTTGAGCTTACTCATCCGCAGTGGTCCTTCACAAATCAGATATGTATACCTACCAAGCTGTACCAAAGTATACAAAAATGGTAATTCCTAGAGTTATTAGTATACAGGACTTCTCTAGTACCAACAGTGTGTGCAGCACTTTATAAGACTGTTAGGAGGGTCCTGCTTATAAGAGCTTACACTCTAATAGGTTGGGGCAAGTGGTACAGAGGGATGAACTGAAGAAAGAATTAAACATGCAGTAGTTTGGTGGAAGCAGGACAGGCTTCCCCGAAGAGAGGAGGAGTTTTCAGGATCGGCTAAAGGTGGACAGGGCAGGAGATGGCCACAGATTGAGACAGTGTTCCAGAGGATGGAAGAGACTCTGGAGAGGAGCATGGGAAGGGACGACAAGAGAGCAGGAGGAGCGGAGATGACAGTTTGGTAATGTAGCTCGGGGCAGCATTGTGAATGGCTTTGCATGTTGTAAGTATCTTGAATCTAATGTGGTTGTAATAGCAGAAGGTTTTTATACCTTAATGCATTAAGGTAAAAAAACCTTCTGCAAGCAGCTTCCGCCCCTACCCCGAGTCCAATCTCGATCCAGATATTTCCACAAGAGCAGAGGTGCTCTCTTATTGGCTCAGACACAGTAGCGGTCAATGACAGCCAATGGAGGAAGGAGCAAGGCCACGCTGCACTGTCTTAGTGATTGTAAAGTGTTTTTTTTTTTTTTTTTTTTATTAACAAACATGCTATACTTACCTGCTCTACGCAGAGGATTTTGCAAAGCAGGCCAGTCCTTCTCGGGTACCTCCCTCCCTGTTAAGTGTCCCCACAGCAAGCAGCTTGCTATGGGGGCACTCAAGCAGTCACAGCTCCCTGTGTTCATTCATACATGGAGCCACAACCCGGCCCCACCGCTTCTGATTGGCTTTGACAGCAGCGGAAGCCAATTGCACCTCAGTCTCAGCAAACGAGGAGGAGCTCCCGGGCAGCTGAGATACTCCTGCAACATTGCTGGACAAAGACGGGCTCAGCCAAGTATTAGGTAAGCTGATGCAGACAGAAGTTTTATTTTTTTTTTTTTAATTTATATCTTATGCATTAAGAAAAAAAAAAAAAAAAGTTAAAAAAAAAAAGAAAAGTTACTAGGTACCCAAGTCTTTCAGGGCAGCATCTGAGAGATAGGCTCCTCCCCCCATCTGAAACACAATAGTTCATTTAAAAAAAGTCAGTCATACCTTCTGCCTCCGTAATAGAAAATGACCGAGAGAACCCTCCAAAAGCTTATGAATGCGCAACCCTTTATATTTTAGGTTTTATATTGTTTAGGGCGGAACCAGTGCTACCTTGGAAGACAAAAAAAAAAAAAAAAAAAAGAAGAAGTACCCAACTCTGTTTTCTCGAATCATCTTCCAGGGCAGCATATGAGAGGATGTACCAAGTAATACTTACTATGGAGGGGAAAAAGTCTGGAGCACCTTGCCACCAAATGTCTGGTCCTGACTGGACAGCTGGTCGATGTGGTAATGCCTTGCAAAAGGTATTGAAGCTCGACCATGGTTGCTGCCCTGCAGATCTTCTCCGGTGTTGCCCAAGCTCTTTCTGCACTGATACCCAAGCTCTGGTCGAGTGGACCGTGACTCCACTCAGCGGGGGCAAGGTTTAGTGCCTGGTATGCTGACTGAATAGCAAACTTTATCCATCAGGCCATCGTACTTTGAGGCCGGCTTTCCTTTGTTGACTCCTGCCCGGAGAATGAATAGTGTGGTTGTTTCGCCAATCTTTAGTTCTCTTGAGGTAAGCTATGAAGATCTTTCTTACATCTAGCTTGTTGTAAGTGACTCGTTTCCTGCTAGCCATTGAATTTGGAAGGGAGAGAATAACCACCTCCTGAGTTCTGTGGAAGGTTGAAGAGACTTTTGGTAGGAAGTCTGGGTCTGGCGTGAGGATAATTTTAACTGGTCAGAATTAAACAGTATGGTTCCATCATGGATAGAGCCTGTATTTTGCTGACTTCTTGCTGACACAAGCGCCACAGAAGTACTGTTTTTAGCATAAGGTATTTATCCGAACATTCCACCAGTAGTTTAACCCTCCTCTTATGTTAGAATTCCGTTACTATCCATGTTAGGGTCAGTTTTGACCCGTGTTTTAAATCAGCCATAAAATACCCTCTGAATAATTATTTATCATCAAATTTGTTTCTTACCTCTTGGTTACCTTGTTAGGCTTCTTTATCCTTGAAAAGATTGGTTTTAATATTTTTGGTGTGACCCCTAGACCTTTCTTTTGATAGCATACCTCTTTTTCAAATTTAAAAAATGGTAAAATAAAGTCAACAACTCTGAAATTAATTTGTCCTATGTTTCTTCACTTTATTTAGAGAAGCAGACAAGCAGGAAAAGAGATAGGCCCCTCCCTAACTACAGCTCACAGGGTTGAGAGGGGATTGGCTGTCACTGTTACTAAGCAGAGAGAGTTTATGATTTTAGTTTTGGCACTTATTAGTGTCCTAAAATCCTATATTATAACTGGGTCAGAATTGACCCCAACACCATGAACGTCTTAATTTTCACCACAGTATTTTAGAATTTAGTGAAAAGGATTATTTTTCCATTACATTGTTTAAATAGAGGTTCCTGACAAAGTAAAAAAATCTTGATGCAATAAACAAAATTTATGTGATACTTATAGACATTCAAAACCTGATAACGGGTCAGTTTTGACCCTAACACAAGAGGAGGGTTAAAGGAATCCTTTAAGTACCGTGGAGAGGTCCCATGAGTTCTGCTGAACTTTATGGGTCTGGCTTTTTTCAATGCGAAAAGGATTCTTATGAGCGTGTCTTCTGCCAACCTAATGTATAGGTGAGAAGATAGGGATGCAACTTGAACCTTAAGTGTTATGGGAAATGCCCTGGACCACTCATTCCTGTACAAAATCTAAGATTGCTGAAATAGTTTCCTTGTCGGGGTTTCCTTTGTTCTCATACCAGAAGACAAACTTTTTTCTCACATTTTTGTAGACAGCGCAAGTTACAGGTTTTCTGCTGGCTAAGACCCTGTTTAACAGATCTTTGTTCTGTAACCTCACCCTTTCAGGAACCAGGCCGAAAGCTTCATGACCTTGTGGTTCGGTGGTTGACTGGCCCTTGCGATAGGAGGGTCAGCATGTCTGGATGAGGCTGAATGCTGGGTTTTTTTAAATGACTGAAACATGGTTTCTGAGGCCAATAGGGGTACAATAAGTATCACTGTAGCCCTTTCTTCCTTGCTCTTTTGTACTAACTTTGGTATATTAGGGCAATTAGGGGTTTGGGGAAAAGTAAAACAAATGGGGAGCCCAGCTTGGTTGACCGCATCCACCCACATGTTCCCATCTGTAGGGTTTAGAGAAGTATTTTGAGAGCTTAGTATTTTTGCTGCAAACCGATCCACCTCAGGCACCCCCCAGACTCGGTTGATCCCCATAAATCTTGATTCAAAAGGCCATTCCGTCTGGTTCTATGATTTTTCAGCTTAAGAAATCTGCCAGCGTGTTGTCGGTTCCCTTCAGATGGACAGTGGAGATAGATCTGATGTTTTTCTCACCCCATGATAGTGTTTGTCAGGTCAATTAGACAGGTCCCTTTTGTCCCCCCTTGTCTGTTCATGTTGGCCACCAGTTGTGGTGTTGTCTGACTGAATCCTGATGTCTTTGCCCTGAATCGCCGGTTGGAATGTTTTTAACTCCCCCAGGTTTGAGCATGCTTGGGACCAGTGGGGGGGGTTCCATTTTCCTTGTGCGCAGCGATCCACCATATGTGCTCCCCGACCAAGCCTGTCTGCTGCTTCAGCAAAGAATAGTAGATCTAGATATGGCACTACTCCTATGCCTTGCTGTCTTAGTATTTTTAAGGCTTCTGCCATTATCTTTGAGACGATCCTGGGTGTGGAATAGATGCCAAAAAGGTAGAACTATGTATTGAAAATGTAGAGTGGTAGCGAGACCCTGGACCGCAAATCTTTAAATCGCTCTTTAACCGGTACACTGCATCTACTGTGGCCATGAATGCTCCCGCCAGGAGGATGTTTCTGATCGAGCAGATAGATTCCATCCTGAATCTTTTGTACCTTTTATTTTTGTTGAGTGGTTTCAGATTCAATATGAGCCTTAGTTTGCCTGATGGCTTCTTCCTCGCAAATATATATGTGTGAATAGACTCCTGTTTTTTTTCTTCCTCCGGTACATGACAAATCACTTTGTTTTATTAGATTTTTCATTTGTAACTTTCTTCCACTGATGAGCAAAAACAACCAATCTGCCACCTTATATTTTTGTCCATGTGATCACTGAGATTTCTGGAAATCTTCGACAGCAAAGTCAGACTTGTTTGCAACTCTGGGGAGAGAGGCCTCTGCTTCAGGGCATTTTGTCCAGGTTTTAGTATCCTCCTCTGTGAAAGGATATCTACATTTAAATCGCAGCTGGGTAAAGAGCTTCTTTTCTGGTTCCTCACATTCTTTCTTGACCAAGTTTTTTTAGAGTCTCTTGTACTGGGAATGTTTTTGGGTTTTTTGGTTGTAAGCCCTTATACATCATATAGCGTAGTGAAACCTCTGCAATTTTTTTGTTCTTTGATACCCAGTGTGTCTGCTATGGCTCTCAGTAAATTATCCCAGTCTTCAGAGGGAAAAAAAAGTGTACCTTCTGATGCTGGATCTTTGTCATCCGAGTCTGAGCATAGGACATTCTTAGATTCTGATGTATCTGAATCAGATCCCTGCTCCACTTGGTCCACCTCATCCCCACTGCATTAGGGGATGGGTGTCTTACTGGTGAATGGAGTGCTGACCTGGCTGGAGCCTCCAGTTTTTCCATGGCTTTACAAAGAAGCTCAATCGTGCTTTAAATTTCCTTTTTAAGAGTCAAGCATGTCCTTCGGAACCTCTGACTTTTTGGCCACCATTTTGTTGATGCATTATTGGCATAGAGGTTTTTTATTCTAATCTGGAGGAAACCTGTGAACGCAAGGAGCACATGCCTTGCTACCGGTCTTTGGCCTTTTCTCTTCTGGGTTCTGTCTGTAAACAAGCACAAAGGGCGCAGTGAGGCAGGCAGTTGCCAAACCTATTGTAGTGAGGTAAAGACAGAACTCCAGAGTGCTCTGGCTTACCTTGGTGCTAGCCTGACCGGCAGGATCTGCAGGGTAGGATGGGGAAGCATGCGACATGGTCAGCCTCAGAAAAGAAACCTCTGCATAGGGACCTTTTAAACTGCTTCCTGCCCAGCGCCAGCCCTGCCCCCATGCAGGTTGGTGAACATACCTGCATTGTCGCCCCCTGGTATCTTATGGTCAGCTTCGCTTTCCATTTATCTTCTGCTAGTTTTAGATTTAATTAGGGATGCACCGAAATGAAAATTTGGGGCCGAAACCGAAAATGCAGGATGCCCTTGGCCGAAAACCGAAAATGACTTTTTCCCCCAAAAAAATTTAAAATAGATAAAGAGGGGCATAAACCAAAAACAGACGTACACCTGTCGCTGCCACCCTGTCACATTATATGTACTGTGACGGGTTGGCAAGAGGTTAATTTAATTATCATTGGTATTTGTATTATGCAGCATGAGGGGGTTAATGTATTGTCACTGCTGGTCACTCATCTATTAGTGATCGACCAGTGGCAGTTAATTAACCCCTTTGTGCTGCATTAGTGCAACCAGTGTCAGTGCAACCAGTGTTAATTAACACTGATACTGGTCGCACTAATGCAGCACAAAGGGGTTAATTACCTGCCACTGGTCGGTCACTAATGCATCAGTGACAATACATTAACCCCTCGTGCTTCATAATACAAATATCATTGGTAAGCTGAAATAAGGTGCAATAAATGCAGCTTGCATAAACCAATTTGTGACACTAGCAGCGCTAAAAAATATTTTTTAGGCTGCTAGTGTCACAAATTGGTTTAAGCAAGCTGCATTTGTTGCACCTTATTTCAGTTTTCCCCTTGTATAGCAGCAGCTTTCACCTTCACGGTTTTTATTTTAATTGTTCTTATAGTGTATTTTAGCGCTGGGTGAGTAAGTGATTTTACACGTATTAGGGTTTTGAACTCTTGCTCCTTTGATCTACATCATTAGTAAGCTGCCTCAGCTCCCCCTCATCTCCCACCCACCCAACCCCACCGCCTCAGCTCTCCCCCATCTCCCCCCTCTGGCTCAGCGTCCCTCCTCGGGTGTCCTTCATTCAAAAGTCCCGCATCTGGCCGGCAGCACCGCCTCCCGGTGATTTCACTACTACGATCTGTGTTGAATGAGGTGACATACCGGGCGGGAGGGCGGGGTGAGCGGCCGCTATAGATATAACTATGTGATCCTTCCTGTCAGCTCAGCGCGACTATATGTGAATGAGAAGTGACCTGACACCGGGCGGGGGGGGGGGTGGGGGGGCGGGCGGAGCGGCCGCTATTAGCTGTAACTATGCGAGAGCTTCACTTCACTGTCAGCGGAGATACATGCCTGACAGTAAAGTGAAGCTCTCACATAGTTACAGCTAATAGCGGCCGCTCCCCCCGCCCGGTGTCAGGTCACTTCTCATTCAGATATAGTCGCGCTGAGCTGACAGGAAGGTTATCACATAGTTATATCTATAGCGGCCGCTCGCCCCACCCCCCCGCCTGGTATGTCCATTCATTAATGCACAGATCGTAGTAGGGACATCATCGAGAGGTGGGCGGCCGGCCAGAGGCGGGACTTTTAAAACCTGCCCTGCGCCCTCCTCCTTTCCCACGGCGGCCATTATTTTCGGCACTGTTATCCCATTATCGGCCATTATTCGGCCGATAATTTCGGTGGCCGAAATTTCGGTGCATCCCTAGTTTTAATTGTGAATTTTCCTTTTTGAAAAACGCGTCCCTGCCCGGAAGTGACGTCAGCGGATGTTCCCCACTCTATCGTCCGACTTCCTCAAGATGGCTGCTGACCGGAAGCGCATCAACAGAAGTGCCGCAAAGCTCCAGTCATGCCATCTTGCTCCTCCTACAGTGTTAAAGCTGAGCAAGGAATGCCAATGCGGTAGGCCTGGACTGGCATCCGAAGGGGGGGGGGGCTAGGGGTGCTGTATGCTGGGGCGCCGTATGCTGGGGCGCACCATGCTCTATAGGTACGCTGGCTGAAGGATCGCTGCGGCTAGCAGATACTAGCCTAGATGATCCGCAGGGTCCCTAGCTCCAGGTGCGGTTTAGGGGGAGATGCCACAGGCATCTTGACAGCTTGGGGGATGGTTGCATACCCCTTAGTAGGGGTAAAACCTCAGCTTGCCCCATGTCTCGCCCCTGACCCGCACTGCCCAAGGCTCACTGAGCTGGATGGGAGGCCGCACAGGAGCCTCCTGCAATTTAGCACAGACACTGAAAAAAAATAAACCGTTGCAGCTCCTGCGGATCCTGAGGAAACAATTAAACTGAGGCAGATGGTATTACTGACATTTTACAATGGTGGACTATTGTGTTTCCTGTTTCAGGTGGGAGGAGCCTATCTCAGATGCTGCCCTGGAAGACACTTAGAGAAAAACCTTCTGCCTTTACAATCCCTTTAGGCTGGCCGTAATTATACAATTTTCTTGTTCAATTTCCTTTTGATTTACCTTGAACCATGTAGGTGCAAGGAGATCGCCTGATTGCATACCAATTGAAAGTGTTTAGGTTAGGTCTCACCTAGGCGATTTGAATTGCAGGTGGAATTGCCACGATTGCACAATAAAGGCAAAACGTGAGAAGTGTTTGCGATGCCATTATCTATTTTGCCACGATTGTTGCATGAAAAATCCTGCAACGCGTGTCACCCAAAAGAAGTTCAAGAACTTTTGGGGCAGCACGCATCCTACAATTTTGGTTGTGCAACAATTGCGGGAGGAGGAGAGGGGAATAAACGCTCTGTATTTAGGGTGCCATTGAGGAAAACAAAATATGGCATCGCAAACATGTCCCTCGTTTTGCCTCTATTGTGGAATTGCAGCGATTAAAGCGCCTAGGTGTGAATAGAGCCCAAAAGAAAATTTCACTTCCCAGTCTTATGGACACACATACACACGATTGCCCCCACAGAAAGCCGTTTGCTATAGGGACACACGCCAGGGGCCTGAACCGCCGACGGGGGGACCTGAGAACAGGAGGATTGGGGCTGCTCTGTGCAAAACCATTACATCGGGCAAGTACATACGATGTGGTTGCTATTTTAAAAATATTATACAATATATTATTATGTATAGAATATATTTGGATAGAGTGGAGAGGAATTATAGCCCCTGTCAGTTTTTATTGCTGTCTGTGTTCCCGTTAGGGAGATCCACCCTCTCCATTTGTCCCGTTTACCTTTATAATTGAAAGAAAACTCAATTTGTGTGCTGTCCCCAGAAAAGTGATAGAGGGGAAATCTACCAATGGGGACACTAGTTCTGGTGATCTGGTGGGTCCCCTAGAGATTTCTTTAAATTTGCAGTGATTTCCTCTCACTTGGTTTGGCAATGGGACAGGAAGTGAAGGAAAATCTCCGCAATAGGGCAGAAATGGCAAAGAAAAAAAAAAAAAAAAAAAAAAAAAACAGGTTATAACTAGTGATCGACCGATTATCGCAAAACCGATATATCGGTGGCCGATCTGCACTTTACCCGATCTATCGGAATCGGCCTTTTGATTCATCGATATTTCGGGAAATTGCTTGCACCAGGGTGATGCCTGCAGCTAGAGGCATCACCCCGGTACCGGCTTCCATAGACCCCCAGATCCCTCCACAGTACCTGTAGACATTAAAAAAAAAAAATAAAAAATCTTTTTAACCACTTAAGCCCTGGAAGATTTTACCCCCTTCCTGACCAGTGCCTATTTTGCGATTCGGCACTGCGTGACTTTAACGGACAATTGTGCGGTCGTGCGACGCTGTACCTAAACTAATTTGACGTCCTTTTTTTCCCACAAACAGAGCTTTCTTTTTTTGGTATTTGATCAACTGTGCTATAAGAAAAAAAAAAAAAAAAAGAGCGTAAATTTTGTAAAAACAATATTTTCACATTTTTTTATATGAAATTCCCCCCCAAAAAAAAATTTAAAAATAAAAATTTTACATTTTAGGCCAATTTGTTTTATGCTACCTATGTTTGGTAAAAATCGCAAAAAGCATATTTTGACTGGTTTGCGCAAGTTATTCCGTTTACTAACTAAGGGAAAGATTTGTCATTTTTTTTTTTTTAACGAGTAATGGCGGCGATCTGCGATATTTTTTGCGGGACTGCGACATTGTGGTGGACAGATCGGACCCTTGACTGACATTTTTGACACTTTTGGGGTTACCAGTGACATTACTACAGTAATCAGTGCTATACATATGCACTGTTACTGTAAAAATGACACTGGCAGTGAAGGAGTTAACTTTATTGGAGAGGGAGGGGTTAAGTGTGTCCCTAGGGGCGGGGTTCTAACTGTGATTGGCTGTGGCTACTAGTGTAAGAACAGAGATCAACGGTCCTACATAGTAGAACCGTGTGATCTCCATTCTTACACAGGGAAGAACAACAGGCGGCTTTGTTTACATTAGCCGCCTGCCTTTCTTCCGGTGTAACGGACGATCGCGAGTGCCTGGCGGACTTCGGGTCCGCTGGGCACACACGCGGGGGGATCCGTGACCGCGCGGGAGCACGCCTCTGGCGGCGCGCGCTCCCTAGAGCCTCACAGGCTAGCGACGTAGCCCTACATCGCTTTGCCTGTGAGGGTCTGACTGCCAACATAAATAGTCGTGCGGCGGTCAGCAAGCAGTTAATGTGCGAAAATATCGGCCGATGTCCGATGACCAAGGGATCAGTGTTAAAAAAAATATATATCGGTCGATCAATAGTGATAAACCTCCCTTACTCTATCCAAAATGTAAAGAAGTTTTGCCTTTCTTTAAACTTGTTGGGCAATCAGAAGCCAGTGGAGGGATTAACAAAGTGCAGCTTTCAGCAAACTAGGTGGTTTAGGATCTTCATCTACTTTATATGTTTGGAGGTTAGACTATGTAGTAAATATGTTTTCCCATTCACAGCACCTGCCTGTGCAGAGAAATTAATTACCAGGAGCTGTATTCCATGGAGTAATGACAGCTCCCCAGGCATCTAGAGGCGGGAAATCCAATGCTATCTCCAGACTGCACCTGACAATGTACTGCCTGACAAGTGACACACACTGCACGCAGCCCTTTGATAAAACTGTATTCTCCAGAGCAGCCAATCGTCATCCACTCTGCTCAAATCAGACCAGAACAAGATGGAGGATTCTGATTGGAGGGGGGTGCTGGTTTATACAAATAAGAATGATCCAGTGATCTCTGGTGTAGGATTCTAGTTATATGACTGTAGCCATCCATTTGGGGGGGGTGGAGGTGTATGATGAGGTCTGCCCCCCCCTGTGATGGAAGATTTACACAGAATGGAATCGCAGCACACTTGTCTGCTCACATTTATTGGGTACAGGAGATCCCTGGCACAGCACTGACAAGCAGCACACACACCGATCCATAAAGGGACAGGATAGATCTGTAGCACATGATTCTCTCTCCACACATACATGACAGCGCGCGCACACACACACACACACACACACACACAGAGAGAGATGACAGCATGGCGCCCAGGGAGCCCCCCTCCACTCACTCACCTGTGTGCTGGGGCCGGTGGCGGAGATGGCGCAGCGGGAAGACGTCTGGACAAGCCTCGTCACACTTGGCGGGAAAAGAGGAGCAGCCAACCGGTTACAAGAAAAAGCGCCCGGCCACCGCTAGAACTATAAAGAAACCCCCGTCCGGAAGAAGAGCTCACCGACCAGCGCTGCTATTTTATTTATTTATTTTTTATTTAAAATGGCGGTGTCCGGGCAAAGCGGGAAAACTGCGACCAACCACAAGAGAAGAGGAGGAGCCGTGCCCGGGGAGGGCGGGACCGCAGGAAAAGGCACATGAAGGAGGGAACGAGGCCCTCCCCATACAGCCCGGAAGAGGCGGGGAGAAGCGCTCTATGTTAGTTACACATAGGGGGAGGGGGCGTGACTTGATTCTTAGGACGGGAAGGGTTACATAATGGTTGTCACTGGTCCCTTCTATAGAGAGGAAGGGGAGAGGATGGCGCCACAACAATGCCTGTGTCCTGTCAGAATAGCGCTACCTATTAGAAAATGTAACGGAGGTGACGTTCTGAGATAAATAAATGCTTACTGCGCACGCTGTATGCGTTCCAACATGGCCGCTATGCGTTCCAATAGGTATCCTAATCTGACAGGACACGAAGGCAACAGCGGACATCTTTCTACACCCAGGAAAGTCTTCAATTTCACACTTATTTTAGCAGTAAACTCTCCTTATATTAATACATTGTATTAATACTTTTTATTATTATAGTATTCTAGTAAATACAGCAACAAGCCTGCAGGCAAAAGGTGGCGGAGGCCATCTTGGTACACCCCGCACTGCTCAGGGCCAAACTGATTATATAGTGAAATAGTCTAGTATATAAGGTGAGTTAACCACTTAAGCCCCGGAGGATTTGGCTGCTAAAAGACCAGGGGGTATTTTGCGATTCGGCACTGCGTGACTTTAACGGACAATTGCGCGGTCGTGCGACGCTGTACCTAAACGAATTTGACGTCCTTTTTTTCCCACAAACAGAGCTTTCTTTTGGTGGTATTTGATCACCTGTGCGATTTTTTGATCACGCGCTATAAACAAAAAAAGAGCGACAATTTTGCAAAAATAACAATATTTTTCACATTTTTTTATATAAAATTCTCAAAAAAAAAAAGTAAAAATCAAAATTTTTTAACATTTTCGGCCAATTTGTTTTCTGCTACCTATGTTTATTAAAAAAAATTGCAAAAAGCGTATTTTGATTGGTTTGCGCAAAAGTTATTGCGTTTACTAACAAAGGGAAAGATTTTTTGTCATTTTTGTTGTTTTTTTTTTAACGCGTAATGGCGGCGATCTGCGATTTTTTTGCCGTACTGCAACATTGGGGCGGACAGATCGGACCCTTGACTGACATTTTTGACACTTTTGGGGTTACCAGTGACATTTCTACAGTAATCAGTGCTATATATATGCACTGTTACTGTAAAAATACACTGGCAGTGATTGGCTGTCTGTTGAGCTGTAGCTACACTGATCAACGGTCCTACATAGTAGAACCGTATGATCAGTGTTTTTACACAAGCTGCCTGCCTTTCTCCCTCTCCCCCGCCGATTGCCGAGTGACCGGTGGACATCAGGTCCGCCGGTCACACGCGTGGGGGGGGGGTCCGTGACCGCGCGGGAGCGCGCCGCCGGCGGCGCGCGCTCGCTCCCGAGAGCCTCACAGGCTAGTGACGTTAATTTACGTCACTTTGCCTGTGAGGGGCTGACTGCCGCAGTAAATCTACTGACGGCAGCCAGCAAGTGGTTAACTGCTAAAAAAAAAGTGTGAGATTGAAGACTTGCTTGGGTGTAAGAAGATGTCTGCTGCCACCTTCATGTTCTGTCAGATTAGAAAACCTATTGGGAAACGCAGAGCGGCCATGTTGGAACGCATAGAACATGCGCAAAATAAGCAATTTTGTTCGCAACGTCACTTCTATTGCATTGCATGAAAGATAGAGGTATTGTGATAGAACACCTGTTACAAGTTCTTTCCTTTCTGCCTCGGAGCATATTTCCAGTCAGCAGCTTCTGCTCATAATATCACAAACAGCGCTATGTAGAATGTGAGGAGAAGCTAGAGGAAGGTGGAAAAAGCACAGAGCTCTGCTTCTAAATACTGACTGGATGGGTTGTGTCTGGCTTCGTGCTGTCAGCCATTGACTTATACAACAAACATGGAGATAGCCGGCAGCCAATACACTCTGGTACATGACCAGTTGCCTCTTTGCACAGAACACTGACTGGGTAAGGAGGAAAACATTTGCTGCCGCTTAGGAGGCGGCCTTGTTGGTTACTAGCGCCCGTTACTAACAATGTCCAGTCATTATAACGTGTACCGCAGTGTATTGGCTGCCGGTGGTCTGTGAAAACAGCAACTCGTCAAAATCTGCAATTATTTCTACTGTAAAGTCACTGTAAGTGATGTGGTTGGAGATTTTGGCGAGTTGGCGTTTTCGGCAGAACATCAGTGTTCTGTCAAAAGAGCCAACCCGTCAAAATCTCCAACTACGTCACTTCCGGTGACTCTCCGGCATCAGTAATTGGAGATTTCGACGAGTTGGCTATTTTAACAGAACACCGGCAGTGTATACAGTACAGTGTAATGATAGCCTGCGCTGGACACACGAAAAGCTGTAGCAAGCGGCAATGTTGTTCAGTCATTATAGGTCAACCATGACAGTCTTGCAGAACAGTTATACACGCAGTGATATTATCCCCCTCCCCACCTCATTTAATTCATGGAATGCATAGGTTTTACACTTCAAAAGAGCCGTTATCTCAACTCAGAGACATCAAAACCAGCACTTGGGCTTGTGCAAAGCTGTAAACCTCAAATTGAGTCCTGGCAGCTAGGCTGTTTCTTCTGTTAAGCCTATCGTAAAACTTTGACCACATCCATTAAGGATAACCAGAACTAATGGGGATTGTAAAAGACAATCAGAGAGCTCTAAAGGGGAAATACTCCGAGCTAAGGAGTGTGAAAAAGTATATATATATATATATATATAGGCTGCAGCCTCCCTTAACTATAATCAATAAAGGCTATGTAGGTATGGACAAAGAAAAGTAGGGAACTGTCTGAAAGATTGTATTAACATGCCTTATGATATTTCAGATATATATTTCAGTTTATGCCCATCCTATGATGAAATGTGGGCCCTTGCATTTACATAGTAACGAGTTTGACTGACAGTCATTCATACGGCCTTGGATATCAGACAGTTCTATTTTGCATTTAGACGACATGTAAACACCTGTTCATTCATTCATTGGGACACTTGACAAAGTTAAGTCTGCGCATGGAAATTACTGACACCACCTAAACACATTTGACAATTGCTTGCATTAACACATGACAGCTGAGTAGAGACGGAACAGCCCTTGTCCACAAACACCATCTCAGACACAAGACACCCCATATTGACACAGATGTATAGGACACAAAATCCTTTTCATGTAACTGTCTCTGTGAGTGATGTTGTACTGTTCAATTGGCTTACGAATTGTAAACCAGTTTCAAGCAGTTTTTGCCGCCAAAATATCCTTTAAATGGGAGCACGAAACTTGAAATAAACAGTTGTGACTGCACTAAGTTTGAGTGCTATGTGTCGTCATAACTCCCGGCCGGACGAGAGAGAATTCACTATCTATTGGGGGGGTTAGCAACTGAAGGGCTGTAATATCATCGTGATTGCCTCCTGACGAGAATTGAGCTAACAGTTTTGGTGTCATTAAGTTGGATCTGCCAAAAAAACAGTATGGGGTAAGTAATTATATTTTTTATTATTATTATTACTACCCTATACTGTCAGAGCAGATAAACGGTACCCAGTTAACCGCTAATTTTAGCACCTCCCGGGAATCTGATATTCCCAAAGATGGGGTCTGATACTCCAGGGCCTAAAGCCCAAAGATAAGATAGGGTCTGGGACCCGGTTACAAAGCAGTACTGTGTGTGATAGTGAATTCTGCCTCTAAAACTTGTATATATATATTTGTATAGACACTTAAGTGTATTTAGTCGTTATATAAGATTGCATGCCATTGTATAGATGTATGTGGAGATTGTATGTGATATTAAGCTGAGCCTGAAGGTATAAAACTTCCCCACCAAAGGATAGTTAACAGCAAACCATGAGTTGGATATATATATAAATCTGATTATTAAGACGCAGGAAACCACATAAGTTGGGTAACTAGGTTTCCCAATAAAGCCTAAACACTGACCTTACCACCCATAGATATATATAAACCTTCAAACTCAGCTGATCTCACTTTGTATTCTGAGCTTAGATAATGGGAAATTCTCAAGGTAAGGAGAATTCCGAGAAAATTATGAAATTTACGTTTGGGAAATTGTATGAAAATTTTATCGTGTATGGGCAACCTTAGATCCATGAATCGTTATGTTGTGTTCGTTTTAACACTGTTCCTAAAGGTGCTGTATCAGCAAAGCATTTCATAACACTAAATGAATATTGGTTGCATAATAATTTGTTTTGTGTTTATTACTTATGTTTTAAAGTGATGTGATTTTGCCATACTATACTGGTCATGGCAGCTTTTAGAAGCAAGGAAATATATATTTGGTGTGTAAAGTGTGACCTTAAGGACTAAAATTGTATTTCTATCCTTAAAAATCGTAAGCAATTTTGAACTTTTATCATTAAGGTTTTGTGTCACCGACTTTTCTTTCTTTATCACTGACTTTAAAAAAAAAAAAAAAAACAAATATATTTTCTAGTGCCTTTTTAGCAAACAAACCCCCCTTCCCCCTCTCCTGTCTGTGACACAGGTAACTACAAAGGGATTGTAAAGAGTTGTATTGTCATACAAATTTAACTATCAGTTTTGCTTTGTAGAGAAAACAAGTTTTGAGGAATGTTCCGAATGGGTGAAGAATGGGTGACGTATGGGTTCTTGTATTCAAATGAGGAATTACTAATGTTTTGAGCTGCTCATTTTTTTTTAACCATGGTGAACAATAATAATTTTTTCTTTACGTTTATGGTATACCATTGCATAACAAAAAATCTAGAAATCCACGTGGTAATAATTACTTTGACGTCAACAATTTTTGGTATTAGAGAAGTGCACTGTTAGGAAGGGAAATGTTTGATATGCTTACTGTATGCTAAATTCCTCTAACCGTTGGTTTATTTCTAGGAGGAAAAGTAAAATGTTTTGTTACTAAAATTTTCTTGATGCTCATTTCTCAGATAAATTTAATTTGAGACTTTCAGAACGGAGGACAATCACAGCCTTCAACGACAACCAACCTTATGGGAGTATTGCTTACAAATTGTTTTTTTCTGATTGATTAGACTGTTTTTATGGGTGTTAGAAAGTTTTTATTTATTGGGTGTCAGATATTTGATGTGTTCTAATTTGACATATATGAGCTGTGGCATTAATGAGGTGCTATGCTTTAGATAATTAAGCATCTCTGATCTTTTTTTTAAAGTTTTCTTTTAGTATATTGGTCTTAAAAAAAAAAAAAAAAAATAGGATGGAAGTAGATGGCTTGTTGATAGTGTGCTAAGAATTATAATGAATTTATGCCAGTGTTACTACCTTGAGATGTTACTACTTTGATATTGTTAAAGATTTAAAATTTTAAGGTAACCTCCTGCGGTGAATTCAATTAGTTGATCTCTTTTCATTCTAAAGGTGACTCATTGCCCAGGTTTTGCATATGAATGGTCCTTGAAGTCAGATCCTATGTCTCCAAGGCTATTTGGTTTCAATTTCCTGTTCAGGTGTCACCAAGCAAACTGTGCAATCTCTTATAGATTTATGTTTGCATGAGTACTGACTTCTAGCTGTTTTGTGTATCTCTATGTGTCCATGTACACAAGACAGCTTGAATTTCACTCCCTGTTGTTCAGTAATCACAGCATCTTAGCCATGCAAGGGATTCTCAGTTCTAGGTAGCTGCCTGCTTGGGTGAGTCAGAAGACTGCAATTTAACCCATCTCCACCTTTGGAGGAATACAAGGCAGTTCAACCCCTCCAAGGGCCCTCACCATTGTTGCATGCGTAGACATGCTGTGTTCTCCCAAAACAGTGCCATTAAGTACCTGCCTTCCTGTAGGCCCTAAACCCCAGTGCTGCGAGTAGTTTCACTAGCATTTATTTTTTCTGCCTGCCTGCAGGCCAGAAGCCTAGTGGCGCAAAATACTCCTGCCATTCTTGTAAAACTTGTATTTTTGTCTCTGTACTTACCTGCTATTCTTGCTAAAGTCAGAATGACTTCAGACCCGTCTCAACCCCATGAGTCCATTTATTCTCATATCTAGAGATTTTGCAAGAGGAATATGTGGCAGAATTAATTAATTGAAAAAATTAAACAGTGATTATGGTGATATCTCGCTCTCGTTTCCTTTGCCAACAGGTGCACCAACCCACCCATTCAAGCCTGGAGACAGAGTCCTGGTGAAGGCCCCTCCATAAGCTGACGTCACTAGACCGACCCTACGGACCTCCTGCAACAGTTCAAGCAGTGACCAGAACAGCGGTACTGACAGACGACTCCTCGGTTTGGATCCACGCATCGCGACAGACGGAAGGCCCACCCCTGGACCAGACGAATGACTGGAGATTGTGACGACGAGCACCAGACGAATTCCAGCTGGATCTAGACAGACGCATTGGTACAATGCCAGCGGACACCCCTACTCCTGTAAGACTTTGCATTCGTGCGACAGTGGTACGCTTTGTAGCAAGCTGAGCACTAGTAGCCACTGTCTGGTTACTTGCAACATGTGCTCACCACCCGAGAACCTCTCCTCATTTTGCCCTTGCTCACCCCAGGAAAAGAGAAAGACACGAGACATTCATGTCTCTACTTTACAGTCGAAGTCAAGCCGATTGGACACAAAGGACATTGTTTTTTCGTTATAGCCGCCAGGGACTTGGTCTGACCGCTCTGAAACGAGGGTTGAAAGGTTATTTTTTTCCTCTCATTAAACGGGAGGTTTATTTTTTGCCCTTTCCTGGAAAAGGCCTTAGGACATGTTGAAAAATCACATGCCATCGTCAACAGGTGGTATGTGCTGCCATGGTCTATTTGTAGTGACTTTATTGCAATAATATGGAGTTTGGATTTTTCAGGCCATGGATTCTTGCAAGCTATGGCCCTCCCATTGAACATGTCTGTTTTGATTTGATAGAATTCTAAGAAGTTATAGCCCTATGTGCACACAACCAAGTCACCAGCCTACATACACCTTGGAATATAATGTCACCTGTTTTGTGCTATTCAGAGACTCTAAGTGATCCCACCGTTATGAATAAAGCTGGGATCAAAGGTTGGGTTGAAAGATTGTATTAACATGCCTTATGATATTTCAGATATATATTTCAGTTTATGCCCATCCTATGATGAAATGTGGGCCCTTGCATTTACATAGTAACGAGTTTGACTGACAGTCATTCATACGGCCTTGGATATCAGACAGTTCTATTTTGCATTTAGACGACATGTAAACACCTGTTCATTCATTCATTGGGACACTTGACAAAGTTAAGTCTGCGCATGGAAATTACTGACACCACCTAAACACATTTGACAATTGCTTGCATTAACACATGACAGCTGAGTAGAGACAGAACAGCCCTTGTCCACAAACACCATCTCAGACACAAGACACCCCATATTGACACAGATGTATAAGACACAAAATCCTTTTCATGTAACTGTCTCTGTGAGTGATGTTGTACTGTTCAATTGACTTACGAATTGTAAACCAGTTTCAAGCAGTTTTTGCCGCCGAAATATCCTTTAAATGGGAGCACGAAACTTGAAATAAACAGTTGTGACTGCACTAAGTTTGAGTGCTATGTGTCGTCATAACTCCCGGCCGGACGAGAGAGAATTCACTATCTATTGGGGGGGTTAGCAACTGAAGGGCTGTAATATCATCGTGATTGCCTCCTGACGAGAATTGAGCTAACACTGTCACTGCCTAAAATGAATCCACTATATATACATTATATTGATCTAACTATTCCTCTTACCATACTCATGGACAATCCCCTTATTTTTTATATATATATATATATATATATATATATATTTTTTTTTTTTTCATTTATGTGTAACCCCTCTATATTTATATTTATTTCTTTCCTATTATATATATTTTTGTAGTATTTTTTATTTATATACACACATGTTGTGACTGTATATTTTTTTATATACATCTACTTTGCCACACACACACTATCATGCAGTGTCTGGTGGCCTTTTTTTACATAATCTTACCATGCCGTTTATACATTTTTATTTATATATTTTTTTCTCTGATTATTATACTTTAGTTTTATGATATATTGATTTGTGCATACGTATTTCCCCTGGCTTTTTTGGTTCCATATTGAGCACGGGATAGGTTTACATCTTCCAATTCAATACACTGTATATTGATTACCGTTATTATTATAAGATTTTTCAATCTAACCCGACCAGCTACATTGGTCCTACCATTTCATATCACATATCCTTCTATATACAAATTTATTTTTCGTATTACTTATATTGGCTTTTAGTAATTTCCACCATGGCACAGGGCTCTGAAGGAAAGGCATGGGCGGCCATTCCTTAGAGCGCATGCACCAGTTATGTCACTGGCTGCATGCAAAATAAAAAAACGGTGCATGTTTAGGAGATATTTACAGTACCTATAGGTAAGCCTTATAGGCTTACCTATAGGTACAAGTTACAGGAGGAAGCTTTACTTCCTCTTAAAGGAAAAAATTTACTAAAACAAACACAATTTTATACCCAATGTTTTAGTACAATATAAAAGATGGGGTTGTGTTGAGTAAATAGAAAATGTGTACATTCTTAAAATTGCACACTCCAAATTCGCAAAAAAAACTATGGTAACCAAAATGGGAATTGCAAAAAAACTATGGTACCCAACATTCTCCATAGGTGATGCTTTAAAAACCTTTAAAGGTTATCAGTTTAAAGTGAAAGCGGTTGTAACGGCACAAGGTTTTTTACCTTCATGCATTCTGTGTGCAGAAGCCCCTCCAATACTTACCTGAACCCCTTCTCGATCCAGCGATGTCCACAAGAGCCTTGCCTCTGGGGACTCGTACTCCTGATCAGCTGTTGTCAATCACAGCCAACGAGCCAATCAGGAGACGGAGGAGGTGGGGCCAAGCCCGAGATTCGTGTGTGAATGGACACACAGAGCAGTGTCTCGGTGCCCCATAGCAAGCTGCTTGATGTGGGGGCACTTGACGGGAGGGAGGAGTCAGGAGCGCCAGCGAGGGACCCAAGAAGAGGAGGATCCGGGTTGCTCTGTACAGAGCAGGTAAGTATGACATGTTTATTATTTTAATGAAAAAGAAATTCATATTTGCATTCATATTTTGCATTTTTTTTACTTTATTGCCATCACAATGGGCCTAAAAAGCCCCCTATGTAATAGCACTGGAAAGGTGACAGGCACTCTTTATGGAGACATTGTGGGTCTATTAGACTATTAGTCCATTACATCTATTCCAGCACGGATTGTGCTACACTAGCCAAAGAATGACAGTTTTGATCCTGGAAATAATATAATCCATGGGCGCTGGCTACTGCCAGCCCATTAAGGAGTTTGCTATGCCGGGAGGTGGGTTTTATGACCATGTGACTGCCTTGATTGGATGTCACATGATAAGAAAATTCCCGATTGTAAACCGCTATCAGGAACTTTCTTTGAGCCGCCAGGCACTGTGCCGGGAGCGCGCTCTAGGCACAGAACTGTCGGCACTATTGCATGCAAATTTGCGGCCGCTCAACGCCAAGGCACGGCCGCCAAGAGGCTAAATGTTTGCGTATGTTTAGCGCCAAGAGGTTAGTTCATGTTGCTTCTGGGGTCATTAGTCGCATGAGGGATCAGAGAACCCGTAAAAGTGATGTGGTAGATGTTGAGCTGCCCAATCACTTTTATTGGAAAGCCCTTTGCCAGCTCTTAAAGCCAGTATACAAGCCTGCTGCAGCTGTGAGCTTGATTTAACCACTTGTCTACCATGACGTTTATAAATCTCCCTAATGTTTGGGTGAAGCAAGTGTAAAACAAGTCATACATAGCTCAGATAGAACTCCACTACTGGCTATGCCTTCTGCAGTTTCCTGAATAAAATGGCACTGCTGAACAGTGACTGCATCTGATAGGATGATACATCTGTTAGGCTCCTTAAATTTTTATTGTTAACTATCTTTTAAAAAAGTATAACTATAGGCAAAACCTTTTTTTTTTTCATTTTGGAGTAAGGGAAGGGTTATAACCTCTTTCAGAGTTTTTTTTCCCCATGTGCCCCATTGCAGAAATTTCCCTTCACTTCCTTTCCTGTAGTCAAACAGGAAGTGAGAGGAAATCCCTGCAAAATTAAGGGAATACATTGGGTAGCCCCAGGTAACCAGAACTAGTGTCACAATTAAAAGATTTCCCCTCTATTACTTTTCTGGGGGCAACCAAAAATCTAGGGTTTTCTTTTACTTCACTTTCAGTGATAATGGTAAACAGGACAGATAGGGTGAATCTCCTGAACAGGGGCACAGACAGCAATACAAACTGACAGGTAATCTAATCCCTCTCCACTCTATCCAAAACAAAAACAAAAAAGTTTTGCCTTTAGCTATACTTAAAAAGAGTAGTATTGGATTTTTTTTTTTTTTTTTTGGCAGAATCATATTTAGCTACAGTGTCAATCCGATGCTGCATCTGTCCCCCGCCAGCTCTAACACTAAGACCCAAGCTATCAAACACCGCCAATCAACTGGGTTCTCACAGCTCCGTGAGCAGAGAACTGGTGACTGTCAGTCACCGGCTCTCTGTTTTGGCCCCTCCACGCTCACTCTGGAGCACTGGGCTGTGTAGGTGGCAGGGGCGAGCGGCTCACTAAGATGCAGAGCCAAGTGCTGGTCCAGGAATGTGGACGGATCCTGACCATATGGTCACGATTTTTCCTGAGCCTGGACCAGCTGAAGTCAGCTGTTTGCTTAAAATGGGTCACAGGAGTGCAAAGTAAACTGCACTCCTGTGATCCACAGGAGAAATACAGTCAAACGAGCTTTGGCTGTACTTTCCCTTTAAGTGATATCAAAAAGTACAACCGTACAAGAGTCTACATTTGCAAGTTTAAAAAAGGTATTACAAAAATAAAGTATGGCTCCTTAAACTCTTGCTGACCGCCGCACGACTATGTACAGCAGCGGTCAGCCCCTCACAGGCAAAGTGACGTATGGGTACGTCACTAGCCTGTGAGCCAATAGGGGGGGAGCTCCCGCACCCCGCTCATTCCCTAAGCAGTCCGCGCGTGTGACCGGCAGACCTAATGTCCGCCGGTCACTCGCGATCCTCGGTTACAGCGGGAGAAAGGCAGGTGGCTAATGTAAACAAAGCCGCCTGTCATTCTCCCCTGTGTAAGAACAGTGATCATACGGTCCTGCAACCCACAATAAAAAACGCACACTTTACTGTGTGTTTCAAAAACATACAGCTATGTATGTCATGCTTGCATTACCATTTAGGTTGCATTCTCATTTATGCGTTTCAGAATGCAACCAGCACAGAAAACACGCAGCACACTTGCATTAGAATTCGTTCGCATCTGCACGTTTCCAAACACATGGCAACCTGCACAAGAAAATGCACACTTAGCAGCGAATTTTGAAAATGCAGGCAACGCGCATCACACTTGCGTTACCATTATGTCGCATCTGTGCATTTCCGAACTCACAGCAACCCAAAAGAAAATGCACGGCAACATTGGCTTGCTTGCGTTACCATTCGTTTGCATCTGCGCATTTTCCGAACGAATGGCAACCTGCACAAAAAACATGTGGCAATGCGTATCACGCATGCATTAACATTTGTTTACATCTGCGCGTTTCTGAATGCACAGCAACCCACAAAAAATGTACACCATACCATGCTTTTCATAAAAGCATGGCAATGCGCGTCGTGGTACTGTTACCATTCATTCACGTCTGCGCGTTTCCGATTTGCACAGCAAACTGCAAGAAAATGTATGCTTTGCCTAATGTTTAGAAAAAGCATTGCAACTCGCAATGCGCTTGCATTAGCATTCCTTTGCATCTGCAAGTTTCTAAATGCACAGCAAGCCGCAAGAAAACGCATGTTTTGCTAAAAAATTTAAAAACATGTAGCAATGTGCATCACGCATTACCATTTAGGCTTCATTGACATCTGCGTATTTCCGAATGAACAGCAACCCACACAGAAAACGTGTGCTTTGCCGTGCACTTCTGTCTACAATGCTTCACTCACACACTGGCCCCCCTCACTACACACCGAATCAGTCCCCGACCCCTTCAACCTTGGCAAACATATAACACTAGAAGTCTGAAGAAGCATATCCATGCTCTTGAGCGCCTATGGCGTAAGACTAGCTCTCAGAAAGATTTCAACCATTATAAATCTGCCCTCCAAAAATAGAATTCCAGTCTCCACACTGCCAAGCAGACCTATTTTATCACTCTCATTAACAGCTTGTCATCCAGCCCCTGGCCTCTCTTCGCTACCTTTAATTCTCTACTCCGTCCTCCACTACCTCCTCCCACTGACTCACGCATTGCCCAGGAGATTGCCAACCACTTCCAACAGAAGATTGATACCACTGCTGTATTTTGGCCTAGGCCGACAAGGCCTAGGCCTAGGGCGGCACTTTGTGGGGGGGCGGCAAAAAAGCCGCTGCCCTCGCATAAAAAAAAAAAAAACGGTAAGCTCGTAAGCTCTGTGAGGCCCGTCTGCAGTGCTCCCGTCACTTTGCGTGCCGAGTCCCGCCTCATTGTCTGCTCCCCTGGTCCTTGCCTGCCTGTCACCGCCTCTTCCCACACACACAGTCTCCACTCTCCAGCTTTTAGTGAAGGGGCGTCGCCGCGTCAGGGCTCGTACAAGGGGTGGGCGGGAGGGAGGGCGCAGCGGAGGTGAAGTGCTGATAATGTGAGCACCACCTGCAAGGCTTTTGCATGCTTAGGGCTCGGGTTTAGTGTCAGCATCTTCTCTCTGCTTCTGTCCCCGTTCGTCAGCCCGCCCACCACCAGCATTGCTTTAGAATTCTTAGCTCTGTGTCCAGGTTGAGTCCCGACGTTTTCTGCATCTTCTGTCCCCGCCCACCTCCTATCAGACCTGTAGTTAATGGTCTAGGGAAGTGCTATACATGGTGGGCGGGCCAGTGGGCGGGGATAGAGGCTGGCAGAAGATGAAGAAAATGTCGGGACTCATGGCAGAGCTAAGGATACTAAAGCAATGCAGGTGGAGGGCAGGCTGACACTCAGATGGGGACAGAAGCAGATAGAAGATGCCCAGATTAAACCCAAGAACTCTGAGAATTACAGGTACAATGCAGTGATGTTCTGCTCTTTTCATCTGAGCACTGTGTACAGTATATGATTGATAAATAGGGGAGTACTCAGCAGAGGTATTTTATAAAGTGACTTTGTGCTATTAAGTAAAATATGTTGGAGGCACCTTGCTGTATGTATTTTCCTTTATGTCAGGTTCACACTAATGTGTTTGCTGTGACTCACATTTGCGCAGGCACAGCAGCACATTCATTTAAATGGACTACTGTATCTGCAGGAAACAGGTCCCTACACCTTTAGGAAAATGCAGCCGAAGGGAAATCGCATGGTGCAAAAGCACCATGCAGTGTCCCGCACCAAAAAATGTGCTGCATTTTCAGATGTGTGGGGGTGCCAATAAGAATAAATGGCTGCCTTGTGCATCTGTAAAAGAGCAGGGAATTTTTCCTGCAGGTGGTTGTGGGTGCGGGAATTGGTGCCATTTACACGCTGTCCCGCACATGCAACCACCTGTAACAGTGTGAACCTAGTCATGGGCTCATTTACACTTGCGGTTGGCAGGCAATAAAACATGCTGCTGAGCCTCATAATACAGCTCCCTATCACTCCTGCCAGAGGCAGCAGCTACAGGTTTACAGATGCCACTGCTGCAATATTTTGATTTGCAGCAGTGGCAGGAATTATACCGCCCGTCACTTTCAGCATGCACTAACATCTGCTGAAGGCAACCTGTTCAAGTAAATAAGGCCACACTGCAACCTCCCCGGAACTGCGTTAAATGCCTTTGTCTCAGCACAGTGCCACTATAGAGTGAGGGCAGACTGTCTTACCATGTGACATATCACATGACTGGAGACAAGACGACAGAGAAGCTGCCTTCACTCCCAGCGGGGGTCACACTGACACCGAGATGTGAATTGTGAATACACATGGGGGGGGGCGCAGTTTGCCATCTTTGCCCAGGGTGCTGGATGGCCTTGTCCCAGCCTTGAGGGGCGTACATACTTGCCAGGGAGGGAGGGACTGTTGCCCCCATAGAGCGGCAGTGAGTGGCCAGACGGGATGCACCTCAATGTGTGGGTGGGGGCGGAGCCAAATGCTCCACCTACCCACCCTCCGCGTGGCGTGTAAGAGGGACTAACTTCTCCCCGGGACGGGTCTATCTATGTCGAGGAGGAGGAGAGAGAGGAGGAAAAGGGAACCCCCAACCAGGTCAGGACATCCAACAGCAGGTAGGAATCACAATTTTAGGTTACCACCCACTGCTATTGCTACAATTATAAATTAATAATTCCATTACATTTTTGCAGTAAATATATTTTTAACAAATATGGAGCACTTTGCAGTACATGAACTTTCACTGCATGTGAAATGGTAAATGAGTTTGCATTGGTTTCAGCATGTACACAAGTGCTCCATGCACGCTGAAATTAATGCAAACACATTTAACAGTTCACAGGCAGGGAAAGTTCATGTACTGCAAAGTGCTCCAAGCTTTAACCACTTCTGGACTGGAAGATTTTCCCCCTTAATGACCAGGCCATTTTTTGCAATTCAGGACTGCATTACTAACGGACAATTGCGCAGTCGTGCGACGCTGTACACTAAAAAAATTGATGTACTTTTCCCCACAAATAGAGCTTTCTTTTGGTGGTATTTGATCAACTCTGCAATTTTTATTAATTTTGTTATTAAAATTAAAAAAATCTAAATGTTTTTATCCTTTTAGGCCAATTTGGTTTCTGCTACATATTTTTGGTAAAAAAATCCCAATAAGTGTATTTTGATTGGTTTGCGCAAAAGTTATCACGTCTACAAACTAGGAGAAATGTCATTTTCATTTAATTCATTTTTTTTTTTTACTAGTAATGGCGGCAATTGCGATTTTTAGTGGGACTGCAGCGGACAGATGGGACCTCTAACTGACATTTTTGACACTTTTGGGGGGACCAGTGACATTACTACAGTAATCAGTGCTAAAAATATGCACTGTTCCTGTACTAATGACACTGGCAGGGAAGGGGTTAACCCAGGGGTGATCAAGGTGCTAAATGTGAGCCTAGGGGGTGTTTTCTAACTGTATGGGGGGGGGGGGACTTGTGAAATGACCACAGAGACATGCGATCCTAAATAGGAGGATCACAGGCGCTCTGTGATCATTTCAGAGAGAACAACAGTCTGCCGCGTGTACAACAGCTGACCGCTCTTCTCTCTCAGTGTGGATCGATCGCGGGGGCCCGGCGGCAATTGCAGCCACCGGCCCTGTGGATTGGCATCCCCGCTGCCTAGCGGGGGCCCCCAGGAGCACAAGCTTGCCCCAGGAGCGCTTCTGCGAAATGACGTACCCATACAAAACCACAAAATATACAAGTAGGCACTTTGTACCCACTTTTAAGGTACAGAGAGGAAGAGATGGAGCTCAAAAAAGGAAAAGGTGGAGCCTAATGAGGAAGGGGTGTGGTTTACAGATGACAGGGCGGGTCTGAAACATAATGGGGTGTGGCCTTCACAGGAAGGGGTGGGTCGTAGTTAAATTAGGGGGTGCACGGGTTTAGTCCGGCCTAGGGCAGCACAAAACCTAAATACACCACTGATTGATACAATTCGTAAGGAGATCATTGCTGTTCAGATACCTTCCATGCTTTATGCTTCATGCCGACAGGTGCGATCACTACTTCCCTCATTCAACCCACCACTATAGATGAGGTTGCTAAACTACTTGCAAACGTCCATTTAACCACCTGCCCTCTGGATCCTGTTCCCTCGCAAATGCTACGTTCACCTTCTGGCCCTATTCTACGCTCTCTAACCCACATCTTCAATCTCTCCCTCTCTTCTGGCATCTTCCCCAACTCTCTAAAACATGCACTAATCAGCCCCATACTTAAAAAGCCCTCACTGGACCCAACCAATCTTAACAACCTACACCCTATTTCCTTGCTCCCCTTTTTATCCAAACTCCTTGAACATCTGGTCTACAACCGACTGTGCGACCACCTTCCCTTCAGTCTGGATTTCGGCCTCAACACTCCACTGAAACTGCTCTCCTAAAACTAACAAACAATCTACTAACGGCCAAAAACAATGGACACCATTCTGTACTCCTACTCCTAGACCTTTCTGCTGCCTTTGATACGGTTGACCATCCCCTCCTCCTCAAAAAACTCCATGCCTTTGGTCTCCAGGACTGTACTCTTCACTGGTTATCTTCCTACTTGTAACAGATCCCCAATACTTGGACCAAGTATTTCTGTCTTAGGTCTCCAGAATCTCACGTGATGCAGTGACCTGGCCCCTCAATTCCCCCCAAACATCAGCCTAAGCTCGATGAAGGGTAAAACAAAAGACACTTTATTCAACAACTCACTTCCAATATATACAGTCTCATGTGTTTGATTTCATTATCATATGCAAATGTAATTGTATACAGAACATAGTTAACATACCTTGGCCATCTGGAAAAAGACAATAGGTGAATGAGACTGCAACATTATCATAATTAACTCAACAAACAACAAGCCCCCAAATCAAAGCCGAATACGTAGTTCTAGAAATGTAAATACAAAACCACCTCTAAACAGATGAAAGCAGAAGACGTAGGCTCGCAGACTGCCCGTCTTCATTTTCAAAACACCTTATTATACAGTAAGTGTCAATACACATCCCCACAGTAGATAATAGATGAGTTTGACGTCGTTAGCATCTCTTTAGTCTCTCATTGTGTGGAGAAGTCCTGTGCTGTAACAGGCAGCTTTAGGCCTGTAACATTGATCTTAGTCTCAGAGTCTGTATCTTGGAGTGACATGGATTTGAGTCCAAATTAACACTACTCCCATGGTCCTCCAGCATATAGCCCAACACAGAGGTACACTCCCCTACAAGCCAGGGCCCATAGTCTGTGGGCAGGAGTCTGGCCTCCACACACCTCCAGTAGCCCGTGATGAACGTCCCAGCAAATGGGCGTTCGTCACACTAATTATCCAACCGCACCTTTAGTGTTACTTACTATTCTACTTCCTCCTCTCCTCTTCCCTTCTCTGTTGGGGTCCCCCAAGGCTCTGTTCTAGGACCCCTCCTATTTTCGAATCTACACCTCCTCTCTGGGTCAGCTGACGATACCAAAATCTATTTATCCACCCCTCAGCTCTCTCCCTCAGTATCCTCACTTATCACTAATTTAGTATCAGATATATTGGTCTGGATGTCACACCACTTCCTCAAACTCAGTCCATCCAAAACCGAGCTTATAATTTTTCCTCCACCACGTGCCCTTTCCCCTGATCTCTCTGTCAATATCAATGGCATTACTATCAGCCCATCCCCGCACGCCAAGGTCCTAGGTGTTGTCCTGGACTCTGAACTCTCCTTCAAGCCCTACATCCAATCGCTGTCCAAATCTTGCCACCTCAACCTCCGCAACATCTTCAAAATACGCCCCTTTCTAACCAAAGACACAACAAAGCTCCTAGTTCACTCCCTGGTCATCTCGTGCCTCGACTACTGCAATTCCCTTCTCATTGGCTTACCTCTACACAGGCTATCCCCCCTTCAATCCATCATGAATGCTGCCGCCAGGCTCATCCACCTTACCAATCGCTCAGTGTCCGCTGCTCCTCTCTGTCAAGCCCTCCACTGGCTTCCGCTCACCCAACAAATTAAATTCAAAATACTAACAACATCTTACAAAGCAATCCACAGCTTAGCCCCCAGCTAGATCACTGGCCTAGTCTCAAAATACCAACCTAATCGCTCTCTTCGTTCCTCTCAAAACCTCCTGCTCTCTAGCTCCCTCGTCACCTCCTCCCATGCTCGCCTCCAGGACTTTATCAGAGCCTCTCCAATCCTATGGAACTCCTTACCCTTATCTGTCCGATTATCTCCTACTCTATTAGCTTTTAGGCGATCTCTGAAAACCCTCCACTTCGGAGAAGCCTATCCTACCCACACCTAACAACTATACCTCCATTTTCTCCATCAGCCCATCCCCCACGGTTATTGCCTATTGTTTCACTTGACCCTCCCTTCTAGATTGTAAGCTCTAACGAGCAGGACCCTCTAATTCCTCCTGTATTGCATTGTATTGTAACTGTATTGTCTTCCCTCACATTGTAAAGCGCTGCACAAACTGTTGGCACTATATAAATCCTGTATAATAATAATAATAAATGATCATTTCGAAAACACATGGCACCACGCTTTGTGCTTGGGTTACTTTTCATTCACATCTTCGTGTTCCAAACTCAGGGTAACCCGCGAGAAAAAGCATGCGTTTTCTTTGTGCGTTCTAGTGCGGCATGTAGGGCAGCCCATTTTAATGCATGTTTACGCTGTTTCTTAATGTTTAGTAGTATGGTACAAGGAGGCCATCAGGCCCTGGGGCTTTACCCAGTTATACTGATGCATTAGCCAGGTGAAATTTTTCTGCAGGGATCAGATCCTTGAGGATATCCTTAAGCCTAGTACACATGGGCTGAATGTTGGGCAGGATCGGCCAATTTCTAATGAACATTCAGCCCGTGTGTACGGCAGACGGGCCCACAGAAGCCAGCCGACTTCTGTCGAAGGGTCATGGTGGAAAAAGGTCTGCTGACCGGCTCCAGATCATTGGCTAAGAGTGCTGCCCGGAGTGTTTTTTGGGGGGGGGTCCCCTGTAAGAAAACAATAGCACAGCAGGGGAGATCTCTGTAATAACATTGGATTGTTAATACAGCATCTCCAACCTGAGCTGTCAGTTTTCATTTTGTTGAACAAAAAAAAAATAGTAGTCTGTACGAGGCTTTAGTCTCAGAGGCCAGTTTGGAAAGACCTGAAGCGGTAAGAAAAGCATCAATAAGATGCTGCCTACAAGCCAATGACATCAGGGACTGTGCAGATAAATGAAAAAGTTGCAGTGGTCAGAGTTAGATGTGTGGGGGCATGATCTGAGAAAACTATGAGGTCAAAAGGCTGCAGTGACGTTAGGCATGTTCTTATGCAAAACAAAAAATAAGCCAAAATTTTGTGTTGTCCCGCTCTGATGGGTGGAGGAATCCCAACATGTCCAACAAGCAGAGCAAATATAGCTGTTCCGAGGATTAGTGATTTCTCTTCAAATTCCAAGGTAACTTGAGTTAACTTATGTAAAAATGGTAACTGGTCAGTATTAGGGAAATAATAATTTATAAAGGTTACCAAGGCCTATCTAATCTTTCCCTTAACTAAAAGAAAGCGACTGTTGTCATCCGAGTATTAGGAATGAAAAGACCAGGGGATGGATCTCGCAAGAAGAATACTAACCCTTTTGACTCTGCACTGTACAGCAATAAACTGTCAGAAAGGAGTAATTGAAGAGACGGGGAATCTTGTCCCTTTTTACAATTGTTTTATTGAAGTTACATCACATGAACAGGTCAGAAAGTAGACAAGACTTTTTTTTTTTTCTAGGACTTTCCGCCCATTAACATTAAAGCCTTGCACGCAGGGGGCGGTGAATCGGCTGGTTTTGCAGGAAGCAGCCACATTTTGGCCTGTGTCTACAGCTGTCTGTGTTACAGAGGCCAGAATGGGCAGGCTTGAAAACCAGCATCCGACCTGCATTCAATCAGCACTTGCAGCCATTGGCTGTGAACACTGATCACTCTAACGGGGAGGCAGCCTAGGGTGAAGGAGGGGGAAGAGAAAAAGGAAAAAGGGTGGGGGCAAGAGACAAAGATAAGGGTATAAGGGGGAAAGAAGAGTAAATTAAAAATAAAAGTGAGAGAAAAAGTCGAGGAAAGAAAAATAATTGAGGGAAAGGTAAAAAGGAAAAGACCAAAGAGGGATATGTATGCAGGAAGCTAATCTTCCTGAATAAATGTAGTAACAAATATTCTCTATTCTGTTGATTGTTGATATATTTTTGTACGACAACTACAGATATATTCTTTAGCCAGTAGATGGCAGCTTTATAAGTCTGTAGCTGCTCTATGGTAAACTCTATGTCTTTTCTCCGTAGAATAAAGTTTTCTGTCTGCAGTTAAGCAGCAAAGCCTATGTGGACTGTGCACTGTCTGTTTGTTCTGTAGGACTATATACAGAATTTCTAACATATTCCCTTACAGGGTAGGGAAGTCATGGGAGTGAAGAAGAAGAGGGTGCTCAACAGGCATGTGCACTCTGCCGAGGCCGCAAGAAAAAAGAAAAGACCTGAATTTAGAACCAGTGCGGATAAACATACAGTGTGTAAAAATAGGCACAGGAGGTGTCCTATAGGGCTCAACTATGACTAGATATGGACTGGGTGGGCACCATATGGGATAACCTGAAAGGAGTCTGTGAAAGAATGTGACCCTGGAAAATATGTCCAACCATGACATCTGGGGGCAGCTGGGAGACAGAGTGCGATAGAGCTGGCGATATGTGTGCCCTGAAGAATTACAGCCACTCTAGCAGCAGTCCCCTGTCAACCACAGGCCCCTAGATTTTCATAGACCCCCACATGAGCCATGGTCCAGTATGAGAGTAAAGCAGAAAGTAATGTAAAGAGACAAAACAAGGTAGATCAGTGTGTTCAACAACTGGTTGCAAGTCTGACCATGCACATATAAACTGGCCACAGAATGTAGCCTATGCAGGATCTATCCCACAGGAGGACAGGGTAAGTAAAGGGCAATATGTCTTTGGAGCCAGCTGGTCTCCCCCTAACATCTGGGTAGGGGACAAGTAAAAATTAGAGCACCCAACATTTGGAAAAACAGGGAGCCATTGATGCCTATACCACCCAATCATGAAAAACAAAATGCATACACCGTCAACCATGCAACACTATGAAGAACATGGTATAGAGGAACCTTGTAACCAGAGAGTATCTAAATGACAGAAAACTAAAGAGAAGCAGGCATGTATAATCTGTTCTGAATGTCACGTAGCAAAAGGAAAGGCCGGGGAGCACATATGGGGCAACTGACTGAAAATGACAAATCACCTGATCTTATGAGTTTTCCTTTGCAGACTCCATCCCGCAAGAGGACAGGGCAAGCATAAAGGCAACTCCCAGGTAGTGGGATAGGAAAAAGCAAAGACACCCATAACTCGGCAGTCAGAGAGTCACCGCAGCCCGGTACACCAGCGACCATTTTCACAGTACAAAATCCAGAAAACAGTACGATCACAGCTGTTTTAAAACCTTGTGGTAAAGAGTTGCTGTTCTCAGCTTTGTAAATAGATATAGTAGTCAGAAAAAAAATAAATAAAAAAGAAACTTGTATGTGAACCAAGCACTTTGCATTGTAGAACGTGAGGCAAATCAGGGAACGATTCTAGCAAACCACTATGAGAGCATCACTTCTCGCAAAAACTCAAGAGGATGTATTCACAAGATCCGCCCCAATAGGGAGCGGGGCCAGTAAAGAGCAATCAGAGGGTCTCCCCAGATTCTTCAAGATTTCCCGTTTTCACAGTACAACATGTATAGAGCAATACTCTCGTAACTTTATGAAAAGCATGATGAGGAGGATCCACTCCTGACCTTATAAACAAGTAACAGTTTATGAGTGGTAAAAACATAACTAGAAATGGTATTTAAACAAGCTCTTAGAAATAGAAAACAATGGAAGGACCGAGGTATACATTAAAGGCTAAATGGGAAGGGCAACACAGTGCACATGAACACATGAGATGGACTGTACAGGAATAAACGGTCCCTCCCACCACCAGGGCAGAGTAAGAGGGGGGTAGCAATCATGGTATCTAGAGGGTCTCTCCTAAATACCAGGATGGGGCATTAACACCCACAGCCCAGCAGCCAGGCAGCCATCACAGCTTGCTGCGATATCCCCCAATTCCATAATATAACAATTACATTACAGTGGCCTTGTAGCTCTATGGTAACATGCTGAAGAGTCTACTTCCCCAGCATTGATAGCAGCTAGGTTCTCATGAGTGGCAGTTAACTATAGAGAGACACAGATCAAACTGCCAGCAAGACAACTAAAAAGGAGCTAGAGAGTGAAGTCAAACCTCATTGGTTGCTGTTTATGAGGGAGGAGGTCTCTGCTGTGATGGATTGGATCTCAAGCACCTCTATCTCTCTGTAGTGTTGGTGATTGTGATGACATCCATCGTGTGTTGTCAGGAAAGGCCAGCCAATTTGGTACCTGGATAGCCTATGCTATCCCAGAAACTGGAACAGGTCAGGGAGCAGAGATGGAGTATGGAGCATATAGGTGCGTCCCTCCCTCTGTATAATCACATGGAAGGGGTAGCCTCAGCGATACCTTGCATGAACCGATTGAATCACGTCCAGGAGAGGATGTAATGGGGCTCTCATTCTGAGTGTGTGGCATGAACAGTCTGATAGAATATGAATTTGAGTTCTGCCAAAGTCCAGCTGATCCCAGGGTCAGGCTCTTTGCAGGATCTCCTCTTTTTTGTTTCAGTAGTTTTTATTAAAGTTTTATAAATGTAGTTGCACAGTGAACAAGGTAGAGCATTTCACAAAGGCTTATACCAAACTTGCAATGCAGAGATTGTTCATAATTAGACATCTGAGATCAATAAAGGGTACCACCATTGTTTACAGAAATTTTATATAACTTCAACTACATCAGGGAGCTACCCTTGTACTAAGGAAGAGTGAGCAGTTGGACAACATGTGTCATAAGCGTGGGTAAGCACCCGGAAAGATTTGGTAGGTATAGAGGGGCACATACTGTCTTAAGGCTTACAGCGCCTCATTAGAAAGGGGCCGAAGGAATGCTGATGTGGAGCAATAAGCCCTATGGAACATTTCATAGCTTAGAAGGCTTAAGAAGGGATAGCAGAAGGTAAAAGGAGAAGAGTCAGTTCATTGGTGGCTGCAACCAGCAAACTTAGGTCAAGGTTGATTATGGAGCCAGCCAACACCAATGAGGATTATGACAGATGCCAACTCCTGGGATTGGGGTGCCCACATGAACCATTGTACGGCGCTGGGTATATGGAATCCTGCATGGGCCTACATCCCCTCCAATGCCAGGGAAATTAAAACAGTGATGGAAGCCATGTTAACATTCAAACCCTTGATAGAAGGCCACCATGTACAAGGACTGTAAGACAATGTGACTACGGTCTCTTATATCAACAAGGTGTCACAAGGTCTCATTGCCTGAACCAGATAGCAGAAGAGATTCTACTGTGAGGGGAAGAGAATCTATCCTCCATTTCAGCTATTCATCTGAAGGGAGAATTGAATTCCCCGGCAGACTTCCTCAGCAGGAAACAGCTAAGAAACAGAATGGGTTGTTGACCAGCATACATTCAACCAGAATATGGGAAAGGCAGAGAGGACAAAAGCATAGACAACAGTAAAGTGTAAACAATTTTCTTGCTCCAGGAAAATGATAAAATTATGCCAGCCTCAGAGTGGCTGCCTTAGGTATTTTAATCTACCCTATGTTTTCCCATTGTTTCAGCTAATTCTGAGGGTAATACAGAAGGTCAGGATCTGCAAGACAAAGGTCATATGTGTAGCTTCTTTTTGACCAAAGAGAACCTGGTTTGCAAGTCTTTGCAGACTGAGCATGGCTCCCCCTTGGACATTGCCTCCCAAGCAAGGCTTGCTGCGGCAGGGGCCTTCGGTGTGTCCTTTAAAACAAAATCTTGCTCTTGCAGCATGGCTACTGAAAGGGAAATCCTAGAAGCCAAGGATCTTTCACAGTTATAGGTAACATTATGGATAGCAGGAAAAAGTCCACTAAAGCCATTTACGGGAAGATTTTTGACACTGCCTAGGTCCAATAACCAGTCGGATGGACCGGTCATCCCTGCAGTTTTGGTGTTTTTAACAGGAAGGAGCAGACTAAAACTTCAGGTATTGGCTTTATCTAACTTTTTGGAAATAAGCCTAGCAGATGAACCTCTCATCAAAGATTCCTCATCTCTTTAGCAAGGAAATGGATGCCTTTGACAAAGAAATTACCCCTGTGGAATCTTTCCATGGTATTGAGGAATGAGGAGCTTTCTACTTCACCCATCTGAACCTTTGGAGGGGGGTCTGATTAAGATGCTTACATTCAAGACCACTTTTTTAGTTTCACTTGTATAAGCAAGCTCTTTCAGTTGCAGACCATATTGCACAGTTTTGCTGCACAATCTTAACGTTAGACTTGGCCTTTTTTTCCCATAGTGGCCACAGATTTTCATACAGTGCATGAAGTAATTATCCAATTTTTGCAAAAATCCAGGTAATGGCAAAGAAGCAGATTTTCATACGCTAGATGTCAGAAGATGCTTTTTGCCATTTAAAAAATGCACAAAATCCTGGAGAACATTGCCCAGCATGCTTGCTGTCTTTTCTGGTCCCAGGAAAGGGGCAGGGACAATCAATCATAGCATTGCTAAATGGATTAGGGGCACAATTGAAGAGGCATGTCAGGCACAATCTTTCGCCACTGCCAGGCTTTACAGCTCATTCCAGAAGGTCTTTGGCCATTTCATGGGCTGAAAATGCAGGAACATCTCCAGTCCACATCTGCAAGATAGCCACTTGGACCAGTTTTCATACATTTGCACTTCATTACTGGGTGGGTCTTCTCTCTAGCCAAGACCAAGATTTTGGAAGCAAGGTGCAAAGCAATGTGCTCCAGGCAGTTGTCCCTCCCTAACAGGTATTTCTAGCTTGTTCTCTCATTAGGCTGAGTTACTTGGTAACTCAGTTTCCAGGAATCTTCCAGTACTTGTATGTATACGTTTTAATCTATGATTCATATTTTACAATTTGTTTTGCCCCCAGTTATTTCAAATAGTGCAAGGCTTGTCATAGGGGCATGTTTTTGTTTAATGTGGACGATGTTTCCTCTATTAGGTAGGTGAAGCCTCTCTCTTGTTAAGTTGTCCTGGAAGATTCCTGGAAAATGAGTTACCAGGTGACTAACCCTGTTTTTTACCCAGAGAGTCAAAAATTTGCTATAATTCTGGTACTTCAACACGGGACCTTTGGGTTTCCAGTACAGAAGTTGCAGCGTCCTTTCTCTTCTCTCACCCAAAAATGTGTAGCAGAATACATATTGGCTAAAATTGATGAGGAAATTGGGCCAAAACAGAGGTTACTCCAACTGACTCACGTGACTTCTATTCTTCAAAAAATAACTCAATTTTTTTTATTATTGAATTTTTCAAAAGTTATAATAAATGGAAGAATATGCAAATAATAAAAAACAACACCCTTCACCTATCCCATAAGTTAAAAAAAGACAACTCTGTCTTCTCACATAAAGGAACGTCCAGACGTCAACCATGGCTTCTGCGATCTATAGCATGTATGAATAATGACTATAACATAAAGACCCCTCAGAGGACAGTAAAGGCACAAGGTGACATATGAGACTATAAAACATTGCAGACCTCACTATCCCTAATAGTACAGTAATGTACACTACTATACCACACCTATAGCTTATAGGTAAACCTGATAACTGCAATCACTTCTTTGTATGAATCCAATATAGGTATTTCCCAAGGGACACATGACCTAATATCCAACTATCTATAGTGTCAAGGCAGGATGATAGACTCTCATTAGGAAACCACAATGCCAGTTATATAGGTTTACAACATCCATTCTTTCAGTCCCTAATAACAGTAGGTCATAGATCCATTGTAGTATCAGGAAAGATCCAGCTAGCAGATTGTCAGCATGTTATTAAGCCAGTAATTGCAAGTTGTAGAAAAATAGCTCATAGCATGGTTAGTAAATAAGCAGCCAGCAGAAGGAAATAGCTTGCAAGGGTAGGTTCCAGTCAAGAAGCTTCTACTAGTAAGCTCTTGCTCCCTTTTACAGCTCTCTGCTTAGAAATGACAAAGGCAAAAAAAGCTAAAAAGCAGACTGCATATTCTTAGGCTAGTAATACAAAGCTGAGGAAAAATAGTAGGCCATACATATGCCATGCTCACTACTCTCCACTCTTCAAGATTACTCTTTTTGCCTCTCATATATACCTATGCCACTTGAATCATGCTCCGCTAGTCCTGGCATCCAGATATTTACATGTGCTGCTATTGCTTAACTTCTGGGTTTTCGAGAGGCGTGGCCATGTTGATGTCACAGTGTGCTTTCGTCAACATGCTTCGCTTAGACAGAATACTCTATCTTCATCAGAACAGGGATGTGGGCAGTGATGGGTCTTATTTAAGAAGTAACCTCCACCTCTTACTACAATTTTCCCTTACTTTTAAAGAGACCTCAGACCTCCCATAGTAGCCTACTTAATGTATCTTACAGCAGGGCTTGACAAATTTGCTTGAAATCTAGGAGGCAGCTAAAAAAGTTAGGAGCCAGTTTTTTTTAATGCATGCTGAATGGCCTGGCTTCTGTCATTCACATGGGCACAATGGCGGACAGTTTTTAATGAACCGGCTGATGTCGCCCGCATTCGACCTGTGTGTACTTTGTTTACTTCTTCTGAGAGATATTAGAGGAACACTCCAACCACAATGACCACTTCAGTGATTGGAAGTGGCCATGGTGGTAGGAGTCAGAAACACTGCACATGTTGGGATATTTACAATTATGTGCTGGGGGCTAGTTGCACCCCTAGTACATGTGACTTACTGCTGGCTGGTACTGCTGGTGGTTACTGCTGGCGGGTACTGCTGGCTGGTACTGCTGGGGGGTACTGCTGGCTGGTACTGCTGTGGGTACTGCTGGCTTGTACTGCTGTGGATACTGCTGGCTGGTACTGCTAGTGGCTACTGCTGGCTGGTACTGCTGGTGGGTAGTGCTGGCTGGTACTGCTGTGGGTACAGCTGGCTGGTACTGCTGGTGGGTACTGCTGGCTGGTACTGCTGTGGGTACTGCTGGTGGGTACTGCTGTGGGTACTGCTGGCTGGTACTTCTGTGGGTACTGCTGGTGGGTACTGCTGTGGGTACTGCTGGTGGGAACTGCTGGCTGGCACTGCTGGCTAGAAATGCTGGCAGAGAGTGTGAGGAGCGGCACTGGTGGAAGCATGCAGAGCCGATGCTACTCTCACAGGTGGAGTGCATTTGATATCACTCTGCCTGTGACAGGATGGATCTGGAACTATAAAGGAAGCATCGGTTCTGTCACCAGACATCCCAAGTCTCCTGCGTGGCACTTGTGGGTGTCAGGGATCCGCAGCCCGCATGCCGCTGAGAGGGCTTCATTCTAAGATGAGTATTTTATAATGTGCTACTAAGCGATCCATACTAGCACATTATGCCTTTATCTTGCAGGGTTTTTTTTTTTTTTTTCAGTGGGTTTACAACCACTTTAAGCTGCACCGTATTGAATTCACCTCCCCTAGACGATAATTTCAGTGCATAAATTCCTTTTATCTTTAAACCCCCAGTTTTTCCACTTTGTTCTTTAACAAAATGTTGGGCCAATGGACTGTCAGGGTCTTTCATTCTGATGTCTCTTAAGTGTTCTCTGATTTGGACATGCAGCTGTCGTTTGGTTTCCCCCATGTATTTTTTGTCATAAGGACAAGTTAACATCTACTGTATATAACTCTAGAAGCAGAGCAATTATCAAATCAAAAATCTTAAATGTTTTTTGGTTATCCGCATCAGAGAAGATGTCTGTGCGTTCTTCCAAGGGACACAACTCAAAATGGCTGTAAGGGAACATTTCTTTTAGCCTCGGGAATGTTGATAGACAATTCTCTTTTTGGTTCCTAATAAACTCTGAAGGTATGCACATGTCCCCCAGGTTTTGCACACTCTGTGCAACAGGTTGTGTGGTCACTGGTCATACCTACAATACATTCCAATGTGTTGCAAGCACCTCCCTCACCTTACTCCACTGTGCTCCAAATTGTTTGATGAACCTCACTGGTTGACTATTTTGCTGCTGCTTTTGCTTTTAAGAGTGCTTCTGTCACATTCAAGTGCTCTCTTTTTCACTTTCCTAATTAGTGTATGTGAATATCTTTTGTAACTTGTCAGTTAGGTGAGGAGTTGTTTTTTTTTTTTATTATTTGCATATTTTTCTATTATAACTTTTGGAAAACAAATACATTAAGTTCTGTTTTTCATGATGTAGAAGCCACTTGATTCATTTGGAGTAACCTCTGTTTTGGACCAATTTATCTGCATTTTGGCCTATTTAAATTAGTGTATTAATAGTGTTTAGGTTAAATTGACCATGCTGAAATTGAGAGTTGGCATTTAACGAATTAAAGTATGTTCGCTCCTATTTTTAATCTTGTTGAGTGTCTTCTTTGAGATGACCATACACTAATAGGTTGAATAAATAAAATCTACAGATTCTTTTATCCACACTAAACAGTGCAGATGGACTAATCTTCCAATAAGGCTTTTGCATGCTGGCTGCAGGTGCCTGTGGCAGCAAGCAGCAGGCGCTACCAAACAGTTGCTGCTACTGTTTGGCTGCAAGCACTGTTCAGTCTAGAATTGGCTGCCCAGCTTCTTTGATATTAAGGATGAAGGATGTCAGGCGGAGTTATGAAGGCCGGGCCAACAACTACTTCAATCTCAGTCGGCGTATGACCAGTTTTAGACAGTTGTCCCCAGAACAGCAGAGGATTTCTTCAGAGGATTACTATTCCTGTTCTGAGGAGAACTGTAACGTTTTGGATTTTGGACATTTTCTGTTTCAGTGATAATGGTCAACAGGAAAAATAGAGAGAGCAGTATACTACAAAGCTTGACAAGGGTTCTAACCCTTCCCTACTCTATGCAAAAGTTATATTGTAATGTTTTTACTATACCTAAATCTTACCAACCACCAGTTAAAGACGAAGTCTCACTTGCTTTTATTTCGGTTCTGTGTCCCAGGAGACTAAGCACATTTATCATGTTGTCTTGTTTTTTTATGTAGTATCTTAACCAAGCTAGCATGTTCGTCAGCACTCCACACACCCACCCCAACAACGCAACAAAGAGTCAAATACCTAATGAATCTTAATTGATGGTATGTGTCTCCAGCTCCATGCACTTGCCAGAGACAAGCGCCATCACTAGGAATGTAGGGGACTTGTTAGCTAAACTCTTCCATGCCTGTGCTTCGGAACGCTACAGTTGACTCGGGAGTCATCTGGGGGGAATGACCACTTGTACATAGGTGACCATTACAGTACATTGTTTTCTATAGTGTTGGTTGATTTTTGTGATACACAGGTTGCAATGTCGGTTACATAATTAGTCCAGACATTGAAAGGGTTGTACACAGGTGGTAGAATGTATTTTGGCTGTACTTCTAAATATGTCCATGCTGTGTTTTAGAAATATCTTATTAAATTGACAAATTTGTGTAAAATAATACATTTTCATTTTGGTTCCACATTTTCCAAAAACTTTTGGCAAAAAATTAAGTTTTCAAAAGACTATTATGCCTCTTAGAAAATATGTTGGTGTTTTCTTTCCAAAATGTGGTCCTTTTTCGGGTGTTTCAAATGTCCTGGTGCTTTAGGGATGCAAAAATGTGATAGGTAGTCAGGAAGTTATTTATTTATGCATAATTTATGCTCCTTGAAAGCCCAAAGGAGCTTCTTGGATTTTGGTCCCCTCTATGTGGCTAGGCTGTGAAAAAGTCTCATACATGTGGTATGCCCTTACTCAGGAAGAGTAGCAGAATGTGTTTTGGAGTGTAATGGCAATTATGCCTTTGCTGTGTGTGAGAAACCATTTAAAATTTAAATGTTAAAATTACAATTTTATGGAAAAAAACACATTTAATTTCTTCATTTTCCAAAGAATTGCAGGAAAAAAATACAACTTAAAAAAATGTACTTTGCCTCTTACAAAATCCCTTGGGGTATCTACTTTCCAAAAAGCTGTCATTTGGAGGAAATTTGTACTGTCCCTGCATTTTAGGGGCCCCAAGAAAGGAGATAGGCAGTCAGTACATCAGAATTGATACATTTTCAAATATATGTATTTCCACACAAACTAAAAAATATACACTGGTTTAAGTTATTTTACCAAAGAAATGTAGCAGATTAAATTTTGGCCTTCATTTATGAAGAAAGATAACTGCAAAATGTTATACCAGAAACTAAGAAAAATGCATTTTGTTTTTCCAAATGTTGTCTTTTTCATTTGAATAGCAAAAAATAAAATACCCAGTGGTGATTAAGTGCTATACAGACCTAGATTTTGCAAATGTTGTATCAATCCTGCTCGCCACTTGGCACTGATGAATTAAAGCAGAACTAAAGGCAAAACTTTTTTTTTTTTTTCATTTTGGATAGAGTAAGGGAGGGTAATAACCCCTGTCTGATTTTTTTTTTTCAATATCTGTGTCCCATTGTGGAGATTTCCCTTCACTTCCTGTCATAGTTACATAGTTACATAGTTACATAGTTAGTGACTTTGAAAAAAGACATCAGTCCATCCAGTTCAACCTATAATGTGTGTGTGTGTGTTTGCTGTTAACCGTACATTGTATACCCCTGTATGTTGTGGTCTTTAAGGTGCCCATCGAATAGTTTTTTTGAAACTATCGATGCTCCCTGCTGTTACGACTGTTTACGGAAGAGAATTCCACATCCTTACTGCTCTTACAGTAAAGAACCCCCTACGTACTTTAAGGTTAAACCGCCTTTCCTCTAGTTTTAGTGAGTGGCCACGTGTCTTATTGTATTCCCTTTCTCTGAATAGTTTGTTCCTTATGCTAGGGTCGCCAGTACAGTATTTGTACATTGATATCATATCCCCCCTCAATCGTCTCTTCTCCAGAGAGAATACGTTCAGTGCTTGTAGTCTTTCCTCATAGCTGATGTCCTCCATTCCCCTAATTATTTTTGTTGCCCTTCTCTGGACTCTTTCCAGTTCCAGCACATCCTTCCTGAGGACCGGTGTCTTTGCTTATACTTTAAAGTGGGTAGAGTGGATCTAAAGGCTATCAGCATTTTATGTTAATGCATTCCTTGTATTAGGGTAAAAAACAGCTACTAACTATTTACTGAATGGGGGGGAGGGGCAGCAGCGCTATCCCACGGTACATAGTCTACAATGTAACTCAGGCAGGCTTGATGGAAAACCTTGAAAAGTTTATTTATAAAAATTATATATAGTGATGATGATTAAAACATAATAAAATGTATTCCAAACCAGATCTGTGGCGTTGCTGGGGGTCACAGGATGACCGAGCTGCTGGGTGAGCCGGAACTGTGTAGATGATCACAGCAGGGAACCAGGCATAAGGGAGAAGGATCTTATGTGCCAAAAGCAGACCGGACCAGCCGGTAAGGTGGCGTGGCTTCCTCCCACCCGATAGCCTGGCTGCTCGCACTGAAGCAGTATAGACGTGCCGCAGGGCCGCCAACCAGAGGTATCCACAGCAGAGGCCGCTACTCGTAAGCGGCGTCAGCAAGCGTCGGGACCTGGCCTAGAAAGCATCAGAGTTGCCGTGACAACATGTTTCGCACTGCTGTGCTTTGTCAAAGTCACGGGAGGAACAGCAACCTGAACATTTAAGGTGGAGGAGGGGGCGGGCACCCAGTGTCTCGATATCATCATTAACCCCTCAACATCCACTCTTATAAAAGATTTTTTAAAAAGGAACATAGATAAAAGCAATTGCTACTGCATAAACAGTTGGTAATGCTAGTGGACATATGCATTCAGTACTGGTACAAACATAAAACTGCAGATATGAGAAAGAATAATAAAAAAAAAAAAAAATAATAAAAAAATAATAAAAAACGCCAAAATAAATTAAAAAAAAAAAACGCATAATAAAAACGCATAAAAAAATAAATAAATAAATGCAAAATAGAAACAAAAATGACCGGATGCAAGGACAACAACAACAATGATGAAATATATGTATAACAAAGAAAAAAAAAATGCATAATAAAAACGCATTAAAAAAAAAAAAACCCACAGACAGATTACACAATTGTGTGTACCTCCAACTCCTCATTCAAGCCCCCAGGGGCCAAAGACCCAAATTTAAATATCCAAAAAGTCTCCCTCTTACATAGGAGGGAGAATCTCTCATTGTCAGTCAAGGTGCCTTTAGGGATGGATTCTATAGCCATTACCTCAAGCGCCTTAAGATCTTTTTTGTGGACTTGTAGGAAGTGGCGAGGGACGCTATGTTTATCGCACCCTTTGTGGATTAACCTCCGGTGTTCACCTATTCGGGTTCGAATTGTTCTTATAGTCCGTCCTACATATAATAAATTACATGGGCACTTCAAAACGTACACCACATAGTCAGTGGAGCAAGTGATGAACTGCTTGATCTGGTATTCCCTGCCTGACCCATCGCAGATCATGGTCCGTCCATGTTGGATGAACTGGCATGTTAGACAACCCCTCTTCCTGCATTGGAACACCCCTGTTCGATTGTCAAAGAATGTTCTAATGTCCGATAGGGGGCCAGTCGTTGTGCTCTTGAGTTTGCTTGGTGCCAGAATGTTTTTTACCGTTCTGGCCCTGCGGAAGGTGATCTGAGGTGTAGGTGGTGAAAGGGGGAGCCAATCTTTGATCTAATTTTAGAATGTTAAAATGTTTCTTTATAATTTTACCAATTAAAGAGAATTGGTCATTGAAGGTTGTGATAAACCTAACGCCATTGGTGTTCTTATTGGACGCTACAGATCCCTTGGGACGGCTGGAAACAATCTGTTCGTCAAACGCCTTCTTAACCAACCCAGATGGATACCCTTTCTCTAGGAATTTTTGAGACATATGGACTCCCTGAGAGAGGTACTCACTATCTTTAGAACAGTTTCTCCTCAACCTATTAAACTGGCCTCTCGGAATGTTATTCTTCCATGATGGGTGGTGACAGCTGGAAAAATGGAGGTAAGAATTACCTCCCACCGACTTCACATGATTCTTACTGATGATGTTGCCATCCTCATGCGATAGGACCAGATCAAGGAACACCAGCTCATCCGCATCCAGAACATGGGTAAAAGTCAAACCCATATCGTTGTTATTGCAATGGGCCACAAAGGAGGAGAAGACATCCGGACCTCCATCCCAAATGAGCAGGACATTATCTATGTATCTGCCATAGTACACGAGATGTCGAGCAAAGGGATTGTTGGCCCAGATGTACAACTCCTCCCAGTGGCCCATGGTCAGGTTGGCATAACAGGGGGCAAAATTAGCCCCCATCGCTGTTCCTTTGAGTTGGAGATAGAAACGGTCCAGGAACGTAAAATAGTTATGTGATAAACAAAAATCCGTGCAGTCAACTATAAAATTGGCCTGCTCGGAATTGATGTTACCACAGCTAGTTAAAAAATGTTGAATAGCCCTCAGACCTATGTTGTGCGGGATCGAGGTGTACAACGAGGATACACCTCGATCCCGCACAACATAGGTCTGAGGGCTATTCAACATTTTTTAACTAGCTGTGGTAACATCAATTCCGAGCAGGCCAATTTTATAGTTAACTGCACGTATTTTTGTTTATCACATAACTATTTTACGGCCAATTTTATAGTTGACTGCACGGATTTTTGTTTATCACATAACTATTTTACGTTCCTGGACCGTTTCTATCTCCAACTCAAAGGAACAGCAATGGGGGCTAATTTTGCCCCCTGTTATGCCAACCTGACCATGGGCCACTGGGAGGAGTTGTACATCTGGGCCAACAATCCCTTTGCTCGACATCTCGTGTACTATGGCAGATACATAGATGATGTCCTGCTCATTTGGGATGGAGGTCCGGATGTCTTCTCCTCCTTTGTGGCCCATTGCAATAACAACGATATGGGTTTGACTTTTACCCATGTTCTGGATGCGGATGAGCTGGTGTTCCTTGATCTGGTCCTATCGCATGAGGATGGCAACATCATCAGTAAGAATCATGTGAAGTCAGTGGGAGGTAATTCTTACCTCCATTTTTCCAGCTGTCACCACCCATCATGGAAGAATAACATTCCGAGAGGCCAGTTTAATAGGTTGAGGAGAAACTGTTCTAAAGATAGTGAGTACCTCTCTCAGGGAGTCCATATGTCTCAAAAATTCCTAGAGAAAGGGTATCCATCTGGGTTGGTTAAGAAGGCGTTTGACGAACAGATTGTTTCCAGCCGTCCCAAGGGATCTGTAGCGTCCAATAAGAACACCAATGGCGTTAGGTTTATCACAACCTTCAATGACCAATTCTCTTTAATTGGTAAAATTATAAAGAAACATTTTAACATTCTAAAATTAGATCAAAGATTGGCTCCCCTTTCACCACCTACACCTCAGATCACCTTCCGCAGGGACAGAACGGTAAAAAACATTCTGGCACCAAGCAAACTCAAGAGCACAACGACTGGCCCCCTATCGGACATTAGAACATTCTTTGACAATCGAACAGGGGTGTTCCAATGCAGGAAGAGGGGTTGTCTAACATGCCAGTTCATCCAACATGGACGGACCATGATCTGCGATGGGTCAGGCAGGGAATACCAGATCAAGCAGTTCATCACTTGCTCCACTGACTATGTGGTGTACGTTTTGAAGTGCCCATGTAATTTATTATATGTAGGACGGACTATAAGAACAATGCGAACCCGAATAGGTGAACACCGGAGGTTAATCCACAAAGGGTGCGATAAACATAGCGTCCCTCGCCACTTCCTACAAGTCCACAAAAAAGATCTTAAGGCGCTTGAGGTAATGGCTATAGAATCCATCCCTAAAGGCACCTTGACTGACAATGAGAGATTCTCCCTCCTATGTAAGAGGGAGACTTTTTGGATATTTAAATTTGGGTCTTTGGCCCCTGTGGGCTTGAATGAGGAGTTGGAGGTACACACAATTGTGTAATCTGTCTGTGGGTTTTTTTTTTTTTTTAATGCGTTTTTATTATGCATTTTTTTTTTCTTTGTTATACATATATTTCATCATTGTTGTTGTTGTCCTTGCATCCGGTCATTTTTGTTTCTATTTTGCATTTATTTATTTATTTTTTTATTCGTTTTTATTATGCGTTTTTTTTTTTTTATTTATTTTGGCGTTTTTTATTATTTTTTTTATTATTTTTTTTTTTTTTTTTATTATTCTTTCTCATATCTGCAGTTTTATGTTTGTACCAGTACTGAATGCATATGTCCACTAGCATTACCAACTGTTTATGCAGTAGCAATTGCTTTTATCTATGTTCCTTTTTAAAAAATCTTTTATAAGAGTGGATGTTGAGGGGTTAATGATGATATCGAGACACTGGGTGCCCGCCCCCTCCTCCACCTTAAATGTTCAGGTTGCTGTTCCTCCCGTGACTTTGACAAAGCACAGCAGTGCGAAACATGTCGTCACGGCAACTCTGATGCTTTCCAGGCCAGGTCCCGACGCTTGCTGACGCCGCTTACGAGTAGCGGCCTCCGCTGTGGATACCTCTGGTTGGCGGCTCCGCGGCACGTCTATACTGCTTCAGTGCGAGCAGCCATGCTATCGGGTGGGAGGAAGCCACGCCACCTTACCGGCTGGTCCGGTCTGCTTTTGGCACATAAGATCCTTCTCCCTTATGCCTGGTTCCCTGCTGTGATCATCTACACAGTTCCGGCTCACCCAGCAGCTCGGTCATCCTGTGACCCCCAGCAACGCCACAGATCTGGTTTGGAATACATTTTATTATGTTTTAATCATCATCACTATATATAATTTTTATAAATAAACTTTTCAAGGTTTTCCATCAAGCCTGCCTGAGTTACATTGTAGACTATGTACCGTGGGATAGCGCTGCTGCCCCTCCCCCCCATTCACTGACTTATGCTGAATCAGCATTAATTAGCAGCAGCACCACACGGTAATTTGACTTTATTCATTCCTGAGAGTGAGAGATATCACAGTTAGCGCTGGAAGTCCCTTTGTTGTTTGAACTAACTATTTACTACCTGCCTCCTCCCAAGATACACTGATGTTCCAGGTGCACCTCTTTTCCCTTTCACTTCCTAGTATCACAGGAGACACAGGCATAAGCAGAGCCATAGTCTCCTGATGCTGTTAGTCAAATCCGGTGAGGAGGAAACAGGAGGCATGGGTGTGTGTCTATGGATGCACACAGCCCGACTCAGGAACATGGCCACACAGCTTCTGTGCTAGACTGCCAAAGAATAGGTAAGGGACAATATCGTTGTACAGAGTAGGTAAGTAAAAACCTCTCTTTCTCTTACGTCCTCCGACAGTCGCCGCATCTTCATATTCGTCACTATGGGGTTATTGACCTTTGCTCCGTAGGAGTGCTAGGCAACAGAATATATTAATATCAAAGCTTTTAGCATATCCCACCCCCAGGGGGTGGTCCCCTCAGTCAATACCTCCTCACTTCCTGCATACCAACTCAGTTTCATATGCCTAGCTCAGGAGTGCAGGCTGTCCTTGTGCTGGGGCTCTTAGTCTCAGCCACTTTTCTCTTTTTTGATTTTATTTGAAGTTTTTTCTCTTTCTTTTACTTAGCTGTTTATTTCCAGCTTTAGTTAGTTCTTCTGATGAAGATGATTGTGCGGGCTGGGTCTCGGGCTGGCCCCCCTGGGTCGCAGGTTGTGGGCCAGTGGCTTTCCAGCCTGCCATCGAGCGTTCAGCTCAGGTTTTCCTGGCATTTGAACGACCCATCCCTGTTCGCTGCAGGGATGCTGCGGTGAGGTGGCTACCTCACCGGACGCCATTTGCGGTTTCGCACCACAGTTTCACTGCGTCCTGGCTGCGACTCTCCCTGTCCTCAGTACAGCGGTTTGATCGCAAAGGAAGGCTCCCCACGCCATCCGGATGGTGAGTAAATTTCTATGTGGGGACCTGTCTGTATTGGGTGTCAGTCTGGGACTGTGTGACCCTGCATGTCTGTGAAGGCTTCTGAGCTCCCTGTCAGATTCCTGTAGGAACTGCTGCCTTTCTGTGGGCTGTGAGGGGGGGGGGCTCTCCTGCTCTGCTCTGTGTGACAGGCTGTGTGAGACATGCTGTGGTTTGTGTGTGAACACTTTTGGGCTCCCTGTCAGATTCCTGTGGGAACTGCTGCCTTTCTGTGGGCTGTGAAGGGGGGGGCTCTCCTGCTCTGTTCTGTGTGACAGGCTGTGTGAGACATGCGGTGCTTGTGTGTGCCATACCGTGCGGCGACCGCTGCGGCGGTCTGCCATTTTTTCACAACATGTTGGTAACGATCCTGTGCAGCAGGGCGCGGAGTTTTGGCGCCAAGCGCCGCCATTTTGGCGGCGATCGATCGGACCGCATGTCAGTCTCACTCCCCATTTACATGAGGATTCCTCAGCGGCCATGTTTGTGTAGCCTTGCATGAGGCTTGTGGGGCGGGCAGTTATTGCATCACTTCCTTTGCCCTGGGACAGCGATCGGTAGCAGCAGCAGCCTGTGTGATCTCCAGGTTTTTACCTCTCCTTTGTTCTGTATTCCTTACCCTTTTCATTGTCCCTGTGGGGGTCAGTGTATGTGTTTGTGTGCGGTGGGAGACGCTTCGCCGCGGTCTTAAAGGGACATTACCCCTTTTTTTCTAAAAACTCACTGGGGCATGGATTCTCAGGAAAGCAAGTTTCCTCCCACTTTAGTGGGGGGCTAGGGGGCTGCTGCTTCCCCCCGCGGGGGGCTGATTTGGCTACTGTTGTGGCAAACCTAGCTGCTCAGGTGCAGATGCTGGTGGCTAATCGTTCCACAAAAAGGTCCGGAGTATCAATTTCCTCTGGTCAGGGGGTGATGGGGCTGCTATGGCTGGAGTGCCCTTCTCAGGGTCCCGTTCCTCTCTTGACCTTGTGGGGTCTGAGGAGGAGGCTGAGGTAGAGGTGGTTGATAATTCTCCACCTGGCTCGTCTGAAGAGCTTGCACTCATGGATGAGTTGGTTGCTTTTATCAAGCAAGCATTACATTTGCAGGATGAACCATGTCCTCCTGCCTTGCTGTCCTCTTATGGGTCGCAGGGAAAACGCAAGACATCGCAGGTTTTTCCTTGCTGTGCGGAATTTCAGCACGCTGTTGATGAACAATGGCGCGATTTAAAGGAGCCTTTTGCTGTGCCGAGTAGGTTCAAGCTGCGTTATCCCTTTACGTCCGCTACTGATGAGCTTTGGTGTGTACCACCTCCGGTGGATCATGCGGTGGCAGTTTTTAAATAAGTCCACTGCGGTTCCGGCGGAGGATACCCCGGTGTTCCGGGACCCCACGGACAGGAGATTAGAGTCTCTTGCCCGCCATACTTATGCGGTTACTGGTTCAATGCTGAACCTATTTTTGCTTCCCTTATGGCAGCCCAGGTTGTCGCGGATTGGACGCAGGTGCTCAGGCGCATCCTGGTGGCTGACTCTGCCCCGCCGACAACATTGGCTATGGTGGATCACATTCATCAGGGTGTCATGTATTTGTGTGATGCAGACTTAGATTTAGTCCCTTTGGCTGCGCGGGTCCAAAGCGTGGCGGTGTTGACACGCCGTCTGATTTGGCTTACATGTTGGTCTGTTGACCAAGCTTCTCGCAAGACTTTAGCTAATTTACCCTATGCGGGATCTCGCCTTTTTGGCGACTCCTTGGATACTCTGACAAAGGGTATTACCAGGGGTGAGAGCACGCTCTTGCCCCAGACTCACTAGTCTAAGGTTGTTCGTGGTAGGAAAACTACCTCATTTCGACTCTCTCAGGGGTCTTTTCGTGCCTTTTGGTCATACTATGAGGGCAAGCCCTTCAAAGGCCAAGGCTCCCAGAAGAAGCTGTGGACGGGTAAGCAGAAGTCCGGCCAGTCCGGGTCCGCTGCCCATAACATTGCAGCCTGAAGGGGCGCCCTCACCCAATTCTGGGGTGGGGGGACGTTTGCTCGGTTTTCTTCAACCCTGGCTGGCCCGCGTTCGGGACTGGTGGGTTCAGGAAATCGTTCGATCAGGATACAAGATCGAGTTTCTCTCTCGGCCAGCGAGCAGATTTTTTCCCTCAAATCTTCAGCTATCTCCGGAGCGCTTGCAGGATCTGCACCTGGCGGTGCGGGACTTGCGGGCCCAGGGAGTGGTGGTCCCGGTGCCTTATCGGGACAGATTTCAGGGTTTCTATTCCAATCTGTTCACTGTGCCCAGAAAGGAGCGTACCTTCACATATCCGTTTTCGGGGGTCACCAGAGGTACCTTCGATTCGCCATTGCGGAGGATCATTACCAATTTGTGGCGTTACCCTTTGGTCTCGCTTCAGGCTCCGCGGGTGTTCACCAAGGTGTTTGCGCCGGTTCTGGCTTTATTGAGAGCCCAGGGCATCTCGGGCCTGGGGTATCTGGACGACATTCTGGTTCGGTCTGCGACCAGTCAGGGTCTGGTGAACGACCTGTCCGTCGCGATGCAGACTCTGCTGGAGTTTGGTTGGACGATAAACTTTCCAAAATCGACGCTGTGCCCGTCGGTTCGTCTTCCCTACCTGGGAATGATCCTGGACTCTGTTCAGGCGAGGGTCTTCCTGCCGGACGACAAGCTCAGGACACTTCAGGAAGAAGTCAGGTCCCTCAGGGACGTTTAGTGCTCGTCCCTCCGGACGTGCATGAGGTGTCTGGGATTGATGGTCTCGGCTTTCGGGGCGATTCCCTTCGTCCAGTTTCACATGCGGGGTCTCCAAGCGGAGATTCTGACCAGGTGGGACGGGCGACCGCAATCTCTGGATCTCCAGAATTCATTGAGCCATCGTGCCAGAAGGGATCTTCTGTGGTGGCTACAGTCCCCGGCGGTGTCGGGGGGCAAGTCTTTTCGCCCATTATCGTGGTCGGTGATCACCACGGATGCCAGCCTGTCGGGCTGGGGTGGTGTTCTGGGCGTTCTGTCCGCCCAGGGTACTTGGTCGGAGGGGGAATCCTCTCTTCCGATCAACATTCTGGAATTGCGAGCGATAAATCTCTGCCTTAGACGTTGGACGGACAGGCTGCAGGGCCGTCCGGTTCGGGTGCAGACGGACAATGCCACAGCGGTGGCCTACATCAACCACCAAGGGGGCACCAGGAGTGCCCGAGCGGCTCGGGAGGTGGCCGACATTCTGTCTTGGGCCGAGACGCACGTCCCGGCGATAACGGCGGTTCACATTCCGGGGGTGGAGAACTGGCAGGCGGATTATCTGAGTCGCCAGACCCTGGACCAGGGGGAATGGTCCCTCCACCCGGATGTCTTCCAGATGTTGTGCGCGCAGTGGGGTTCACCGGATGTGGACCTGTTCGCGTCTCGTCTGTACAACTAGGTGGAAAGGTTCGTGTCAAGGACGCGCGATCCTCGGGCAGGCGCGTCAGACGCGTCAGTGGCTCCGTGGCATCAGTATCGACTGATGTATGCATTTCCACCGATTCAGCTGCTGTCCAGGTTCCTTCGCAGGTTGGTCTCGGAACCGCGCACGGTGATTCTGGTGGCGCCAGACTGGCCTCGCCGGTCTTGGTACGCAGATCTCGTGAATCTGGCGGTCGACGCTCCGTGGCGTCTGCCTCTTCGAGTAGATCTTCTGTCTCATGGACCGATATTCCATCCTGCTTTACAATCACTGGCTTTGACGGCCTGGCTGTTGAAACCGAGGTCCTGGAGGATAGGGGTCTTTCCCCTGAGGTCATTCACACTTTGCTTAAGGCTAGAAAGACCTCTTCGGGAAAGGTTTACTACCGTACTTGGAGGGCCTATTTTGCCTGGTGTGAGTCCAGGGGGTATTCCCCTCGCTCATACCCGGTGTCTAGAGTGTTGGCTTTCCTTCAAACGGGCGTGGACCAGCGCTTGGCGTTGGCCACGGTTATGGGTCAGATTTCTGCACTGGCCGTTCTTTTTCAACGCCCTGTGGCATCTAATTCCTTGGTTAGCACCTTTGTTCAAGGAGTGCGACACCTGGTCCCTCCGAGGAGGGAGCCTTTGCCTTCATGGGACTTGAACCTTGTTCTGTCCGTGTTGCGACATGCTCCTTTTGAAAAGATCAGGGAAATCTCGTTGTCTCTGTTGTCCAAGAAGGTCGCCTTTTTGGTGGCGATCACTTCGGCTCGCAGAGTGTCGGAGCTGGCAGCTTTAACCTGCAGATCTCCGTATTTGGTGATTCACTTGGATAGGGTGGTCTTGCGACCTAACCCGTCTTTTCTTCCAAAAAGGATTTCGGTATTTCACCTTGATGAGGACATTATCTTGCCTTCGCTTTGCGCGAAGCCTAAACACCCAAAGGAGGTGGCTTTACACTCCTTGGATGTTGTTCGGGCGATCAAGGTTTGCCTATCATCGACTAAATCCTTTCGCAAGACGGATTCTCTATTTGTCCTTCCTGAGGGACCTCGGAAGGGCATGGCGGCGTCGGCTTCTACCATCGCCATATGGATCAGACAGACCATTGAACAGGCATATGCTTTGGAGGGGAAAGTTCCCCCCATGCCTGTGAAGGCGCACTCTACCAGATCTCTGAGTACGTCTTGGGCCTGTCATCATCGGGCTTCTGTGGCCCAGGTGTGTAAGGCGGCGACTTGGTCGTCCGTTCACACCTTCTCAAAATTCTACAAGGTGGATGTTCAGGCATCGGCAGATGCTTCCTTTGGCTGCAAGGTTCTTAGTGCGGCAGTGCCTTAGGGTCCCTTATTTTTGGGCCCTTGGCTGTTTGGGATGTTTTTTATCCCTAGGTTATTTGCTTTTTCCTGGGTTGTTGCTCCTGTTGAGCAAGTTTTTCATGTTGCCCAGCTGGTTTCCTTCCTTTGGTAAGGTTCCTTTTTTTCTGCTGTGGGTACTGCGTTGCCTTAGGCACGGCTGCGTTTCCCACCCCTCATGTCTACACTGCTTTGGGACGTCCCCATAGTGACGAATATGAAGAGGCGGCGACTGTCGGAGGACGTAAGAGAAAACAGAATTTTTGTAAAATCTTACCTGTAAAATACCTTTCTCTGAGTCCTCCGACAGTCGCCGCCCCAGCCCCTCTTTTGGGGTTTATTTGTATACCCTACTGCTATTCTACTGAAACTGAGTTGGTATGCAGGAAGTGAGGAGGTATTGACTGAGGGGACCACCCCCTGGGGGTGGGATATGCTAAAAGCTTTGATATTAATATATTCTGTTGCCTAGCACTCCTACGGAGCAAAGGTCAATAACCCCATAGTGACGAATATGAAGAGGCGGCGACTGTCGGAGAACTCAGAGAAAGGAATTTTACAGGTAAGATTTTACAAAAATTCCGTTTTTTATTTTAATTTAAAAAAATTATCCTTTAGAATCACTTTAACTTTGGGATTACTTGTGGACAGAAAAGGGTAACAGGTATATTCACTCATTTTTGTATCAGAATGTATATATCTATTTAATGGTACCTTATTAAAACAAAGGATAGAACTCATAGGTTCTTTCTGTTACAGGGCTGTTATTCCCCTGTGCATATGAATCATTTTATTGCAAACATTTGTGCATGTATTTTGTCTTTGCATTCAAAAAAACTAGGCCACGCTACATTTTTTACTGCTTATATAATGTTGCTCGCTTTGACGTAGAAAATAGAAATAGAATTTGTGGAGCTGCAAGCAACCATTTTGACCACATGATGTCGCTGTTCTATTGTTTGTACTATATCCATTCTAGAGTCGTGGTTGACAAAGAAACTTTGGGACATATTTAGAAGGCAGGGAATCTGAACTTCACCAAATAACTGCAGGTGAATCTTCCAGGCGCATGTGTTTTGAATAAAAAGTGATGGATTCACCACCAGTAAATGTTTTACATTCTCTGCTTTATAAAAAAAAAAAAACGCCCCTTTGTCTTTTAAATGTTTGCATTTAAGATGCATGAAACCAAAAATTGCAGCTGACTGTTACACAACATATAAGTGTGAATAATTAAAGGAAGTAATACTTCAAAATACTTTTCATGAAATGTTAAAAGTATCAGCAGTATAATTGTATTAAAAATGAAAGTAAATCTTTGAAATATTTATTATAAATAATAAAATTAGATCTTAAAATATAATTTATTATATATATATATATTTTTTTTTGGATGGAGTGGAGAGGGATTAGAACACCTGTCAGGTTTTTAATCTGTGCACCCCTTAATACCCCATTCACACTTGCGCGCCTTGTCATGCAACTTTGGACATCAAAGCCGCATGACAAGTCGTACTCCATGTTTTCTAATGATAACCATCGATTTACAGTATATATGACCTAATGTCGAAGCGACTTCAAAGTTCATGCCCTACATTGGTCTGACTTTGACTTGAGGGCCACAGACTTCAATGATAACCCTCAAAAAGTGCATGAAAGTTGTACCTGAACGTTTTACATGCAACAATGGTGCAACAGTGGGTCTGACTTTTCACATCCAAATCGCATCCATCCAAAGCTGCATCAAAGTTGAATTCCAAAGTCGCATAATGTGAATGGAGACTTATTCAGGGAGATTCACCTTTTTATGCTGTTTTAACATTATCGTCTAAAGTAAAAGTAAAAACAGTCCCAAATGGTGGGTTCTCCCCAGAACATGAATTGTGAGGATAGCTTCCAGGGGGGACAATAGATCTGTTGACCCTGGTAACAACAATGGTTCACTTACTTTAGAGAGATTTTCACTCACTTTTTGTTTTGGCTTTGGGACAGGAAGTGAAGGGAAATCTCCCCAATGGGACAAATATGGCAAAAATAAACCTTACAGGGGTTATACCCCTTCCCTGACGCTATCCAACATGGAAAAAAGCTCTGCCTTTAGTTCTACTATTTACTGACATCTCATATAAGTTTTAACATATTAATGTAATTTTTAAAGTTGTTGTCAATATTTTAAATATGTAGCTTTTTTGTAAAGGAATAGCTGGTGATCCAGTGAACAGTGTCTTCTCATTCCACATATGCTCCCAGCACAACCCTCTGCCCCCCAAAAAAAAAAAACCTCTTCCCCAGCACAGTTACTCTACCCCTAAAACTTCCTCTTCTAGCATATATCCCATCCCCCCCCACTCCAAATCCCCCCTCCTAGCACAAATTCCTCTCCCCCAATCCCCCATCCTAGCACAACCCCCCCCCCCCCTCCCAAATTTCCCCTACTAGCACAAATGCCCCCAATCATCCCTAATAGCATAAATCCCCCTCCAAAAATAAAATGTCCCCTCTTAGCACAAATCCCCCCCCCCCCCCCAACCATATTACCTTTTCTAGCACAAGCCCCTAAATCCCCCCTTCCTAGCACAAATCCTCTTCCCCATCTCCCCTCTTAATACAAACCACCCCCCGCCCCCTCCAAATCCTCACTCCAAGCACTCCTCCCCAGATTTCCCCTTCCTTCCTATCACCCCCCCAAAAATCTCCTTCTCCCCAATATCCTTGTGGTGCCCCCGAACCTCACATAATACCACAGTGCCCAGGGCAACCGTCCCTCCTGCCCACCCCTTGTCCCGGCCCTGGCTACGAAGGTCTTTTTCTAGTGAAAACGTATATCTAATGAAAAAAGTGCCTGTACCAACACACACATTATCCAGGCATGTTTCGTTTTTGTCACTTTGAGTAAACCAGTCTAAGGAAATGATGTGCATCTAAAACTGAGCGAGTGCATGCAGGCGGAATATGGTTGAAAAAAGCTGGACAAGGTGCAAACCGTATTTATGAAACATAAAATGGCAAATAATTATGATACACAGCGCTTTAACAAAATAAATATCATCCAGTTAGGATACAGTCACACAATCTTTCTGCATTTGATCTAATTAAACTGAGATCAATTGATCTGGAAAGTATTGGGGGCCGGATCACACCAGAATGCGGTGCGGGAAAGGCACCTTTTGCGTTTATTTCCAGGACTGTGTTCGAATCCAGGTGACAATATATTGGTGACAAACAATATATTGCTAACAGCACCCCAAATGCAGTGTGAACCGGCCACAAAGTTTAAATGCATTTAGACATGTTCAGAGTATCAATCTGTCCTTGGCTGCACAGATTTCTATCCTCTCTAACTGCAAGTAACCACAAATAAATGCACTTTTTTAGCACATTTCCCTACACAAATATATGCATTTACTAAATGATTTACTAAAAGAAAATAGGCTGTTTACTTGCAAAGGAAATTCAGTTAGCTTAGTAAATGTGGTGAAAATACCTTTGCAAAGAGTACTCAATCGCGTTCTGGGGAAAAAAACCTCATTCACTAAGCTAAGGGAAACTTCCCTTGCAAAATGAAGAGCCTATTTCCCCTTAGTATAAGGTGACCAGATTTTTAAAATGAAATCCGTTGTTAAATATTTTTTTTTTATTGGCAAATGGTTAACTATTTATTAGGCATATTTTCCTCAAATTATATATGCAGAGTATGTAGTATGTGTTTCTGAAATGATTGTATGATATATACGTTATTTCTCACATTTTGTCTATGAGATAAAAAAAAATACTTCTTTTTTGGGAATTTGGAGAATTTTTTGGGATATGATTACCAAATGTTAACAAGATAGAGAAAAAACTTTTCAATGCATGTTTTGTAATTTATTCTTACCAAAGAAGCACAGAGCTGCTCTATGTACAGAGTGCAGAGTTCAGGGGTGCGCTATGTACAGAGTGCAGAGTTTAGGGTTGCGCTATGTACAGAGTGCAAGGGTGCGCTATGTACAGAGTGCAGGGGTGTGCTATGTACAGAGTGCAGAGTTCAGGGCTGCGCGATGTACAGAGTGCATAGTTCAGGGGTGCACTACGTACAGAGTGCAGAGTTCAATAGTGCGCCACGTACAAAAATAGTGTGCTACGTATACAGTGCAGAGGTCAGGAGTGTGCTACGTACACAGGGCAGAGATCAGGAATGCACTACGTACACAGTACAGAGATCAAGACTGCGCTACGTGCACAGTGCAGAGATCAAGACTACGCTACGTACACAGTGCAGAGATTAGGAATGCGCTACTTACACAGTGCAGAGATCAGGAGTGCGCTACGTACCCAGTGCAGAGATCAGGAGTGCGCTACATACACAGTGCAGAGATCAGGAATGCGCTACATACACAGTGCAGAGATCAGGAATGGGCTACGTACACAGTGCAGAGATCAGGAGTGCGCTACGTACAAAGTGCAGAGATCAGGAGTGCGCTACGTACACAGTGCAGAGATCAGGAATGCGATATGTACACAGTGCAGAAATCAGGAATGTGCTACGTACACAGTGCAGAGATCAGGAATGCACAACGTACACAGTGCAGAGATCAGGAGTGCGCTACGTACACCATGCAGAGATTAGGAGTGTGCTACGTTCACAGTGTAGAGATCAGGAGTGTGCTACATACAGAGTTCAGGAGCATGCTGTGTACACAGTGCAGAGATCAGGAGTGTGCTATGTACACAGTGCAGAAATTAGGAATGTGCTATCTACACAGTGCAGAGATCAAGAGTGTGCTATGTACACAGTGCAGAGATCAGGAATGCTACTGTAGCACCCTCCTAGGTAGGTGCTAGGAAAAAGCATCTACTGCTCCTTCTGCTTATCAGGGGAGTCTGATCTGTTAGGTTGCCTGTTGCATGTCTCCTGTTGTGATTCACTGGGTCTGAGGGAGTGTCCCCACTGTATCCAATGAGGGAGCTTGTTGGACAGTGGAGGAAACCCAGCCAGTGACACATAAGCTTTTATGGGAGTCCCAGTGGGAGGGCATTCTTGCAATGCATCCTGGGATTGCTCATAAAGGCGGAGGGGACATGTGACAGGGCGTCTTTGGCGGGAAGCAGGGTCCCAGGAGGAGGCAGAGGGCTGATCTCTCCTCCTGCTGTGTATGAGGAAGGTGGTCTTAGGCAGTGAGCCTAGTGAACCAGGTGTGGAGCTGAGCTGCAGAAGATCCAGTGTAGCTAACAGAGTCTCTCAGGAAAAACAGTGTCCGTGAGTACTCAGTGACTTGCCAAAGGGTCGGCCCAGGAAGGGGACCACTTCAGTGAAGTCAGGGGATCAAGGAGCTAGCTCACACAGAGAGAATTATAGTAAAGGGGGTGCCGTGTAGAACCCTGAAGAATAGGGATAAAGGGGGTGCCTAGTTGGACCCTAAAGAGCGATTCACACGATTCACAGAGTAATACAAGTCCAGTAAAATTCTTCTTCACTGCTAGTGACAAGGTGAAGCAGCGGTCTTGCCGCACTCAGTTATATCTAAACGTCCCAGCAAATTGTGCATAGTTTATTCAAAATGGAGTATCCCACTCATCCCTTCTCCTATCCAAGTTCTCAAATAAAACTACAAAAAAACCAAACCCCTAGACTGTTTCTTGACTGAGCCAAGCACTTCAAAGTCGCTAAACTATTGTGTTGTTGCTATGGGTAACCCAGGGGAACCTGTCACCAGCAGCTCCCAAGGGAGTAGTGCTACACTACGTACACTGCAGAGATCAGGAGTCGTTATGTACACAGTGCAGAGATCAGGAATGCACAATGTACACAGTGCAGATTAGGAGTGTGCTATGTACACTGTGCAGTGATTATGAGTGTGCTACATTCACAGTGCAGAGATCAGGAGTGTGCTACATACAGAGTTCAGGAGCACGCTATGTATACAGTGCAGGGTTCAGGCGCACGCTATGTACAGAGTGTAGCAGGGCCGGACTGACCATTGGGCACAGCGGGCATTGTCCCGGTGGGCCGCGGCGCCGCGAGTCATCCACGGTAAAAGTAAGTTCCCTCACTGCGGCCGCAAAATTACAAACACCGGCCGATGTACTTGCCAGTTTTCAGCTTACCGGCTCCGCGGCCAATCAGCCTTCTGCTCAGGGGAGGTGTGAGTCACACCCCCCTGAGCAGAAGGCTGATTGGCCGCGGAGACGGAAGTCAAGAAGTTCAGCGTGTGTTACTTTACTTCCCGCCGGCCGCCGGTGTCCTGCCCGGCGCGGCCAGCCCAGCCCTGCCACTGATCGGACGGCACCTCAAGCACCTGCAGCCTGCAGATGGCAGCTCCTTCGGTCCAACTCCGGGCTGCTCGCAGGGGGGGCGGCGGGGAGAGAAGAGCAGAGAAGGTAAGTGCCTGCCTGCAGACAGTGCTGTGCAGCCCCGGCCGTGTGTGACTGCTCAATAGGAGGGGGATGGATGGGGAGGCTGCAGCCTGCATATAGAGGATTTTTGATGTTTACCTATTCCTCCCTGCTGCCGCTGGATGGATGCCTGATTCTCCTCTCTGCAGGCATTCTGCGGCTGCAGGAGAAATATGGAAATATAATAAATTTCTCTATATGCAGCTGTCCCATCCCCCTCCTATACAACTTCTTTTACTGCCCCCCCCACTCCCCCAGTGATCTTAGCGCCCCCCCCCCCCTGTGCTCTTCAAGTCCCCATAGTACTTTTCAATCCCCCCTATGCACTCTGGCTCCCCCAGTGCTCTCCACCCCCTGTGCACCCTGGCTCCCCCCTACGTGATTTCCAGTCCCCCCAGTGCTCTCCAGTCCCCCCCCATTCTCTCCATCCCCCTGTTTTCCCTGCCTGCCCCCCCCCAGTGCTATCCACGCCCTGCGCCTTCCAACCCCCCTGCAATGCTTTTCAACCCCCCCCCCCCTTAATTCTCTCCAGTCCCCCCCCAGTGCTATCCATGCCCTGCGCCTTCCAACCCCCCTGCAATGCTTTCCAACCCCCCCCCTTAATTCTCTCCAGTCCCCCCCCCCAGTGCTATCCATGCCCTGCGCCTTCCAACCCCCCTGCAATTCTTTCCAACCCCCCCCCCCTTAATTCTCTCCAGTCCCCCCCCCCCTTGCCCTTCAGCTCCTCCAGTGCTATCTGCTTTCCCTGTGCTCTCCGGCCCCCCTAGTGTCTATTATGTCTGCAGTCTCCGACTTTCTCCTGTACTATGTCTGCAGTCTCCGACTTTCTCCTGTACTATGTCTGCAGTCTCTGCCAATATCCTGTACTATGTCTGCAGTCTCTGCCAATATCCTGTACTATGTCTGCAGACTCTGACCATCTCCTGTATCACGTCCGCAGTCTCTGACCATCTCCTGTATCACGTCCGCAGTCTCTGACCATCTCCTGTATCACGTCCTCAGTCTCTGACCATCTCCTGTATCATGTCCTCAGTCTCTGACCATCTCCTGTATCACGTCCTCAGTCTCTGACCATCTCCTGTATCACGTCCTCAGTCTCTGACCATCTCCTGTATCACGTCCTCAGTCTCTGACCATCTCCTGTATCACGTCCTCAGTCTCTGACCATCTCTTGTATCACGTCCTCAGTCTCTGACCATCTCTTGTATCACGTCCTCAGTCTCTGACCATCTCTTGTATCACGTCCTCAGTCTCTGACCATCTCTTGTATCACGTCCTCAGTCTCTGACCATCTCTTGTATCACGTCCTCAGTCTCTGACCATCTCTTGTATCACGTCCTCAGTCTCTGACCATCTCTTGTATCACGTCCTCAGTCTCTGACCATCTCTTGTATCACGTCCTCAGTCTCTGACCATCTCTTGTATCACGTCCTCAGTCTCTGACCATCTCTTGTATCACGTCCTCAGTCTCTGACCATCTCTTGTATCACGTCCTCAGTCTCTGACCATCTCTTGTATCACGTCCTCAGTCTCTGACCATCTCTTGTATCAGGTCCTCAGTCTCTGACCATCTCTTGTATCAGGTCCGTAGTCTCTGACCATCTCTTGTATCATGTTTGCAGTCTCTGACCATCTCCTGTACTATGTCCAGCGGGAACACTCTGCAGCCGCACCGCACAGCACACCCAAGGTAAGTGGAGGTCTGGAGAGAGGAGTGACTTCTACTTAGGGATTTCTTTTGCAGATAGGCTGGGCTGGCACTGGCAGCAACAATTTTATTCAAAGAAATCAGGATTTCTTCTGCAAATAGGCTGGCACTGGCAGCAACAATTTAATTCAAATCAGGATTTATTTTGCAAATAGGCTGGCCTGGCACTGGCAGCCAGGCATAGTACTAGTCTAGTACTATGCCTGCCAGTGCCAGGTCAACCTATTTGCAGAAGAAATCCTGATTTGAATTGGTCATGTCATGTGTCTGATGAGATTGTTTTTTGTTAATTGTCTGATCTGATGCCACTGCCAGCCTATTTGCAGAAGAAAACCTTATTTTTCCTAATGTTTTGATCATGTGTCATGGTGACATAGATTTTGGTAATTATCTGACTCTGATGCCAGCCTATTTGCAGAAGAAATCCTGATTTGAATAAAATATTTGCTGCCAGTGCCAGCCTGCCAGGTGATTTGAGGTGTGAAGGTGCAGGAATTGGGACTGATCTGAGGTGTGAAGGTGCAGGAATTGGGGCTGATTTGATGTGTTAAGGTGCAGGAATTGGGGTGATCTGAGGTGTGAAGGTGCAGGAATTGGGGTGATCTGAGGTGTGAAGGTGCAGAAATTGGGGTGATCTGAGGTGTGAAGGTGCAGGAATTGGGGCTGATTTGATGTGTTAAGGTGCAGGAATTGGGGTTATCTGAGGTGTGATAGTGCAGGAATTGGGGGTATCTGAGGTGTGAAGGTGCAGGAATTGGGGCTGATCTGAGGTGAGAAGGTACAGGAATTGGGGTGATCTGAGGTGTGAAGGTGCAGGAATTGGGGTGATCTGAGGTGTGATAGTGCAGGAATTGGGGGTATCTGAGGTGTGAAGGTGCAGGAATTGGGGGTATCTGAGGTGTGAAGGTGCAGGAATTGGGGCTGATCTGAGGTGAGAAGGTACAGGAATTGGGGTGATCTGAGGTGTGAAGGTGCAGGAATTGGGGTGATCTGAGGTGTGAAGGTGCAGGAATTGGGGTGATCTGATTTGTGAAGGTGCAAAGCTCACTTGATTTCTTACTATTCAAGCGGTTTACAGCAGTTACTTTATATGAAGTTGACAGTTTTTTTTTTTATGTGTCTGGCACTCCCAATTTCTTTTAAAACATTTTTCGGCACACTGTGCCCAAAAAGGTGGTCTACCCCTTGATTAGAGTAACCCTCATCTTGTGCTGCTTCATACTAATTTTAGGACTCAACCATCAAAACAGGATTTAAAGTAAAACAAAAAAAAAGCATCATATGGCAGCTCTGATCTAAATCGGAACCAATCTATCAGATTAGACTAAAAAAGGTACCGTAATCCAATCCACACATCCTGGAACATTAAATCCTCTCATCAAGCATCCCGACGAACGTCCCTCCCCGCCACGCCCCCCCCCGCGGGCTGCTCAGTCCAAAATGCCCGGGCCTATTTTTTGTCCCAGTCCGGGCCTGGAGTGTAGTATTCAGACATGCACTACATAGAATGTGGAGTTGTGAATTAGCTGATTCTCTTGAAAAGATTGCATTTGGTAATGGTATTGACCACCAAACTCAATATGGGATATAATTTGCACTAACATGAGAAGAGAGAGATAGTACAGAGAGAAAGTTCACATTACTTTTTAGTAATATTGGGATTGGTGGATAGAGGGGGGGTGGTTAATTAGAGTGAGGGATTGAGGGATAGAGGGATGGATGGAGGAGGGAGGGATGGATGGTTGGAGGGAGGGAGGGATGGTTGGATAAAGGGAGGGATGGCTATAGGGATGGAAGGAGGGATAGATGGAAAGTGGGATGGATGGATAGATGGGGATGGCGGGATGGATGGAGAGACGGAAAGATGGAGGAAGGGAGGGATGGTTGGAGGGAGGGATGGATGGATAGAGGGAGGAAGTGAGGGATGGATGGATGGAGGGATGGATGGATGGAAGGAGGGATGAATGTACGGAGAGAGGGAATAATGGACGGAGGGAGGGAGGGATGGATAGAAGCTGTGCTCTTTGTTATACAATATAAAATGGGATATAATCCTGGGAACAAAGAACACTGAGGAAAAATGTGAATGCTTTAAGAACATACTAAATAAAGGTATTGGCCAGTGCATTCCAACGGGGAATACATTTAAAAGAGCTAAAATAAACCCCAGGTGGCTAAACTCCAACATAAAAATGCATATAAAAACTAAAGAAAAGGCCGTCATAAAATACAAGGCTGAGGGGTCATTGGCAGCATTGCAACATTACAAAGAATGCAATAAGAAAAGGATGAGTGCAATCAAGGGGGCTAAGATAGAACACAAAAAGCACATAGAGGAAGAGAGTAAAAAAAAATTATTTAAGTATATAAATAGTAGGAAAGTAAGGCCAGAACATATTGGCCCCATAAAGGAGGACAAAGGGAATCTGTCTATAAAGGAGAGAGAGAAGGTGAAGGTTCTAAAAAAAAATTCTTCTACTCAGTCTTCACAAAATAATTGGGGGGATACAGTAACCTAGACTGTAATGTTAAAGTTAATAACATGTCACAGGAAGCACCCTCATGGTTAACAGAAGACAGACTCAGAACTAGACTTGACAAACTTAACATAAATAAGTCACCGGGACCAGATGGCTTACACCCAAGGGTCCTTAAAGAACTCAGACAGGTGATAGCAAGACCATTGTTCCAAATTTTTATGGATAGTCTACTGGTGGGAATGGTACCAGCTGATTGGAGAAAAGCCAATGTGGTACCAATATTTAAAAAAGGGCCAAATATATATTCCTGGAAACTACAGGCCGGTTAGCCTAACATCCATAGTCTACAAGATATTGGAGGGGATAATAAGGGACTATATACAAGACTTTAGTAATAAAAATGGTATCATTAGTATTAATCAACATGGATTTATGAAAAATCGCTCTTGCCAGACCAATCTATCAACTTTCTATGAAGAAGTGAGCTGCCATCTAGATAAAGGAAGGTCTGTGGATGTGGTGTATCTGGATTTTCCAAAGGCATTTGATACAGTTCCCCAAAAATGTATACTGTACAAACTAAGGTACATAGGTATGGACCATAGGGTGGGTACCTGGATTAAAAGCTGGCTTCAGGGGCGAGTCCAAAGGGTGGTGATAAATGGGGAGTTTAAAATATATATATATATAAATACCACCAAACAGCAATACAATATATCCCCTGCGCACAAGTAAAACGATAAAGAAAAATGTCTTGCTATAGACCTGTCGCAGCTACTTGAAAGGAAAATATGTCAAAAAATTGCTCCAATCACAGAAATGATATGCGTACTGTCTGCGCTACTATTACTTTTTTCATGATTCCATTTGGGACTGTGATTGGAGCAATTTTTTTAGATAAATGGGGAGTACTTGGAATGGTCTGGTATGGAAAGTGGGGTCCCCCAAGGATCTGTCCTGGGACCAATCCTGTTTAATATTTTCATAAACGACCTAGAGGATGGGATAAACAGCTCAATCTCCGTATTTGCAGTCAATACGAAATTAAGTAGGGCAATAACTTCTACGCAGGATGTGGAAACCTTACAAGAAGACCTGAATAAAATAATGGGGAGGGCATCTACATGACAAATGGGGTTTAATGTTGGGAAATGTAAGGTAATGCATTTGGGTGTCAGAAATACGAATGCAAGTTACTCACTAGGGAGAGAGCCTTTGGGGGAATCTAAGATGGAAAAGGACCTGGGGGTTCTAGTAGATGACAACCTCACCTGCTGCAAGCAAAGCCAACAGAATACTGCTATGTATAAAAAAGGGGATTCACTCCGGAGATAAAACCATATTTATCCCACTCTCCAAGACTTTGGTCCGGCCGCATCTCAAGTATGCTGTCCAGTTCTGGGCACCGGGCCTCAGGAAGGGTGTGCTGGAAAAAAGAGTCAATAGAGAATGTGCAGGTACATAAAAAAAAATAAACAGACTGTGGTTATTGGGAGTAGAAATTGTCCTGGTGTAAGTGGGAAAAAGCAATGCATCTTTGGTGTTAGGGGGAGAAATAGTGCCCCGTGGTTGGTGTCACTGGGAGGAATTGTGCCCCATTGTTGGTATTAGTGGGAGGAATAGTGCCCCATCGTTGGTATTAGTGGGAGGAATAATGCCCAATTGTTGGTGTCAGAGCATTACTTTAGAACAGTGGTCTCCAAACTGCGGCCCAGGGGCCGGATGAGGCCCCTTACTAGCCTTTAACCACTTGCCGACCGAGTACGGTAATAGTACTGCGGCAAAGTGGTTCGTTATCGTCTGACGACGTAGTATTAACGTCGTCAGACACTCCCCCTTCTGGGCGGCGCTTGCGCGCCGCCGGAGGCTCGCTCCCGCTGTTTTCATTCACAGCGGGAGTCGGGCCAGGGGAGGAGCAGCGGCGATTGCCGCTGCTCTGCCCCGATCGCCGGGGATCTAGTGTGGAGATCCGCCCGCTGTGTGTAAACACAGCGGGCGGATCTCCATAGTGACAGGGAGTGACAGATCGGACTGTTCAGCATAGCTGGACATCCGATCTGTCCATGACTCACTCAGTCACCTCCCCCCCTACACGTCAGTAAGCACCAGGCATACATTAACCCCTCCCTCTCCAATAAAATTAACCCCTTCCCTGCCAGTGTCATTTTTACAGTAACAGTGCATATATATAGCACTGATTACTGCAGTAATGTCACTGGTAACCCCAAAAGTGTCAAAAATGTCAGTCAAGGGTCCGATCTGTCCGCCGCAATGTCGCAGTCCCACAAAAAAAATCGCAGATCGCCACCATTACGCGTTAAAAAAAAAAACACCAAAAATGACAGAAATCTTTCCCTTTGTTAGTAAACGCAATAACTTTTGCGCAAACCAATCAAAATACGCTTATTGTGATTTTTTTTACCAAACATAGGTAGCAGAAAACAAATTGGCCAAAAATTTTTTAAAAAATTGGTTTTTACATCTTTTTTGGGGGGAATTTCATATAAAAAAATGTTAAAAATATTGTTATTTTTTCAAAATAAACGCTCTTTTTTTGTTTATAGCGCAAAAAGTAAAAATCGCACAGGTGATCAAATACCACCAAAAGAAAGCTCTGTTTGTGAGAAAAAAAGGACGTAAATTTCGTTTGGGTACGGCGTCGCACGACCGCGCAATTGTCAGTTGAAGTCGCACAGCGCCGAATCGCAAAAAGTGGCCTGGACGGAAGACAGCAAAATCCTCCGGTGGTAAAGTGGTTAAGTGGCCCTGGGGCTGCAGTTTGGAGACCACTGTTCTACAGTAATGCAACAAAAATGTGTGTTACAGATATGCATAGCACTTGGTGCGGGGAGTTGTGGTGCTAATGATTTAGAATGGCACCCCTAACACACAGTACAGTAGGTTCTAATGTAGCACACTAAAATACTCTACACTAAATATAAAAAGGTACATGTCCCGATAACGCACCACAATAAAATGGTGCTGTATATAGGTGCCTGAAAGTTTCACCACATGGATCAGTTGAGTTTACCTAATGCACATTATTTTTATTATATTAGCTACAGATTTATTGTGATATTTTGTATGCAATAGTTATTTCACAACCATTATTTCATAGGTTATCACAAAAAAAAAAAAAAATATATATATATATATATATATATATATATATTTTTTTTTTTTATGTTCTCTAAAGTGTTTATTGAGAAGAGAAGAAAACAAAACCGCTTGAGGTGGAGATAAAATATTACTTCATGACAATGATAAATGTTGATTTATGAGAAATAAAGGCTTGCAATGGTTAAACTGATGTTTTAATGCATAAAAAATATTGTACGCCTACATGATTTTTTTTGTATGTGAATTGCCTATTTCCATTAGAAAATAAATGCTGAGAAAAAAAAAAGAACACTGTTAGAATTACTCATTTATCTTAGTGAATTGACTACAATGCTTTTTTTGAGCAACTCCACTAACATTACTTAGGTGTGAAAAAGTTCGAATTTCAGGGCAATGACTCATAATTCTCAAGGGAAATGACAAAGCACACTATTCACTTTATAGCACAAACACAGGAAAAAAAAGTATGTAATATGAAAATATTATTCTAATATTTTTTGAATGGGGCAGAATAATAAAACAAGAATTATATATGTATTCATGGCATTATCAAGTATGTTAATCTAAATGGTTCCGAATATCCTGGTTACAAATTAGTCCTTTCACATGGGAGCCAGTACAGCCACGTTTTTTTGCTAAGAAAAAAAGTCAGGTTACATCAGTCTTTATTCATTTGTTTATCCATTTTCAGTTCAGTGCAGTGTACATCAGGTTGTACATCTGTCTTCAGTTCAGTTTAGTTTACATCTGTTTATGGCCACAAAAATGGAAAAGGACACAGATAATTTCTGTTTTTTTGTAAAAAACGGACATGAACCTACTCTGATGTAAATGGATGGCTCTTTGTTTGACATCTGCCATTCATGGACATACATTGTGGTTCAGTCTGGATCTGCTTGAAAAACTGACAGACAGACTTAGACTAAATGCCTATGTGAAAAGGCCCTTAGGCAAATCTTTACTAGCCCAGTCTGCAGCTCTGGCAGGAAAAGGACTCTGTGTCTATGTGGTAGAATCCAGAGCAGCCAGTGTTAAGCTGCCGTTCACCCACTAGGGGGTGCAGTGAGGAGGTTGCCTGCTAGAGACCCTGGAGAGAGGTGTGGAGGTTTGTGGGAGGTGTAGTTTCTGCAGACTGAACTGGCTTTAGATTGTAAGTGGGAAAGACTTCAGCTCCCAGTGGGCCCCATGGTGGAGAGGAGGAAGAGTGCTGTAACTTTCCTGGGCTGAAGAGAGGAAGAAGGGATGTTTTTAGGAGGAATGGAGGCTTCAAGTGGACTGCTGCACCTGGGTGATAGCAAGACACAGTGGCAGCCATTTTGTGACATCGAAGGATGCCCTGGATGCTGATTAACCTACTGCCTAATTAAGGAGCCGGATGCTGAGGACATTTTGTCAGTGAGCAAAAGTAGATCCCCCTGCATAGAGTGGTGAGAGTCTGCTGGCCAGTCCTGCATTACACCATACAAAAAGAGGGGCAGAGGTGTCTGCAAGAAATGACAGTAGCAGTGCCTGCATCAGTTCCTAAAGGGACATTACCTTAAGTGCTCTACCATAACAGTTGGGCCTCAATGACCTGATCAGAAGAAAAAATAGGGTAGCATGTTACTGACCACTGAATTGGTATTGTGGTACACATTTACATCCCTAGGGCTCCCTAGTATAGTGTTTTGAAAGGGTTGTGCTTTATAACAATTATTGTTTCTGTAGCATAATACTATTAATTGTTGCAGTATATTTCTCTTACTGTTTAACCATTACTGTGGGGTTGATTTACTAAAACTGGAGAGTGCAAAAACAGGTGCAGTTTAGCACAGAAACCCATCAGCTTCCAGTTTTTTTTGTCAAAGCTTAATTGAACAATCTGAAGTTAGAAGCTGATTGGCTACCATGCAAAGCTGCACCAGATTTTGCACTCTCCAGTTTTAGTAATGCAACCCAAGAATATTTCTTCTCTGTGTACCCTTTTGCAATATTGGTCTTGCTACTACTTAAAGCGGAGCTCCACTCAAAAGTTGAACTTCAGCTTTAAGGCCACCTGACCCCCTGACATGCCAAATTTTGGCATGTAATTTTTTTGGGGGGGAAGCGGGTACCTAGTTTTAACAGGTACCCGCTCATACTCCTGCTTGGGCCGCCTAGTTTTCCTCTCCCGTCCCCTCCCTGCAATCTTCTGGGACAGGTCCCAGAAGATTGCCCATCCACTCAAGATGCGCAGCACGACTCGGGCATGCACAGTACGCCCCGTCTGTGAAGCCGCAAGCTGCGCCGTGGGAAGAAGAGGGAGAGAACCGAGGCTCCTGCTGGCCGCATTGCTGGATCGTGGGTCAGGTGAGTGTGTGTTTATTAAAAGTCAGCAGCTACACTTTTTGTAGCTGCTGAACAAAATCCAGTGGAACTCCGCTTTAAAGTATATGTAAACCCCCACTTTGTAAAACAACCCATTCCGTTTGAAATAGAAAAGAAAGCAAAACATTTGTGTATAGATTTAAAAAAAAATAAAACCATTACAAATACCATCACATTCCCTCTGTTCTCAGCTGCATAATGAGTTTAGAGAGCTGGAGGGGGAGAAACACCAGCACAGGTAAGGGGGGGGGGGCTGTCAGGACAAGTCATTGGAGCAGAGCACTCTGGGCATGATTTACTAAAGTATATCGTATGCGTTATGACGGTCTTGTGACCACTTAATGCATGAGATAATGAAAATGTAAATTCGCTATTGCCCATATACAGTATTTAGCACAAACACCAAAAACGCTCATTAATTACCGCATAAAAAGGCATTAAAGTCAATTGTCAAAAGGAAATAAATAAATGCATGTAGTAATTAAGTACTGGTCCAAGCTTGCGATAACTTTGGCAATGGTCAGACCCCCCCAGTGATTGGTTTAAAAAAAATAGGTGGGAAAGTGTAAGCTGGAGCAGGTGTCAGCTAGATTTTAGTCAGGAGTTGTTTCTGGAGTTTGAATTTAAAGCAATGCAGAAGAGGAGGAGGAGGAGGAGGAGGAGGAGAAGATCTCAAGTGGTCCTTTTAAAGGAAGGAGCGCACACTGCTGGATCAATTCACGGATGCTGATACCCTGCAGAAGGTCAGGTTATCCTAGCCACGTATCATGGAGCTTTATACCTAGCTCATAGGGTACCTTGAGACCTCAACAAAGAGAAGCCATGCCATACCAGCCATGGCTAAATTGCTGGCTGCCTTACACTTTTTTGGAAAAGCATCATATCAGATTCTCGCGATAACTTACTGCTTGGTTTCATGCGGTATTTAATGCATACTTCAGAACAATAATTCATGCAAGGTTTTAGGGAGAGTTTCTTTGTGAATTACGCTGTTTTTTTTTCTAAACATTTTGAATTGTGCCCACTGAGTTCCCACCACTGCTTGAGAACTGACCACACTGTGTTCTCTTGGCTAGTGTGGTCAGTTTTTCATAGAAAAGCAGAGGGACTGGCTGGAACACCAGGGATTTCATACAAAGGAAGCAATACAAAGAGAACAGGATACTTCTTCATACAAGTACATGGTACAGCAGGCACATATTAGGACTATACAATGTTGGGTTTACATACTCTTTAATCAATTGCAGTGCAATTTCTGGTGTTTATGCACCTTGAGCCTTTGGGCTATATATACAACTACCTGCAATAAACATTCCCTGCCTCACCAGGTGTGTGGCACTGTTCAGAGTGGTGAAAGCAGGAACACGGGACCCAACACATGTGGCTCCTATGAGAGTAAGCACTACACTTAAAACAGATTGCCTTTGGGGTTTCTACAGCTGATTATTTTTTCCTTTACTTCGGTACTAACTTACCACAACTTGTTCCACACTTTGCTTTCTCATGTTACAACTGCCTCTCTGTGATCTAATAACAGGTGATGGAATATTTAAAAAGTAGCAGGAGAGGTGAAGGAAGGAAAGAAATAGTAGCAGGGAGATCCTTGCATTGCAGGTCTTCAGGTACAGCTTTCTCTACCAGATTGAGAATTGTGAGCAGCACAGTAGCCACATCACTGGATCTCCCTCCACATCTCCTGAGACTAGCAATCACAAGCAGCAATGCCTTAGATGCCCTCACACTGCAGGTATACAGTCATTAGGCTACAGAACAGGTACAGTCACTTATTAGAAAGTGCACTGCTATTTTTTTCAGGAGGAATTTAAAGCGGAGTTCCAGCCGTTTCTGTGTTTATTAAAAGTCAGCAGCTACAAAAAGTGTAGCTGCTGACTTTTAATAAACAGACACTCACCTGTCCCACAGTCCAGCGATGTGGCCACCAAAAGCCTTGGTTCTCTCCCTTTGGCTCTCCTTGGCACCGGCATCACTAGTGTGGGCACCCGGCTGTGAAAGTTTGCGGCTTCACAGCCGGGTGCGCACTGCGCATGTGTGAGTTGCGCATTCTGAATGGCAAGGGAATCTTTTGGAACCTGTGACGTGTCCCAGAAGATTGCAGGGAGGAAGGGGGAGAGGAGAACTTCCACTCAAGCTGTCTAGGCGGCTCGAGTGGAAGCAGGAGCGGGTACCTGTCAAAACTAGGTACCCACTCCCCTCAAAAATAAATAAATAAAAAATGACATGCCAAATGTGGCATGTCAGGGGTTCAGGAGTTCTTAAAGCGGAACTTCCACTTTTGGATGGACCTCAGCTTTAGGGCATAAGATATACTGTATTTTATGGTAGTACCTGATCACAATGAACATTTCTACATGTCCTCCATATTTTCTTTAATAAAGGCCCACTTTAAAGAGGAACTTCACTCACCCTTGTGTTATTTTTTAATCCCCTCTTACTTTTTAAACTGGGTTATCCTCAAAAAACATACTCACCTACCTCTCAAACCCAGCGATATCCACTGTGACCTGCCAATCTGCAGCTGCAAGCAGGGTCCCCGGCCAACACCCTTTTATGTCACATTGTCACAGTCTGGAGCTGGGCAAGCCAAGGTCTAGTAGCAGATATAGCACGTAGAGATCAAGCAAAAGCATAGTCAGTAAACAAGCCAAAGATCAGTAACTAGTAGTAGCTGGATGGGATCAGATGAAAGTGTAGTCGATGAACAAGCCAAGGTTCAGTAATCAGTGGTACCGAAGATAGAGACAGCAGCAGGTATGCAAGGATCAAGATAACGGAATGAGAGAGAGCACAATAATCTGGCAAACAGGGAATGCAGTGACATGGTTTAAATCAGGAAGTTCATGGGAGGACCAAATCATTCAAGGTTCAAGAGCTACAAGACAAGGCAAGGTTGTCCAAGGAATTAGACAGGGAACTGTATAGCATCCCTGGTGGCACAATGAAATGAGCCACAGCCAGGCACTGCAGAGGTTGCAGGTTCAGACTCGGGTCCTGACACACATCATAAGGAGCTGGCTGTCTCATCAAGACAATTGTATTGAAGCAAATGGTTGACTTAGCCTTGCACACTGGAGTTTCTACAGTTACACATGGTTAAAGGCCAAAGCCACCTTTTGCACAAAAAATAAATGCACATACTGTATGTGAAATTAGCCTGCAAAACATTGCAATCATAATCAGTAGATTTTGGGTGCAATGCACAGGCTCCTGAAGACTACCTACAACTCTATGTCTGCAGGAGGAAGTGTCAATTAACTACAAGTACAGCGATCACCACGCTTGTGTTCCATCAAGAACTACAAGTCCATCTGCTGTGGTGCAAAACAGGACTTGTCGTTCATTCATTCACACATCTTTGTGAATGAATGACACGTTTGTGCGGGTGGAGCCACATACAGCCATGCAGATTTCAAAACTGAAAGCTGCTGCGGGGAGAGGAACCTCTACATGCTGTCACAGGGTGTGGGTGGGGGATAGGGGCATTTTGGAAATGGGGGTTCCACTTGGCACTATGTTACACCCAAAATAAAGGCATAATGTGGTTTTAAAGGTGGAGTTAGCCTATAGCCACTTTAGCTCTGGGAGGTTTTACCCCCTTCACGACCAGGTAATTTTTTTCTATTTGGCACTTAGCTACTTTAACTTGCAATTGTGTGGTCATGCAACACTGTACACAAATTGCATTTTGTTTTTACACATATACAGCTTTCTTTTGGTGGTATGTGATAACCACTGGGTTTTTTTAAATTATATGAATGAAAAAAGATCACAATTTTTGAATAAAAACAATATTTTTTACTTTCTTCTAAAAAAAAAACATATCAAAGAAAAAGCTAAAATTTTTTAGTAAATTCAGGCCAAAATGTATTCTGCTACATTTCTAAAAAAAAAAACCCCAATAAGTGTATATTGATTTTTTGTGAAAAAGTTATAGCATCTACAAACTATGGTATATATACTGAAATGTTTTATTTATTTTTATTTTTATACTAGTACTAGCATCACGTTCGAACACACTGCCCTTGCAATCTGCAGGCAGGTGACGATATATTGTTAACAGCAACCCCAAATGCACATGGCAAATGCAGTATGAACCGGCCTTCACAAAGTTTAAATGCATTTAGACATGTTCACAGTATCAATCTGCCCTTGGATGCACAGATTTCTATTCTCTTTAAATGCAAGTAACCACAAGTAAATGTACAGTACTTTTATAGCATTTCTAAACCCGAATAAATGCATTTACTAAATGATTTACTAAAAGAAAACAGGCTGTTTACTTGCAAGGGAATTTCTTTTAGCTTAGTAAATGCGGTAAAAATAACTTTGCAAAAAATACTCAATCGTGTTCTGGGGAAAAACACCTCATTCATTAAGCTAAGGGAAACTTCCCTTGCAAAGTGAACAGCCTAAAAAAAGAGCCACATCTCTGCTCTGTGTACAGAGCCCTGTGTTGTTAGTAAACACAGGGCTCTGTACTGTCATTCGCTAAGTCGATTAGCAGGTCCCATCCAATGATTTATGGGCAGGACCTGCTTACCAACTTGTGCTGTAGGGAATGATAGCACAGATGGGGTGGCGGGTGCGTGTGTGCACTCTACCCAGAAAAGTCAGGTCACAGTGCCATCTTAAGAGCATTAAAGGGTCCTGGGCAATGCACCGGGGCCCCGCCTACACAATCACCCACTAGAAAAAAATGCAAATTATTGATAAGTCTATATTTACTGGTACAGCAGTGCCAGGGTAATGACAGCTTCCAAGTTCGGCAGCTAGGTCCCGTGAACACACACACGGACGGGAGTCAGACTCGACTGTCCTGTGTGTTCCTGTTCCCGTGGAGGCGGACAGGCATTCCTGCAGTTGTGGGCCCTCCTTGCCCCAAGTGGCCTGACAGCAGCGCAGGGCCGACAGGCGCTTGCCACCTGATAAGTTCGGCGGCAGGATGCACACGGGAATCGGGACTAATGCTTGGATGGGGCTGGGCCGCTGAAAAGATGGGGCCACCCGGGCAACTGCCCAGCGTGCCAATTCGGTAAGATGGCCCTGTTGGATCATGTACTTGTGGCAGGCAGCAGGCAGGTGCAGACATGTAAAGGTCTCATTCCAGTGATATGCAGCAATAGCGAGTGACTCTCGAGACCCACCAACTGCTCAGCGATGCAGTCACGAACCTTTCTCCTCAACTGTCTCTCTCTCTCTCCCTCTTCTCTTTCAGCAGCAGCTCCTCTCACTCTACTCTGACTGGCGGCTATCTCCCAACAGCCCCCGCTCTTTGCTGGGCATTCCCATATATACCCCCTCCTTTGAACTTGTCCTGCCCTCATGTTCACTGGGGCTTGTAGTTCATTTCCAGCAACTGCAATAGAACTGCTTATGGCCCAGACTACATCTCCCAGCATTCAGTGTCCTATATTTAAGCATCAGGAACTCAAGGCCTCTACTAGCTCCACCTTTTGATGAAAAAAGGGAACTGCATTCAGGAGATTTTACAATAATACATTTCCGTAAAGCTCTGCACAATTCAGAAACTGCAATTCTGGTTACAATAATATAAATGGTTTAAACATACACTTTCTCAGTTAATTGCCCCTTCCCAGATTCTAAAGTGACCATACTGGTAACATTACAGAAAAATGCAAACTCTTCAGGGGCCCTTTAATAACATAGGGAAGCTGAGCTTAGCACATGGAAACTAGTAGCATCTGTTGATGGCATTTCCAGTCAATACTAAAAATCAAAGGAAAGCACTTAGAATTTAAAAGTAAAACCAACTGTGTAACTTCAGCATTTTTAAGCAAACCATAAAGAAAAAAAAACAAAATCAACTGTTACCAATAATAATTGCCATATTATAATTTCCAAAGAAAATACCTATAAAACAGTTTTTTTAATCTTAATAAAATAGAGGACAATGTTTTTGATTGCTGATAACATATTATTAGATATTCTATATTATCCAAAGGCATGGTGTTAACAGAACTGTGCATGGGATATTTCTTGAAACCATTTTTTAATTGCTTTATTTTCCTTGAGAAAAGGAAATTATATTTTCACTGAAGATGTCACATGGACATTGGATGTGACAGACACCCTAAGCAACAGTGATGCAGAGCTTTGAAAACTGGATATTCAAAATTGTAGGTTGTGACGGGAGTCACTTTGGGAGGGGGGCTTGTGGAACCCAGATTACCTTAGAGAGGTCGGGAAACTCCTTGTCCAGCTCCACAGGCCCCTCCTATGTTTAAGTCACCCTGTGTCTATTAGAGGCATAGGGTAACCGAGAACCCCAGTCAGGTCTTAACTAACCATACTCACTGTACAACAACACCGGACTCAGCATTTCGTGTTACCCCAGTTATCCTGGGTTCTATATGTGTGGTTTGTGTTAAAAGAATGAAGGGGCTTTTTCACTCAGGACAGTAATATTTATAAACAATATGCCTCAGGAAATATATGAAGATAAATTGGTTTGACCTTTTCAGGCTGCTTGTAGGAGTTTATTTCATAGACCATTGCTAGATAGTTTGAGGTGGGTTGGGGTTTATTATTGTTAAGTGCCGGTATCCCATTGTTCTATTGTTTCTGTCTGCCTTGGGATCACCCTATTATGGGATGTATATGTGTATGTGGATTAGCTGCTAGATGAAAGGGGGATTTCTCCAGCAGCTCTTCCTAAAGATACCTGTGTGTCATGTTACTGAATGTAGTTTAGCCTGCCCTGTGTCATTATGCAAAGAATTGTCCCTTCAGTGTAAATCTTTGTGCCTGAGTTTGAACCTTGTACCTTGTGTTTCTTCCCACCTTACACCGGTGTCTCGACAAGTGACTGGGTGGGCTAAGGGATCTTGGATGGTGCTGGTATCAGGCAATGGAAGCTTATACAGTGGACATACTCTTGAGTAAAGGGGTCTGTCACACAGGTAAAAAATGTTCATTTATTTTTTTTAATTTTTTTTAGGAGCCAGCAGAGCATTGCACCTGCAATCAGCAGATTGCACGTGTAATGCCAGGCTCCTGCAGAGTATCTGTGTAGCTGTCTGCCCATATGTCTGCCCGTACCTCCAATACAGACAGACAGTTACTAAACAACAGGAAGATTAATGAACTACCTAGAGTGCTCAGCAGTGCCCTGGTAGTTCATTGAAAACTACAGGCCGTCAGCAGCAAAGAATGTCAGTACTTGTAGTTTTTTACTCACAGAACTCTTTGAATGAATGATGCGGCCTTGTGGGCAAAGCTCTTTAGGAATATTGCCAGCAAGTGTGCGGAGAAGATCCACAGCCTGCTGTCACAGGGAGGGGGGGGGGGGTTTGAAGGGAGAGAAGGCAGATGCTGAACATGTTACATGTTACACCCTAAATATGGGTGTAACATGTTCACAAAAATGAACTTATCCTTTTAGGTTTTGGCAGATGAATTCATCCCGTGAGTTGTTCTATGTAGGGAGATGAACACAACCATAGCATTGAAGCATGAGGTCAACTTTTGGCCACCCTGACATGGAGTTGTCCACAAGGCAGAACTTTCATGTGGCTGTAGCCTGGGGCCCATCTATGCAGCATACACTGTTTGTTGTTGCCATAGGATCAGCTGGTGAAACGTTTAATGTTTTTAAATTGGATAAGTACAAAATATAACAAGTCCACTGTTAATGGAACTTATTATTGAAAATTAATGAGCTGCCATATTAAACAGAGGTCCTGAGGAAGTAAATTCACACCATGAAACGTGTAGATCAGCCTTTCTCAACCCTTTAAGCTTAGAGGAACCCTTGAGATAATTTTAAGTTCTCTGGGAACCCCTGCCAAATCCCATTCATTGTGGGTCTGTGGGAAAAATGCCCCCTTTCAGCTTTGATCAGAATGCCAGCCTTACAGATAGCTAAAAAGTGTGTCATGCCATCAACCCTGCCAATGGGTATTGGCCCTGAAACTATGCAGGTACCATCAAATGTGAGGTCAAATTGCCACAGCTCAAGGAATCCATAGCAACCTCTGAAAGAATCTTGGGGTTACACAGGACCTTGGTTAGATTTGCTGGTGTAGACCCTAATATCTACAATACTGTATTGGCATACCATTATGAGATAATTGTGGTAATCTATTAATATTGCTTTGTTGTATATGTGTCTACATGCTGTGTGATATTAGGAGGTTTAATAAATTATGTAATTTATTTTTTGTATCATATCTTTGTGCTTTTACCATTTTCTATGTGTGTTAAATACATTTTTTTGAATTATACGTTTTTATGTGATGTCATTATTTCTTGTGTCCCATCTGTATGATACCAAATTTATGAAAATGTTTGGGATGGCAGTATCCACAAACAAACAATACTAAGTGGGTTTCACCCTTCATAGCTCTGGGACAGTAAAAAAGCATTTTACTTTTGCTCCCACGGCAGATTGCACTCCTCCATGTTCCATTAGTGGACTGTCTCTTGGTGTCCCCATGTTCATTTGCAGTGCTATGGTCCCTGCATCAGTCTTGATGATGTCAGAGGACCTTAAACCGCTGGAGTGCAGGTAAGAAGAGGATGCGGGGACTAATTCTAACAGCGCAGAGGAGTCTGCGAGAGTGGAGGATTAGGTAGGTAAAAAGTGCTTTTCAAAATCCCATAAACATAAATGTACAGCCATGGCCAAAAATTTTGAGAATGACACAAATATAAATTTTCACACAGTGTGCTGCTTCAGTGTTTTTAGATCTTTTTTGGCAGATGTTACTATGGTATACTGAATTATAATTACAAGCATTTCATAAGTTTTCAAGGGTTTTATTGACAATTACATTAGGTTTATGCCGAATCAATATATTTGATTGGCACCAAGCATGGTGCCAATCAACTTCTGGGCCACATCCTGACTGAAGGCAGCCCATTCTTGCAAAATCAATGATTGGAGTTTTTCAGAATTTTTATTTTTATTTTTTTTTATTGCTCTCTTGAGGATTAACCACAAATTCTCAGTCAGATTAAGGTCTGGGGAGTTCCTGGCAATGCACCAAAAATGTCTATGTTTTGTTCCCCAAGCCACTTAGTTATCATGTTTGCCTTATTGCAAGGTGCTCCATCATGCTGGAAAAGGCATGGTTCATCACCAAATGGTTCTTGCATGGTTGGGAGAAATTGCTCTCGGAGGATGTTTTTGTATCATTCTTTATTAACAGCTGTGTTCTTAGGCAAAAATCTGAGTGAGCCCACTCCCTTGGCTGAGAAGCAACCCCACACATGAATGGTGTCAGGATGCTTTATTGTTGGCACAACACAGGACTAAGACTCGGTTCACACTACGGCGATGCGACTTAGGGGGCGACCTGTGAAGTCGCGTGCACCGCGACTTCGGCACGACTTGCACGGACTTGCAAGTCGCTCCAGGTCGCCCCGAAGTAGTACAGGACCCTTTTTCTAAGTCGGAGCGACTTGTGTCACTCCTATTAGAACCGTTCCTGTACTAGACTATGGGACGCCACGGTGCGTGACTTGTCAGGCTGGCCAAGTCGCCTGACAAGTCGGACTAGTGTGAATGGAGACTAATGGTTGTGCTCACCTTTTTTTCTCAGGCCAAGGTTTTTTTCTAGATGCCCCAAACAAACAGAAAGGGGATTCATCAGAGAAAAGGACTTTACTCGAGCCCTCAGCAGTCCAATCCCTGTACCTTTTTCAGAATATCAGTCTGTCCCTGATGTTTTTCCTAGAGAGAAGTGGCTTCTTTGCTGCCCTTTTTGGCACCAGGCCATCTTCCAAAAGTCTTCGCCTCACTGTGCGTGCAGATACACTCAAACCTGCCTGCTGCTTTTCCTGAGAAAGTTCTGCATTGGTGGTGCCATGATCCCACAGCTAATTCAACTGTTGGAGATGGTTCTGGTGCTTGCTGGACTTTCTTGGTCGTCCTGCAGCCTTCTTCACAAACGCTGAGGAAATTATTTTTATGGAATTAAGTTCATTTTCATGGCAAAGAGGAACTTTGCACTTAATTGCAATTCATCTGATCACTATTTATAACATTCTGGAGTATATGCAAATTTCCATCATAAAAATTGAGGCAGCAGACTATGAGAAAATTAATATTTGCGTCATTCTCAAAACTTTTGGCCATTGCTATATATACATCCAACAGAGGGTTACAGTGCATGCAGGGGCAACTGGTCTTTTCTAAGGGAAGTCCTAGGATCCCATTACTTCAAAAGTAAACTAACTTTGAGAATTGCTGCACAATGAAGGATTAGATCTATTAAGGGAGAACACCATGTAAATAGGTGAGCCATTAACAGCACCTCGAAAAACGTAAGTGACGCATCATTTATTTATATATCCACAAATCTAAAAATAAAAAACTTGCAGCTTAAATGTGCGTGACTTAGAACCCAGACATACCTTGAACAGAGCAGTACGTTCATAAATACACAAAATATAAGTAGATATTAACATTTATAGGCAGAGGCGTAACTTGAAGCTTATGGGCCCCAATTCAAAAGTTGACCTGGGGCCCCTCCACTACCATCCACCACTTCCACTGTGTGCCAAGATATTCCCGCCAAGTGTCAATATACTCCAAGGGGCTAATGAGTTTTTTTTTTGTTTTTTTTATTTACATATTAAGAGGGTACTATAAAAGATTTTGGAGAAACTGTCCACATTTTGACATCTCTCCAATTCTTTTGAACACCCTGGAGCAGGGGTAGGCAATATATGAGAGGTGGAGATCTACCTAAACAACATGAAAGAGATCAAAGATCTCCAGAGTAACTAGCAAGACCAAACTAAATAGTATGGGAAATCTAAAAGAAAATATTAATACAAATGCCACTGTAAAAATGTAAACTTAGCCTACCTTAAGAGTAGACAGTTTCAGTAAGGCAGTGGATAGTGTGTGGACAGTGTCAGTAGGGCATTTGACGGTGTCAGTAGGGCAGTGGATGATGCCAGTAGGGCAATGGATGGTGTCTGCATGGCAGTGGACTTTGTCAGTAGAGCAGGAGATGGTTTCACTAGGGTAGTGGATAGTGCCAGTCGGGCAGTGGATGATGTCAGTCAGTAGAACAGTGGTCAGTATAGCAGTGGACTTTGTCAGTACGCAGTGGGCGGTGTCAGTCGTTTTTTTTTTTTTTTTTGCTATTATATTTTGTCATTATTTTTACCATTCTATTTTCTTTTGTTTTTTTCAATTTTAATTTTTGACAATGTTTTTTAACAGCCCACTTTTGAGACAGAGAAAGGTGATTAAGAACACAATCCTTGGTACCGAATACTCACTGTGCTCGATCAGAAAAACATCCCCTGGCATCACTCACTACAGTCAGCAGAAATAAGAGTAACCTGGACAGGAGGGGCCGCATATAGAGGAACCGATCGCCTCCTATATGTATATGCCCATGGAAGGGAGAGGAGGAGAAGCAGTCTTTCAGTAGCTGCAGGAGGAAAATGGAAGGAATCAGTTCCAGTATATGCTGCCCCCGACGCCCCTCCTGTCTAGGTTTAAAACATATTGTGACAGTGGAGCTGCATGGGCCCCCTAGAACATAGGCAGGGTTGTCATTGCGACCCCTAAAGCTGAATGTTGACTGAGTTGAAAGTCAGCATTAATTTACCATTTTATTAGAAAAAAAAATGTTTTTGACCATTGCTTGGTCTTTTAAAAAAATGTTTAAGGAATTAGGATTGTGAGATTGGATCATGCCCATTAATAAAATGAATACTGCCATTTGTAACCATGCCCCTTAAAACTAAACCCACATTTTTGCCCATATCCATAATTCACCTGACTCCAATTCACCCCCAGTATGCCCTAGGTGTTTTAGGATCCTAGCAACAAAACACTACTGTGTAAAAGAATTGCTTTTATTACCTGTAATACTAGACCAAATAATAGCCTATAATTTAAGGCCCGTACACACGTACCGATCGTCGGCATACAAACGTCGGTGGACGAAGGATCTGCCGATTGTACGTGTGTTAGTATGGTGCCTCCGACAGATGTCTGCGCACAATCCGCGGACAAAAGTCTTTCGTGCAAACATGAAAATATTTGTATGCCGACACCAGAACGGACGATTGTTCGCCTGTCAGTACACAATTCGGCCGACAGACCGCAGATTTGCAAGACTGGGCATGCTCAGAAAATAGAAAACACAGGGAAAGTTAACCATTACATGACATCACTTCTGCAGTCGGCGGACAAAATTCTTGTGCTGTCCTTGTGCTGTCTTTGCACTTTTCAGCAGACACCGACATCCCGGGGAGAAAAGAGGAACATTTGTAAGCCGACCATCGGTACGTGTGTACGGGGCTTAAATCTCAGTATTAGGCAACCTGTATGTCTTTAACTGTTGTCAAACAAGTACTGGTAAGACACTGCATAGGAGCTTGCAGTTCAACTATTCAAGGTGGCTAGAAAATCATGAGAGGCAGTATGTGGGTATTTTTTTAGAGTATGTCTCTTCGGTGTCCTTTAACAAACAAAATAATTGTATATTTTTTTTTATATGCGCATATGACTAAAAAGAGGAATTGGTCAATTTTTGTTGTACATTTTCAACATTGCATATTACACATAAATGTGTGTTTATAGCAATCCCTACACAATCTTTCACTGAATATTATTATTATACCTTTATTTTTCTATACTTCTATAGTCATAATATATTCTAAATTTCTAAAGCTTATTTTCCCTAATAATTAGAGAGAGGAATTTCAACCAAAACTTTTTTCTTTTTTTTTTTTGCATTTGATAGAATAGAAAAGAATTGAGACATCTGCCAGGCTACTCTGCTATCTGCAACCCCCTTCCTCACTTCCCATCCTCGAACCATCTAGAAAGAGAGGGGAATCTCCGAGTCCTCAATGATACCAGGGATGACAGGAGTGAGTTTGACGCAACTCTAAATTTTTGGGTGCATTTAGGGTAGTTTTCTTTTTTTTTTTCATGTGGTGTGCTTTGTACGTGTGTTTTTTTCCCCTTTCTTTGTGTATCCTATCATTTGTGTACTGTCCCTTTCAATTTCCTTTTTTTTTTAATTTGAAGGGTGTCAGTTTTTGGGGGTGCATTTAGAGTAGTTTTAGAGTGTTCTTTATATTTGTGATTTTTACATTCTGTAAAAAAAAGCCACAATAATGAGTTTATTTTGCAACAGAAACAAATCCGGAATAGTTCAGTAACCTGAAGAACCATTTATAGTCCAATGCTCCCCTAAAAAACACTGAAACTGACCCTTCCCCTTAAAATTAAATGCATTTTGTGCAATATGGCACAATCATGCTATAATCTACTGATTGTTGATGAAATTTAAAGACAGCTAAAATTCTCAATTTTGCTTATCCCTACTCCTCAACAAAAACAAAGATAAAAAAAGTAACAGATGTTCTAAATCTTCCTCAATCTACTAATGATAATTGTTCTTATCCCTGTCTGTAACCCCTTTTCACTTTGTCCATAACTAAAGTAGATTATAGCTGAAGCTTCACTTTAAAATCTCTTTTTTCTCTTGTCCAGCCACAGCAATAAAAATGTATATGACATATAGGGGTTGATTTACTAAAGGGTGACCTCCATCATCCAATCATGTGCAAGCAAAATTGCTGTTTTTTTTATTTATTTTCCTTGCACATGATTTGGTATTCTTTGTGATGCTTTACCTCATTTACTAAGCTCTGGAGCAACTGCACTCCAGTCTATTTGTCTTTAGTAATTCAACCTCTTAGGGTGCAGTCTGTCAGTACCGTAGCATTACCACAACAGTTTTTGTCTTTTCTGACTCTCCCCCCAAGTTCCCAATGCTGCCAGTAGATGCTATTTTTGCACTTACTTTAACCTCTTTACCACTGCTCACTGTGCCTCTACTACGGCACAGTGGCTCGTTATCATCTGGCGACGTAGACCTACGACACCAACATTCCCCCCTCTCGCCAGCGCGCGCGGCGACGGGGGCTCGCGCGCCGCTGGGGGCTCGCTCCCGCTGTATTCATACACAGCGGGAGTCGGGCCAGGGAACGAAAGGCGGTGATCACCGCCGCTCTTCCCCGAGCGTCGGGGATCGAGTGAGGAAATCTCCTATGTGACAGGCAGGGACAGATTACAGGATTCAGCATAGCTGTCACACAATCCCCTCACCCCACACACTTCAGTAAGCATGAGGCATACATTTAACCCACTGATCACCAATAAAGTTAACCCCCTTCCCTGCCAGTGTCATTTTTACAGTAACAGTGCATATGTATAGCACTGATTACTGCAGTAATGTCACTGGTACCCCCAAAAGTGTCAAAAATGTGAGTTAGGGGTCCGATCTGTCCGCCGCAATGTCGCAGTCCCGCGAAAAAAAATCACAGATCGCCTCCATTACTAGTAAAAAAAAAAAAAAACAATAAAAATGACAAATCTTTCCCATAGTTAGTAAACGCAATAACGTTTGCGCAAACCAATCAAAATACGCTTATTGTGATTTTTTTTACCAAAAATATGTAGCAGAAAACAAATTGGCCTAAAATGGTAAAAAATGTTGATTTATATTTTTTTTTTGGGAATATTATATATCAGAATGTAAAAAATATTGTTTTTTTTCCTCAAAATTTTTTGCTCTTTTTTTTAATTATCGCAAAAAATAAAAAGCGCAGAGGTGATCAAATACCACCAAAAGAAAGCTCTATTTGTGGGGAAAAAAAGGACATAAATTTAATTTGGGTACAGTGTCGCACGACCGCGCAATTGTCCATTAAAATAACACAGTGCCGAATCGCAAAATATAGCCTGGTCAGGAATGGGGTAAAATCTTCCGGTCTTAAAGCGGTTAAAAATACGCTCATTGAATATATTGGATATTTTTTAACTGTCAAAGTAAAAAATGTAAATTTTTTCGCACAATTTTTGCTCTTTTTTTATTAATATCGCAAAAAATGAAAAGCGCAGAGGTGATCAAATACCACCAAAAGAAAGCTCCGTTTGTGTGAAAAAAAGACGTAAATTTTGTTTGGGTACAGCGTTGCATGACCACGCAATTGTCAGTTAAAGTCACACAGTGCCAAGTTGCAAAAAGTGGCCCAGACGTAAAAGCAGGAAAATCCTCCAGTGGTAAAGTGGTTAAAGTGGTACAAACAAGGGGAATAAAAAAGATATAAAACATACCTCAGAAAAAGGTGTCATAGATACAACATTTTAGGGTATATAAAAAAAGCGTACAATACATACCAGAAATAAACTAAGACAAATGAGAATATGGAACATAGCTCTAAATGGTTACAATCAGGTCACCATATAACCCATACAAAATTCAAGTGCTGGGCATCTAAAACAGCACACACCAGAGAGGTAAAGTTATCAGATACAAAAAGGTAAGATGGTAGTTATTAATGACTTAGGCCTGTTTCAGATGGAGCGAAATCCGTCAAGTGGATCTGTCTGCTAAGCGGGGGAGCTGCCCGCTGATCCCCGCTGAGCAGGCAGATGACATGTCCATGTCCACTCCGCAATGCAGAGCGGACACAGCCTGCTGTACTCTATGGGGCGTTTGGATGGAAATGGACTGCCTGTTCGTTTCCATCTGACTGTCATCCGATCAGATTTGCTGGACGGATGGGGAATGGATCCCCATCCCTCTCTTTTTAGAGCACCAGATCGGATTGGATGCTGGCGGGTGTCAGCGGACACATGTCCTCTGACATCCACCACTCCATAGAGAACAATGGATGGTCTAATCAGGTCCAACGTGGTGTGAAATGGGCCATAGAGTTGGGACTAATCACCATGTTCAAATTTCTCCCAAACTGAATGAGGGTATCGTTAGCAGTAGCAGTAAGGTTTTCCATTCTCAGGATGTCAGCTATAATGTGCAAAAGATGAAGCTTAGAGGGTGGATCAGTGGACAGCCAGCACAAAGGAACGGCTCTCCTAGCTCTCCTAGCTGGCAATAGTATGTAAGAAATCAGACGCTTAGCTGGTTTAGCGATACGGGAGAAGGGAAGACCTAATAAATAATGGACAGGATTAAATGGAAAGGACACATTAAACAACTGTTGAAGCAACTGAATTACCTCATTTCAGAAAGGTTTTATCTGAGAACATTGCCAAAATATATGAGAATGGGAACCCAGTTCAAGACTGCATTGCCAACACATCGCAGAAAATGAGGAATCCTGGCATTGCACAACCTCAGGGGTTCTATACCAAAACATCAATATTATTAGAGTGGTCTCTCTCTGCACCAAGCATCTAGATCATGGATGTCCAACCTTTTGGCTTCTCTGGGCCACATTGAGTGTAGAAAGTTTTTCTCGGGCCGCATATAAAATATATATTATAGTTAAGGTATATAAGTAATAAAATGCTGCAGCGCGCCCTTCCTGCGCGACCGCACCCCCCGCACTAATTTAACACAACTAGAGGATGATCAAATGAAATGGAATCAGTATACGAAAGTTTACTTCTTCTGAGAGATACTAAAGGAACACTCTAATCACCATCACCACTTCAGTGATTTGAAGTGGTCATGGTGGTAGGAGTCAGAAACACTGCACATGCTCACATCCCCCCCCCCCCCCTCCGAGACAGCCTCTGTCTACCGTTAGTTGGAAGCCTCTGTGGCCATGCCCCCGACCTGACTTCCTTCCTCCCCAGCAAAAAAAAAATTGTCAGGGGGCAGTGGGCCGCATTGCCTGGGGTTCCGGGCCGCATCTGGCCCCCGGGCCGCAGGTTGGACATGCCTGATCTAGATGTTTTCAAAGCAGAAGTCCAGATCTTATCCCAAAAGACAAAGGCATGGGCCTCTAAAGAATATGTGCCAATTTGCACACATAAGTATGTGTTTCTTCCGTAAGTGGATTCTCATGGAGAATTTTGTATAAGGAAGAAATCAAGTGAAGTTGGTGAGGGTCTTGGGCACAGACATACTCAAATGTAGAGGGTCTATCTAAAGTAAGGGATGCAGACAAAGACTAAAAAAAAAGTCTAACCTGTAAATAAAAATAAAACATAGTGTTGGGAAAACTGTATTTTTCCTGCAGGTCTTTAAAGGTACGCAACCCAGGAGACACAGGGTGGTTACAGAGCTGAAAGAGAGATGCCGGCATCCATGGCAACATATGACTTAACATTAAACTATTCGTTATAACCGGGTTAAAAAGGATACTGGAGAGAGAGGGGGCATGGTGAAGTGAGTGAGAATTTCTGAAAATATTTCCCCCATGTAAATAACATAGGAACAATGCACATGCGTTTCAAATTAGCATCATTGGGAAGAGTATGAAGAGACCATACCAGAGAACATGAATGGATGGGGTAGATGGAGCCCAGTGCAATCTCCGACCATCGATTTGGGGTGTGCAGGCTAGACCAGGAGACAGTAGCACGCAGATGGGTGAGATAATAATATTTTATAATATCAGGAGCTTCCTAAACCTCCACGAGTCCTCAGGGAAAACAATACAGAGCTAGCAATATGATGAGACCTGGTATTCCAAATGAATTTTAGAAAATCCCTGTTGGAGGGAACTAAGCTGGGACATAGGAATAGCCACAGGTAGGGTTTCAAAAAAATAAAGTTGTTTAGGCAAGATATACATTTTTAAGAACATTAACCCTACCAAATAAGGAAATAGGATAAGTGGTCCACTGGTGAAGGGAGCGAGAAATTTCCTGAAACAATGGTGGGCAGTTGACAGAGTATAAAGTTGAGTAAGGAGTTAATTGGACTCCTAAGTACTTAAGGGACTGGGAGTACCAACGATAGGGGTATGTTTGAAGGAGAAGGGTAAGGAGATCTGGAAAGATATGAATTGGCAAAGCTTCTGTTTTGGTAGTTGTAACCCCTTAACGCCTAAGGGTAAAACAAATCTTAATGCCTAAGCACAATTTTGCAATTTTTACATGTGTTAGTAAAACCGTACATATTATCACAACTACTTTGTGCATCCCGGTGGATTATACCTTGTTTTTTAAGGACAAATTGGGCTTTCATTTGGTAGTAAATGCTTATGAATATCTCCTGTTTTATTTCTTTTTTGTTTTGTTTTATTATCAAAGGAAAACTGGCCAAAAACAGTACAAAAAAAATAAATAAAATTTTATAAAAAATGTAGCTGTAAATTTCTTGTTAGTACCATAACCTACCACCAAACACAAAACCCAAAATAAATTCTCTCGCTCCTGACGATCGCAGCAATACCACAAATGTGTATTTCAGTTGTGGTTTGCACCCATAGTACATCCCAGAAGCAACCTAAAGCACACTGACACTTAGGCTACGTTCACATGTAGGCGTTTTGGGGTGTTTTGGGGGCGTTTTTCTGCTCTAGGATCAGCTCTCAAAACGCCCAACAAGACAAATCCTATTCATTTCAATGGCCCCTGTTCACATCTGAGCGTTTTGACACCGTGAGCAAAACGCCCAACGCTCAAAAAAGTACTTGAGCTTCTTTTTGGGCAGATTACAGGCATTTTCCATTGGTCTCTAGTCAATCTAAAAACGCCTGCACAAAAAACACCTGCAAAAACGCCCATAAAAACGCCTGAAAAACGCCCATAAAAACGCCTGTAATAGCAACGCCAAGATGTGAACGGAGCCTAAGTTAAACTGATGCTAATTTAAAAAAAAAAGAAAATTCCGCCCAAAATATACTGACCCTGACCTATGACCTTGACCAAAACACTAATCCTGGTACTGACCTAGATCAAATCTTGATCTAGGTATTTTTTTTTTCTTCTTCTTCTTATTATTATTTTTTTTTTTTTACACACGCTTTTTTCCCTCTCTGCAAGGAAAGAAAAAGATACATTATATCTTTCCTCTCCATTCATAGAGAAAGAAGCATAGGGGCTGACTGATCACTGTGGTAGCCAATCAGAGGAAATGGGAGATCCGGGTCCTGATCGTTAGTACGGGGCCCGGGGCTCTTGGTGAGACCCTGGTCTCTGTGCTGGCAGTAAGCTGTGTGGGGCGCCCCAGCAAAAAGAGAGATACGCATATATCCGGCACCACAGAAATAATCCCAGAGCAGTAGGGCCACATATATGTGTTACGTCGGCGGCAAAGGGGTTAATCTTATATCCAGATGAGACCCCAAAAATGTCAAAAGATCATGTAATGAGGGGAGGGAAATGAAGGGGTTAGTTAACGTTATCAAAATGTCATCAGTGTAAAAAGAGTTTGTATTCCTGTTGTCGCATCAGGACCCCTGAATGTTTGGATGTGACTGTATGGCCAGAAAAAAACACAGAATATTCCCAACGGGGTTTTAACGAGGCATACACTTCCAAAGGAGTAAAGTGACAGATGTAAGAAAAGTAGATATTATAATTTATTTCATAAAATTAGGTTAAAAGAGAGTGAATATAACAATACACTCCTAAAAGCAATAAAAATAACACAATAATAATGAAGAATACAGTGCTAACAATGTAGAACATGGGGTATACAATTCTCATAAGTATGAGAGCATACTAAAAACTGTTCACATAGCAATAAAAATAACACAATAATAATGAAGAATACAGTGCTAACAATGTAGAACATGGGGTATACAATTCTCATAAGTATGAGAGCATACTAAAAACTGTTCACATAGACATTCCAACATGTTTCGGAATTTCAGATACCGTAATTCCTTCTTCAAGGGAAAAGCGAAGCACAAAAAAGATTCTTCTGTAAATACAATATAGTAACATTAGTATCATACAATATATATTTACACAATATATTTACAAAGAACACATTTATCCTCATGTGAGTTTTACAAATCAGCCAATCATACTCACAGCATTACAGTATTAGCTTATGGGGGGGTCCAGTATGTCTGTGGGGCGGGAGGGGGTTATTTTATATATATATATATTCCTCTTTCCCTTGAAGAAGGAATTATCTGAAATTCCCGACACATGTTGGGATGTCTATTGCCTCGTTTCCACTGAGCGGATCGATTCGGGTCAGTTCGGTACGGTACGCTATTTTGAGTGTTTCCATTATGAAAGTGGCCCAAACAACCGAACCAAACCGCACCATTACTGGTCCTCCTTCAGATGTAGGGCCATAGGAAATGGTATGGTACAGTTAGGGCGGAGCTACTGGCGTCACACGATACATTCCACTGATTTGCGGACAGGAAAACTTCAATGCTCACATCAAATGAAAGCGCAAAACAAACACCACGTATGGTGTAAACCCCGCATGGCTCCTGGCAGTCCGACTTAGAAAAAGGGTCCTGCACTACTTCGGGGCGACCTGGAGGCGACTTGCATAGACATTCATTTTATGAATGCTACATGCGACTTCACAGGTCGCCCCCTAAGTCGGAGCGACCTAGTGTGGACTGGAACTTAACCTAATGTTTTGAAATAAATTATAACATCTACTTTTCTTACATCTGTCACTTGTTTACTCTTTGGAAGTGTAGGCCTTGTTAAAACCCTGTTGGGAATTTTCTGTGTTTTTGTCTTCTAACTTTTGGGGGAATGGCATACTACTTCTCCAGCCTACCTATCCATCTATATTTTTGTATATGACTGTATGGCCAGGGACTCCAAACAAAGAATAAAAAGCAGTGGGGACAATGGACACCCTGCCTGGTGCCATGGCCATGGGAAACCCTTAAGGGCTCTTTCACACGGTCCGCCTCCGTAGGCGGATCCGTGCTGCTCAGCGGGGATCGTTCCGCGATCCCCGCTGAGCCGGCGGATGACAGCTCCGTCTCCGCTTGCAGTGTATGGGGAATCGGATGAGAGAGGACCACCTGTCCGCTCTCATCCGATCCGATCCCCAGGACTGATGGAAAATAGGGTTTCCATCCGTCCGGATTTCACGGACAGGATCGGATGCGGATGGCAGCAGGTGTCAGCGGAGATGTCACCGCTGACATCCGCTGCTCCATAGGGCTGAATGGGGCATCCGACCAGATCCGCCTAAAAATCTGACAGGCGGATCTGATCGGACCGCTCGTGTTAAAGAGCCCTAAGGAAGACATTTGAATTTGAGGTGTGGGTAGGGAATATAAGGTTGATCTCTGCGGCCATTTATGCGGCTGTAGAGCATGAGCCCAGAAGGAAGCCTGGGTGAAGATGGAAGCCCCTGTGACCAGAGGGAGTGGTAATAGCTCGGCTCTGAAAGGCATAATTTGACAGGTAAATCTGTCATAATGAGGTGCATACATAAAGAAGGGTTGGGACTTTATATGAGAGACACGACAAGGTTGGTAGGACAAAAAAATAACACATTTATTGGTACATACGTATATACAAACAGGACATGTAAAATATATAAAACCAAGATAGTAGAAAAGCTGGTAAGTGGTCCCCAGTCCAGGTTCATAAGGACCATCATGGCACAGTACCAAAGGTAAAAAGAAGTTGACTGTAATCATAACATTAGCAGACTCAACGCGTTTCATAGACTAGTATTGCCACGTCATCATGAGTAGATATATGAAATGTGTCTGTAAAAAAAATATATGAGTATAAAAAATAGCATCATGCATTCCGGTTATGCCTGAGCTGCAGTGTAAATTTAGGGAATTTGGTGGTTCTGTCCCCCTTTCCCCCTCCCCCTTCCAGTTTCTTATCATCATTGTTACAATTTTTTATACTCATATATTTTTTTACAGACACATTTCATACATCTACTCATGATGAAGTGGCAATACTAGTCCATGAAACGCGTCAAGTCTGCTGATGTTATGATTACAGTCAACTACTTTTTACCTTTGGTACTGTGCCATGATGATCCTTATGAACCTGGACTGGGGACCACTTACCAGCTTTTCTACTATCTTGGTTTTATAAATTTTACATGTCATGTTTGTATATATGTATGTATCAATAAATGTGTTATTTTTTGTTCTACCAACCTTGTCGTGTCTCTCATATAAAGTCCCAACCCTTCTGTATTTCTACTTGAATAGGGATGGAGGTGCACGACACAACCCACTGTGTGCCTCATTTAAAGTCCCACACCTCCCCCCTCTTTATAATGGGGTGCATACTAACACCTTATATCATAAACTACCTGGTGGCCCTTTAATTAATAAAAAAAAAGTGGCACCTTATTAGCGTTTTAAGGCTAGGTTCACATTTGTGCGTTGTAGGAATGGGCGCAAAATTGCGCTCCTGCAATGCGCAAAGATGCATTTCCATTTTACAGGCACGTGGTGTTGCCAATTATTCTAAATGCACCCCAACACACCTTGGTAATATGCATGCCAAATTGCATGGTAACAAACTACCCTGTCGTTTGGTGCTGGGCGGTTTTTAAAAAGGGCATTGCGCTTCTATGTGCTTTTTGTGCTTAGGGCAATCCATTAAAATGAATGGGCTGCCCTAGGTGTGATGTGTATATATATATATATAGTGATATATAACTTGGCCCAACCATGATCATCAGCTGGGTCTGCAGTTACAGGTGATGGATAATGTAAATAAGAACATGTAAATTAAAAGGAGAATTGCAAATAGTAAATACTATCATGAACTGCATACAGATACCAGAATCCATATAAGGGGAATTTATTAAAGTCTGGAGTACATGGCAACCAATCAGCTTCTTGCTTTCATTTACAAAGAGTACCTGAACGACCTGAAGGCAGAAGCTAATTGGTTAGAATGCACACTTCTCCAGATTGTATTTCTCTCTGTAGATTCCTGTGTAGATTGGTGTAGAGAGCTGAGCGGATTGCTCCATGTCAGCTGAGTTGATGTAATCACCTGCACTGACCGAGGAAGCCCAGATGGGAAGAAGGAAGTGCAATGTTCAGGCTTCCTGTACTCTTCTATCCTCTGCTCTCAGCTCTCAGCTCTCTACATACAAGCTGTGACGTGCTCTCCACATAATGGCACCTCGCTGTGTATAGAGGGAGGAGATTATCATTGCTACACACAAGAGAGAGAGAGAGAGAGAGAGAGAGAGAGCTCCCTGGAAGGAGGAGACAGGGGAATACACATGTCTGTGTACCAGACAGGAGCTCCATAGGAACACACCGCACGGAGCGCTCCGTCCAAGGTAAGCTGCCTCCTTCCTTCCCTCACTTCTTCCCTCCACATGTGTCTGTCTGCACAGCTGTTACATATACACAGCATATACCTATACCACATACACATCACATACACACCATATACCTATACCACATACACATCACATACACACCATATACCTATACCACATACACATCACATACACACCATATACCTATACCACATACACAGCATATACCACATACACAGCATATACCACATACACAGTATATACCACATGCACATCATATACCACATACACAGCATATACACATCACATTCACACCATATACCACATACACAGCATATACACATCACATACACACCATATACCACATTCACAGCATATACACATCACATACCACATACACACCATATACCACATACACAGCATATACCACATACACAGTATATACCACATGCACACCATATACCACATACACAGCATATACACATCACATTCACACCATATACCACATACACAGCATATACACATCACATTCACACCATATACCACATTCACAGTATATACACATCACATACCACATACACACCACATACCACATACACAGTATATACCACATACACACCACATACACACCACATACCACATACACACCACATACCACATACACACCACATACCACATACACACCACATACCACATACACACCACATACACACCACATACCACATACACACCACATACCACATACACACCACATACCACATACACACCACATACCACATACACACCACATACCACATACACACCACATACACACCACATACCACATACACACCACATACCACATACACACCACATACCACATACACACCACATACCACATACACACCACATACCACATACACACCACATACCACATACACACCACATACACACCACATACCACATACACACCACATACCACATACACACCACATACCACATACACACCACATACCACATACACACCACATACACACCACATACCACATACACACCACATACACACCACATACACACCACATACACACCACATACACACCACATACCACATACACACCACATACACACCACATACACACCACATACACACCACATACCACATACACACCACATACACACCATATACCACATACTCACCACATACACAGCACACACTACATACACACTACACACACAGCACACACACACCACAAACTACATACACACTACTTACTAAATCTATCTAACTCTATTCATCTTAGTAAATCTATCTATCTATCTTAGTTAATCTGTCTATCCTGCTATGTATATCTAGCTATATTGGTAAATCTATCTATCTATCTATCTATCTATCTATCTATCTATCTATCTATCTATCTATCTATCTATCTATCTATCTATCTATCTGTCTGTCTGTCTGTCTGTCTGTCTGTCTGTCTGTCTGTCTGTCTGTCTGTCTGTCTGTCTGTCTATCTATCTATCTATCTATCTATCTATCTATCTTTGTAAATCTGTCTGTCCTGCTATGTATCTATATTAGTAAATCAATGAATCTATATATATATATATATATATATATATATATATATATATATATATATATATATATATATACAGTAAAACCTTGGATTGCGAGCATAATTCGTTCCGGAAGCATGCTTGTAATCCAAAGCACTCTTATATCAAAGCGAATTTCCCCATAAGAAATAATGGAAACTCAGATGATTCGTTCCACAACCATTTATTCATAAATCCTTCAGTTTATAGTCCATATAAAAAGATTATAGCATTGCGATAGGTTATATAACCATAAAATGTCCATCCACAAATAGCCGCTTCCATAAGGGGATTAGAAGCAAAATCCAGCAGGAGCTACAGAGTATGAAAGAGAAGAGAGGCGCCTCTAAGTGTAGCAATATGGTTCCATTTAATGAAGGTACAACATTTAGCAACTCACATGGTTGATGAATAAAACAGGCATATCTAAGTATGCAGGCATCCGGAGTAAAGCTGTCCACATGGACTATCTTCTGCACCGCCAGCTGCCAGTCTGTAATCCTGACCGGGAAGACCACCCTGGAGTAAATCGATCTGAAAGCGAGGGGCAACATGGAAGGGATGACGTAGATGATGGTGCGGAGGATGGTCTATGTGGACAGCTTTAGCCTGGATGCCTGCATCCTTAGATGTGCCTGTTCCAATCATCAACCATGTGAGTTGCTAAATGTTGTACCTTCATTAAATGTAACCATATTGCTACACTTAGAGGCGCCTCTCTTCTCTTTTATACTTAGCTGTGACTTGAGGCTACTTGTATATCAAGACATCACTTGTATATCAAGTCAAAATTTATTTGAAAATGTTGCTTGTCTTGCAAAGCGCTCTTAAACCAAGTTACTCTCAAACCAAGGTCTTACTGTATACAGTAAAACCTTGGTTTGAGAGTAACTTGGTTTAAGAGCGCTTTGCAAGACAAGCAACATTTTCAAATAAATTTTGACTTGGTTTACAAGCGATGTCTTGATATACAAGTAGCCTCAAGTCACAGCTAAGTATAAAAGAGAAGAGAGGCGCCTCTAAGTGTAGCAATATGGTTACATTTAATGAAGGTACAACATTTAGCAACTCCCATGGTTGATGATTGGAACAGGCACATCTAAGTATGCAGGCATCCAGGCTAAAGCTGTCCACATAGACCATCCTCCGCACCGCCATCTACGTCATCCCTTCCATGCTGCCCCTCGCTTTTAGATCCCTTTACTGCAGGGTGGTCTTCCCGGTCAGGATTACCGACTGGCAGCCGGCGGTGCAGAAGATAGTCCATGTGGACAGCTTTACCCCGGATGCCTGCATACTTAGATATGCCTGTTTTATTCATCAACCATGTGAGTTGCTAAATGTTGTACCTTTATTAAATGGAACCATATTGCTACACTTAGAGGCGCCCCTCTTCTCTTTGATACTCTGTAGCTCCTACTGGATTTTGCTTCTAATCCCCTTGTGGAAGCGGCTATTTGTGGATGGACATTTTATGGTTATATAACCTATCGCAATGCTATAATCTTTTTATATGGACTATAAACTGAAGGACTTATGAATAAATGGTTGTGGAATGAATCATCTCAGTTTCCATTATTTCTTATGGGGAAATTTGCTTTGATATAAGAGTGCTTTGGATTACAAGCATGCTTCCGGAACGAATTATGCTCGCAATCCAAGGTTTTACTGTATATATATATGTCTATCTATCTTAAGGTTATATGTATATGTATCCATCTAGCTTAGTAAATCTACCTATCTAACTATATCTATATTAGTAAATCTATCCAGATATCTATTTTAGTAAGTCTCTGATCTATTGAAATTGTTTGTAACCCTAAAAAAAAAAAAAAAAAAAAAAAAAAAAAAATGGATCCTGTTCTCTTAACCACTTGCCGACTGCCTAACGCCGATCTACGTCGGCAGTCAGCCCCTCACAGGCAAAGTGACGTAGGGCTACGTCACTAGCTTGTGAGGGTCTAGGGAGCGAGCGCGCGCCCCCGGAGGCGCGCTCCCGCTCCCGCATGGTCACGGACCCCCCCGCGCGTGTGACCAGCGGACCCGATGTCCACCGGTCACTCGGCGATCGGCGGGGGAGAGGGAGAATGTCAGGCAGCTTGTGTAAACAAGCCACCTGTCATTCTCCTTGCTGTTAAGACACTGATCACTCGGATCTAGTATGTAGATCCGTTGATCAGTGTCCATACAGCTCAAGCCCCAGCCAATCACAGTAGAAAGCACGCCCCTAGGGACACACACAGCCCCTCCCTCCCAAATAAAGTTAACCCCTTCACTACCAGTGTATTTTTACAGTAACAGTGCATATATATAGCACTGATTACTGTAGAAATGTCACTGGTAACCCCAAAAGTGTCAAAAATGTCAGTCAAGGGTCCGATCTGTCTGCCCCAATGTCGCAGTACAGCAAAAAAAATCGCAGATCGCCGCCATTACACGTTAAAAAAAAAAACAACAAAAATGACAGAAATCTTTCCCTTTGTTAGTAAACGTGATAACTTTTGCGCAAACCAATCAAAATACGCTTTTTGCGATTTTTTTTACCAAACATAGGTAGCATAAAACAAATTGGCCGAAAAAGTAAAAAAATTTTGATTTTTAAATTTTTTTTTTGGGGAATTTCATATAAAAAAATGTGAAAAATATTGCTATTTTTGCAAAATTGACGCTCTTTTTTTGTTTATAGCGCGTGATCAAAAAATCGCACAGGTGATCAAATACCACCAAAAGAAAGCTCTGTTTGTGGGAAAAAAAGGACGCCAAATTCGTTTAGGTACAGCGTCGCACGACCGCGCAATTGTCCGTTAAAGTCACGCAGTGCCGAATCGCAAAATACCCCCTGGTTGGAATGGGGGTAAAATCTTCCGGGGCTTAAGTGGTTAAAGCATGCATAACTGCCCAATGTTTGTGCTGTGTAATTTGGCCCCCTGTATCACCTGAAATACCTGGCTGATTCTGCCTTCTGCCCTCCCCCCTGTAAACTGACCACATTTGTCATGGCTGCTGAGTCCTGACACCGTGGTCAGTTTACGTGCTTCCGTCATCCAGCTGTCTGTCCTCTCTCCCCCCTCCCCCTGCCTGTCAGCTTGTGTCAGTGACACTCCGCTCCCCGCCCCTCCCCTCTTGAATATAACATCCGTAATAGATGTTATATTCATACCATATCCAGGGTTAGATAACGATATGTGCCCCACTATATGTGTTTTATAAAAAATATGCAGATTTATTCCTTATTTTAGAGCGCCTCTCAGCGCTCACATGACCGCCTGCTGCTCTCCTCCTCCCCTCCTCTAAGCTGACATAAGTGGGAGTTCTCGGGCCTTCCTGCTGGAGCTGTCAGATCGGGAGAGAAGAGCGGCGAGCAGTCACGTGAGCGCTGGGAGGCGCTCTGAAATAAGATAGAAATCTGAAATTGGGATATTTTTGGAGCACATATCGTTAAACAGAAGGTATGGTGTGATCATGACAAAGTGGCTTTACAACCACTTTAAATCTATCTTTCTATCTATCTTAGTAAATCTTTCTTTCTATCTATCTATCTATCTATCTATCTATCTATCTATCTATCTATCTATCTATCTATCTATCTATCTATCTATCTATCTATCTATCTATCTATCTATCTATCTATCTATCTATCTATCTATCTATCTATCTATCTATCTATCTATCTCTAACCTGTCATCATCTAATCTAAGTGGTCCCCAGCCAGTGGCTCAGGTATCACCTGCGGCTCCCAGCTCCCTGTGGTGTTGTTCTCATTGGTGCTTAATAGATACCTGGCTGAAATCTTGTCCTAGAATCTTCTTTCTAACAATGTTGTGCGGCTAACTGATGCCCTTCTGTTCTGGGAACAATTAACCTGAGCCCTACATTTAATGCTGTATGACACCATGTCTCCCTACTCAGTGTTAAACACTTGTATCAATGTGCCCATTGTCAGTGAGGGTCATCTGCTTTCTGTGTCTCAGCCAGTGAAGCCTAAGGCTCTGTTCACATATTGGCGTCTCGGATCGCAGGCAGAATTGCCACGATTCTGCCTGCGATCCCAAATTATTGCAAATCACGGGGCGCCCGTGCAATTCCAATGGCTTGCAATGGCACCCCAAATGTGGCATGATTTTGCAGCGATTGTCACCCCACGAATAGTGGTAAAATCATGCAAAGAGAATCATGGGACAAGAACTTCATTTAGACGGCAGGTGTCATGCAATTCTGTTTGCGCAATTTTCCCCGCGATTGTCGGTGCCATTGCAAGACACGGGAACCACATGGGCGTCCCATGATTTTCAGTGATTCGGGATGGTGGGCAGAATCACTGCGATTCTGCCCACGACCTGAGACGCCACTATGTGAACCGAGCCTAAACTATTTATCTTCTCTGGGAATGGCAATATTCATTTTTGCCATGTTCCCAAAGCATTGTACAACCATGAGTAACTGTATGTTCTTCTTTAGGTGGGGGTGGTAAAATCACAGCTCAAGCTTCTGATTTTACTGCCCCCCAGCTGCCTGTGTGACCAAGCCCTAGAGGTAGAGGAAGAGGTGGTATTACTTACCTTAATCCCCTGCTCTGACAGGCTCTGGCGCTCTACTCTTTTTCTGGCACTCCAGGCTGTGACCACTCTTATGACATCATCATGTACAATGTAGGACTATTACCCTGTATTGTATATGGAGAAGGATGGCATCCGGGAGTGCCTTAGGGAGGAGGGGATTGGTTGCACAGCAAGTCCTTGCTGGAGTGAGGAGTAAAGTAAGCATTGCTCTTTAATTACCTCCAGGGGTATCAAACTCAATTTCATCCCGGGCCGCACCAGCAGTATGCTTGCCCTCAAAAGGCTGATTGTATCTGTTTTGCGCTATATAATGAGTTTAGAGCTCAGGATTGTGTTACATAGTGCAGGGATCAGGGGTGTGCTATGTACAGAATGCAGGGTTTAGGGATTCACTGTGTACAGAGTGCAGAGTTCAAGGATGCATTACACACAGTGTACATAGTTCAGGGGTACACTACATACAGAGTGCAGAGTTCAGGGGTGCGCTATTTACAGAGTGCAGATTTCAGGGGTGTGCTGTATACAGAGTGCAGAGTTCAGGGGTGTGCTGTATACAGAGTGCAGAGTTTAAGGGTGCACTACTTACAGAGTGCAGAGTTCAGGGGTGCGCTATTTAGAGAGTGCAGAGGTGCACTACTTACAGAGTACAGAGTTCAGGGGTGCGCTAGTTAGAGAGTGCAGAGTTCAGAGGTCTGCTGTGTACAGAGTGCTGATTTTACAGGTGTGCTGTTTACAGGTGTGCAGCTTTCACCAGCAGTATGCTTGCCCTCAAAAGGCTGATTGTATCTGTGTTGTGCTATGTAATGAGTTTAGAGCTCAGGATCGTGTTACAGAGTGCAGGGCTCAGGGGTGTGCTATGTACAGAATGCAGGGTTTAGGGATGCACTGTGTACAGGATGCAGGGTTTAGGGGTGCTCTACATGCAGAGTACAGAGCTCAGGGGTGCACTACATACAGAGTGCAGAGTTAAGTGATGTGCAATATACAGAGTGTAGAGTTCGGGGTAGTGATGTGTACAGAGTGCAGATTTCATGGGTGCACTATGTACAAAATGCAGGGTTTTTGGATGCACTACTTACAGAGTGCAGAGTTCAGAGGTGCTCTATGTTCAGGGGTTCACGACATACAGTGTGCATAGTTTAGGGGTGTGCTGTGTACAGAGTGCAGATTTCATGGGTGCACCGTGTACAAAATGCAGGGTTTAAGGGTGCGCTACGTACAGAGTGCAGAGTTCAGGGGTGCACTACTTACAGAGTGCAGAGTTCAGGGGTGTGCAGTTTACAGAGTGCAGAGTTCAGGGGTGCGCTACTTACAGAGTGCATAGTTCAGGGTGCGCTACGTACAGAGTGCAGAGTTCAGGGGTGTGCTACGTACAGAGTGCAGAGTTCAGGGGTGTGCAGTTTACAGAGTGCAGAGTTCAGGGGTGCGCTACTTACAGAGTGCATAGTTCAGGGTGCGCTACGTACAGAGTGCAGAGTTCAGGGGTGTGCTACGTACAGAGTGCAGAGTTCAGGGGTGTGCAGTTTACAGAGTGCAGAGTTCAAGGGTGTGCTATGTACAGAGTGCAGAGTAAGTGACTTCCCACCCTGCAAAGCTTTCTTGCATTTCTTTCTCCTACATGGTCCAGCACTAGTACCTTCCCGTATAAGCAGTGTGTCTTGCAGGGAGATCATTCTATCTCTCTGGAGATCTGCTCCTGCAGTGCAATGCGGTGAGTGGGTGTAGGGATCTGTTACATCCACAAGCCGCTAAGCAAAGCTGTTTCTTGTAAACACAGAAAGCTTCTGTATTTACAAGTAACAGCAGGGAGTGGGAGCAGAGGGTGAGAGGCGGAGGTGGTGGAATAGGTTTCTTGACAAGGCCTGGGGAGCCGGATTCAGCCCACGGGCCTTGTGTTTGACATTTGTGCTCTAGGCAAACACAAGCATTTAATCCTTGCAGTGTGCAAAGGTAGTTTTTTTTCCTGTGTCCGGAGTGGGGCTTTAAGAGAATATGTCAGTCTAAAATTTTGGAAGCTGCCATTGCTCACCTGCTTTTGAGGGTGCAATGTCTGGGGCTTTCATATGTATATCAGATGACCTGACAGCTCTGGATCCTGTACCTATAAAACCAAGTCAGTTGCTATCATACTGATGATTTGGGAAGGGGTGGCATATAGGAACACACATAGTGGCACGCTAGATGCTCTGTGCTTCTCCTGTTTGGTTTAAAGTTTAATTAAAAGTTGACAACAGATTGGTCTCTATGCTATAAATGAAAGCAGGATTAAACCCCAAACCAACAATGTAATATATTGCAGTTTACCAATTCCTCCATATGGTGGCTGCATTCATTTTCTTTTTTAGGCTTTTATCCCTTTGTGTTTACATGGTGATCTGGCCAGTAACACACCTCCTGTATTACAGGGCCCCCCACTCTGGATGAAGGAAAACAGGGGCACCTTTTAGCAGCAGCATTGTCAGTCTGGGGTGTAGGGGAGTGTTAGATGCAATAGCAGATTTAGATACACCAACAAATTGAAGTAAGACTCCAACTCACACTGCAGTTACACAATCAGTTACAGCAAACCATTTTTTTTACCTTTTGGGGTAAAGGTTTTACATGAATAAATAAGAGCTGATCATTTTAACCAGTCCTGGACTGGAAGGATTTCCCCCCTAATGACCATTCGGCACTGCATTACTTTAACGGACAATTTCTCAGTCGTGCGATGCTGTACCTAAATAAAATTGATGTAATTTTTTTCTCCACAAATAGAGCTTTCTTTTGGTGGTATTTGATCACCTGTGCGATTTTTTTTTTTTTTGGTTATAAACAAAAATAGTGACAATTCTGAAAAAAAAAAAAAAACAATATTTTTCAGTTTCTGCTATATAACATTCCCCCCCAAAAAATGTAAAAATCTAAATTTTTCATCTGCTTAGGCCAATTTGTTTTCTGCTACATATTTTTTGTAAAAAAATCGCAATAAGCATATTTTGATTGGTTTGCGCAAAAGTTATCCCGTCTACAAACTAGGGGAAAGATTTATGTCATTTTTATTTATTTATTTTTACTAGTAACGGCGGCGATCTGCAATTTTTGGCAGGACTGCGACATTACGGCGGACAGATCGGACCCCTAACTGACATTTTTTACACTTTTGCGGGGACCAGTGACATTACTACAGTAATCAGTGCTTACAATATGCACTGTTACTGTAATAATGACACTGGCAGGGAAGGGGTTAACCTAGGGGTGATCAAAGGATTAAGTGTGAGCCTAGGGGGGTGTTTTCTAACTGTGTGGGGGTGTGGCTTGTGAAATGATCATAGAGACCTGTGATCCTATATAGAAGGATCACAGGCGCTCTGTGATCATTTCAGAAGCCCATCCCCTACAGTTAGAAAACACCACTAAGGGCTCTTTCACACGGGCGGTCCGATCAGATCCTCCTGTCAGTTTTTTAGGCGGATCTGATCGGATGCCCCATTCAGCCCTATGGAGCAGCGGATGTCAGCGGAGACATTTTCGCTGACACCCGCTGCCATCCGCATCCGATCCTGTCCGTGAAATCCAGATGGATGGAAACCCTATTTTCCATCCGTCCTGGGGATCGGATCGGATGGGATCGGATGGGAGCAGACAGGCGGTCCGCTCTCATCCGATTCCCCATAGAGAGCAGCTGGGGCTGTGACACCTCCCTCTCCGCACTGCAAGCGGAGACGGAGCTGTCATCCGCCGGCTCAGCGGGGATCGCGGATCGATCCCCGCTTAGCAGCACGGATCCGCCTACGGAGGCGAACCGTGTGAAAGAGCCCTTAGGCCCACACTTAATCCTGTATTTACAACAGCTGAGGAGCGATCGCGGGTGCCCGGCGGCAATCGGTGCTGCTGGTCCCGTACATCGGCATCCACGCTGCCTAGTGAGGGCGGGCGCGCGGCGGCACACGCTCGCCCCAGAACCGCTCCTGCGAACTGATGTACCCCTACGCCGATTCGTGTAGCCGAGCCATACTGCGGAAGGCAAGTGGTTCAGCACCCCTGTCAGTGGTAAATGGTTTGTCTCAGCCCTTTAACTGCTATCTGCATCTGTAAGAGAGCTTGTTCTTTTGAAAAACAACAGCCTTACTGGCCAAATCACCAGGTGAAAATAAAGGAAAGAAAGCCTAAAACGAAAACAAATGCAGCCATGTCAAATAAGAATTGGTAATCTGCAATATAATAAATGTTTGCTTTTTGGTTTTATATGGCTTTAAATTACTAGGAGCACACTGCTAAAGTGAAACCTCTTTCTACAAGTTCCAGCACAGGAAAGGAGATGTGTTTCCATGAATGTGTAGGGTATTCCCACAAGCAGTTCCTTTGAAAGTCCCATAGATTAAATATCACACATCTAGATCAGACCTGTCTAACCTGTGGAAGAGCCATGAGCCGGCTGTGATGTAGGTGTGTACTACCGCAGAGACTATACAGTATGTAAGTCTAAACATGAAGCTGTGTTTATTGGGTGGTAAGTATTTTTCCTGAATATTAATGCAAACAGCTGTAGAAAGGATAATTGGAGAATCGCAGTGCCAGGCCTTTTAGGTGACACATACTTTGTTTCCTTGGCTGTTTTGTAATCCATTGTTTTTTCGTCTCATCAATCTGCCTCCCTCGGCTGGTTCAGTCAGTCCCTTGCAGGTGTGTACTGTGCGTCTCTCCCCACTGATAAATGACCTTTTAATAATGTCACATTGTATTGTTATAGCTATTGAGTGGTGGCTTGGTGACGCAGTTCCCATTTTGCTTTTATTCATAGCTATAAGAAGAAGGGAGAATCATTGTAGAAAGCCATCGCTTTTGTTTTCAGTTCTAACGAGTTGGGACTAATTTTCAAGTTTAAATTCTGGGCTCGGTTACGCAGGCAGCCTGGCAGTAAAAGAGGGCACCGTTTTAATATTTTTTTATTTTATTTTTTGAATTCCTTTATTTTGGGCGCAGTTGACTTCACTTTCAGTCCTGGTGACCAATAGTAAAGGTGAATCTCCTCCGTGTGGACACAAATAGCAATTCAATCTTTAGATGCACTTCAGGCACACAAATCACCACATTCCTAATGCCTGGTACAGACGATGAGAAAACTGGATGAAAAAAATACTGATTTTGGAGCAATTGTCTGATAATCTGATCATTAGTACATAGCTTTCAAGAGTTGATCACGACAGTTCATCCGAAAATAATGAAAGGGACAAGCACGAAAATTTTTCTTGTACACTAACAGACCAAACGATGTAATTAGTATGGTATTTGTACGAAAACAATTGTGTGGCCAAGACAACGCATGCTCGGAAATGAAAGAATACAATACAATACATCAGGGCTCGACAAACCCCAGGCGCCAAATCACCATGGCGACCAGACGTTTCAAGCTGCCCTAATGCTCCCATCGCCCTGGGCTTCCCCCCCCCCGTGCTATGTATCCCAAACTCCCCTTGCCCATCTGGTAATAGCGGGTGCCGCCGAGTAGAGGGGGCAGGGGGGGGGGAGGGAGCAGAGCAGACACACATCATTTCCGGGTCCCCATGGACAGAATGTAATGCAGTGCGATGTACATTGCATTTCGTTAAGTGGAGCACAGGGGGAGACATGTCCCATTAAAGAGAACCGGTCACTAAAAGAAAATCATCACATGGGGGACTTTTTGTCCCCTAAGTGATGAAAAAAAAAACATTGATTGAGATACACATGTTACATATCGCTGCACACACCGGAATGAGAGCAATAATTCTAGCACCAGACACCCTTCGTAACGCTAAACTGATGGCTTATAGGAGGCTTTTACGTAAAGTATCTCCTATGGAAAATATAGGGTACTGACATGTGTAAGGTTTGATATGTTGGGTATCTATTTACTCAGTGTAACCTCAGCTTTTATATTTTACCAAAAATATGGTAATTTATTGTGTTTGCGTCCCCTAAAATGAACTTTTACTGTGTTTTACATTTCCTTTGTGGTAATATTGTGTGACATAAAAAAAATTGGAACAACCAGTATTTTATTCTCTAGAGTGTCTGCTTGAAGAAAATATACAATATTTGGACGTTTTATGTAATCTTAAGGCCTAAATTGAAAATTTAAATTGGGCTGTGAAAGGGTTAACCCCTTCCCGCCCATGCCTCCTGGCCCTTTAAGAGTTCTAAATGTGGTAGGCAGGCATTCAGGTTATGTGACCTCCGTAGTTGGTTCTCACAGTGGTCACAGGATCCGGAAGCTCCCGATCACAAGCATGCATCGGTAGCTTTCCGGTGCCCTCCAGTAACTTTGGTGGGAGTGCACAGGGCGAGCACTCTTAGCACAAGAGGTTAAAGGATGATAAGTTCACCTTTAGGGCTCTTTCACACGGTCCGCCTCCGTAGGCGGATCCGTGTTGCTCAGCAGGGATCGATCCGCGATCCCCGCTGAGCCGGCGGATGACAGCTCCGTCTCCGCTTGCAGAGCGGAGAGGGAGGTGTCTCAGCACCCGCTGCCCTCTATGGGGGATCGGAGGAGAGCGGACCGCTTGTCCGCTCTCATCAGATCCGCTCCGCTCCGATTACTGAACGGATGGAAAAATAGGGTTTCCATCCGTCCAGATTTCAGCACAGGATCGGATGCGGATGGCAGCGGGTGTCAGCGGAGGTGTCTCCGCTGACACCCGCTGCCCCATAGAGCTGCATGGAGGATCCGATCAGATCTGCCTAAAAAACTGACAGGCGGATCTGATCGGACCGCCCGTGTGAAAGAGCCCTTAGGAACATGTTACATGTTCCACCTCTAAGCTTTGTTAGTTAAAAAAAAAATGTGATTGCGACAGTGCGGCAGGCAATCTGGCTCTAAGTGACGTTAGGGACAACGACAACTGACCAACTTCCACTGACATCACCAGTGACACTAATACAGTGATCAGTGCTAATAATATTCACTGTCACTGTACTAATGACACTGGCTGAGAAGGGGTTAACATCTAGGGGCGATTAAGGGGTAAATGTGTGCCTAACATTGTTTACTGTGTGTATTTCACCAAGCAATGTGCCAGTTTTTACTCAGGGGAAAAAAAAGGGCGCATCGCTGGAGAGAGTAGAGACCCCTGTGTTGTTTACCTACACAGGACTCTTTTCTGCCATTCGCTCAGCCGATCCCTGAATTCAAGCCATAAATCATTGGCCAGGACCCGCTGATTGGCTTGTGCTGCAGCGAATGGCAGCACAGCCAGGGCGACGGGCATGCATGCCTACTATCTGGATGTGCTGGATCATTTACATGTGTACAGCGGGAGCCAATCAGTGGGTCCAGTGGATGCGTTGTCTGCTGGGACCCGCTGATCATTTGGAGGAGAGGCAGAACGGCGGTCTGCCTATTCTATGTAAACAAGGCAGACCGCAGTTCAGGCAGAGGGGAAGATGGAGATCTTGTAGAAACATGGATCTTTGTCTTCCTCCAGTTAGGCCGTCCCCCACACAGTTAGAAAGCACTCCCTAGGAGCACATATAGCCCTTTGATCGCCCCTGATTTTAACCCCTTCCCTGCCAGTGTCATTTATACAGTGACAGTGCATTTTTTTATCACTGATCAATGTATTGGTGTCACTGGTCCCCAAAATGTGTCACTTAGTGTCAAATTTGTCCACTGCAATTTTGCATTCCTGTAAAAAAAGAATCGCTGCCATAGTAAAAAAATACAATTTTCATAAATCTATCCCATAGTTTGTAAACGCTATATATATATCAATATACGCTACTTGGGATTTTTTTTTTTTACCAAAAATATGTAGCAGAATAAATTTTGGCCTAAAATTATGAATAAATTAGATTTTTTTACATTTTTTTTTATTGGGTATGTTTTTTTTAGCATAAAGTAAAAAATATTTGTTTTGTTTTTTTCAAAACTTTCTGTCTTTTTTTATTTATAGCAGAAAAAAACGCAGACGTGATCAAATACCACAAAAACAAAGCTCTGTTTGTGGGGAAAAAAAGATATACATTTTTTTTGGGTACAGCGTCGCACATCTGCGCAATTGTCAGTTAAAGAAACGCAGTGCCGTATCTTAAAAAATGGCCTGGTCATTAAGGGGGTAAAATATAAATGAATATTAAGTTATTGTCTTTCAAGAAAAATGCTTCTCTTTAAATTCTTAAAAATGCATCCCTTTAAATTCTATGTATGTCTTCACACTGGTCCTTTGTGCTTCCATTGTGGTGTTAAAAATTTTGCTTGCTGCATTTTTTGGTCAGTTTAAAAAAAAGCCCAAAAAAATCACCTCCCTGTTGCAATACATTGAAAATGCAGCAAGAACGCATCAATACTACAGCTGTGTTAAGTTTTTGATGAGGTTTTTGATGCCATTATCGCTACCTTTTTCTTTATCTAAAAAATGGCGAAAACACCATATTTGCCCGATACGTTTCGGCTGCCGGAATTTGGGTTCTTCTCTAGTATTGGTAAATCTAATGAAGAACTGAATAAAACAATTGTATAATTTATGGCCAACTTTACTCTAGTCTACTGTCCTCCCCTTCCCCAATTTCTCCCACCACAGCCGTATTACTTATCTTATTTACATCACTTTTTTCACGTGTCTCCGGTCTGGGTCTTCTTTCTCTAGCAGTAGGTGGTTCCTGAATGCCACAGAGAGCGGCACCTCATCATTAGTTAGCGATGCTCTCTGCAGCATTCTCCTGTGAGACCAGGGTGGCCTGATGATGTGTCCCCAGTGATTATACTCCTGTTGAGTCAATAGGGCAGCTCCGCAACTGCATACAATGCATGCAGTTGTGATGGGGTGGTGCAGGCTTCTAGGGGTTAAAACAGGTGCTGAGGAGGCAACATATTGTCTCTTTACTGTCTGTTAAAGGCTCTCGGAAAAGCGATCCATAACAGAATGGTCTTCAGAGGGAAGCGCTTATGTAAACGAGCACTATATTTCTTACATTTTCATGCAATGGTGTAAGGTTGAGTTTCTTGCCTGGTCTTCAAACCTCATCAGGGCTGTCCAATCCTCACTTCTGGCACAGCTTTCACAGATTGAGCCACTATTATCACTAGCCTGAGTTCCCAATATATTACTGTGAAGAAGAGTGTGTATGAAACAAAGATACTGCATGCATTTTCTAATGGATTCTTTCTAAAGTTTCTGGATAAAATGAGAATCACAATTTTTTTTGTTTAGAAAAAAGATCACGATTCTCAGCATAACATCATCTTATACAAAAAAAAAAATCACTTTACTGTTTCGTTTTTTTTTTTTTTAATTTCTAAAAATTAAAGTGTACTTTTTCCCTAAAAAATTGCGTTTGAAAGAATTCTGCGAAAATACAGTGTGTCATAAAATATTGCAACAATTGTCATTTTATTCTCTAGGGTCTCTGCTAAAAAATTATATATATATATATATATATATATATATATATATATATATATATATATATATATATATATATATAATGTTTGGAGGTTCTAAGTAATTTTTTAGCAAAAAATACTGATTTTAACTGATCAGTTTCCACAGACTCTGCTGAGCAGGCGGATGACAGGTCCCCAGGGCCGGCCTATGGGGTGTGCGAGCTGTGTGGCCGCACAGGGCTCCATGGGCAACAAGGGCGCCGTGCGGCCATCACAGCTCGCAGAGGATCAGGCGATTCAGGCCGCACAGCGGGAGGTGAGCGGCGACTGCGGCCTGGACAGGGTTAACACAGGCCGCGGCCGCCGCTTATCTCCCGCTGTGCAGCCGTGCCTCGATCACCTATTGCTGCAGTGAGGCGAGCTGTGTATCTCTCACACAGCTCAGCCTCCGATCCTTCCACGGAATCCACGCTGACTTCCTGCCCACACATCCCCGGGAGTGTGGGCGGGCGGGAGGAGGAGAAGGGGCGGGGCGAGGAGGAGCTGACGATCTCTCCTCTGGCGTCAGTGCAGGGAGGGAGGAGAGATCATCAGCTCCTCCTCGCCCCGTCCCTTCTCCTCCTCCTCCCGCCCACCCACACTCCCGGGGATGTGTGGGCGGGAAGTTTTAAAGAAAAAAAAAAAGCCGCAGACAATGTAAAGTAAGTGACATCTCTCTCCTTCAAAAAATGTAAGGGGGGGGCTCTATGTGTGGGGGGGGGGCTCTGTGTGAGGGGGGCTATGTGTGGGGGTCTGATGTAAGGGGGGCTCTCCTCTATGTGGGGGGCTCCGTGGGGAGGGGGGGGGTCTGATGTAAGGGGGGCTTTTTGTGGGGGGGGGGCTCTGATGTGAGGGGGACTTTGTGTGTGTGTGTGTGTAGGGGGGTCTCTGATGTGAGGGGGGCTTTGTGTGTGTGTGTAGGGGGTCTCTGATGTTAGAGGGGCTTTGTGTGTGTGTGTGTGTGTAGGGGGTCTCTGATGTTAGGGGGGCTTTGTGTGTGTGTGTGTGTAGGGGGTCTCTGATGTTAGGAGGGCTTTGTGTGTGTGTGTGTAGGGGGTCTCTGATGTTAGGGGGGCTTTGTGTGTGTGTGTGTAGGGGGTCTCTGATGTTAGGGGGGCTTTGTGTGTGTGTGTGTGTGTAGGGGGTCTCTGATGTTAGGGGGGCTTTGTGTGTGTGTGTGTGTGTGTGTAGGGGGTCTCTGATGTTAGGGGGGCTCTGTGTGTGTGTGTGTGTGTGTGTGTGTAGGGGGTCTCTGATGTTAGGGGGGCTTTGTGTGTGTGTGTGTGTGTGTGTGTAGGGGGTCTCTGATGTTAGGGGGGCTTTGTGTGTGTGTGTGTGATGGGTTGTCTCTGATGTTAGGGGGGCTTTGTGTGTGTGTGTGTGTGTGTGGGGTCTCTGATGTTAGGGGGGCTTTGTGTGTGTGTGTGTGTGTGTAGGGGGTCTCTGATGTTAGGGGGGCTTTGTGTGTGTGTGTGGGGGGGGTCTCTGATGTTAGGGGGGCTTTGTGTGTGTGTGTGTAGGGGGTCTCTGATGTTAGGGGGGCTTTGTGTGTGTGTGTGTGGGGGGTCTCTGATGTTAGGGGGGCTTTGTGTGTGTGTGGGGGGTCTCTGATGTTAGGGGGGCATTTGTGTGGGAGGTCTCTGATGTGCGGGGGGCTCTCTGATGTGGGGAGCTCCGTGGGGAGGGGGGGGTCTGATGTAAGGGGGCTTTGTGTGGGGGGTCTCTGATGTGAGGGGGGCTTTGTGTGGGGGGTCTCTGATGTGAGGGGGACTTTGTGTCGGGGGTCTCTGATGTGATGGGGGGCTCTGTGTGGGGGGGGGGGGGGGCTTTGTGTGGGGGGTCTCTGATGTAAAGGGGGCTCTGTGTGGGGGGTCTCTGATGTAAAGGGGGCTCTGTGTGGGGGGTCTCTGATGTAAGGGGGGCTCTGATGTAAGGGGGCTAAGTTATTAGTGATCATAAAAAAGAAAAGTCAAATAAAGTGCAAAAAAGGTGCAAGAAAATGCGCGCGGGGGGGGGGGGGGAGGGGCGCGCCACGGGATTAGCTCGCACAGGGCGCCTGATCACCTAAGGCCGGCCCTGCAGGTCCCTGTCAGAGTCCCGCTCTCCTCTATGGGGAGATCGGATGAAAAAGGACAGCATGTCCATTTTCTTCTGATTAGACCCGCTGGACGGATGGTGAATGTATCACCATCCGTCTGTTTTCAGCAGATCTTGTCAGATCGGATGCCAGACAGGTGTCAGCTGACACCCCCGCCTCCCCATAGAGTAGAATGGGTGGCCCTGATCGGTCCGATCGTGTGAAAGAGGCCTTAGTCTTATTTATTATTTATTATTTATTATTTACTTCAGGTACTTATATAGCGCTGTCAATTTACGCAGCGCTTTACATATACATTGCACATTCACATCAGTCCCTGCCCTCAAGGAGCTTACAATCTAAGGTCCCTAACTCACATACATACACAGTAGGGCCAATTTTTTTATACAGGATCCAATTAACCTACCAGCATGTCTTTGGAGTGTGGGGGGAAACCGGAGTACCCGGAGGAAACCCACGCAGGCACAGGGAGAACATGCAAACTCCAGGCAGGGAGTGTCGTGGTTGGGATTTGAACCAGCGACCCTCTTGCTGCTAGGTGAATGTGCTAACCACTACACCACTGTGCCGCCCCGGTCTTATGTGGTTAAACTGCCCTCATTTACAGACAGAAGTTCATCCTTTTGATCTAAAAGAACCAAATGATACTGTGTTTATAATTATCTTCCTAATTCTTCCTAGGAATGCAGTTAGGTTAGGTGACAATGTTATCTTGGTATAAAAGCTAAGCTTGATTTGTCAAAGAGTGAATGGGGTGATCTAGAAGTCCCCACCAAGGTAGAAGGCTTAAGTGAAGACCAAAAGTTGATTACCCACTTGACCTCAGGAAGATTTACCCCCCTTCAGGATCAGGAAAGTTTTTGCAATACGACACTGCGTTACTTTACTGACAATTGCACTGTCATGCAACGCAGTACTCTAATGAAGTGTATGTAGTTTTTCCCACACATAGAGCTTTCTTTTGGTGGTACTTGATCACCACTGGGTTTTTATTTTTTTGCTCTATAAACAAAAAAAGACCAAAACTTAAAAAAAAAAAAAAAAAACAATATTTTTTACTTTCTGCTATCAAACATTTCATAAAAAAATGTGAAAAAATCAAATTTCTTCATACATTTAGTCCAATATGTATTCTGCTATTTATTTCTGGTAAAAAAAAATCCAATAAGCATGTATTGATTGGTTTGCACAAAGGGTATAGCGTCTATAAACGATGGGATATATGCTGGAATTTTTTTTTATGCTAGTAATGGTGGTACTTAGCGACTTATAGCGTGACTGAGATATTGCGGCGGACAGTCTAACACTAACTGACACTTTTGAAATTAAACAATGCACTGTCACTGTACTGACACTGGCTGGGAGGGGGTTAAACATCTAGGTCGATAAAAAGGTTAAATGTGTGCCTAACCAGTGTTTTTGTGTAATATGTGTGCTGCTTTTACTCAGGGAAATTATGGATTCTGTTCCCTGCTTTGTAGGGACACAATATCTATCATTTTCTTCCTGTCAGAACGGATCTCTGTCTTGTTTGCCGGCAGACATCTATTGACCGCAGTGGCGGCTGGTGCTCAAAAATTTGGGGGGGGGGCGCAAAAAGAAAAATGTAATAGGTATTGCTTTGCGGCAAAAAATGCGGTAAAAAATTGCGTGACTTTGAGGTCATGGTACAGGCATGGCACAGGCATGGCACAGATGATGGTATAGCCATGGCACAGATGATGGTATAGGCATGACACAGGTCATGGTACAGGCATGGCACAGGTCAATGTACATGCATGGCACAGGTCATTGTACAGGCATGGCACAGGTCAATCTACAGCACTGCATGCAAAAGATCAGGACGTGTTCTCCAGGCGGTAGGATTCATACCCATTTCTGCAATACAGGCTGATTAGCATGCAGCTTCACAAAAACCACACAGTACGCCGCCACCCCCCTATCCCCCCCCCCCACCAAGCCGTGTTCCCTCATCCTGTCCAGAGTTCCACAGGGCTTCTGTGCCCACTTCAATGCTTACACTCCCCTCTCCATCATACCAGGTGAACAGCCGGAATGAAAGAAGAAAGGGGACACGGTACCTGTGCACCAGGATCACATCCTGTCACTTCACCTTCTCACTCGTACTGCGCTCTGCTCTCTGCTACTGCTTCGGGCTGGCTCCCTTCTCCGGCGTGGCGGCGACTGGCGAGTCCTCAGTCCTCCCGGCTCCCACCTCCGTCCTCCCCAGAGACTCCAGCCAATGGCATGGGGTTTGCCTTTCGGCCAATCAGGAAGCACATATCGGACGCGCTTCCTGATTGGCCAGGAGGAGGATCCGTAGGACAATAGTTAATTTTCATTCGCTATTGTCACACAATGGGTGGGCTCGGGACGCACTGCTTTGCGCCCCGGGTCCACCTTTTTTTTTTAGCCTGTGAGAGCCTCTGGCTCTAATCACATGGCTAAAAAAAAAAAAAAAAATCCCATTGTACTCCATGCGTCCGGCGCCCCACATGTAGATTAGGGGGCCGGACGCATGGATAGGGGGGCGGCCTCAACACACCGGCCGCCACTGATTGACCACAACACAGCCGCAGCGCCCCCTACTAGGAGAGCCACTCTGCCGCCATATATTTAACTTATGTAGTCGGCAAGCGGTTAATCCAATTGCATTCAGAATAAGGCTCCTTTCACACTTGTACAACTCCGAAGTCACGACAACTTTAACAACTTTGATGCAACTTTGGATGGGTGTGACTTGGATGTGACATGGCCCTCTGCAAAGTCAGACCCACAGTTGCATATAAAACATTCAGGTACAACTTTCATGCCACTTTTTACGGTTACTGTTGAAGTCTGTGGTCATCAAGTTGCATGAAAGCTGGACCAAAGTAGTGCATGAACTACTTTAAGTCGCACATACAATGCTTCCAGTCACACATACAGTTTGTTTGAAATCTCTACAAATTAATTAAAAATAAAAAATGAAAAAAAAATCACTTGTACATAATGTTTCACAGCTTTTGCTCAATACTTTGTTGAAGCACCTTTGGCACCCTCAAATCTTTTTGAGTATGATGCTACAAGTTTGGCACACTTATTTTTGGGCAGTTTCCCCCATTCTTCTTTGCAGGACCTCTCAAGCTCCATCAGGTTAGATGGGGAGCATCTATACACAGCCATTTTCAGATCTCTCCAGAGATGTTCAATCAGGTTCTAGTCTGGGCTCTGGCTGGGCCACTCAAGGACATTCACAGAGTTGTCCCGTAGTCAGTCCTTTGTTATCTTGGCTGTGTGCTTAGAGTCGTTGTCCTGTTGAAAGATGAACCTTCGCCCCAGTCTGAGGCTCAGAGCACTCTGGAACAGGTTTTCATCAAGGATGTCTCTGTACATTGCTGCATTCATATTTCCCTCGATCCTGACTAGTCTCCCAGTTCCTGCCACTAAAAAACATTTTCACAGGATGATGTTGCCACCACCATGCTTCACTGTTGGGATGGTATTGTCCAGGTGATGAGCTGTGCCTGGTTTCCTCCAGATATGACCCTTGCCATTCAGGCCAAAGAGTTCAATCTCTGTTTCATTGTACCAGAGAATTTTGTTTCTCATGGTCTGAGAGTCCTTCAGGTGCCTTTTGGCAAACTCCAGACGGGCTGTCATGTGCCTTTTACTGAAGAGTGGCTTCTGTCTGGCCACTCTACCATACAGGCCTGATTGGTGGAGTGCTGCAGAGATGGTTGTTCGTCTGGAAGGTTCTCCTATCTCCACAGAGAAATGCTGGAGCTCTGTCAGACTGACCATTGGGTTCTTGGTCACCTTCCTCACTAAGGCCCTTCTCCCCTGATCACTCAGTTTAGCCAGGCAAATTTGCAAAGATTTCAAACAAATTCTTTCACGTCGACATGATGGGGTATTGTTTTGTAGAATTTTTAGGAAAATAACGAATTTAATCCATTTTGGAATAAGGCCGTAACATAACAAAATATGGAAAAAGTGAAGCGCTGTGAATACTTTCCGGAAGCACTGTATATGAATGGTTATGATTGGAAAATATGGGGTATGACTTGTCATGGGACTTTGATGTCTAAAGTGGCATTACAAGTTGCACAAGTGTGAATGGGGTTTAAAGAAATGTGTTTCAGTTCTTCTTTAAACTATAATTATTTAGAAGAAATAAACATGTCTCCAGTTGGAATTGACAAAATATTTCTGGATCTTTGACATAAGAATGAGCAAGCTATGAATCTGTATCACTGACCTCACATTCCTTATAAACAGAGATCAGGTACACTATCATTAAGGACACTTTGCTCCCATATACTGGATGCAGACATTCACCCTATGTACAATGTGACTGAGCAGACACACATTAGGTTTTCATTAAAGAGAAAGAATATGGCAAGTTGGCATGTGGATTTTCCGGTCTGAAATACTGTACGTTACTCATCACACATTAGTGTGGCAGGCTGATTTGATTACTTAGTTTCCATGCGCTGGAAGCAGCAGAGCAGTTCACAGACTTGGCTATTTACATAGGTATTTTTCTGGTTAGGTTTGTTATTCAGTATGTGCTGAGATTCCAGGACGGCCTAGTAAAGTATCGGAGGTTCTCTAGGCTGATGTTAAAGTGGACCTTCATCCTAAATACAAACTTAATTTCCCCTGCCTTCTCCCCCCTTCCTCTCTTACATTTAGATATTATTTTATTTTTCTTAACTTTACAGAGATTTTAATTCTTAAGTGCTACTTCAACTAGGAGAGAATGATATTTGTTACCCCCCCCCCCCCCGATTCTGCATGTTTGTAGATGTGCCACATGGCTTTTGGTCTCCTTTACCAGAGTAAAAAACGATGGTGGTGCCAGAGGGGCACAATGCTAAAGGGGACAGCATTTCCTCTTTAATATTTGGGCTAAGTTATATTGGTTATAAACCCTTAACTATATACCCAGTGAAGTGACTGGCTTCAAGTCATACACAGAGATGAAACAAATCCTCCTACATAAGTTGTATCTGTCTATATGCAGTCTTCTCATTGCTAAATTATAAAGCTTGTCTGAAAGTTCAGAAAAAAGGGGGTGGAGAACTGTGAGTACACTCTGCAGAGCTCAGTGAGAAGAGCTCTGAGAGCTGATTGGAGAAAAGGAACACCCCCTCCCTCCACACAGTACACAGGAGCAGAGCGGAGGCTGTCAATCAGTTGGAGGCCCCTCCCCTGTCACCATTTTTCTCTTGGTGTCAGAAAAACTTGTCAGAAGAGACTCAAGCTAATAGCAGAGGTACGAAGCAGCAGACAAAAGTGACACTTAGTGCTCTTAACTCAGACAAGTACACACTATAGAGGGATATACTTTGTTCATATTTCATGTCTGAGGTTTACAACCACAAGTTTAATGAATTTGTAGATGAGAACTCTATCAGTCAATGGAACAAGACCTATATAGCAAGTTCATTGCTTCACAGGAAAAAAAATGTGTGCGTGTGGGATAAAAAGCTACAAGGCAAGGGTGACATCACCATCTATTAAGAAAGTTCCTGGGGAATACCTCTGGGTAGTTTAAATCTCCCAAGAAGACGCTACTGTGCTGTGCTGTGCTATTTAGCAAAATAGGAATACTTTAGGATCTTGTCAAAGGATGGTAACATCTCCCCTTGCAGTACGGAAGTTAGGGAAAATGTAAGTACATTAAGCAACTATCCCCTATATATATATATATATATATATATATATGTCGTTTTTTTCCCATTTTTCTGCAGTGGATTAAGCTAGGGGAAAGGGGCTCACGGTGTGCAAGCTTCCCATAAAACAGGCAGATGTCTCCCCAAAACTTCTGTCCTTAGCAGTGCTGAGGCCCACCTTAAAAGATAACAGGCAAAGTCCCAATTATTGCCAAGGTTACAGTTACAGTGCCTTGCGAAAGTATTCGGCCCCCTTGAACTTTGCGACCTTTTGCCACATTTCAGGCTTCAAACATAAAGTATAAAACTGTAATTTTTTGTGAAGATTCAACAACAAATGGGACACAATCATGAAGTGGAACGAAATTTATTGGATATTTCAAACTTTGTTAACAAATAAAAAACTGAAAAATTGGGCTTGCAAAATTATTCAGCCCCTTTACTTTCAGTGCAGCAAACTCTCTCCAGAAGTTCAGTGAGGATCTCTGAATGATCCAATGTTGACCTAAATGACTAATGATGATAAATATAATCCACCTGTGTGTAATCAAGTCTCCGTATAAATGCACCTGCACTGTGATAGTCTCAGAGGTCCGTTTAAAGCGCAGAGAGAATCACGAAGAACAAGGAACACACCAGGCAGGTCTGAGATACTGTTGTGGAGAAGTTTAAAGCCAGATTTGGATACAAAAAGATTTCCCAAACTTTAAACATCCCAAGGAGCACTGTGCAAGCGATAATATTGATATGGAAGGAGTATCAGACCACTGCAAATCTACGAAGACCTGGCCGTCCCTCTAAACTTTCAGCTCATACAAGGAGAAGACTGATCAGAGATGCAGCCAAGAGGCCCATGATCACTCTGGATGATTAGGTGGGAGACTCTGTCCATAGGAAAACAATCAGTCATATACTGCACAAATCTGGCCTTTATGGAAGAGTGGCAAGAAGAAAGCCATTTCTTAAAGATATCCATAAAAAGTGTTGTTTAAAGTTTGCCACAAGCTACCTGGGAGACACACCAAACATGTGGAAGAAGGTGCTCTGGTCAGATGAAACCAAAATCGAACTTTTTGGCAACAATGCAAAACGTTATGTTTGGCATAAAAGCAAGACAGCTCAGCACCCTGAACACACCATCCCCACTGTCAAACATGGTGGTGGCAGCATCATGGTTTGGGCCTGATTTTATTCAGCAGGGACAGGGAAGATGGTTAAAATTGATGGGAAGATGGATGGAGCCAAATACAGGACCATTCCGGAAGAAAACCTGATGGAGTCTGCAAAAGACCTGAGACTGGGACGGAGATTTGTCTTCCAACAAGACAATGACCCAAAACATAAAGCAAAATCTACAATGGAATGGTTCACAAATAAACATATCCAGGTGTTAGAATGGCCAAGTCAAAGCCCAGACCTGAATCCAATCGAGAATCTGTGGAAAGAACTGAAAACTGCTGTTCACAAATGCTCTCCATCCAACCTCACTGAGCTCGAGCTGTTTTGCAAGGAGGAATGGGCAAAGATTTTAGTCTCTCGATGTGCAAAACTGATAGAGACATACCCCAAGCGACTTACAGCTGTAATCGCAGCAAAAGGTGGCGCTACAAAGTATTAACTTAAGGGGGCTGAATAATTTTGCACGCCCAATTTTTCAGTTTGAAATATCCAATACATTTCGTTCCACTTCATGATTGTGTCCCACTTGTTGTTGATTCTTCACAAAAAAAAAATCAGTTTTATATCTTTATGTTTGAAGCCTGAAATGTGGCAAAAGGTCGAAAAGTTCAAGGGGGACGAATACTTTTGCAAGGCACTGTATCTTTATTCATTTCTTTATTAGTGCCATCCGCCCCTGCCCTCTGCACTACCTGGCACTCCAGTGAGCACTGGAAGGGCAGAGCAGAGAGCCAGTGACTGACAGTCTCTCTGCTCACTGAATGCTAAGAACTGAACAATCAGCGTTTTTTGATCGCTCAGTTCTCAGTCTTAGCTGTGTGCTTAGGGTGGGTGTCCTGTTGAAAGATGAATCTTCACCCCAGTCTGAGATCCAGAGCGCTCTGGAGCAGGTTTTTTTTATCAAGGATTTCTCTGTACATTGCTTCATTTATCTTTTCCTCAATCCTGACTAGTTTCAAAGTTCCTGTCGTTACAAAACATCCCCACAGCATGATGCTGTCACCATCATGCTTTACTGTAGGGATGGTATTGACCAGGTAATAAGCGGTGCCTGGTTTCCTCTAGACATGACTTTTGCTTTTCAGGCCAAAGAGTTCAATCAAACTCATTATTTCTCTTGCAGAAGGGATTGTTGCAAGGTAATTGTATTATGAGAGTCATTTACCTTTTACTGAGGAGTGGCTTTTGTCTGGCCACTCTGCCATACAGGCCTGATTGGTGGATTTCTGCAGAGATGGTTGTTTTTTTGGAAGGACTATTTGTATTCAAAATGTAGAATGGCTGACAGGTTAGTTTAATGTAGATCTGTAATTAAATAAGACTAAGTTTAACTTTTCTTTAAAAAAACAGCTCTTGCAGCAAGTAGGCCCCAGTAGGTATTCAAAAACTCCAAGTTAGCAATCCCCATGTCTTTCCTTGTTACTAGGATTTGTTTTTTGCTTTTGTAATGCTGGGAGTGAGTGTCCAATAGTTTTCACATCCTAGCAGTAAGGCAGGACGTGGGAAGGCCCAAATAGTCTACAGGTATGGCAATAAAATTAATGAACAGTTGGCAGTTTTTTAATGTCCACTGGGGCCCGTTGACTGAGTAGGACATTTTCTGGTAAAGTTAATAAAGTAGGAGCAATCTAGAAATAAATTACATTTGTTAATCAATGCACAACAAAGTGACGATATGACAACTTCATAGACTTGGTCCACACCTACACGGTCTCCCCGTGTCTTTGTTTGCTCAAGCACAGCCTACTAATTTGAATGCGATGCCTTACCCACTGAAAGTGCAGGGAAAAGGTCCTTGCACCATTTCGGAAAACGGGGCAGCAGGAAAACTGCATAGTGCGGTGCGGTTCCCAGTACATGGTGTGCCATTTGAATAATGGTACCCCACGCATCTCCTAAACTGCTTTGCAGCCTCTCTCCCCCTCCCTGTAACCGTGAGTGGGGGATATTTTCCCTGTGCCTGCTGTCATTTTTTTAAAAATAACACGGCCGTTCAGCCCTCCGCCCACATGGCCGTGCCATACATCCACAGTTTCCTGTGAGCGCATGAACTACAGCAACTGTCAACCATCGTGGCTGATGGCTTGTAATTCTGAATATACTGCGAGGTCACTGATGAGCGGCCTCATAGTTCAATCACAAGTCCTGCAGGTTGTAAGCAGTCAACCCGAATGGAGGTAAAAGCTTAAATTCTGAAAGCTGCAGGGCTTGTCTTCAGGAACCAGCCAAGATTCGAACCCTCTATGGCCGGCTTAATAAAGGCCATAGAGGGTTGACTGGACTTTAGCTCTTCAACGTGGAATTAAAGTCAGCTATACTTACCACCCCTTCAAGTAATGTAATGGTCTTGAGCTCCCTCACTGGTGCGGACATCTTCGCCTGGTCTTCTTCTGGGTAAGGCATCTTCAGCCTTCTTAACCGGCCAGCCAGTCTCCAGATTTGGAAACTGGTGGTTTTTAAGACCAACTCTGAACTGGCATAAGGTGGCACACAGTTCTCAGAGCGATGCTGCCTGTGCTCAGGAAGCTGTCATGTATGTGACAGCTTCCTGCTTGGGGGCGGTATTCCTTGCCCCATACAGCTGTGTGCTAGGAGAGCTAATTGTATACAAACAAAGCCAACAAATGTTTCACAATTTTGGGGGATTATTAAAGTAGGTATAAAGGCTGAAGGTTTTTTTACCTTAAAGTGTTTGTTAGCCTAAGAAAAAAAAAAAAATGGATCCCGTTCCCCTAACCACTTTCCGACCGCCCGCCGCGGTTATACAGCGACAGGGCAGCCCTCCTGCACGAACCGACGTAGGTATACGTCAGTCATGCGCCTGCAGCTAGGCAGCAGCTTGTTCTTCTCCCTGGAATGATCACAGAGTGCCTGTGATCTTTCTATATAGGAACACAGGTCTCTGTGATCATTTCACAAGCCCAGCCCCCATACAGTTAGAAACACACCCCTAGGTACACATTTAACCTCTTGATCACTTACTGTGTTTAACCCCTTCCCTGCCAGTGTCATTACAGTAAACCCCCCTCCATTGCGGGGGTTATGTTCCGGACCCAGCCGCGAAAAGTCAAAATCCGCGAAATAGAAAAACCCTATTAAAATGCATTGTAGGCATGTTTTTTTTTTACTGTCACGGTATGTGTAAAAGCATTTTAAGGTCTTTAACCACTTGCCTACAGTGCACTTTCACCCCCTTCCTGCCCAGACTGATTTTCAGCTTTCAGCGCTCTCACACTTTGAATGACAATTACTCAGTCATGCAACACTGTACCCATAAAAAATTTGCGTCCTTTTTTTCACACAAATAGAGCTTTCTTTTGATGGTATTTAATCACTACTGGGTTTTTTATTTTTTGTGCTATAAATAAAAAAGACTGAAAATATTGTGAAAAAACGCATTTTTCTTTGTTTCTGTCATAAAATTTAGCAAATGAGTAATTTTTCTTCACAAATTTTGTCCAAAATTTATACTGCTACTTATCTTTGGTAAAAATAACCCAAATAAGTGTATATTATTTGGTCTTTGTGAAAGTTATAGAGTCCACAAGTTATGGTGCTTTTCATTGAAAATTGATCACACTTGACCACACCTGATGTACTGAAGGCCTATCTCATTTCTTGAGACACTAAAAAGTCAGGAAAGTACAAATACCCCCCAAATGACCCCTTTTTGGAAAGTAGACATTCCAAGGTATTTAATAAGGGGCATGGTGAGTTTTTTGAAGTTGTCATTTTTTCCCACAACTCTTTGCAAAATGAAGATTTTTTTTTTTTTTTACAAATTGACGTATTAACAGGTTATTTCTCTCACACAGCATATGTATACTTGCAACTACACCCCAAAACACATTCTACTACTCCTCCTGAGTATGGCGATACCACATGTGTGAGACTTTTTCACAGCCTGGCCACATACAGAGGCCTAACATCCAAGTAGTACCGTCCGGCATTCTAGGAGCACAAATTACACATATAATTTCCTGACAACCTATCGTACTTTTGAAGGCCCTGGAGCACCAGGACAATGGAAACCCCCATAAAATGACCCCATTTTGGAAAGCAAACAGCCCAACGTATAATTTTTGAGGCATAATGAGTCTTTTGAATATGTCATTTTTTTCCACAAGTTTTTGGAAAATGTGGAAAGAAAATGAAAACACATTTTTTTTTACACAAAGCTGTCCATTTATGCAATATTTCTAACACATAGCATGTACATAGCAAAAATTGCACCCCAAAATACATTCTGCTATTCCTCCTGAGTATGGCGATACCACATGTGTAACACTTTTTCACAGCCTGGCCACATACATAGGCCTAACATCCAAGTAGCGCTTTACACAAAGTTGTCCATTTATCCACTTTAAGACTGGGCCTATTTTTGACACTTGGTGTTTACAAGCTAAAATCATTTTTTTTGCTAGAAAACTACTTGGAACCCCCAAACATTATATATTTTTTTTTAGCAGAGACCCTAGAGAATAAAATGGAGATCGTTGCAATATTTTTTATCACACCATATTTGCGCAGCAGTCTTCCAAATGCGATTTTTTTGAAAAAAATTCACTTTTTTGAACTAAAAAATAAGAAAACAGTAAATTTAGCCCATTTTTTTTCCATAATGTGAAAGATAATGTTACGCCGAGTAATTAGATACCCAACATGTCATGCTTCAAAATTGCGCATGCTCACAGAATGGCGCCAAACATTGGTACTTAAAAATCCCCATAGGCAACATTTTAAAAATTTCTGCAGGTTACTAGCTTAGAGTTACAGAGGAGGTCTAGGGCTCAAATTATTGCTCTCGCTCTAACGATCGCGGCGATACCTCACATGTATGGTTTGAACACCGTTTATATACGTGGGCGGGACTTGCGTATGCATTTGCTTCTGCGCGCGAGCTAACGGGGACAGGGCGCTTTAATTTTTTTTTTTCCTATTTATTTTATTTATTATTTTTTTATTTTTACACAGTTTAAAAAAAAATATGTTTTGATCATTTTTATTCCTATTACAAGGAATGTAAACATCCCTTGTAATAGAAATAGGCATGACAGGTCCTCTTTATTGTGAGATCTGGGGTCAAAAAGACCTCACACCTCACAACTACACTAAAAAAGAAAAAAAAAAAAAAATTGTTGAAAGAGGAAAAAAAAAAAAAAGCGGCCCTTTAAACCGGTTGCTAGGCAACGTCTTTTGACGTAGCTCCGGTCCTCCAAGACCATAGAGTCGAGTGAGGGCCATCTTGCCCTCACTCGACTTCCTGTCTCTGAGGATCCGGGACCGGATAGTTCTCCCCGCTGCCGGCGGGTCCGGTAAGCTGGGAAAACGTCTGGGACGCGGTAGGAGGGGGGGGGGCACCTCTTCCCTTGCACCGTAAGGGTAATTCCGCGGCGAATCCGCCACTGGGACCACCCTTATCTGAAAGCCGACCGCCCGCCGTTTCAAAAAATACCGGGGTTATGGGGGCTATCTGCTGCCATAACCCCAGTATTTAGCTTTTAATGGCCGACGCATATAGTCGTTATGTATATGGCAAACAGGTGACGATGACTGATGGGGTGACAGGTGACGATGACTGATGGGGTGACAGGTGACGATGACTGATGGGGTGACAGGTGACGATGACTGATGGGGTGATGATGATTGATGAGGTGACAGGTGATGTTGATTGATGAGGTGACAGGTGATGATGATTGATGAGGTGACAAGTGACGATGATTGATGAGGTGACAAGTGACGATGATTGATGGGGTGACAGATGACAATCACTGACAGGGTGACATGTGACGATGATTGATGGGGTGACAGATGACGATGACTGATGGGTGACAGGTGACGGTGATTGATGGGGTGACAGGTGACGGGCGATGGTCACTGATGGGTGACAGGTGACGGGCGATGGTGCACGGCGGTACTGATGGCAGTCTCTGGTGACCGGTGAACTTTAGGCTACGTTCACATGTGAGCGTAGCGATCGTGGGCAGATTCACTGCGATTCTGCCCGCGATCCAGAAATCATTGCAAATTGCGGGACGCCTGTGCGTTGCCTGTGATTTGCAATAGCACCCCAAACGCTGTGCGATGTTGCTGCGATTTCCGCCTGCCGAATCGAGGTAACATCACGCAAACAACGCATGGCGCCCCAAAGAAGCTCTTGTACCTTTTTTGGGCGTCATGCGATGTTTGCGTGATGTTACCGCGATTCGGCAGGCGGAAATGGCGGCAACATCGCACAGCGTTTGGGGTGCTATTGCAAAAAACGGGCAACGCACAGGCGTCCCGCAATTTGCAATGATTTCCGGATCGCGGGCAGAATCGCGGTGATTCTGCCTGCGATCGCTGCGCTCACATGTGAACGTAGCCTTATGGGTGTCAATTTCTGGGCACTGATGAGGTGACTGGTGACATTGGGGGGGGCTGAGGACTGTGTGGGGGGACCTTTATTTGTGTGATTTTACTTTTTTACATGTGTACAGAGCAGTAACTCACTATTTCTAGCTCTGCTCCCCTCATACTGGAAACTGTATGAGGGGAGAAGAGCTAGTGACAGTCAGTTACTGCTCTGTGTTTACATTTTGTGATCGGCTGTGAATGGATTCACAGCCGATCACTTAGTAAACAGTCACTGTCAGTGACTGTTTACTACCGCCGGTGACAGCTGTGTTCCTACGGAACACAGTGCCACCGACATGACCGCGCTGCGCGCTCCCGATCGCGCATGCGCGGTCATCTTCCGGGCTCCGCTATTGTGATCGGCTGTGTCATTGGAACACAGCCGATCACGTGGGAAACAGCCATGCCTATTGGCTGTTTCCCCCCTGCCGGTGACCGGCTGTGTCCCGGGGACATGCCGACACCGGCAGTGCACGGCGGCGCGCCCGCGATCGCGCGCCTGCCCTGCATTTCCTGCGGACGTCATATGACGTCCGCCCAGGATAATAGCCGCACCGTCCCGCCGTCATATGACGGCGGGCGGGCGGTAAGTGGTTAAACACACTTTTAAAACAATAGAAACTCATTTAAACACATAAAAGATACTGAGAGACATAGCAAGAGCTATGGAAAACACAAAAATATTTCATTTTTAATGATTTATATAGTAAAATAACATTAGAAAAAAAAACGCAATATACCGGGACCGCAAAAACTGAACCGCGATGGAGCGGGGGTTTACTGTATTACAGTAACAGTGCATTTTTTAGCACTGATTACTATAGTAATGTCACTGGTCCCCCCAAAAGTGTCAAAAATGTCAGTCAGGGGTCCGATCTGTCCGCCACAATGTCGCAGTCCTGCAAAAAAAAATCGCAGATCGCCGCCATTACTAGTAAAAAAAAAAAAAAAAAACAATAAAAATGACATAAATCTTTCCCGTAGTTAGTAGACGCGATAACTGTTGCGCAAAAAAATCAAAATACGCTTATTGTAAACCCTTACATATACCCTATGAAGTGACTGGCCTCAGGTGATACACAGAGATGAAACAAATCCTCCTACATAAGATGTACCTGTTTATCTACAGTCTTCTCTTCTCTACATCTGCTCAAAGTCCAGAATTTATAAATCTTGCCTGAGCTGTCGGAAAAAAGGGGCGGAGAGCTAAAATTACACACTGCGGAGCTCAGCGAGGAGAGCTGAGAGCAGATTGGAGGGAAGAGACACACCCCCCTTCACACTGAGGCTGTCAATCACCTTTTTTCTCTTGGTGTCAGGAAAACGTATCGGAGTGATTCATGCTGATAGCAGAGGAACAAAGCAGTAGACAGAAATGACACTTAGTGCCCTTTATTGAGATAAGTATACACTATAGAGGGATATGCTTTGTTATTTGCATATTTCATGTCTGAAGTTTACAACCACTTTAAGGCTTAAAAAGGCTTTAAAAATAGCAGCCGTAAATTTTGAGAATATATAGATATTATTTGATTTGCACATAGTTTTTTCGATCTGAGCTCATAGTTTGGAATTTTTTTTGTTTTATTAAGCACAGAGTGGGGATTATTTTAATTTGAATTATTTTAATTAAACGTAAATAAAGATGATATCATTACGAAAATATGAAACTGAAAATATTTGGGAAATGACTTGCCACTAGGTGAGTAGAGCCTGATGGGGAACTGAGAGACTACAACCGTGACCAAAGGTTTTGAAAATTAAACAAATATTAATTTCCACAAAGTCTGCTGCTTCAGTGTTTTTAGCTCTTTTTGTCACATAATACTATGGTATACTGAAGTATAATTACAAGCATTTCATAAGTGTCAAAGGCTTTTATTGACAATTACATTAAGTTTATGTAAGGGCTCTTTCACACGGGCTTTCCGTGTGAAAGGTCCGCTGCGGGACTTTTTTTTTTTTTTTTTTTTTTCACGGAGCGGATGACATTTCTGTCATCCGCTCCGTAGGTCCGCATATCATCCCATCCGTTTACGGATGATATGCGGACCTAATGTAAGTCTATGGGGATTGCGGATGTCAGCGGATGACACCGCTGACATCCGATTTTCATTCCTTTCCGTTTTTTGAACGGAACAAAAATAGGATTTTTTCAGTTCCAAAAAACGGAACAGAACTGACAGGAGGAAAATCGGATGTCAGCGGATGGTATTCCGCTGACATCCGCAATGCCATAGACTTACATTATGTCCGCAAATCATCCGCAAAAAAATAGGATGATTTGCGGACATACGGAGCGCCCGTGTGAAAGAGCCCTAAAGCGTGAATATTTGTAGTGTTGACCCTTCTTTTTCAAGACCTCTGCATTTTGCCCTGGCATGCTGTCAATCAACTTCATCCTGACTGATGGCAGCCCATTCTACCAATGCTTGGAGTTTTTCAGAATTTGTGGGTTTATTTATTGTTCACCCGCCTCCTATTATCTGATATTGACCACAAGTTCTCAATAGGCTTAAGGTCTGGGGAGTTTCTGGCCATGGACCCAACATTTCGATGTTTTGTCCCCCAAGCCATTTAGTTATCACTTTTGCCTTATAGCAAGGTGCTCCATCATGCTGGAAAAGGCATTGTTTGTCACCAAACTGTTCTTGGATGGTTGGAAGAAGTTGCTCTCATAGAATTTTTTGTACCATTCTTTATTTATGGCTGTGTTCTTAGGCAAAATTGTGAGTGAGCCCACTCCCTTGGCTGAGAAGCAACCGCACACATGAATGGTCTCAGGATGCTTCACTGTTGGCATGACACAGGACTGATGGTAGCACTCACCTTTTCTTCTCCGAACAAGGTTTTTTTCTGGATGCCCCAAACAATTGGAAAGGGGATTAATCAGAGAAAATTACTTTACCCCAGTCCTCAGCAGTCCAATCCCTGTACCTTTTGCAGAAAATTAGTCTTCCCTTCTTGACACCAGGCCATCCTTTAAAAGTCTTTGCCTCACTGTGCGTGCAGATTCACTCACCTGCCTGCTGCCATTCCTGAGCACTGGTGGTGCCCCGATCCCGCAGCTGAATCAACTGTAGGAGACGATCCTGTCGCTTTCTGGACTTTCTTGGGCACCCCGAAGCCTTCTTCACAAATGCAGCGGAAATGTTTTTTTTTTTTTTTTATGAGATTTAGTTATTTTAATGGCAAAGAGGGACTTTGCAATTAATTGCAATTCTTCTGATCACTCTTCATAACATTCTGGATTAATTGCATATTGCCATCATAAAAACTGGGGCAGCAGACTGTCAAAATCAATATTTGTGTCGTTCTCAAAACCTTTAGCCACAGCTATAGTTCCCCATTAGTTCCACTCCACTTTTGATCGACAGTGCATGGCAGCGAATTCCAAAGCTGATATTGGACTGAATAGCCGGTAGGGATCCAGCCACTGCTGTTCACTATCTTTTAACAACTTGCCGACCGCTCACGTTGAGGGTACTGCGGCAAAGTGGCTCATTATCGACCAGCGACGTAGACCTACGTCGCTGGACAACGCCCCCTCTTGGTGCCACGCGCGCACCACCAGAGGCTCGCTCCCGCTGTATTCAGACACAGCGGGAGTCGGGCCAGGGGAGGAGAGGCGGTGATCACCGCCGCTGTTCCCCGATCGTCTGGGATCAAGTGTGGAAATCCGCCCACTTGTGTAAACAAAGTGGGCGAATCTCCTATGTGACAGACAGTCACAGATTACAGGATTCAGCATAGCTGAACCTGCGATCTGTGTCTGTTTCACACAATCCCCTCCCCCCACACACGTCAGTAAGCATGAGGCATACATTAAACCCCTTGATCACCAATAAAGTTATCACTTCCCTGCCAGTGTCATTATTACAGTAACAGTGCATATTTATATGTCACTGGTACCCCCAAAAGTGTCAAAAATGTCAGTTAGGGGTCCGATCTGTCCGCCGCAATGTCGCAGTCCCGCAAAAAAAAATTGCAGATCTCCGCCATTACTAGTAAAAAAATAAACAATAAAAATGACAAATCTTTCCCGTAGTTAGTTAACGTGATAACTTTTGCGCAAACCAATCAAAATACACTTATTGCGATTTTTTTACCAAAAATATGTAGCAGAAAACAAATTGGCCTAAAATGTTAAAAAATTTGGATTTTTACATTTTTTTGGGGAATGTTATATATCAGAATGTAAAAAATATTGTTTTTTTTTTCAAAAGTGTCGCTCTTTTTTTCAAAAATTAAAAATCACACAGGTGATGAAATACCACCAAAAGAAAGCTCTATTTGTGGGGAAAAGAAGGACATAAATTTAATTTGGGTATAGCGTCGCACGACCGCGCAATTGTCCGTTAAAGTAACGCAGTGCCGAATCGCAAAATATAGCCTGGTCAGGAATGGGGTAAAATCTTCCTGTCTTAAAGCGGTTAAAAATACGCTCATTGAAGATTTTTTTGTCAAAGACATGTAGCTAAATACATGTTGGCCTAAATATATGACAAAAATTGAATATATTGGATATTTTTTAACTGTCAAATTAGAAAATGTCAATTTTTTTCACAAAATAATCGCTGTTTTTTTATTAATATCGCAAAAAATGAAAAGCGCAGAGGTGATCACCAAAAGAAAGCTCTGTTTGTAGGAAAAAAAAGGACGTAAATTTAGTTTGGGTACGGCGTTGCATGACCGCGCAATTGTCAGTTAAAGTCGCGCTGTGCCAAGTTGCAAAAAGTGGCCTGGACGTAAAGCAGGAAAGTCCTCCGGTGGTAAAGTGGTTAAAAGTAAAGCGGACCTGGTGGAGAACTCGTCATCCAGTTTCTCATCAGGCTACAAAACCCCTCAGCCATGTGCCTGTCAGTGGCTGGGGAGGGAGTGCACTGAGGAAGGAATGCCCAGCATGGACCCTCCCTCCTCACGGCATGCATTGACAGATTCATGTACCCTTCTTTGACAGGTACATGAATTGGGTGCATTGTCGGAGTCACCTCGGCAGAATTTTAAAGGGTGTCTACACTCCACAACACCCTTTATCAATTCCTCTAATAGCATTTTTTTGCAATGAAATCTTTCCTGTTACCAATATTTCTCTTATGTTTTGTCACGGTTAATGTTTTGCTTCAAGGTCAAGAATCTGTGCCAGTTATCTAGAAGGCTTCCAAACTGCATCATTTTTTCATCAGAGTCTGATTTTATTATTTAAATGTCTGAGCATTTTATACTTTGGGCTGTTCTTATGAGCAGTCATTAATATATTTGTTAGGAAATGAGATTACATTGCCAACTTAACTGTTCTGACCTGTGATTTAAAGTGCCGTTACATTTCGGGAAGGACACTTTCTTAACAGCTAAGTGAAGTGACGTCATTTTGTGACATATTTTGTCTAAACGTCCCATGTTCCCTTATCATTACTGTCCATATCACTGACTACTAATCAGAGAGGAGCAGATGGTGTCATTTTTGTTATTTCATTTCCCTTAGCGGACTCTTTGTGTATGGTGTAGGTGTGCTTTGAGTTTGGATATTTTTATATATGTAGCCATAACAAAGATATTGATGTGACCTCATTCAGACTCTGTATAACATTTATTGCAGTTTAACATATGGCAGCCAATGACATACTGACATGACAGTACTGTACACATAGGCAAGCCACTGTTAGTCAGGGCTTTTGGAGGCCAAAACCGAGGAAGAACATTTATTCTGCCAATAGGTGTATCTAAAAAAAAAAAAAATTCATGCATGTGCAAATACTGAGGATACTCATAAAGAATATGAATTTTGAAAATGGGAATGGCTTGTTTATTAAATATTTATTTATTTTTAAAATTGTGTTTCAGGCATATAGTACAAGGTTCATTTAGAGCCCATTCAGACAGGGGCGACACGACTTGCTGGGGGCAACCTGTGACCTCGGCGCGACATGCACGGACTTCATATAATTGAAGTCAATGCAAGTCGTCTCCAGGTCGCCCCAAAGTTGTACAGGACCCTTTTTCGGAGTGACTTGTGTCGCTCTTATTAGAACGGGTCCTGTGCTAATCAATGGCAGGCGACTGACCGCGACTTGTCAGGCGACCAAGTCGCTTGACAAGTTGCGCTAGTGTGAATGGACCCTTAGGCCTCTTGCTGCAGCTTGAAAAAGTTCAGTACAGGGTTTTCGTTTTACTGAGCTAAAATGTAGCCCATTATTTACAATGTGCCTGTGCACACATGCGTGTAAACACGCGCTGAATATTACCCAGTAAAAAAAAAATAAATAGGAAAAGCCTAGTTATTCCTGGTCAGTATTTTGCGCCGGTGTGGGCATATATATATATATATAATATATATATATATATATATATATATATATTGTATGCGCAAATACGAGAAGATGCATATACGTGCAAATGCGCACAAATTAGTGCAAAACAAACACCTAAACTTACGTCTAAAAAAGCAGAAGCTTAAACATCAGTACCCTGAGCAAGAGAGGCCTTAGAAGGAGTACAGACTCAGGACAAAATTTAAAAAACTCTGCCCCCACATACTGTATATGCTGATGCCCAGTACCAGCTGCCCACCCCCCAGTTACTTGCTGAATGTAAATAACAATAATGTCCAAATCAGAGTAAAGACCAATTTCCAAATTTAAAGCGGAACTTCACTCTCTCAGTCAACATTGACTATTTCTAATCCTTATGCTGTTAGCGTTAGTAAATAGATATGAAAGTATATCATATTTACTTGTTTTAAACAGTTTTTTACATTTCTTTAGTTATTTCCTAGTTTCCATGCCTAGGCAAATGATGTCATATGTCCCAGAAGTCTTTAGGAGGAGAGGAGGGGCTTTCCCAGCTAAGCACACCCTCCTGTCTGAATATCTGAGCTAAGGGCAGACGGATTCCATGATATAAATGCTACATGAATCATTTGCCCTTACTCAAGATTGCAACTGCCAGAAATGCTATGGGTTGTTTTTGTAAGTGATTTCTCAGCAAAATAAAGCATGGAGACATGGATGGATGGGGGATTTTACTGTGTATATTGAAAAGTAATTAAATAGCTATTTTGCTTTGTGGCGCTCAGATACAGTGTAGTTCCGCTTTAAGTATTCAAACAAGAAAATGTGCTTAAACTGGTGTGTAAAATGTACACATGTAACATTTGCTTAGGAGGATATAGTAAAGGTTATATTAATGAAGGCATGGTGTAGGCATAGGTTTAAATTACTGTTCTTTATACATTGGGAGGCTTAATCTAATCATCTGTGAGTGTGCATTGGCTGTATATACCCTCTGACAAGGAAGCAGCCGTGCCTGGCCATGTTTTTGCATTTGTTCTATTAGGTCCTGCTAGGTTCTGCTAAGGGTGGACATATTATTGTGGAAGCCATAAGCAGTTAGAAAAAGTAGCATATTGTGGAAAGTAGCATGTACTTGTTGGATTCTTTGTGTTATCTCAATGACATATTTATCTATATAAGTATGCTTTTGTTGCTTTTGGAATATGAATGCGTCTGTGAGAGACAGCTGAAAGCCCACATGAGTGGATTGGTCGCTTTTGAAAGCTACTTTCAACTTTTGAAGTGTCCAGCATGCTTATTTGATATTCAAAATCTGCAATTCTTGTATCTCATAGAAGTCATATTCAGCTGAGGGGAGGAATCTCTGTTGACAAGTAAATATCCGCTGCAAAGACAACTTCAAGTTGCGATAAATTTTTTTTTTCTGAGGCAACTATCAATTGGATTTGAGATATCCTGTGGGTGTTGGAGCCAATCCTAAGTGTTATTTTCATCTGGGCTTGAATTATCTACATGGAAGATATAGTACACTATATTGCCGAAAGTATTGGGAGGCCTGCCTTTACACACACATGAATTTTAATGACATCCCACTCTAAGACCCCGTTCACACTGGGGCGACCTGACAAGTCGCCTGCCATAGAGTAGCACAGGACCCGTTCTAATAGGAGCGACACAAGTCGCTCTGACTTAGAAAAAGGGTCCTGAGCTTCTTTGGGGTGACCTGGAGCTACCTGCATTGACTTCAATGATATGAAGTCCGTGCATGCCGCTCCGAGGTCACGGTGCAAGCTGTGCACCGAGACTTCACAGGTCGCCCCGGCAAGTCAGGTCGCGCCTATGTGAACCGGCTCTTAGTCCGTAGGGTTCAACATTGACTTGGCCCATCCTTTGCAGCTATAACAGCTTCAACTCTTCTGGGAAGGCTGTCCACAAGTTTTAGGAGTGTGTCTATGGGAATGTTTGACCATTCTTCTGGAAGCGCATTTGTGAGGTCATGCACTGATGTGGACAAGAAGGCCTGGCTTGCAGTCTCCGCTCGAATTCATCCCAAAGCTGTTCTGTCAGGTTGAGGTTAGGCCAGTCAAGTTCCTCCACCTCAAACTCGCTCATCCATGTCTTTATGAACCTTGCATCTATCCATAGGTAGAAAATATGGGCGCTTCCGTGGAGCTTAGCCCTGGATCAAAAGGGTGGTCTTGATCAGCATGCACTCAGGCAGCACTTATGAGGAGAAGCAGCCCTGTGGAATGTATGAGAAGAAAACAAGGCACCTCTAAGTGCAGTAAACGGTCAATACTGCACTTAGAGGCTCCTTGTTTTCTTCTATTGCATCTATCCATGCATGCCCCACCTGACATACCCTGAGGAAGACTGACTACAGTTGAAATGCGTTGGGAAAATATTTTTTTGTATAAAACACATTTTTCTCTTTTATAAAAACATTTTGTATGCAATATTACTTCCTGGCGGAGCAACCTTTAATCCATGATATACTCACCTTAATTTACAATGTTAGTATTCTAGTTTAGCAATAAAAATCTGATCGCGGTTCTAATCCTTCACCAATTTATATAAATCTAAAAAAAAGTTTGTCTTTAGTTTTACTTTAAGATAAAATAACTTTAAGTGTACAAAAAGTATATTAATATTTATAGTATGTATAGTGGAAACTTCTAATTCTAATTGGGATTATGCAAGAGATTGTATAATAGCAATCTATAATTTGTTTTGTAATACTCTTTTAGATCACATTTCCTAATATAGTAAGGTAATACACAATTGTTTTCTTAATGTTTTTTTTTTTTTCAGTTCTGACAGGTAGAAATGTTAAGCAACTAATGCAAGTATGGCTTCTGCTGCTAAGATCCTTCATCACACCATGATGATTGGCAATTCAAGCCATGGAGAATTGGCACTGGAACCCCTAATTATGTGCAAGCTGTGTCTCTGTGAACACCCTCTTAATATGATGACCACCCTTCGGGACTGCAGCTGCATTTTCTGTACTGTGGTAAGAAATTAGTTGAAGAATAACTATAATAACTATTATTTGACAGATGCAATCATTGCTTGTCGCTAAAATTTGATTGTAGGGGAAAAAAAGGTGCGGCAGATGGATATTTGGTCCTGTAAATAATTAAAGCCGCATTTACCAAGCAAAATATTAATTGAAATATTGAATTATTTGCAAGTGTAGTTATGGGCATAAGGCACTATATAAAGTACTGCTATACTGAACCCTAGAGTCACAGCAGTTGATGGTTCCCCTTGCTTTAAGGTACAATAACTGCTGATAACGTTTTTCAACCTTGTATTTTTTTTTTCTAAGATGGTTGATTGGAAATAGCCTTGTTTGTGATTCTTTAAGGAATATGTCTTCTAAGGTTGTTTGCTAGCATCTCTAAGTTATTGGTATGTGCATATGGCCAAATCTCTCACATAAAGCTGATTGTCCACATGTCTGTCTTATGGGCACATCCATAGAATCTGGCAATCTAGGGCATCTAGGGCAGTGATGGCAAACCTTGGCACCCCAGATATTTTGGAATTACATTTTCCATGATGCTCATGCACTCTGCAGTGTAGTTGAGCATCATGGGAAATGTAGTTCCAAAACATCTGGGGTGCCAAGTTTCCCCATCACTGATCTAGGGTCTCAGCTTTTTAGTGTCTGGTCACTGCTAGTTGTTCAGCAGCAGGAGCTGTCACCCACCGTATACATAGGCAATTCTTAGCAAATCTGTCTAATGAAGGGCAAAGAAATGAGAGGATTCTCACAGGCATATGGACTGGCTATCGGTTTCCTAATAGGAATGGTCAGCTTGGTTTTTGGTCAGCTTGTTTTTTTTTTTTAAGGTATGCATAACACACCACTTCCTTGTTATCAGGGGTACAACAGCAGTTCCATGAGGTTTTGAAACTATTTTTATTAAGGAGCCTCTGCTGGCAGTGCCAAAGGGTACCTTACAGGTATTAGAGCTTCACCCAATCAGTGGAAATCTGCCGACTCATTTTATATCATTAGGCACCTTAAAACTGCCTATGATAACTAGCCAGTATATGACAATATGTACACTCTCTTGAAGTGGTTGTAAACCCTCACATATACCCAGTGATGTGACTGGCATCATGTAATACAAATAGATTAAGCAAATCCTCCTACATAAGTTGTACCTGTTTATCTACAGCTGTCTTTCCCCTACATTCATTCAAAGTGCATAATTTACACAGGATCTCTCAACTCTGAAAATCAGGGGGTGGAGAGCTGAAGTTACATCAGTGATAAGAGCTCTGAGAGCTGATTGAAGGAAAGGGACACCCCCTTCACACAGAACAGGAATAGAGCTGAGGCTGTCAATCTGCTGGAGGTCCCTCCCCTGTCACCATTTTTCTCTTGGTGTCAGGCAAACCTGTCAGAAGTAACTCATGCTTATAGCAGAGGAACAAGGCAGTGGACATAAATTACTCTTATTGAGACAAGTACACACTATGGAGGGATATGCTTTGTTCCTATTCCATGTCTGAGGTTTACAACCACTTTAAGGTACCTATTGGTCGTTTTGAGAGCATCAGACCTATCTATTGCACAAACCACCACAAAATATGACCTTCCCACAAGCAAAGATATAATTGTTTTCTCACACACCGATTTAGAGACAAAGGATAATCATAGAGATAAATGATGCGCTATTGCATGAGTATGGAAAGTGAAGAAATGTCATCAGCACACCAAGGATTCCTCTAAAAGGGTCTAAAGCTTTATTATCGTAGTCACATGATAAATATACAGCAACGTTTCAGAGCCGCGCAGGGCCCTTTTATTAGGGAAGTGACTTGCCTGATGAAGGGGCCCTGCGTGGCTCTGAAATGTTGCTGTATATTTAATATGTGACTACGATAATAAAGCTTTAGACCCTTTTAGAGGAATCCTTGGTATGCTGATGACGTTTCTTCACTTTGATCATCCATGGTTTCCAGCCTATGGTCATTACAGCAACCAGCACTACTGAACAGCCAGCTTCCTGTACATGTGCGAGGGGAATATTGCACTTGGAAAATTGCATGAGTATGGGTACCGTGACATTGTCGCAGATGGCCCTAGGACTTCTAATGTCAGTGTTGGATTTTCTTAGCTGATAGCCATTGTTTCTTACAGATAGGACTGATGCCTGTATATAGATGCATGCTCTGCAGGTAATGCTGTCCTTATTTGGCAAATATCTGTATGAAGATGAATGCTGTGCAGGTGATGCTGTCCTGATTTGGCAAATATATTGATGATGACCTACCTGCAGAGAGTGCCAGCCAGGGTTCAAGGGGAATAGTGATAGGACATGTTGGAAGATCTTGCCTAAATGCTACAGTCTTCTGAATGGTAAGCCAGCACCAGAGGTATCTGCAGCACATCTCTTCCTCTGTAGGCTACTAAAATGCAAAAAAATATAGTTGTTTTGAGCATTGCTGAAAATAATTAGTTGTTAGTTTCTTGCCAGCCTTGACCTAACAAATCTGGCTATAATGGTCAAGGTGATGCCGACAATGACATTGCCATGATTAGAAAAGAGTGAACATGTGTTTATTTTCAGACATATTCACTTCAGGTTTCCGCCTGATAAGTTCCCAATATTGTGGAAAACAGAAAATAGATTTTCTCTCATTGCTAAGGAAAACGACTGCAGTTTAGCTTTGATCGTTTTTCTGAAGTCTTTCTACCCGGCAGCCTCTGAGCAGTTAGCGAGGCATTCTGAGACCTAGACTGCTCTGTGAAAAGGCAAACTTACTATGTATACTCCATATGATTTTCTGTCTATGAATTGAGTCTTTTTTCTAGCATCATGTCTGCAGTGTGGATCGAATGAATGGTCTTTTATACAAGTGTTATTTTAGTGTTTTATAGCATCCTGACAAACTGCACAAAACTGCAAAACAACACACTTATTCAAAATACTACCAGCATGCAAGAACATCAAGAGACCTTAGAGACTTTTAGTGAACTAACCTAATAGAATATTTCTCTGCAATTTAGTATTTATTCTCAAATGTATATCTTGTGCATCGCTGGCTCTGTCATGAAACAATCACATACGATCTAATACAGCTGTGGCCGTAGTGTTTTATGTACCATACTATAGAAGTTATATTGTACAATAACTGTATATGCAAATAAGCAGCACATTATACATTTTCAGAGTTAATTTTTTGGTGGCAGTTTCAATTTGTGGTTAAGCTTAGTATTAATCATTGATGCATTGCTGTGATACAGAAGAAATGGGTTACACATTTTATTCTTGGTTTGCCAAATCTTCTGCAAATATTTGTGTGATGCATCAGGCCTTCATGTGAGTAATCACTAGTTTAATTCTTTAAATGTGGAGGATTTAGAGGATTTACTTTCATTTAACACAACTTCCAAGTGACAGAATAGATATCAGTGATGCTGCTGCCTCATAGCCGTTCCTAAAATAATGACCTAATAAATTGAGGCATAGTAGTGCTCTTCAGTTCATGATCCAGCATCCTACTGTGAAATGCTCTTTGCTTAGGCCTTGAGATGATCTTTCTTTTTCTAGAACAGGGTTCTCCAAACTATCTAAACAAAGGGCCAGATTACTGACATTCTGACTTTGAAGGGTCCAGACTGTTGCCAGTGGGAGTAAATGCACCGTGTTAGTGGGAATAAATAATGCCTCAGGCTTGTTTGTCATTGGGAGTAGGAAAATTACATAGTGTCTGTGGTCAGTGGGAGGAGGACTACTGCCCCATTATTGGTATTGGTGAGGGTACTAGTGCCAATTGTTGGTATCAGTGGGAGAAATAGTGCCCCATAATTGGTATTAGTGGGAGGAACAGTGCCCCATTGTTAGTGTCAGTGGAAGGAGTAGTTCTCCTATGTTGGTATCAGTGGGAGCAATGGTGCTTCAGTGTTAGTGTCTGGCAGAGGAATAGTGCCCCTTTGTTGATATCAGTGATGGGAAAAGTGCCCCATCATTGATATCTGTGAGAGAAATAGCATCCCATTGTTGGTGTCAGTGAGAGGAATAGTGCCCCTTCAATGGTGTCATTGGGAGGAACAGTGCCCCATTGTTGGTGTCAGTGGAAGGAGTAGTTCTCCATCGTTGGTGTCAGTGGAAGGAATGTGGCCTCCTTGTTGGTGTAAGTTGGAGGAATAGTGCCCTATTGTTGATGTCAGTGGAAAGAATGGTGCCTCATCGTTGTTGTCAGTGGGAGGAATATTGCCTTGTATCAGTGGGAGGAATGGTGTCCCAAGAACCGGATAATAGTAAGCAAAGGGTCGCATTTGGCCCACAATCCACAGTTTGGAGACCACTGTCCTACAAGTTAAAGAGCAATCCCACGGCCAACAAGTTACTTCTTTGAAGCACAGCTGCAGTTTGACTAATATGGAGATAGATTTTGTATTCTGACTGACACATTGCCAAAATGTTGTAAACTTATATTTCACTGAAGTAAAACCTAATTAGTAAACCTAATTGTTTAACTGCAGATAAAATACTGACTGGGTAAGAGATTAGTCACATTACATTACATGACAATAGTCACTTAAACAAGTGTCTCCATTGGAAGATTTCCCCTTCTGTTCCTGTTCCAGTGACTACTTAAGTTCAGCAAAACAAAGGTTTTAACACTTTATTACTTTAAGCAAAATGAAACAAAATTTGTTTTAGATACAATTTGATCTTCACAGACAAATTCATCACATAGTGATTCATTTAAAAAAAAATAAAAAAAATCTATATTTGGACATTGACACAAGCCCAAAGTCCTTCAACACAGGTCCCTGTTTAGGCAACAATAGGTAATTAAACAAAAGGAGTAGGTGAAAATCAAACAGCAATTCACACTCACCAGATAGGACTTCAATTGCGCCTTAATCCAACAACTCTGATGCTTATGTCACCCAGAAGATCCCAGTCTGGCTGCTCACCAAGACAGAGTAATCCAGATGATATTCAGCACACTGTGAAGCAGTGGCGGCTGGTGCTCAAAATTTTGGGGGGGGGGGGGGCGCAAACAGAAAAATGTAATAGGCATTGCTTTGCGGCAAAAAACACTGTAAAAAATTGCGTGACTTAACAAACAATCATTAGGTTGGTTCAAGATTGACCAGCGTGTCCCCATTCAATGCACAGTGACCAGCATGTCCCCCATCAATGCACAGTGTCCAGCATGTCCCCATTCAATGCACAGTGACCAGCATGTCCCCATCAATGCACAGTGACCAGCATGTCCCCCTTCAATGCACAGTGACCATCATGTCCCCCATCAATGCACAGTGACCAGCATGTCCCCATTCAATGCACAGTGTCCAGCATGTCCCCCATCAATGCACTGTGTCCAGCATGTCCCCCATCAATGCACAGTGACCAGCATGTCCCCCATCAATGCACAGTGTCCAGCATGTCCCCCATCAATGCACAGTGACCAGCATGTCCCCCATCAATGCACAGTGACCAGCATGTCCCCCATCAATGCACAGTGACCAGCATGTCCCCCATCAATGCACAGTGACCAGTATGTCCCCTATCAATGCACAGTGTCCAGCATGTCCCCCATCAATGCACAGTGACCAGCATGTCCCCCATCAATGCACAGTGACCAGCATGTCCCCATTCAATGCACAGTGTACAGCATGTCCCCCATCAATGCACAGTGACCAGCATGTCCCCCATCAATGCACAGTGACCAGCATGTCCCCATTTAATGCACAGTGTCCAGCATGTACCCCATTCAATGCACAGTGACCAGCATGTCCCCCATCAATGCATAGTGACCTGACCAGCATGTCCCCCATTCAATGCACAGTGACCAGCATGTCCCCCATCAATGCACAGTGACCTGACCAGCATGTCCCCCATCAATGCACAGTGACCTGACCAGCATGTCCCCCATCAATGCACAGTGACCTGACCAGCATGTCCCCATTCAATGCACAGTGACCTGACCAGCATGTCCCCCATCAATGCACAGTGACCTGACCAGCATGTCCCCCATCAATGCACAGTGACCTGACCAGCATGTCCCCATTCAATGCACAGTGACCTGACCAGCATGTCCCCCATCAATGCACAGTGACCTGACCAGCATGTCCCCCATCAATGAACAGTGACCTGACCAGCATGTCCCCATTCAATGCACAGTGACCTGACCAGCATGTCCCCCATCAATGCACAGTGTCCACCATGTCCCCATCAATGCGTGCCCCCGCTCGAGACTTCACTTACCTCTGGTGCCACTGCCGTCACCATGCATGGCGTGCTGCTCGGGACTCGGTCGGACGTCTTCTCCCTCCGAGTCCTCGTCTTGACATGCATGCGCGCCGCCCATCACCGTCCCGACTCCCTGGCGACCGTGCTGCTCGGGAGTCGACTTCTTCCTCCTCCATGGCGCCGCGACTCGGTCGGACCGGTGTCCTTCGACCGGACACCGGACTCTTCTTCCTCCATGCGCGCCGCCCGCTGCCTCTTCTCTGGCGGCGGGCGGGAAGGTGACGTCGGGACGGTGCGTAACTAAAGCATGCACCGCCCCCCACGCAACGTCACCTGGGATGTCCGCTATGATTGGTCCAGGCTGGAGACTGGACCAATCACAGCCAGGACATCCTGAAAGTGGGGAGTGTCGGGGCGCAGAGCAATGACCCCCAGAAGGCCGCCAATCGACGGCTCTGCTGCAAGCACGTTGGGTGCAAAACCCCACCCCCCCATAGCCACCAGTTAGTCCGGCGCCCCTAGTGGGCTGAAAATTGTATTTTTTAAATTTTTTTTTCCTTTTTTTATTGGCCACAGAGATTGGGGAGGTGGCGCCCCTGCGCCCCATATAGCCTGGCCGCCACTGCTGTGAAGCTTGGTCCCATGGAATCTCATATCACGCATGTACCATGTAAGTAAAGCAGGAAGGACTCATAGCGTAATCTCGCATAGCATTTATTGAAACATATGGTCCCCTGCCCTCCTAAAATATTACTCACATAGGCATACTGTAAACAAGCATAGTAAAGCGTATTGTAGGTAATCGGTAACCTGCTTCCTCGGCCGACTCCACTAAGCATCTCTGCGGCTCGGTACCAGCCGACAGAGCTCCGTGGTGTGACGTCAGACGTTACACTGGTGACCGCGTGCTCACACCCTTACACGTTTCGTCATCAAAGGACTTCTACGGAGGGCGTGGGCACGCGGCATGGCCACCAACCTTTATCCCTCTCCCGAGGGGGCGGCTCTCGCAAATGATACACGGAGTGTACAGCACTTCCGCCCTCACAGGGGAGACACCATAGATCACTTATATCCGCCAACACCATGTCTCACTTCCTCATCAAAACAGTTAACCCCTGCATTCCCTTAACGGGCCGAGAGTTGTCACTGTCAAACAGATCATCAGGAGTTCATGGACATTGTTGATAAGCCTGATCTGTATAACCAAGCATATCTATAAGGCACTATGTATATGAAACATCTTATCATAGCTAAAAGCATATATCAACAATAGTTCAAAACTATATTATATAACATAAATAAATATGAAAGAAATTAAAAACGATTTATCACTAGATAAAATGCAATCCCAAATTTAGATCCAACATAATCTTGATAAACCAAATTGTTAAATATACATTCAATCACAGTATAAAAAATATAAGATATATATAAAATTAAATATCAATAAAACAACAACGCAGCAAGTAGTATTCAACATTTCTTTAGCTTATTATACTCTAAAACTAGAGGAATAGGAATCATAATAGTAGGATTCTTAAAATGGTTTACCACAAAGAAGCAGTTATCACCTGAAAAGAATTAGTAATTACTTATAAAACAATTCACATCTAGGTCTATGTTCAAACCATTCGGTTTCGGTTTTGTGCACCCTTAAAAGTATTGAATTAACCCAATCTGACAATATCTATCTAGTGACTGCAGATGTGGCCTCACCGTATACAGTGATCCAGCATGACGACGCCCTCCTGGCACTCATTCGGGCGTTTAGTACAAAATTCCTGCTAAATTCCTACTAAATATAAAAGTTAAACCTATTTCGAGTTAATAAATAAAAAATATTTTTACATTTTAAATTGCACCTTTTTGTGAAATGGTGAAAACTGAAGGTACACAAAACTGTTTACTCCGGAGATTTTTCACTTACAGCTTTCAGAATTTGAAAAGACCCATCAAAAACCATACATTTTCTGAAAGCACATGACCTGTAGAATAAAAAAAGTGCTACTGCCTTTTTGGCCCCTGCAATAATTGTGCAAATGTTCATCATATCGCTATTTTTACTAAAAATACACTAAAATCATTATTAGTGCACATAAACACAACATATCTTACAAAACTCCTGCTAAATTACTACAAAAGCATCGTTCACATGTGGCATACTAAAGTGTACACCCATGGAGGGCCATGTCTACCCGCCCCAGGGATGCACAGGTGTTCCGTGCATCCCCGTACAGGCAGTCCTATTTATGTCAATTGGGATGCAACAGCTGCACAGTCATAGCTGCTCCTCCCAATCTGACACCTGTGTGGGTGTGAGTGCACGATCCTGAATGCAGACAGTGTGAGCTCAGGGACATGCACGTGGACCTATATGGATGTCAAATTGGGAGCAACGGCTCTGTTCGTGCAGTTGCTACATCCCAAATTACATTACTGGGACTGCCTGCACAGAGATACATGGGAACACCTGTGCATCCCTGTAAAGGTATGCTGTGTATGCCTTGTATGAACAAGGCCTTAGGCCTCTTTCATACAAGCAGACCGATCGGGTCTGCCTATCCGTTTTTCAGGCAGGCCCAATTGGACCACCCATTTTTTTCTATGGAGCGGCTGATGTGTCAGTTTACACGCGCCTGCATCCAATCCGGTTCAGTAAAAATAGATGGATGGGGATCCCATTCCCCATCCATCTAGCAGATCTGAGGTAGTCCATTTCCATCCGACTGCCCCATGGAGAATAGCGGGCTGTGTCCATGTCCACTCTGCACATATTTCTTTTTTTTTTTGGTGGGGGGGGGGGGGGGCTTCTTTGGTGAGTCCACGCCATTTTTTTAAAAAAAATTTTAGAATGATATTTTTTTATCTATTTTTTTTTTGCTGGCGGGGGGTCTTTGGTGATATTTGAGAGATCTAAACAGACCCCCTTAACCTCTTTTTTTTTTGAGACAGAGAAAGGGACTTAATAAAGTCCCTTTTTCTGCAGCATATAGAGACTCCTTATCTATTCATAAACTGACAGTCTGACACATAGTAAACTCTCGGTTTACTATAATCAGTGGACTTAGGAGCGATCGGTAGTGATCACTGCCTAGGTCCACTGTACTACAGGGATGGGGCTGGTAAACACATGTTTTCACAAGCCCCATATTTACCAGCATCCCCCTCTTAGCCTGACAGCTTGCCGGAGCTTAGTGCCGGTCAGCTGCTGCAGGCGGTGGGAGGGAAAGGAAGGATGCCGCCGGAGCAGCAGGTAAGGATCAGGGGTGCGGGGGTCGGTAAGAGGGGGTGTGACTGAACTGGCGGGGGGACAAACTTTGATCCCCTCCAAGCCCCAGCAGCACCTGTAGCCGGCGGGAGTGGCAGAGGAGGGATTCCTGCTTCTAAAGGTAGCTGCAGGGGATCGGGCTTGGGGGGGGGGGGGTCTGATTGGGTGTGGGATAGCTGGATATCAGTGCTGGGGGGAAGAAGGGGGATGAAGGGGACAGGAAATGAGAGTGGGGGGCCAAATTACACAGCACAGTGCTTGTGCTGTGTAATTTGGTCCCTTGTGTAACCTAAAATACCTGGCTGATCCTGCCTGACTATACTCTCCCCCCTGTAAACTGACCATGGTTTATCATAGCTGCTGAGCCCTGACACCGTGGTCAGTTTACGTGCTGCCATCATCTGCAGCTCATACAATCCCCTCTGTTTAATAATGATATGTGCCCACAGTATGTGTTTTATAAAAAATATGCAGGTTTCTACCTCCCGGCACTCACGTGACTGCTCACCTCTCTCCTCCTCTCTTCCCCTCCTCCCAGCTGACATCAGTGAGAATTCTCAGCCCCTCCCACTGTAGCTGTCAGACTGGGAGAGGTTAGCGGCGAGCAGTCACGTGAGCGCTGGGAGACACTCTGAAATAGGATAGAAATCTGCATGTTTTTTTTATAAAAAAAGTACTGTGGGGCACATATCGTTATTAAACAGAGGGGGTTGTATGTTCCTGACCAAGTGGCTTTATAACCACTTTAATAGAGAATTATTATTTGTAGGAAACCAAATTCCACTGTGTTAAAGGGATGGGATTTTGTAATTGCTATTTGCATTAGCAGTACTGTATGAATTACGATAAATGTGCCCCCCCCCCCCATGGCACAGATGAAATGCTTTACTGGCATTATTTATCAGAGTTTTCTTGTCATATTTGATTATCATTTTTTCTTTATGTGTGTTTCCATAATAAGATATTTGTGCAATTAGTGAAGTTGCAAAGATTTAGCCGCTGCAGGAAAACATAATGGAACATAGTGGATGAATGTATTTGAGACAGAAGGCCAGTCAGTAATCATTAAGTTTTTTGCAAGTCATGGTAAAATGCTCAAGAGGCTTGAATGGAAATGAATGAAATAAGATATCTGAAAAAGCATTCAGAAAAATGGAACATGTGTGTCATGTACTGTATTTTCCTTGTTTAATTTCTTACATATTTAATTTTTAGCCAGACTAGGGTTTTTACAGTATTTAGAAATCACTAAACTGTACTGATCAATAAAGAACCTTTCTATAAGTGTTATATACGGTATATTTTACGATGTATGTAACTGAGACAGCAAAGGTTTCCAATGTGTCCCTGGCAAGGAATGCAGAGTGCAAATGTCTGAAAAAATCAGTGGTTTAATGACACATTTAGGAAATAAGATCAGAGGGGCAGTCTGCACTTCTTTTCATTAAAAAGCCAAACACAAAGTCGTTTGTCATATAAGTCGTGCAAAATAATTCACAAGTCGCGCTGAAGTCGCGGTAAAATTGCGGTAAAAAGTCGCTCCGACATGGGGCGACTTTTGGTCGCGGCAGTGTGAACCGGCTCTAAAGCAATGGTGTTTGTGCAGTGTGACAGTTGCTATGTTAGTAAAAAGACAGCATCTGCATATCAAAATTTGAAAAGTAATGTTTGGTAATAGTAACTTACTGAAAGAAAAAGAAAAAATGTTTATGCGCTTGGCCAATATGTGTTATGAACTGCTGCAACCCAATTAGTCTAAATACTAGACTACTGAAAACGTGTATAAAAATGGTGCACTGTTTCTGCAAAAATGATATAACTTTGTAAACAATGCTAATTTAATCACCCATTAACAACAAAAAAATATGTTATAAACAAAAATAAAGTGCAAGTGTACAAATGAATTACAAACGTGTTATACAATACAGTATGTATCAATGGGTAATCAAAGTTAAAGTCCATTGGATCAACTTATGTGATATGAATATATGTAAACACAGTCCACTTGTAAGTGTGGCAAGTAAATAAACTGCTCAGTGCTCATGGACAGACATGCACTTCAAAAAGTGCTCCAGTGCTCCAAATGCGCTCCTTTGAAATAAAAAGGCAGTCTCTTATCAGATAGCATGGATCTTGATTACTGAGATCAAACAGGCCAGCATATAATCTCCACAATGGAAGCTTTAATGATAGGGTATTCCTGCTGTGGTACTCGCAGTTGGGAATGGATTCAAGCGTCCATTGTAGAGAGCCGTTCACCAAGCACATGTATATAAATGTAACAGGGAGAACCTTCATAGCATTAACCAGTATGGTAACTTTATTAAAAGTGTAAAATTGCATTTACAACCAGGCTGAAATCACAAGCGGTGTATGAAAAAACAGGCCGGCTGCAGTGTCCCTCGAGCTCGACGTCACACGTATGCTCCGCCCGACGTGTTTCCCCAAAAATGGTGTCTTCTAGGATTGGAGTAATTTACTAAATGGCTTGTATAGCAATATATATAACAATTTTAGCGATTATGGAGATTTCCATCAGGACCCATTTAGATCCTTACAGTGCATTTAGTGCAGCACTAAAATGCACCAAAAAGGTACATTTAGCATTTTTGGCAATGCACCACAATGCACTTACATTGACAAGGTTCATTGTGGGGACATTCAGAATGAATGGCACCACAGCACGCCAACGTGCAAAACGCACATGTTACCGCGATACAATAATGTAAATCCAACATGGAAGGATGAGCGCATGTTCAAAGTTCCCCTTCACAAACTAAAGTACCCCACTCTCCCCAGGTGCATACTTACCTCCATCCTGTGGTCGCGGCCATCTGCAATATTTATATATTTTGCTGAAATCTTTATATCTTTTGCTGAAGAGTTCAATGGGACTGTCTTTTAGACTTCTTTGAGCTATGAAGTCTATATAAAGTCGACCACAGATAGATCGAATCTTGACCAGTTCAGCAGGGACCAGCTGAGATTTAATTCATCGATTGACTAATACAACCAGCCTGTTGGATCTTTTGCATGAGATTACTGTTATAGCCACCATCAGTGATCATTGTGTTCTGCCAGCAGAGAAGGTTCCCCACCAGTCTTAACTAGAACATTCAGGGCCCTAGTGCAAGAAACCATAAAGGGCCCCCTGATCCCTGGTCAGGGCCCCCACGGTGGTGAAATGCCAGGGCCCGGTCGCAAGTGCGACCTTTGTGACCCTAGTTATGCCACTGGTGTCAGTAGTTTTTTTATTATTTTATTTAATTTTTTTATATTATTATTATTATTTTTTTTTTTACAATTTTCTTTTTTTTACAATTTCTTAGGAGCCCCGTTGGGGGGCTTTTGTGAAATATCAGGGGTCTAAACAGAACTCTGATGTTTCACCTTTGAGACAGAGAAAGGAGATTGAGGACACAGCTCTTAATCTCCTTCTCTGTAGCCTCAGCTGCACAAAATAAATTAACATGAATAGCTCTGTACAGAGCTTCCTGTTCATTCACAAACTGAAGCATAGTAAACACAGTTTATGCCTCAGTTATGAATGAACAGAGTTGGTGATTGGTACAGATCACTGACTCTATTCATCAAGACAAAGAAGGGGCTGGTAAATTACACATTTACCGCCTCCTTCCCTGATCTCCATCCTGACAGATCCCCCGCAGCAGCCGGCAGGAGAGGGGAGGTCGGAACCCTTCAGCACTGCATGGGATGAGGGGGAGCTGGGAGAATATACAGGAGCCCGATCACTGCAGTTGTTGGATAGGAAGGGTGACATATAAAAGAACCAATCCTCTCCATTTTCCTCCTCCAGCTGACTGTGTTGATGGGGGAATAGAAGGGTTTTGTATTCTATTTTTCTATAAAATTGCATCATCTTTGACTTGCTTAAGTTTGTGGGGGTCGGCACAGCTAGCAAAGAGGTGATTTTTAATCCACGATGTAAAAATTGCGGGAGGTCTTGTGGGGGCAGGCAAAAAGGATAAATAGACTGTTTAAAAAATGTGTAATACAGTAAAACCTTGGATTGCGAGCATAATTCGTTCCGGAAGCATGCTTGTAATCCAAAGCACTCTTATATCAAAGCGAATTTCCCCATAAGAAATAATGGAAACTCAGATGATTCGTTCCACAACCATTTATTCATAAATCCTTCAATTTATAGTCCATATAAAAAGATTATAGCAATGTGATAGGTTGTGTAACCATAAAATGTCCATCCACAAATAGCCGCTTCCACAAGGGGATTGGAAGCAAAATCCAGCAGGAGCTACAGAGTATCAAAAGAGAAGAGAGGCGCCTCTAAGTGTAGCAAAATGGTTCCATTTAATGAAGGTTCAACATTTAGCAACTCACATGATTGATGAATAAAACAGGCACATCTAAGTATGCAGGCATCCGGGGTAAAGCTGTCCACATAGACCATCTTCTGAACCACCGGCTGCTAGTCTGTAATCCTGACCGGGAAGACCACCCTGGAGTAAAGCGATCTGATAGCGAGGGGCAGCATGGAAAGGATGACGTAGATGGCGGTGCGGAGGATGGTCTATGTGGACAGCTTTACCCCTGATGCCTGCATCCTTAGATGTGCCTGTTTTAATCATCAACCACGTGATTTGCTAAATGTTGTACCTTCATTAAATGTAACCATATTGCTACACTTAGAAGCGCCTCTCTTCTTTTATACTCAGCTGTGACTTGAGGCTACTTGTATATCAAGACATTGCTTGTATATCAAGTCAAAATTTATTTGAAAATTTTGCTTGTCTTGCAAAGCGCTCTTAAACCAAGTTACTCTCAAACCAAGGTTTTACTGTATTAGGTTTTTATTCTGATGCAATCTTAGACTCTATCCATAAATGTGGCATACTCTTAGATTTAATGTGTAAGTCCAGCCAAAACCATTTTTTAGTTTTGAGTAGAATGGGGTAGAATTAGAATCCATTGTTTTGTTTTTCTGCTATGTGAAGCTCTCTTGCTCTGGTGACGATGATTTAACCAGACAAGAAGAGCAGGTAAAACTGCAACAGGCACTGTACATGGAGAACAATAAAAATCTGACAGTGGCTCTTGCCTTACCCACTGTGCTTAAAAAAAAAAAAAAAAAAAAAAAAAAAGCTTTTCCGGTCTGTGTTCCAGGTCTGGGATCCTGGTTCAGAAAGTAAGGTTCACTTCACTTCTTGGGTAGTAAAACTGTCATTGTGGCAGTCAGAAGGAATCTCTAAGAAGAAAAGGTGCCACTCACCAACCCAGTAGAATAGTATGTAGATGAATGTAGCCTCAGCCAGTACCGCGCCATCTGGCATGTTTTGTCATGACCCCCTGACAGGTTTTGTCCCTCTCCCAGGGCCTTTTTTTTTCTTTGATAATGCTCTTACACCTCTGAATGGTGCACTGACTCCAGCCCCTTCTACTGCAACGGGCAAGGAGATCTCAGCTTAGAGCGGCACTGCAAGTTTCATTTGGATCACATGGAGGAATCTCTGTCACAGAGCTACGAATAGCTGTAATAACCCAACAGAAAAAATGACCAGACATACACATTAAATACGGTTGATAAATGGTCATTATTTTCATATAGTTGTTCCTTGATCAGCAGGTTCAGCCAATAGTTCTCTTTACCTGTACATGGCTTCAAGCAGTTCTTAAATATATGCAAACTCATGTGTTTAGACAATCTACATTGCCGTTTTCTCACATTATTTAACTTTATTTAAAGAACTATAATTTTAAAGCACTAAACAGCTACAGGAAATTGTAGGATGCAGCACACTTTCTATTGGTGTGTTTCAGTTTTATCATTGACTTACAGAAATGTTTTTGTTTGTGGTCTGTAATATAGGTGTGAATACAGTTAATGCAGCTTGGTTCTGGAATCTTTAGTTTCACAAACTGTATAATATAGTAAAATGTACACAAAAAAATGTCCCTTATTAAAGGGGTGATAAATCCAGAAACCATATGTTAATATTTTGCAGCTTACCAATCCTAAGGTTGGTGGCTGCATTCGTTTTTTTTTTTTAGTCTTTCTTCCCTTAATTAATTTACCTGGTGATCTGGCTGGTAACACACCTCCTGTCGTAGGGTGTCTCCTCTCTGGACGGAGGAGTAACAGATACATCTCTGGGCAGCAGCTTTGCCATTTAGGGGAGAGGGTAGTAGATGTACTAGCAGAGTTTTGTGAACTTGACCAGGGGTCTCCAAACTGAGGCCCGAGGACCTGGGTGTGGCCTTTTGCTTGCCTTTATCTGGCCATTACTTCCATGGATTGGCAGTATTCCTTCCACTGACACCAGAGACGGGGCGCTATTCCTCCTCCTGACCCCAACCATGGTGCCCTATTCTTCCCACTGACACCAATGATGGAGCACTTTTCTTCCCACTGACACAAACAATGGGGTACTATTCCTACAAATGACACCAGAGACGGGAACTAATCCTCCTACTGGCACCAATTATAGGGTACTATACCTCCAGTTGACACCAATGATGGAGCACTATTCCTCTTACTGACCCCAATAATGTAATTATTTTACTCCTACTGATCACCAAGCCTATGTCATTGTTTACTTCCACTGATGCCAGGACATTTTCTACTCCCACTGGCCACAGTCTGGCCCTCCAATATTTGAAGGGCAGTAAATTGGCCCTTTGGGTTAAAAGTTTGGAGACCCCTGGACTTGACTAATGAATTAATGATGAACTCCAGCTTACACTTTATAAGCAGTTACAGTAACAGTTTTTTGGGGATAAAGATTTTACATAAATTAATAAATTACCACCTGTCAGTGGTAAATGCTTTTCTCTCTCATTTATTGACAGACACAGCTCCTGATCTTCATAACCATTGGGTATACTGCCCCCTACAGGAGTAGGACACTAGGCAGAAAAAGAATCTGGCTACGCCTATGGGCAGTCCCAGGGGGTATACCACCTCTCCCTGCTATAGGTACTTCTTGCTGGGATCTCTGGCCCTGGCAAAATTATTTCCTTTTAGATAGAATTTTTTTTCTCCTGTTTTTTTCTTTTGAGATCTAGTCAACTGCTTGACTGAGAGACGGGCTGTATAATCTAGATCCAGTGGTCACCCCAGTCTGGCCAGCGAGCGCACGCAGACCTCGGCTCCACGCTAGGTTCGGCCACGACATAACCCCAGTGGACAGGGGCTGGCCTGCAAAATAAATGCCTTGCGAGGTCGCATAAGACCGGGTCTCGGCCTAAGTCGCAGTGTTTATTCTGGTCGACAGCCACCTATTTCAATGTCGAGGGATTCTGTCTGGAGCGGTACTTAACGCTGTTAAAAGCTAGGAAATCTACTTCTAGGAAGACGCACATTGCGTGGTGTGAGTCTCTTGGGGTTCATTCTCGCTCCTCCTCGGTGGCTCGGATCTTGATCTTCCTTCAGCGGGGGGGGGGGGGGTTGAACAGAAATTTACCTTGAGTACCATCAAGGGCCAGGTGTCGGCTTTGGCAGTCTTCTTCCAGAAGCCTCCCTTTGAGAATATTTGAGAGATTCCCTTACTTATGCTGTCTCAGAAGGTGGCCTCTTTTGGTGGCTATCACCTCTGCGCACAGGGTGTTGGAACTGGCGGCGTTATCCTGCTGTTCACCTTACTTGGTGATTCACAGAGGTAAGGTGGTTCTTCGCCCCTGTCCGTCGTTCCTCTCAAAGTTTGTTGCCTTCCCTGTGTCCCTGGCCAAAACATCTGAAGGAAATTGCCTTGCATGCCTTGGATGTGGTCTTAGGAATTAGGGTGTACCTGGCACCTGGAGTCTTTTAGGAAGTCAGATTCACTATTTGTTGCTCGCGGATGGGCCTCATAAAGGGTTGTCCACTTCCTCTGCGAACATTTCCAGATGGATCAGACAGACGGTTATTCAGGCCTATTCCATCAGGGGTCAGGTTCCTACTTTCCCTGTTAAGGCGCACTCTACTCGGGTATTTAGTGCCTCCTGGGCTTTCCGTCATTAGGCGTCAGTGATGCAAGTTTGCAAGGCGGCCACCAGGTCGTCGTTGCACACTTTCACAAAGCTCTGTTAGGTGGATGTGTTGGCTTCTGCGGATGCTTCTTTTGGCCGCAAGGTTTTGCAGGCTGCTGTTTAGAAGACTTGATCCTCTTTGAGGGCGTATTGTTTTTTTTAGGTGGGCTCCAGTTGTTTTGGTTGAGCTCCTGTTGCCTGGTTGCTGGCTACTGTTTAGTCTGGGGAATTTTTTTGCTATTCCCACCCCTCACTGCTTTGGGATGTCCCAATGCTTATGAAGATCAGGAGCTGTGTCAGTCTGTCTGAACGAAAGAGAAAATGGGATTGTTGACTTCTCGTAAAATCCATTTCTCTGATGTTCATTGACGGACACACCACCCATCCCTCTGTGGAGTTGTAATTCTTCTAACATTGCTTGTAACAAAACTGAGTTTCTATAGCAGGGAGAGGCAGTATACCCCGGGGACTGCCCATAGGTGTAGCCAAACTTTTTTTCTGCCTACTGTCTTACTCCTGTAGGGGGCAGTATAACCCAATTGTTATGAAGATTAGGAGCTGTGTTCGTCAATGAACATCAGAGAAATGGGTTTTACAGTAAGTCAAAAATCCTATTTTTGCAAAACTCTCTAACTGTACTTTTACTGGACAGCTTGGTCTGTTAAAGGAAATGGAAGAATAACAGACTTATTGGCTGGATCACCAGGTAAAAATAAAGGAAAGAAATATATTAAAAAAAGAAAACGTTTACAGTCTTCACATCTAAGAGTTATTAAGCTGCAATATAATACATTTTTGGTTTTGGGTTTAATAGCACTTAAAGCCCAGCTCAGAATAATATATATAGCTTTGTGACTTTGTCTTTCTCTCTCCTGTACAGTGCCTCAGACAATATGCCCAGTTGTCAGTTCGGGAAGGATTTGGTTCCCCAATCACCTGTCCAGACATGGTGTGTCCAAAGAGGGGTCTCCTCCAGGAAGCAGAGGTACAGATAACTAAGCTATTTCCGTTTTGGATAAATGCCTCGATTCTGACCAAGTCCTTTTTTAGGTGTTTTACTTTCTCATAATAAACATTAAGCATCGGCCTCTTGCAGCAGCCAGACTCAGCAGCAATGGGTTTTTTATTTTCTACCTTTAGGTAATGTTTACTCAGCTCAGTCAGTATGTGTGCTATTTCTAGCTACTAATTTAAAGTTAAAATATCCCAGTCCTCAACTTCAATTAACTTTTAGGCTGGGTTCACATCTTTGCAGTGCGTTCACACAAAGTGTGTTGACATGTGTTACTTTGTGCATCTCTTGTGTTAAGACAGCACATTGATTGAAAAGTGCTCCCAAGTACACTAAAATGCACAAAAAAGTGCATGTATTTTTTTTGAAAGGCAGCTCACCAAAATGCACTGCAGCACACTGTGGTGCGCTAAAGCGCACAGGAATTAGCAAGGGGTGTTGGGATGCCATTAGGAATAAATTAGGAATGTTCAACATTGTGCGTTGCGGTAACACAAATTTTTCCAAAGCGTGTGAGCTTTAAAGCGGAGTTCCGGCCTCAAAATTGAAAAAAACGATTTTGGGCCATCCGCTTGCTGAGGGCCACCTGAAAAAGAAATGGATGCTCCCAATTTTTTTTTTTTTTGGTCGCTTACCTTGATATTGAAGAAAGAATACTCACCTTCCTTCCACTTCCTCCCTCTGGGGCCGCGCCCCGAGCCGTCAATTCCGGCTTGCGATGACTCCTGGGAGCTGAACGTCATTGCTCCCAGGAGTCAATGCGCCTGCACCGGCCCCGCTCGTCAATTCCGGTGCAGGCGCGACATTCCCTGCTAAACAGCTTCTGGGCATGCCCAGAAGCTGTGCAGGGATGCCGCGCTTGCACCGGAACTGAAGAGCAGGGCTGGTGCAGTGCATTGTGGGACTCCGACGTCACGAAGAGGCCGCAGAAGAGGACGCGCTGGCTTCAGCTGCCCACATCTGAGATGGCAGCGCTGGAGAAGAACTTTTCAAGGTAAGTATTTCTTCTTACAGGTAAGTGCGACCCGGGACAGTTCAGAGGCTATCCATTATGGAATGTACTAGCCCTGACTGTCCCGGGGGTATTTTTATCTAAATTTGACCCCCGAGGCCGGAACTCCGCTTTAAGCTGCAACATAGTAGCTTCTGTTCTCTTTTATAACTTCAGACATCTCTGCTATCAGACAAACTAGGTGCAGCTGTAATTTGCATGTTTATGCAGAACTTATTTGAATACTGTCTAACCAGTTTTGTGTGTTAGCCAGAGATGAAATCTGGATTGATTGGAGATTTTGTGAAGCATTTGCATGAGACTAGTTTTTTTGCCTACTTGTACCACATCTTAGTATGTAAAATGTATTTTATCATCTCCTTATCTATATGTAACATCATTCATCCATTCCCCTTCCCTCCATCTCTTCTGCATTTGATGATCTTTGATCATATCTTGTTTTTTTCATAAACACATTAGGGGAATGAATACAAAGGGGGTGTATTACTAAAACTGAAGCACACAGAATCTGATGCAGCTGTGCATGGTAGCCAATCAGATTCTAACTTCAGCTTGTTCAATCAAGCTTTGTCAATAAGCCCTCGTTCACATTGAATGCGTAGTTCACAGGTCAAATCACATGACAAGTCGCACCCGATTGTCGACAATGGCCATGTTCAAATCGGTGCAATACCAACATTGAGGTGCCACAACGATTTGAAAAAGTAGTTCCTGCACTACTTTTGGTAATTTGAAATCGTGTGATTTCAGATGAAGTTGCACGATTTCAAAGCCGCATGTCAGTGCGACTTCAGATGCAACTTTGAAGACATCTGTGCATGACAAGTCGCTCCAATGTGTATGAGGGCTAAAGCCTAAAAACTGATTGGTTACTATGCATAGCTGCACACCACACCAGTGTATCTGTGTACACTAGTTTTGGTAAATCCCCCCCACAGTGCCTGAGACAAGTGCTGTCTAAATTGCTGCCATTGCCCATAGCAACCAGTCAGCTTCTAACTTTCACTTTTGTCTACACAGCTTTGAAAATTTGAAAGCTGAATGGCAGCTCTAGGCAACTGCTCCAGTTGCCTCAGACACTTTTTTTTAAATAATTCCCATTATGTTTTTTGTATCACAAGTTGCATGCATGCCAATAGACTGCTTTTCAGTGGCTCATCACCTCCACCTAAAATTGACTCAGTAAATGAAAAAGTGTTATTAAGCTGAGTGTACAGACAGCAATTTTTGGGGCCTGTTCACACAAAATGCTGCTGCCTGCACAGCGTTATGAGCTGCAGAGCTATGCAGCAGGGGGCAGTTTAATTTGCATTTTATCACATCACACAGCTCCCTTTTTAAAAAAATGAATTTGAAGTGTAAAAAAGTTACACTTTATCCATGTCACTGCATAGCAGCATGGTATGCTGCACTTACTGTGCGGTGACAAGCAGGACCATACAGAGCAGTGTGATATTTTGCAATTCCAAAGGGTTCACATACTTTTTATTGCCACAATACTCTTGTCATCCACCATCCTTCCGATGTAAGGGAGTGAAAACACTATTTAAAATCTACCATTCTGTGTACTTTGTACCACTGCTTCACCTTTTCCTATATTTTGAACTACTGCTGTACATAGCAGGACTGGTGATGCTCAGCCTAAATTGCCTCTCGTTGTCGTATAGAGCAGGCAAGACTGATTTCAGTTTATGGCTGGAATTAAATTAGATATTTAATGACCTAACCTGAAAAATACATTGATGAATTTAGAAGGAATGCATAACTAAAAATATTGGGCTGATTTATTATGCCGCTGACTTATTGTTTGTAAGCTCTTCCTGTTTCTGTTTCTTGAAGAATACTGTTGCTTAGTAAGACCTCCCATCAAAATGATGGCACAGAATTATTGTACAGGGGGCATAGTTTATGAGAAAACAACAAGAGAAGGGCGCACCGACCTTGTGCATTACCACTTAAAAGTTTATTAAAATCAAAGAAGGGTAGCGTACAATATACTCACAAACGTAGCATATGAACAAGCATATAGGAAATGGGCACCGCTCGCTTCCAGGACACTATTCTACTGCTGGATAGCGTGATGGCGTCCTCAAAACCTGATGTGGCTTACGCGTTTCGAAGGAGGACCCTCTTCCTCAGAGCCAAAATCGCCACTCAGTCCTCCCTCGTCACATCAGGTTTTGAGGATGCCATCACGCTATCCAGCAGTAGAGAAGTGTCCTGGAAGCGAGCGGTGCCCATTTCCTATATGCTTGTTCATATGCTACATTTGTGAGTATATTGTACGCTACCCTTCTTTGATTTTAAAGAGGTTGTAAACTCCGTAAAATATTTTTTTTTTTTTACAAGCTGAAAGATAAACACATAATGAGCTAGTATGCATCGCAGATTTACAGGAGTTAGGACTGCAGGTGAATTCACTGAGTCTATTAGAGGATTGACTGGTATTCATAGAGGCATTTCCTGTGGGAGGATTTTTTATGTCTGTCCACCTAGTGAGAAAGGAGCCAAGTTCCTGCTTAAGGCATACAGAGATCCCTGTAATGGGGATCGTCCATTTCCGGTAAGAGGCCAATTATACTGGTGTTTGGTGGAGGCTACTTCTTCTGAGTTTCATCACCCTTATCTTGGACCTCTTATGGGACTCCTTTTTTCGTTTTAGTATCAAAACTATTACTATTGATTGATTTCTGTGATCACCATATTGAGCGCTGCATACCCTGTTTTTATAGCTCATTATGAAATACTTACCTTAGAACGAGCCCCCGTCGTGCCGTCCGCTCACCTCTATGACGGGCGACATGTCCAGTCGCCCGTCTTCCGGGATCGCGGCATCCGGCTATCTGAATGACCGGAGCCGCGGTGACGTGACTCCAGCGCACGCGCGCGGGAGCCGACAGTCACAGAACGGGTCTCTGAAGAAACGGCACCAGCGGCCGTTCCTTCAGAGCGCATGCGCCAGTGATGTCACTGGCTGCATGTAAGGTAAATATCTCCTAAACGGTACATGTTTAGGAGATATTTACAGTACCTATAGGTACGCCTTATTATAGGCTTACCTATAGGTAAAAGTGTCAGAGGAGGGTTTACTTCCTCTTTAATAAACTTTTAAGCGGTAATGCACAAGGTCGGTGCGCCCTTCTCTTGTTGTTTTCTTCTAGTGCCTTTTGGATACCCTTGGTCCTGAGGGGGGCAGCAAGACCACTTAATTTGTGTCATAAAACCGCCTAGAAGATTCACCTTCCCGCATACCACTTGAGCGCAGGAGAGATATTGTTGTTTTTTGGCATAGTTTATGACCATGAGAGGTGATCACTGGTAAGTATACATGAATCATTTTTTTCACTCAACCAGCAGGTTGAACGAGAAAAAGGACTTAATGCCACAATTCACACACTCCTTGTGGGTGGAGGGAATTCTCCTGCTGTGCTATTGTATTGTAACAGCGGGGAGACTTCCCCAGCATCAGAATACACTGATCAGCGCTGCCTGCTATAGCCGGCAGCGCTGATCAAGTTGCAAAAGTCAGTCTTGCACATTGACTTCTGTACAACCAGGCTGCCCAAAAATGAATTAAAATTCGGCAGATCCCTGCTGAATTGGCCAAATTTTGAACCATGCGTGGCCAGCTTTAGTGAATTGGAGCTTCCTGGTATTCAGAATCAAAATTGAGATGTTGATGCAAATGAAAAAAAGTCACAGACAGTACCCAGTTGTTTCTGTGGTGTAATGAAGAGATAAAATCTGAAGGTGTCTTCCCTAGTAACCACTATAATTCTTGCAGTAAACGTTTTCCTTGCAAAAGGTAAATGATGATAAATATTTAATCAGTGGAGTGCCCTCCTGTTTTATTTTTTCCAGATTTGATATGGGGTTTTGTTGCTTTTGCTTTTTGTTATGTGTCTAAAACCCTCATCTGCTAGTGTTAATAGGACCATTAGGTCAACATAAAGGTGAACCTAAAAAGAGGGAGATGTAACATTCCTCACTACAGACAACAAACACATTATTTAGGATTTTTTTAAGCGGATCTGTACTGAAATGGCAACATAAACTTTATTAATGATCTTACTGGAATATATAAAGAAAACATGATAGAAGGATTGACATACTTACCTTTCCCTCCAAAGTCTAGATATTTAAAGTGATTGAAAAGGAAAAAATGTATTAAAAAACAAACAAACATGGTATACTTACCTGCTCTGTGCAGTTGTTTTGCACAGAGCAGCCCCGACCCTCCTCTTCTCGGGTCCCCCGCCTGCGCTCTGGGCCCCTTCTCCTTGCCGAGTGCCCCCATAGCAAGTCGCTTTCTGTGGGGGCACTCGTGCATGCTCGCTCCCGAGCTGGCTCTCTGCGTCGATAAGACACAGAGAGCGTGGCTCAGCCACCCAAAAGGGAAATTTACGCTTTAAAGACTCGTCCTCCGCTCCTCTTGCACAATTGGCACTTTTGAGGAGTGAGGGGGAGGGAGCAGGTACCCGATTTTGACAGGTACCTGCTCCCACATCTGTCCTGACTGCCACGGTGCTCAGCAACGGAATTTCTCCTCCCCCTTCAGACTTCTGGGACACTGACAGGTCCCAGAAGACTGTATCCACCAGTTAGGATGCGCAGCGCAACTTGCACATGCAAAGTGCGCACCGGGCTGTGAAGCCGCAAGCTGCCACAGCCGGGTGCCTATAGTGAAAATGCCGGCGCCGCCAAGGGAGGATGGAGGATGAAGACGGCTGGGGCAAGCTCACTGCTGGACTGTAGGACTGGTGAGTGACGGTTTTTATAAAAGTCAACAGCTACACTTTTTGTAGCTGCTGACTTTAATTTTTTTTGATAGGTGTCTGGAGCCCCAAAAAGTAAACACCTTCCGGCCTTCACAACCACTTTAAGCTTATATATTCTGCTGTTGGTTGGTTGTGAAAGTCATACTGTAGGAAGCCAGAAGCTGAATTTTCTTCAGGCAAGGAACGTATTTAAGCCCTCTATATCTCATTATTTATCCATTGCAGCAAGACTTAAAGTGGTTGTAAACCTCAGTCATGAAGTCTGAACAAAGCACACACAGTATCTCACAAAAGTGAGTAAATCCCCCACATTTTTGTAAATATTTAATTATATTTTTTCATGTGACAACACTGAAGAAATGATACTTTGCTACAATGTAAAGTAGTGAGTGTACAACTTGTATAACAGTGTAAATTTGCTGTCCCCTCAAAATAACTCAACATACAGCCATTAATGTCTAAACTGCTGGCAACAAAAGTGAGTACACTCTTAAGTTAAAATGTCCAAATTGGGCCCAAAGTGTCAATATTTTGTGTGGCCACCATTCTTTTCCAGCACTGCCTTAACCCTCTTGGGCATGGAGTTCCCCAGAGCTTCACATGTTGCCCCTGGAGTCCTCTTCCTCTCCTCCATAATAACATCACGGAGCTGATGGATGTTAGAGACCTTGCGCTCCTCCACCTTCCGTTTGAGGATGCCCCACATATGCTCAATAGGGTTTAGATCTCGAGACATGCTTGGCCAGTCCATCACCTTTACTCTCAGCTTCTTTAGCAAGGCAGTGGTCGTCTTGGAGGTGTTTTTGGTGTCATTATCATGTTGGAATACTGCCCTGCAACCCAGTCTCTGAAGGGAGGGGATCATGCTCTGCTTCAGTATGTCACAGTACATGTTGACATTCATGGTTCCCTCAATGAATTGTAGCTCCCCAGTGCCGGCAGCACTCCTCACTTGGTTGCCACCACACATGCTTGACACCATTTGAACCAAATAAGTTTAACTTGGTCTCATCAGACCACAGGACATGGTTCCAGTAATCCATGTCCTTAGTTTGCTTGTCTTCGGCAAACTGTTTGCGGGCTTTCTTGTGTATCATCTTTAGAAGAGGCTTCCTTCTGGGACAACAGCCATGCAGACCAATTTGATGCAGTGTGCGGCGTATGGTCTGAGCACTGACAGGCTGACCCCCCACCCCTTCAACCTCTGCAGCAGTACTGGCAGCACTCATACATCTTTTTCCCAAAGACAACCTCTGGATATGACGCTGAGCACGTGCACTCAACTTCTTTGGTCGACCGTGGCGAGGCCGGTTCTGAGTCGAATCTGTTCTGTTAAACTGCTGTATGGTCTTGGCCACTGTGCTGCAGCTCAGTTTCAGGGTCTTGGCAATCTTCTTATAGCCTTGGCCAGCGTTATGTAGAGCAACAATTCTTTTTTCAGATCCTCAGAGAGTTCTTTGCCATGAGATGCCATGTTGAACTTCCAGTGACCAGTATGTCACAGAGTGAGAGCGACAAAACCAAATTTAACACACCTGCTCCCCATTCGCACCTGAGACCTTATTACACTAACGAGTCACATGACACTGGGGAGGGAAAATGGCTAATTGGGCCCAACTGAGACATTTTCACTTAGGGGTGTAGTCACTTTTGTTGCCAGGGGTTTAGACATTAACGGCTTTGTGTTGAGTTATTTTGAGGGGACAGCAAATTTACACTGTTATACAAGCTGTACACTCACTACTTTACATTGTAGCAAAGGGTCATTTCTTCAGTGTGGTCACATGAGAAGATATAATAAAATATTTACAAAAAAGTGAGGGGTGTACTCACTTTTGTTAGATACTGTATATCTGTAGTGTTTGCTTGTCTATCTCCAAAGCTCTGACTGTCATTTATCTCTGGTGCTTCATTCCTCTGTTAAAATGGTGACATGGGGAGGAGAGCTCAGAACACAGCTTGTCTATTCACAACACAGTTCCGCATTGTTTTTTTGTTCCTTCGCCGTGTGTGAAGGGGAGTGTGTCCCTTTTCTTTCAATCAGCTCTCACACACTGTACAAGAGCTCTGACTGCAGCTCCCCACCCTCTCCTCTGTCGGATTTTATCTAAATTCAGCACTTTAAAGGGATCTAGAAAGAGAAGACTTCAGATAAATAAGTAAAACTTATGTAGGAGGATTTTTTTTTCATCTCTGTGTATCATCTGAGCTTCTTCACTTCACTGGGTATATGAGAGGGTTTACATCCACTTTAAGAAAAACTGATAGTAAACCAACACTTTGTTCATGTAGCACAACAGACTCAAATAAATTGCCTCCTCCACCACCACATACGCTCACTTTCTCAACTGCTCCCATGCTGCTCTGCCCAGATGTCTGCAGTAAAGAGATAAACATAGAAACATAGAATGTGTCGGCAGATAAGAACCATTTGGCCCATCTAGTCTGCCCAATATATCTGAATCGTATGAATTGTCCCTGGCCCTATCTAATATGAAGGATAGCCTTATGCCTATCCCATGCATGCTTAAACTCCTTCACTGTATTTGCAGCTACCACTTCTGCAGGAAGGTTATTCCATGCATCCACTACTCTCTCAGTAAAGTAATACTTCCTCATATTACTTTTAAACCTTTGCCCCTCTAATTTAAAACTGTGTCCTCTTGTGGTAGTTTTTCTTCTTTTAAATATGCTCTCCTCCTTTACCGAGTTGATTCCCTTTATGTATTTAAAAGTTTCTATCATATCCCCTCTGTCTCTTCTTTCTTCCAAGCTATACATGTTAAGGTCCTTTAACCTTTCCTGGTAAGTTTTTTCCTGCAATCCATGTACTAGTTTAGTAGCTCTTCTCTGAATTCTCTCTAGAGTATCTATATCCTTCTGGAGATATGGCCTCCAGTACTGCGCACAATACTCCAAGTGAGGTCTCACCAGTGTTCTGTACAGCGGCATAAGCACTTCTCTCTTTCTACTGCTTATACCTCTCCCTATACATCCAAGCATTCTGCTGGCATTTCGTGCTGCTCTATTACATTGTCTTCCCACCTTTAAGTCTTCTGAAATAATTACTCCTAAATCCCTTTCCTCAGATACTGAGGTCAGGACTGTGTCAAATATTCTATATTCTGCCCTTGGGTTTTTACGCCCCAGGTGCATTATCTTGCACTTATCCACATTAAATTTCAGTTGCCAGAGTTCTGACCATTCTTCTAGTTTTCCTAAATCCTGTTCCATTTGGCATTTCCCTCCAGGAACATCAACCCTGTTACATATCTTTGTGTCATCAGCAAAAAGACAAACCTTACCATCGAGGCCTTTTGCAATATCACTTATGAAGATATTAAACAAAATTGGTCCCAGTACAGATCCCTGAGGTACCCCACTGGTAACATGACCTTGTTCTGAATGTTCTCCATTGACTACAACCCTCTGTTGTCTGTCACTCAGCCACTGCCTAATCCACTCAACAATATGGGAGTCCATGCTCAATGACTGCAGTTTATTGATAAGTCTTCTATGTGGGACAGTGTCAAAAGCCTTACTAAAATCTAGATATGCAATGTCTAGATATGCAATAAACATCAGGTACTCTTTGGTATGGAGAGTATGTGGTTCACTCCCATGTTCGGGCCCAATTTTACTAGGCACTAGTGCAGTCATGTGTTGATGGGGAGAGGGTCCTGAACTCTTTTAAAGCTCATTCCAGAGGGACAAACAAGGTGCCTGGGAATCTAAGGGAAAGTGAATATAAGCAGTTTACAGAATCAGGCTATGAGTGAACCTGTTGCTCTGTCTTGTATAGGTAAAGCACAAGTTCATTTAGTTCTAAAATGTATTTTCTAGTCTACATTTATTCCTAAATAAATGTTTTATACAGACTACGCGCATATGTAGTTTACAAGATAAGTGGCTAGTTTGATAAGTTCCTTACAAATAGAACATTTACAAATTCAATACCAGCTTCTTGTGCTAAAAGGTTGACGGCCATATACCCGGAAGATCAGGAGATGCAATTTAATGGAGAAGTATAGCCAAAGCTCGTTTTGCACTCCTGTGATCCATTTTCAGTAGAGAGTAGACTGAAGTCCGCTCTCTGCTGACAGAACAGAAGTCACCGCTGAGAGCCTGAGCCGGTTGCTCCCCCGCCCCTCTACAGCTCAGCACTCCAATGAGCGAGGAGAGGGCAGAGAGCTGCTGACTGACAGTCAGCATCTCTTTGCTTTGGGAGCTGTCAGAACGGAGCGATCGGTGGTGTTCGATCGCTCGGTTCTCAGTGTGGAGGCGCCGGGGGACAGATGCAGCATCAGTAAGTATTAATCCTAAAAAAAAAGACCAAACCTATACTTCTCTTTTAAAATCACATAGCTCCAGTCCTATGTGTTTTCCCTTTTACCACTTTGTAGACAGTTTGGGGCTAGTATATCACCATCTTCTTTCTAGTGTAAACAGACACAGTAATGATTTTGTTAATGTTTACCCAAAGGCAAAACTTTTTTTTGTTTTTGGTGGAGTGGAGAGGGAAATGAACCCGTGAGTGTTTTTTTTTTTGTTTTTTTTGTGCTGTGTCCCATTAGGGAGATTCATCCTCTCTATTTGTCCTGTTTAACATTATTATTGAAAGTGAAAGTAAAAGAAAATCCCACATTTTGGATTGCCCCCAGAAAAGTAATAAAGGGGAAATCTTCTAATGGTGACACTAGTTCTGGTGACCTGGGGGTCCCCAAGGGATTCCTCTAATTTTTAGGAATTTTCTCTCACTTCCTGTTTGGCTACGGGACAGGAAGTAAAGGGAGATCTCTGAAATGGGACACAGATGAGGAAAAAAAACCTGACAAGAGTAATGACACTCCCTTGCTCTATCCAAATGAAAAAAAAAAAAATGTTTTCTATACTTCTGCTTTAACCACGTCCAGCCCGCTGTATAGACAAATAACTTTTGGAGGGTGGCTCTCTCATTCTGGGGCTACATCACATGACGTCGTCCCACTCTCACCACGCTTGTGAGCCCTGGGGGGTGCAGATCGTCGTGCTGGGTCTCTGGGACACGGCGCATCCCAGATCTCAGTAAAGAGCCGATGATGAGGCTCTTTACCCATGTGATCAGCTGTGTATAAGTAAATGCCGGTTATCGGCTTTCCTCTTCCCACACTGACAGCTCAGGGGAGACATGCACAGATAATCAGGGCCCTGATGGTCAGTGCTCTGTTGATCAGTGCAGCCCCAACATTGCACAGCAGTGATGCCAGTCAGTGCCCATCAGTAATGCCAATCAGTGATGCCAGTCAGTGCTGCCTTTCAGTGCTCATCAGTGCTGCATATCAGTGTCACCTATTCCTTTTAAAAAATGATAAAAATTTGTTTTGGGTACAGCATTGTCTGCACAATTGCCGGTACTGAAGTTGTTAAAGTGTAGTTCCACACAAAAATGGAACTTACACTTTAAGCCTTCTGACCCCCTGACATGCCACATTTGGCATGTCATTTTTTGGGGGGGGAGTTCTCCTCTCCCCCTTCCTCCCTGCAATCTTCTGGGACACGTCACAGGTCCCAGAAGTTTGCCTGTCCACTCAGGAAACGCAGTGCAACTCGCTTGCTTCACAGCCGGGTGCCCACACTAGAGATGCCAGCGCCGCGGGGAGAAAAGGGGGAGAACTGAGGCTTCCGTCGGCCGAATCGCTGGACCGTGGGATAGGTGAGTGTGTGTTTATTAAAAGTCACCAGCTACACTTTTTGTAGCTGCTGACTTTTAATAAACACAAAATTGGGTGGAACTCCGCTTTAAGTATTTTTTTAGTCAAGCCAGTCAGATATCTTGTAAATCATATGCAGTATAGTATGCATGCATTCAACATATCAGCTCTTTTAAAAAATTACACATTTCTGATAGATGTCCTTAGACTTTTTAGTATAGGTCAACTTCAGTGGAAGCATGTTGAAGCAGTGCTTAGTGTTAAATAGAATTACACAGTTCTCTGAGTAGGCTAAGGGTGGTTTCACATCCTATTTTATTTTCTCACCCATTCCTTTTAGCAAAATTCAACTAAGATACCATGATGTCAGTCAATAAAACATGTCTTGGCATAGAGTGTCTACTACTAGTCATCGAATGAGCTTTCATCATAGCAGGAACATGGGTAGGACTATTAAAGAGAAACCATTCATCATATCGTTCTCATTTATAATATACATGTAATTGGTGGTAGAGAAAAAGCAATGTTCTACAAATATTTCATTGTATATGATGGCTTTGTAATCTAGAAATGTGTCATGTTTTAAAAGAGCTTATATGTTGAATGCATGCATACTATACTGCATATGATTTACAAGATATATGAGTGATTATTTAATCTATACCTTTAAATATAGTGTTATTTTCTGCTGACTACACAGACAGTAATAATACCCTGATATTCTAACCCTTCTCCACTTTAAAAAAAAAAAGAAGTTGTTTGTTGCAGTTCCCATCACTGCCTGTTCTGACACAAATTGCAAAGAAAAAAAAAAGTTCCCATTAACTTCTATACTTGGTCCAAGACTAGGGCCTCTTTCACACAGGTGCCTCTGTATCGCGGATTCCCTTTTTAGTGGGTGATTGCTCTGCTGATCCCCGCTGAGCAGGTGGATGACAGGTCCGTCTCCTCTCACTGTGCAGAGTGAAGACTGACACAGTCCCACTCTCCTCTATGGGGAAATCAGGTGAAAACGGTCCGCCAGTCCATTTTCATCCACCGCAATCCGATCCTGCCCTGAAAATACAGACAGACGGTGATCCAATTTTCCATCCGTTTGGATTTTGGGGGCAGGATCGGATAGCGGTGGATGTCAGGGCAGAGTAGGGGATGAGTGCCAGGTCCGATCAGGTCCACCTGGAAAATTGACAAAAGGGGCCTAAGGCAGTTTTGGCTGGAGTTGAGTTTTTTTAAAGCATGCTTTACCCCAAAAAATAAATAAAATACTGTATATTGCAGTTTACCAGTCCTTAAATTAAGTGCCTTTTTTCCAGGCTTTTTTCCCCTTTAAGTTTACATAGTAGTTCTGTGAAACACTCCGTGTCACTGGGTGGCTATGCTCACTCCTCCACTGGATTGGTAGTTTATAGAAAATAAATATTATTGTTTTTACTTTCAGTTCAGCTTACAGTAAATGACAATTACACTGCAATTTTTTGGAAGATCAATAGGTATTTTTTGTACTCTCCGAAACTTTTTGGTCAAAAAAGAAAACCAATTCAAGGACTGGTAAGCTTCAATATATTACATTTTTTTTTCTTGGGTTTAGTTATCCCCTAGGGCTTGTTTTTACCACTTGACACTTTACAGAACTTTATTGAAATATCACAAGTGACGTTCACGCTGTGAATATTCACTGCAGTGGTGTTGCAGAAAATCCCAAATTTTGGGTTGTCCCTAGAAAAGTAATAAAGGGGAAATCTTCCAATGAGGACAGTAGTTCTTGTGAGCTGGGGGTCCCCAAGAGATTCCCTTAACTTAAAGGGATTTCCTCTCACTTTCTATTTTGGCTATGGCACAAAGAAGGCAAAAAACACAGCAAATGACATGGCTCCCCAAATCATAACTGACTGTGGAAACTTCATACTGGACCTCGTGCAACATGGATTCTGTGCCTCTCCACTCTTCCTCCAGACTCTGGGATCTTGATTTCCAAATGAAATGCAACATTTTCCACAGTCTGTGATGATTTGGGGAGCCATGTCGGTCGACTGTGTTTTATCAAGTCCAAAGTCAGCACAGCCCTCTAGCAGGAATTCCTAGAGCACTTCCCCCTGCTGACCAGCTTTATGGAGATGGTGATTTCATTTTCCAGCAGAACTTGGCACCTACCCACACTGCCAAAAGTACCAATACCTGGTTTAATGATCATGGTATCACTGTGCTTGATTGGCCAGAAAACTCACCTGACCTAAACCCCATAGAGAATCTGTGGGGTATTGTCAAGAGGAAGATGAGAAACACCAGACTCAACAATGCAGACAAGCTGAAGACTACTATCAAAGCAACCTGGGCTTCCATAACACCTCAGCAGTGCCACAGGCCGATCGCCTCAATGCCACGCCAGATTGATGCAGTAATTCATGCAAAAGGAGCCCCGACCAAGTATTGAGTGCATACTATACTGTACATAATAAAACTTTTCAGTAAGCCAACATTTCTGTATTAAAAATCCTTTTTTTTATTAGTCTTATGTAATATTAAAATTTTCTGAGATACTGAATTTTGAGTTTTCACTAGCTGTAAGCCAATATCATCAAAATTAAAAGAAAGAAATGCATGAAATATATCACTCTGTGTGTGACGCATCTATATAAAATTTCACTTTTTGAATTGATTTACTGAAATAAATTAACTTTTTGATGATATTATAATTTTATGAGATGCACCTGTATTTCCATTGATAATATGGTGGTGGTGCTTTAATACTTTGTGTCACTGATGTGGAACAAGGTTGCAGATAAGGACCTTTACATTTCTTTGATTTTCCTAGCTTTTGCGTAGCATTTTAAAGTGGTTTTTAAGACACTATGTGATCCTAATATCATCCCCTATTAGATTACAAACTGTATCATAGTGCCTGTGCTTTATTTAAAAAAAGCAGATTTCTACCTGTTCTCACAGCTTCTATTGGCAATCACGTGACTCCCGCCTCTCTTCTCTCCCCGTCTGACATCTCCAAGGGGCCAAGAACTTCCTCTGACTTCAGCTGGGGAGGAAAGGAGCAGAGAGTCATGTGACGGCCGAGCGGCCCTGTGAAAGCAGGTAGAAATCAGCTTTTTTTAAATAAAGCACAGGCACTAGGATACAGTTTTTAATCAAACAGAGGGGATGATATAAAGATCACATAGTTTTGTAGCAGCTGGGAGGGGAGCAGAGCAGCGCTAGTGAGCTGACAGGCAGGGAGGGGAGGGGGGGAGGAGGACAGAGGGAGACAAAGGAGAGCTGCAGATAGATGCGGATGACAGAGACACGTACGCTGACCACGATGTCAGGGCTCAGCAGCCATGATACACTGTGGTCAGTGTACAGAGGGGAGGGTAGGAACTGGCAGGATCAGCCAGGTATTTTAGGTGATACGGGGGGCCAAATTACACAGCACAAGCACTGTGCTGTATATCATGCTTTAAGGCAGTGGTCCTCAACCCTGGCCTACAGGGCCCACTAACAGGCCAGATTTGCAAGATAACTGAAATACATCCCAGGTGATATCATTTGCTGCTCAGTGATTGCAGTACTCTAGTCTGCATCTCCCCAAGGTAATACTTAGAATCTGGCCTCTTAGTGGGCCCTGTAGGCCAGGGTTGAGGACCACTGCTTTAAGGGAACATGATCTGTTTTTTTTTTTTTTTTAGGGTAACAAACGCTTTAAGAAAGAAGTTAAGTTGTGAACTTCCATATTTCACTCACGACAGGTCTATTTTAAAGCACTACAATGCTTTCCCACAGTTTAATAAAGGAATGTGACATCTGTTCCTCTGTTAGACTTATGGTTATTTATTAGGAGCAAAACAGTAGCAATAAAGTATGAGTACAATAAAATTATAGTAAAATGTTCATAACATGTAATCAAATATATCTAGAAATGTTAAGGTATGCACTTTGTTATGTTATAATTACAATTGTGGAATTAGCAGATGATGTGGACTCAAATAATTGTAAGCCCACACACAAACCGTCAAAATGTTTAGAAAATGAATTTAACTTTTGTAAAGCAGATGTGTTTTAACAGCGTGGCAATGGGTAAATGGTTCTTACCTTCACATTTTTTTTTTCTGTGCTAGTCACCTTTGCCAGACTAGGCCGGCTTTGACCATCCCTAAATCCTGACCTAAATCGTGATCAAATTATTTTCGTTGCATAGAATTACAGAAAGGAGCATCAGACCAAAACTGGATAAAAGAATGCAAGAACATTTTAATTGTTGATAACAAAAACTGTGTTGACTGGTGTTGCCCCAAAATGCATTGGCTGTTTTTATATAACTTTTTGTTATCCAATCTGGTCTGGCACTCCTTTCTGTATTTCTGTGGTTTGAACTTCTGTTGGAGGCTCATTGAAGGAAGCCTTGCTGTGTGGGAGCCATCTTGCCAGAGCTATTGAACTTGTTGGAGGCTTTCCTTAATCTGATTACATTTACAAGTCTAAAAGTTTCCAACACCTCTTTGAGTATGTTTTTCTGGAGTCTATTATTTTCCATGGGCTGTCTTAACACAGAGCACATTAATTTGTGACATAATACACAGCACAAATGTATTTGGCATTTTCAATGACCAATATGGAGGGTGAAAGGGTGGGGCCATGATTGTTACTTTTCCAGGATATGATGCATATTAGAATTTGCGCATAACATCAACTGGCTTATATCTCTGGATCTACTGATTACTTTGACATGTGGTTTTCACTAAACAAAACCTCAGCTTCTGTTTTCAGTTATAGTGGGCTTAGTTTGAATTGTCTGGTTTATGATTGATTTACTTTAAATCATATATCACTGCAAATTACTTTGAAGACTGATGAAGCAGATTATATATCAGGAAAAAGTTGCATACATAAGTCTAGTTCTAAGCAGATACAACACTTGATTTGTCTATGGCTGAAATATTCTTACTTATCTGATGGAAGCTCGGTGATGACACACCTGTATGTGTAAAAAAACACAGTCAAATATTTCAGATATTTTAGAATGAATAATCATATATGAATGATAAGCATAACAGCCACCCTAATTTTATTTATGTAATATGTGGTAGAAATACACCTGCACCACTCCTTAGTAATGATATATTTATGAAAATGTATTTTTCTCTATCAAAGCTAAACTCCAGGCAGATATAAAAAGCACCAATCAAAGTGGCCTACCAAGCATTCATTAAAAATCATGAAATTTATTAGCGTAGTGTAGCACAAGTATGTTAATTTGTCTTCTAGCTTTCTGTAATCTTCTATACAACAAGACGTAGACAGGGAGAGGGAAGACCAGCACTAGAAATCAGTAAAGCCCTATTTTGCTCACAGAGAATATTCTGCCAGGAGGAGAGAGAAGAATGAGCAGAGGGATAACCTCAATAGTGTGCTGCAGCTCATTCATTGTCCAATAAGTAGGCAAGGGGTATGTTTTCGATCAAGCTGCACTCTTGCTGTATTGGAGATCGAGGATATAAATGTATTGTCTGCAAAGGAAAAGCTAGATCAGAAGAATCTCTGCTCAGAACCTAGATCACAAGAATCTGTGCACAGAACCTAGATCACAAGAATCTGTGCACAGAACCTAGATCACAAGAATCTATGCACAGAACCTAGATCACAAGAATCTATGCACAGAACCTAGATCACAAGAATCTGTGCACAGAACCTAGATCACAGGAATCTGTGCACAGAACCTAGATCACAAGAACCTGTGCACAGAACCTAGATCACAAGAATCTGTGCACATAACCTAGATCACAAGAATCTGTGCACATAACCTAGATCACAAGAATCTGTGCACAGAACCTAGATCACAAGAATCTGTGCACAGAACCTAGATCACAAGAATCTATGCACAGAACCTAGATCACAAGAATCTATGCACAGAACCTAGATCACAAGATTCTATGCACAGAACCTAGATCACAAGAATCTATGCACAGAACCTAGATCACAAGAATCTGTGCACAGAACCTGTATCACAAGAATCTGTGCACAGAACCTGGATCACAAGAATCTATGCACAGAACCTAGATCACAAGAATCTGTGCACAGAACCTAGATCACAAGAATCTGTGCACAGAACCTAGATCACAAGAATCTCTGCACAGAACCTGGATCAGAAGAATCTCTGCACAGAAACTAGATCACAAGAATCTGTGCACAGAACCTAGATCACAAGAATCTGTGCACAGAACCTAGATCACAAGAATCAATGCACAGAACCTAGATCACAAGAATCTATGCCAAGAACCTAGATCACAAGAATCTGTGCACAGAACCTAGATCAGAAGAATCTCTGCACAGAACCTAGATCAGAAGAATCTGTGCACAGAACCCAGATCACAAGAATCTGTGCACAGAACCTAGATCACAAGAATCTGTGCACAGAACCTAGATCACAAGAATCTGTGCACAGAAACTAGATTACAAGAATCTGTGCACAGAACCTAGATCACAAGAATCAATGCACAGAACCTAGATCACAAGAATCTGTGCACAGAACCTAGATCACAAGAATCAATGCACAGAACCTAGATCACAAGAATATATGCCCAGAACCTAGATCACAAGAATCTGTGCACAGAACCTAGATCACAAGAATCTCTGCACAGAACATAGATCACAAGAATCTGTGCACAGAACATAGATCACAAGAATCTGTGCACAGAACCTGGATCACAAGAATCTGTGCACAGAACCTAGATCACAAGAATCTCTTCACAGAACTACAAATCTTTTAGCAGAGAAAGCAGTTACTATATATGTATTTCAGTTAGCTTACTGCCTGGAGTTCAGCTTTAAATACGTTGTATGTGATATATACATATTTTTTTAATGTAACTCTATTCCTTTGTATTTCAGATTGCTTGTTTAGTAACAATTGATCAGTTACATTTGTATCAGCGGCTAAAGCTTGAACGAGGTATAATTCCAGTACATTTTCTCTCTCTTTTTATTTCTCTCTCTCTCTCTTTTTATTTGTAGTATTAAGAAAAGTGTTATTATTAAAAGCATTTTTGATGCTTGTATGACAGAATATTGGAAGGAGATTGAAAAGGAACAAATAGGCAGTAATGATGAAAGTCTAAAGATAAGAGTGGATAAAAAAGAAAATGACTACATAGTAACACTATTTTGAATAAGCTATGATCAAGAAAATGCTCAACCTTTTTAATATAAATAGTCCTACCTCTATGCTTAATTCATGGAGTGGGAGCATGATAACTGCATGTTGTTTGAATCAGCTATTATTGTAATAGTAGTGTGGAATTTCAAATCTGAAACCACCCAGGCAATTGAGATGATGTGTACACAAGTGCATCAGTGATGGGTGTTACTGTCCTTTCATATTATATAATTGTATATTTAACACAGGCTCTATTGTTTGTAGATGATAGAGAACAGTGCTAAGCACTGTTACTATTTACACTGTTAACATAACCCAAATGTAATCCGTGAAAAACAACCCCTATTTTGTTGAAACATCACATACCTGCACTAGTCCTATTCATGTCAATGTACTAAAAAAGTAGGGAATTGTATTTCGTCACCTCTGCTTGCCAGAATGTCAAAGCTGTCAGTGGTGTGGGTGGTCCAGCATGGACCCTGCTGACTTTCAGTGATCTCAAAGTGACAGGAAAGCCACTGCCACTATTTTTGCACATGCACTGCTTTTCCACAGCACAGGCAGTTACTTTTTCTTATTTTAGGAGCCCAGCTTGCGATGTAAAAAAGAGCCACTTCCTGGACACTTGGTATTCTCCCAATACTACCTCTATTTTGGCCACAGTATGTGATGGGGCCAATGGGAAAGTGTAGAGAGATAGCTAAACAATAGTGGACAGAAGCCGCTCAGGTGGATAGATGACAGCCTGAAGGTCGGGTGCACGTCTGGTCCGTAATCGAAACAGCAATGAGTACAAGAAAGGTTGACCACACTCCGGCAAAAAGGCAATGGTAATGTTTATTGAATTAAGGTATTCAATATGACAAGCTCATGGACATAACAGGCAGTAAAGGATGGTTAACACGTTTCACAAATAAATTCGCTTAATCATAACTTGGTTATGACAAAGCAAATTTATTCAGGAAACGCGTTAACCATCCTTTGCTGCCTGTTATGTCCATGAGCTTGTCATATTGAATACCTTAATTCAATAAACATTATCATTGCCTTTTTGCGGGGGTGCAGTCAACCTTTCTTGTACTCAAAGTGTAGAGAGATGGCTGGGGCAGGCTGCAAAGGAACCAAGCAGAAATCTGGCTGTTTTTTACTCTGTTATAGCAGCTGATTTGTAAAACTGCACACTAGATAAATACACAAATGAAATACATTAAAGGGAGCCAAAGACTTTGAATTTTTGTTCACTCAATCCTGATATTTGCATAGCTAACCTACATATCACAGCCAAGTGGATAATACCACTTACTTTAAGAGATACAGCGGTGCCCTCAACCCCCCCCCCCCCCCCCCACCGCTGATTGTAAAGTGAATGAGCAGCAGGAAAATGATACCGCAGTCCCTCTACTCACTCTGCTCTCTTCTGTTTTTAGCATGTCAGTACATTTGCATACAGCACATGCATGTACTGTAATAGGTTCCCAGTGCTGCCCTCCCAGTCTGTTTGCTGTTGCATAGGGGCACATACTGAGCCATAGTTAGGTATTTACACTATTTGCATTTAAAACATAATTTTATTGATATAAAAATGACTACAGAGCTACATTGATTTGTGTCTTTTATATTTGCCTGGAGTTTAGCTTTAATAAGTGGTTGTAAACCTCAGACATAAAATTTGAACAAAGCATATCCCTCTATAGTGTGTACTTGACTGAATTAAAAGCACTAAGTGTAATTTCTGTCTGCTGCTTCATTCCTCTGCTGTCAGCATAAGTCACTTGTGACAAGTTTTCCTGACGCCATGAGAAAAATGGTGACGGGGAAGGGACCTCCAGCTGTGTCTCTTTCCTCCTATCAGCTGTCAGAGCTCTGCTCACTGAGATCTGCAGAGTGTAATTTCAGCTCTCGCCCCTATTTTTTCTGAACTTTCAGCACTTTCAACAGATGTGGAGTAGAAAAGACTGCAAATAGACAAGTACAATTTATGTAGGAGGATTTATTTTATCTCTGTTTATCACCTGAGGCCAGTCATTTCACTGGGTATATGTAAGTGTTTACAGTCACGTTAAGGAGGGCACATTACAAAACTTTTGAGAACACCAAAGAAAGCCCTTTACAAAAAACATACAGCATTCTGTGTCATGCTGATAAGAAGTGACTTTTGTCTGCTTTAATCTATATGTACATCCCAGAATTTAGAGAGGAGTAAATAAGAGACAGCAAGGATAGTTGTAGATTATATGTTTACTTTTATAGGTAATGGCCAGACAACTGATGCAAGGTATGGCTTTTTCACTAAAGTTCCAACTAGACTAAACACTCTTCATATCATGCATACATTTTTTTACTTGTTGGAACAAGTAAGTGGAACGTTTTGAGAGTAACAGATAGATCATTTACATGTATTTTTTGCACGCACATGAAACACAATATAAAAGAACATATGATATCTTGGTTATTAGACCTGTCATAAAAAAGTGACTACATAAATTTACCTAACCTATGGCAGATAAAGGCACAAATGTTGTTCTGAATTTACTGTATTAAAATAACATTTAAAGGCCACTTGCTATTAAGTATTTGCTTACTTGTTTCTGAGAATGCTAGAAAATTCTTAGCTTTTGCGGGGTTCAGTACTTTTTGAGACACTAGTGTTAAAGAACTGCTGATCTGTATACTTCTCCATGTCAGTGACTCTAAATGATTGAGGCCAACGACAGCCAAGGAACTAGCATTTTCAAAATGAGCTTCTCACTGGCAGCCCTGAAATTTGGCACATTTTCCATAGATGTGCAAGAAGTTAAAGAAGAACTCTGCATAAACATTTTTTCATACTTACTGATCTATGACTATAACTCTTAACCTCCTAGTATGTGCCTTAGACTCAGAATAATTTGTTTTCTGCTATAGCCTTGCTTTAAAGGGTAACTCCACTTCAGTGGGGGAAAAATAAAGCAGATAAAAAAATATTATAGCGTATACAGTTGCGACTCCAGCAATATTGTTGATAAAAGTTGTTAAAAATTACCTTTTCCTTTTAATCTGCAGCGCTGTCATTTTCTGTAAAATACAATGCAATTTGGCTACCTGAAGGCATTCTGTACACAGATGGTGTACCCAAGGGCCTCTGAAAAATGTCACTTCCTGCTTGTGTGATTGGCTTACTGATCATCCCAGAAGTCTGCACTAAGATACAAGTCAGATATCAGGCATTCCCTGCAACAAAAATGTCACATCTAAAGGGATGCAGACCTTGCTACTTTCCTCATTAGAGCCCTGCAGGTGAAGCAGCGGATTGATAATTATAAGGCCACTCACATACATATTCACTTAGCAAATGGACACAGGAAAACTATAGGAATCTGCAACAAATTTTATTAGAATCCTTGCAATGTACACAGATCACCTGGAGGGAAATGCTTTTTTGTCAATAAAGTGGAGTTACTCTTCAGGCTTCTTTCAGACGGCCGCTCCGCTGCTTAAGTCCGCTGCAGGACTTTTTTTTTTTTTTTCCACGGAGCGGATGACATTTCTGTCATCCGCTCCGTGTGCCCGCATATCATCCCATCCGTTTGCGGATGAAATGCGGACATAATGTAAGTATATGGCACTGCGGATGTCAGCGGATGACACCGCTGACATCCGATTTTCCTTCCTTTCCGTTTTTTACACGGAAGAAAAAAATGGGGTTCTGTTCCATTCGTAAAAACGGAACAGAACTGACAGGAGGAAAATCGGGTGTCGGCGGATGGTATTCCGCTGACACCCGCAGTTCCATTCACTTACATTATGTGCGCAAATCATCCGCAAACGGATGGGATGATTTGCGGACACACGGAGCGGCCGTGTGAAAGGACCCTTAAATACATTTTGTCCAGGCGAAAAACAAAAAAAAACAAAACAAACTGCTTAAGTTATACAATGCAGACAGAGGTACCATCACAAAACCTAAGCAGCCTCCCCCCCTTCTTGCCTCCCACATGTTACTATTGCTGCCCACTATCATTATGGACAATTAGAAATGTTCTAAAAACCAGTAGAATTTCATGTAAAATCTTTGTTTGTTGAACATTCAATAGATTTTCTAATGATCAGTGGGGTCAAATGGATCATAGTGACAACACGATTCGAAGCAGCAGGATTGATTTGATTGCCGCCTGACACCCGCGATCGCTCCCCGCTGAGAGAGAAGGACGGTCGGCTGTTGTAAACACAGCAGACTGTTCTTCTCCCTGAAATGATCACAGAGCTCATGTGATCCTTCTATATAGGATCACATGTCTCTATGGTCATTTCAGAAGCCATGCCCCCCCCACAGTTAGAATTACTCCCCTAGGCTAACATTTAACTCATTGATCAACCATAGGGTTAACCCCTTCCCTGCCAGTGTCATTATTACAGTAACAATGCATATTTTTAGCACTGATTACTGTAGTAATGTCACTGGTCCCCCCAAAAGTGTCAAAAATGTCAGTTAGGGGTCCGATCTGTCTGCTGCAATGTCGCAGTCCCGCAAAAAAACGCAGATCGCCGCCATTACTAGTAAAAAAAAAAAAAAAAAAAAAAAGCAATAAAAATGACATAAATCTTTCCCGTAGTTAGTAGACGCCATAACGTTTGCGCAAACCAATCAAAATACGCTTATTGTGATTTTTTTTTTTTTTTACCAAAAATATGTAGCAGAAAACAAATTGGCCTAAAATGTTAAAAAATTTAGATTTTTACATTTTTTTTTTTGAGAATGTCATATAGCAGAATGTGAAAATTGTTGCTCTTTTTTTGTTTATAGGGCAAAATATAAAAAAAGCGCAGGTGATCAAATACCAGCCAAAGAAAACTCTATTTGTGGGAAAAAAAGGACATCAATTTTGTTATGGTACAGCGTCGCACGGCCGCGCAATTGTCCATTAGACTAACGCAGTGCCGAATCGCAAAATAGGGCCTGATCATTAAGGGGGCAAATCATTCTGGTCTTAAAGTGGTTAATATGTCTGAGATTCAATTGAAATTACAGGTCTGGGCAAAATTTTAAGAGCTTTCGAATGAAATTAATTGAATGTTCTGACAAACAATTTTTCCATGAATGTTTGAATGAAAATCTGCCTGTGTATGACTTGCAAAGGTGTGCGCAGCCTATTGCATTAGGGCAGGGGTGGGGAACCTACGGCCTGAGGGCCGTATGCGGCCCGCAAAGTCATCTAGTCCGGCCCTCCATGCAGCTGAGTCTGTGTCTCAGCTGATCTGTCAGAACGGAGCCGATGCTTTCTGTATAGTTCAGGCTCTGTTCTGACAGCCGGAGTGAGTCACAGGCGGAGTGATATCAATTGCACTCCGCCTTTGACCAATACAGGAAACATCGCCTCTTCCTCCAGCGCAGCGCCGCTGCACGCTACACTTCTCCTAGCCAGCATTTCCCGCCAGCAGGACACACAGCAGTACCAGCCAGAGCCAGCAGTACCCACCAGCAGTACCAGCCAGCTGTACCCACCAGCAGTACCAGCCAGCTGTACCCACCAGCAGTACCAACCAGCAGTACCCATCAGCAGTTCTTTTCAAAACTTACCACCACAAAGAGTCGACTGCGCTCCAGACTGACCGACGCAAACCTGGAAAACCAGTTGCGAGTAGCAACATCATCAATACCAGCACATCACACACCTCACCAAACAGAAGCAGTTGCAGCCATCACATTAGGGGTGATTTAATTAAATGTTTTACCAAATATAACAGGCACATTTTTAGGTTGATAATTTTGTACGGCCCCCGAAGGATTTTATAAATACCTAAATGGCCCTTGGCAGAAAAAAGGTTCCCCACCCCTGCATTAGGGTGTAAACTCCAAAGCTAAAACACACATGCATGCTTGTGTGTATATATATATATATATATATATATATATATATATATGCCCCCCGCTTATTGATCTCCCTGCCGGCACCGTGAAAGAGAAGTGCATAAACATTTCTTTTATGGCAGAGCCGATAAGAGGGGGATCTTTGCCATCTCCCCACCTGCACACAGATTAATAATGCTAATGCACACAAGGTGATTAGGGTGTGCTCCAGTTGTGGTTCCAAGAGGGCCGTACCGGTACCATATCCCACAATCCTTTGCATGCAGCCTTGACTGTTTGTCACTACTAGCCACTGATTGGTCAGAGAATCATTGTTATCCCACCCACTTTACTTTAGTGGAAAAGCAAACCGTACCAAACCGTTCCAACACTGTACGATGCGGTACCATGCAGTGGAAAACCAAACAGAGCCAAGCAGGGCCGAGTGGAGCCGAGCCGGTACTTGCAGTGGAAAAGTGGCAATAGAGTAAAAAGCAACCAGATCTAGTCACAGTTGCTCTGTAGCTCTCTAGCAGAGACCAGCAGCAAGGAATACAAGGTCATTTAAAAGCATGGGGGAAGTGTCTTTTGTATTAAGCTGTAACTGGGAGAACCAATATAACTGTTGGCTGGGCTATCGTAAACATTTAGGAGTGAATAAAGCTAATCAGTTAAATTATTTTAAATACAGATGCTGGATAAATACTCCTGATGGACATCATAGCTAGGTCCTGACCATTTACTTTTCTTCACTGTTGTCAAAACTATACAGCTTGTTCATGATTGTTACTGGATAATGGAATTGCAGCTCACTACATAGGTCATATATGTGTTCTCTTCTCCAATCAACAGGCTCTATTTGTTAGATTCACAGTAGTGTGCACTAGTAGAGCCCGATAAGTTTATGGTGACATCCCTGTCTCTCCCAATCTAATGCTAATGTGCAGGGGATCACAGGAGGGTATACCAAAGATAGACATTGCTACTTAAAATTACATTTTAAGTGGAATTCTAGCTTATACCGAACTAGTCTTAAAATAGCCTCCTTTCTGCTAATAACACCTATGCTAGCTAGCCTGTGTAAAAAAGATATATATATATATATATATATATATATATATATATATATATATACTTACCTATTTCTAGGCTGCTCCAGTTGGGTAATGTGATCTCCCCTGTGTCAACCAACAGCAGCTGCAGGGGAGAGGAGAGAGCACTTCAACAATGGCTAGTACAGTGTGGAAGAATGATGCAGTCCATAGGCTTAAATGGTCCATTCTTTGTCAGCACTCCCTCCTCTCTACCGTAAAGATTCTGGCTAACACAGGGGAGCCAGACTGTGTAACCGGACTAAAGTGGCTTAAAAAAAGTATATGCTGTGCATCTTTCTTACACAGGTTAGTTATCATAGGTGGCAGGAGGGGCAAAGGGATAGTTTAAGTCTAGTTAAGTACAAGCTGAAATTTTACTTTAACTATTTTAAACAAATACACAGCTGGATTAATTGACTGATTTATATATAGCTACACTTACATTTTACTGCTGTTGTACAATGTGCCACTTATGTTTGGTTGTCCAGTACATTTAATCACTGTCTCTTCTTATATTTCTATCAAATGCCTAACACATAGGTACTTTTGTTAATGAAAATATGTATGAATCACCAGTTCAAGGGTATTGATGTTCTCAGAAAACAACTCATTCTGTTGCTGAATAAAAGTGTGAATCATTCTTTCATGCAGTCAGTTTCCATTAAAACCTACCTGTTTAAATCACAACACTGCTAAGGAGTTCTATGAATAGCCAGCCAGCTCAATGCCTAATAGGGATCAGTCAAATGAGGAGCTATTTCAACTCATACAGTAATGTGCAAACGTTTTAGACAGGTGTGAAGAAATGCTTTAAAGTAAGAATGCTTTCAAAAATAAATGTTTTAAAGGGGTTGTAAACCCACTTTAATTACTTTTACCTATAGGTAAGCCTATATTAAGGCTTACCTATAGGTGCTGTAAATATCTCCTAAACTTGCACCGTTTAGGAGATATTTGCAGTGCTTGCAGCCGATGACATCATTGGCGCATGCGCTCTAAAGAAACGGCCGCCCGTGCCGTTTCTTCAGAGCCCAGTGCCGTGACTGGCGGCTCCCGCGCACATGCGTGGGAGTGACGTCACGCGGCTCCGGCCAGTAATACTGCCGGAGTCTGCAGACCCGGAAGAAGACGGGTGAACATAAATGCGGCCAGTAGCGTGGACATAATGGGCTTCGTTGGAGGTAAGTGTCACATAATGTGCCACTTTGCAGGGAAGAAAAAACTAAAAAAATGTTGAGGAGTTTACTTCCTCTTTAATTGTTTTTTTATTCATTTACAAAATGCAAAGTGAGCGAACAGGAGCAAAAATGTAAATCAAATCAATATTTGTTGTGACTACCCTTTGACTTTAACCACTTAAGCCCCGGAAGATTTTACCCCCTTCCTGACCAGGGTTTTTTTTGCGATTTTTTACTGCGTGACTTTAACGGACAATTGCGCGGTCATGCGACGCTGTACCTAAGCGAATTTCACGTCCTTTTTTCCCCACAAACAGAGCTTTCTTTTGGTGGTACTTGATCATCTGTGTGATTTTTTGATCATGTGCTATAAACAAAAAAAAAGCGTAAATTTTGCAAAAATAACAATATTTTTCACATTTTTTTTATATGAAATTCCCAAAAAAAAAATGTAAAAATCAAAACTTTTTAAAATTTCGGCCAATTTGTTTTATGCTACATATGTTTGGTAAAAAAAATCGCAAAAAGTGTATTTTGATTGGTTTGCGCAAAAGTTATCGCGTTTACTAACAAAGGGAAAGATTTTTTTCATTTTTGGTGTTGTTTTTTTTAACGAGTAATGGCGGCGATCTGCGATTTTTTTTACGGGACTGCGACATTGCGGCAGACAGATCGGACCCTTGACTGACATTTTTGACACTTTTGGGGGTACCAGTGACATTACTGCAGTAATCAGTGCTATATATATATGCACTGTTACTGTAAAAATGACACTGGCAGGGAAGGGGTTAACTGTATTGGAGAGGGAGGGGTTAAGTGTGTCCTAGGGGCGTGTTTCTAACTGTGATGGGACATGGCTACTAGTGTAAAAACAAGAGTCTGATCTCCATTTTTACACAGGGGAGAATGACAGGCGGCTTGTTTACATAAGCCGCCCGCCTTTCTCCCGCTCTACCGACGATCGTAGTGTGACCGGCGGACATCGTGCGGACTCCTCCGTGAACGAGCCGGGGCGGGCACGCGCCTCAGCGGGCGCGCGCTCGCCCGCTATTGGCTCACAAACCGGTCACAGGCTAGTGACGTATATATACATCACTTTGCCTGGCTGGAGCTGACTGCCGCAGTATATCTACTTGCGGCGGTCGGCAAGCAGTTAAAACAGTGTCAATTCTTCTAGGTACACTTGCACATAGTTTTTGAAAGAACTCAGCAGGTAGGTTGTTCCAAATATCTTGGAGAATTAATCACCGATGGTTTGGCCTGCGCAGAGCCCTGATGTCATCATCATCAATTCTGTCTGGGATTACATTAAGAGACAGAAGGATTTGAGGCAGTCTATATCCAAAACCTATCTGTGGTTAGTTCTCCTAGATGTTTGGAACAACCTACCTGCCAGGTTCCTTCAAAACCTGTGTGCTGTACCTAGAAGAATTGATGCTGGTTTGAAGGCAAAGGGTGGTCACGTCAAATATTGATTTGATTTGGATTTCTCTTCTGTTCATTTACTTTCCATTTTGTTAATTGATAAAAATAAACTATTAACACTTCTATGTCTGAAAGCATTCCTTATTTACAGCTTTTTTTTACACCTGCCTAAAACTTTTTCACAGTACTGTATGTTTATAATAAGTTCATCTAAATTTTTAGGCTACAGTATGTAGTCGTCATTGTCATTCTTGCAGTTCTGCACTCCTGTACTTTTCTGTCACCACTGCACCTATTCTGACATACAGTATAGTATGAAACTATCATAGTAAAAGTTAAATGATGGTGTTACTGTTAAAATTGGCATATTATTGGCCTACAGGTTCTACTGTGTTGTGTCAATAAGCAATACAAATTATCTTGTATTTATTACAGGATATGTATGATTATCTCTAAAGAATATATTATAGGACTTAATTGCATTTTGTATACTTTCCTTATATTGCTGTTCTTATTCATATATTTGCACCATCAGTTATGACCAGGGCTTTATTCTCAGAGAATAGGTACAAGAACTCCCTCTTTCCAAGTCACCTTTTGTCTCCGCTCCTACCCACCTCCAAGCATCATTTCTTGGTTCAACCCGCTTCCCACCTTCCCACCTTCTGCTCCTTTCAGAATACAAAACCAAGTAACGTATAAAACTAAGTAATTTTATGGATTTTGTTAATGATAAAAAGAAAAGCAGTAGAATAGAACCTCTGCAGCCAGCAACAAGGGACCACCCAGCAACAATAGATTGCCTCAGCAACAATAGACCACCTGCAAGAAAATACCCCCAGCAACAGTAGGCCACGTAGCAGCAACAACAGATCTCTCCACAGCCAACGTCAATATACTGTCCAGCAGCCAGCAACAATAGACCCCTACCTTAACAGTAAATCTCTTCCAGCAACGACTGACCCCACAGCAACATAAGACCCACCCCCAGCAACAATAGGGCCCCCAACAGCAACGATAGACCTCCTCAGCAACAATTGACCTCCCCTTACCCCTGCAAAAATAGATCCCCTCCAGCAGCAGTAGATTCCCCAGCAGCCAGCATAAATAGATCCTGCAGCACACCTCAGTACCCCTTACCATTACATACATTCAGTGCTTGAGGTGCCAAAACTGTGTTCCTCACAGTCCTGCTAAAAACAAAAAGCCCTGGTTATGACTAATTCCAACAGTTCCAAAAAAACTTTTGCTTTGCCCATTCAGGTTTGCTACAATGCCCCATATACCAAGGACAGATACTCACCTCTCCTTGCATTGCTTCATGCTGGGATCCACCTCCGAATAGGAAGGAATATGTGATTTATTACAATCTGACAGCATTCAGCCAATCGGCACTGTCACGCAGGTAGCTAATGGAGCTGTGTAAGCTCTGATTTCAGCGATTCCTAGCTTACACAGGGATTTCCATTCCCTCTCAGCGACTAAACTGGGCTGGGGGCAAGCAATAGGAAGGTAAGGCTATATTATTGGCGAGGGCTGCACTAAAGTAAACCTGTTGCTTTGCCCTGCATTTCAAAGTGATATTTTTCAATTTTTTATATAAAATATGCATGTTTATTTAGATGAACTGTGTGGTATGTTTCTTGATTTCAAAAATACTTGGAGCCAAATATTTACAGCAAGGACATTTTGTAGCCTTGTCAATGGATGTAGCCATAAAACCCCATTCCCAATATTCATCTGCATTAAAAAGTGCAGAATGACAATCTTTTTTAAAATATGCACCACACGCCAATAAGTACCCCAAGTCAAAATACCCGTCTACAATATAACACAAAATTAACTGCACAGCGCTATGGGGCATAAGGAGCCATGTTTTGCCCACACATAGCATGCTAATAGTCAGTAATATGTTCTTAATTATAAGGTAGAACCCCAAAAGTAATTTGAGGTTTACTATAGTGCTTGCTGGAGTGAATCCAGGAATGAACGATAATAGATATCCTGGGTTTAAAAGATGGTAGGCATTTGTATAAAGTGCTGAGTGTTGAAGTATAAATTACAAAGATTATAAAATCCAACGATATATATAACACAGTAAAATAATCATCACCTCCTTTATCATAGCATTTATTTTACTGTGTTATATATATCATTGGATTTTATAATCTTTGTGATTTATACTTCAACACTCAGCACTTTATACAAATGTCTACCATCTTTTAAACCCAGGATATCTATTATCGTTCATTCCTGGATTCACTCCAGCAAGCGCTATAGTAAACCTCAAATTACTTTTGGGGTTCTACCTTATATTTATCTCATTCCCCTATAGCAGCTGCTTTCACCTTCTTCCCCCTTCCCCCACGTCCATTTATTTTATATATTTTTCACACTTTAATATCCTCATATTAGCACATCCATAGGCACGAGGGATATACATACCAATTTGGAGTATATCTACTTTTTTAATAAGTCACACGTGCGGGGGGTCCGTGACCACGCGGGAGCGCGCCTCCGGGGGCGCGCGCTCGCTCCCTAGACCCTCACAGGCTAGCGACGTAGATCTACATCACTTTGCCTGTGAGGGGCTGACTGCCGACGTAAATAGTCGTGTGGCAGTCGGCAAGTGGTTAAAAACTGCATAAGACTGTTTCAGACATTTTGATCATCATCAGTGTAGTGTATGGAAACAGTGGTTTTTGTGGAGTAGAACTTGGAACCCAAAGAGACAGTATAGCCATACAGGGTGTGGTGAGAAGGGACTAAAGCAATCAAAAAGCCCTCATTCTAATCAGCAGGGCTGATTTACTAAAGGCAAATAGATTGTGCACTTTGCAGGGGCAGTTGCTCTCATTTCCCCCCTGAGCTTAGTGAATGTAGCGAATGTAAAAAAATACCCAATTAGGTTCAAGGGAAATAAAATAAGTGAAATTCTGCTTGCACATGATTGGGAGATAGAAATCAGCACATTTACTGAGGAAAATAAACCTGCACCTGCAAAGTACACAGTCTATTTGTCTTTAGTAAATCAACCCTAGTGTATAGCACAATAAAGCCTTCTTAAAACAGAAGTTATTCACATGTCTCATTCCATCCCATATTCCAAAAATAAGTGGGAGGAGCCATGAAAATCATTGCTTTACGCCCCATTGGCCAGATGCACATCAAGAACTGCTGGTATATAATTATATAGAATACTGTTCTATAATTCTTTTAATCTTTTTTATGTTACTATTTTTTTTTTTTACCTTGTTACCTTATTTACAAGGGGTTAACAAACCCCCCATGTGATAGCATTGGGCAGATGAAAGGTACTCTTTATGGAGATATTAGGGGTCTAATAAACCCCAATGTCTCTCCTGCCCTCCAAAGCTAAAAGATTTGCTTGGTTAGAAGCTCCTCTGGGGGTACTGGCCACGGAATTGAAGCTCTGAAACTGAAAGGGGTTGAAATCCTCGTCGCTTCCAGTTTCATTCAGTGCAGAGGAAATGGAGGAATGCATGTTTCTCCGTTTCCTCCTGCTCCCTATCCTGAAGTGGCTCCGGATAAGAGCAGGAGAGCTTGGGAACCATGCCGAGCTGCCCACACAGTGAAAGTGATCGGCCATTAGCTTGTGCTTAACAATTCACTCTTTGTATGTACTATATACACCCAAAGAGCTGTGCTAGTAATGATACAACCTTCCATATCCCCCCTTCACCCTCTTCAGCATAATAGGTGTAATTGCAGACTCACCTGGTAACATGGCACAAATATTGTGCATGTCCTAGGACAGTGGTCTTCAAACTGCAGCCCTTTGATTGCCTTTATCCAGCCCTTGAGGTGTTATTCCTACCACTGACACCAACAATAGGGCAATATTCTTTCCACTGACACCAACAATGGGGCATAATTCCTTCCACTGACAAAACAATGGGGCACTATTCCTCCCACTGACACCAACTATTTCTCCCCCCAATACCAAAGATCTGACATTATTTACTCCACTGGGCGCAATCTGGCCTTACTAAAGTGAAGGACAGTTAACTGGCCCTTTCTTTAGAAAGATTGGAGACCCCTGGCCTGGGATATTGAGCCTTATACCTCCAGTTATCTTTAAAACTGAACTCTAGCCCTACCTTCTGTCTTGCGCAGTCTCTTCCCCTGTACTAAAATTGCTTATTCAGATTTTTTAGAAGACTGTAAGCTTCTCATAGGTTGCATTACAAGCTCCAATAAGTCATATAGAGTCCACTTTATTTCTTGGCTGGAGGACATTGTGGAGATATGGTAATGCCCACATGTGATGCTGAGCACATCACATGTGGGCATTACCACATCTTCCTGTTTTTAGGAAGCTATGTACTGCACCCAGCTAGCCCCTGCTACCAACCATGATCTGCCTGCATTGCATAGAGAAGCAACAAAACCTACAGATGATGTCGCTGGGTCTAAAATAAAGTATGTAATGAAAATGAAAAGGTTTTATTTAATAATTTCATTAGCATGTTAATGAGGGGAGAAAGGAGGTACCAGAGAATGCAAAATATTGTATAAGTAGATTAAACTTCAGCTTTAAGCTGTTCTTGATTAACAAAGGTGGAATTCTGCTCTGCTGAGTATCAGAGGTTAGAATAACGGATTTCAGTACACCCTTGATTCTAAAAGTTTCCAAGGTTCTCTCTTGTTTTGCTGCCATGCTGTGCCTGGGGCAGCAGATCATTTCACCTTTTTCTGTGAGTCTGGCTATGTAAAAAGCAGGCAGCAGGTGACAGATGGCATAAACACAAATGATTGTTCATGTTCCAGGCACATTCAGTGCTTTTTTTTATCATTGTAATATAGTTTACCTTGTTTGCTGATGGGTATAAAGAACCACCTGGAAATTCACCATACCAGCTGCAAATTGCGTGATCTGCAACAAAGTTCCCCATCCACAAAATTGACCAAATCAGATAACAGTGTATGAGACCAACACAAGATTGGGGCTATATAAAGTGACCATAGTCCAGTGCAGCCTCTAATTACTTGTTGACTTTGAAAGTTGGCAGTGGCTAATACAAAGAGCAGTTATCTGTGGTCTAAAATAAACTTTTGATTTAGATAAAAGCTCTTTAGTTAAACAAAAAAAGGTTATATACATTAAAAAATCTTTGATTCTAATACTTTTCCAGAAGTTCATCTTGACCCCTGCAGAACATGGTGCCCAACAGCGGATTGCCAAACAGTTTGCCAGATCGAAGCTAGCGATTCTGATATGCCTGTGTCTGTGGAATGCCAAGTTTGCCTTATGAAATTTTGTTCTGTATGTAAAAAACCTTGGCACCCTGAACACTTATGCCAAGAAAACCAGCCTGAAGCAGTTCAATCTGAAAAAGGGTAACTTGTATATTTCATCTGATTTTATTATTGTGTGATATTTGTGCCCATTTTGCAAATGTTTTGATTTTAAAATCAGTTAAGAACTTTTTTTTTCTAACCACGTATGTAAGTTTGGCCTCTTTAATGCTCTTTTCATGCTAGGATCTCAGCTTTCAGCAGCAGGATGAGGTTAGTATACAGCTATGGCCCTCCACTATGGCCCTCCAGTTGTTCAGGAACTAAAATTCCCATCATGCCTAGTCATGTCTGGGCATGTCAGAGTTTTACAATGCCTCATGGGATGTGTAGTTCCACAACAGCTGGAGGGCCGTAGTTTGAGGATCCCCGGTATACAGAATAGCAGTTAAATAATGTTAGGGCGTGGGGTAAGCAAAACATTAGGTCTCAATGCAGGTAGCTTGGCATTAATAATTTTCAGCACTGATCTTCCATTTCTAAGAGCCGTACCATACGTTTTCAGCACTGATCTCCCATTTCTAATAGCCGTACCATACGTTTTCAGCACTGATCTCCCATTTCTAAGAGCCGTACCATAAGCTCACTGAAAAACACTAAAATTAACCCTCACGCTAACCTTACCATTAACCTCAACACTAAAGTAAGATTATCTCTTTGTCTGCATACTTCTCTGCCCTTCCCCCAGGATGCTTTGCAATAAAGACTAAAGCAAGCCATAGATTATACAATTTTCTTTCCTTCCACCACCACCATGAGTGATAGGAAAGAAAATTGCTCAATTCATCATCAACACAGTCAGTGTTGATGGCAGGATCCCTCCCACAGTGCTGTTGTATTCTGCCAGCAGGGGGGTGGGGAGCCTTCCTTGCCAACAGAACAAAATTATGATTGCTGGCTGCTTTAGTACAACCAGCCTGTCCATACATTAATCGAATTTCGGCCGATCCCTGCTGAACTGGCTGAGATTCGATCCAGCTATGGCCGGCTTAAAGTTGGCTATACACTATTTGAATTCTTTAGTTCAGCCTGTAGGCTGAAGGAAAAATTCTAACAGATTTCTCCATCCAGTTTGTACAGCACAGATGAATATGCAGCCGATGTTTGGCTGAAAATTTTCCAACTTTTGCAACATTGGTTTTTCAATTGGATTGAAAGATGTCGGGTGGAAGTGTGGCGACAGGGCCATTTACAGAGTGAATTTATAAACCATCCGAAATTCACATTTCTATGGCCAGCTTAAAACCTCTGCCTCAAATTTGCCCTTTCTCTTTCAGAGTTGAGATCCTGAAGCTGGAATCCACTGTTCTGTTCTTTAGGCGTTAGGTTAGTGTTAGGCTCCATGTACACGGGACGTTGTTAAAAGTCCCTTTGAATGCTGGAATTTTTAGGACGTTTGAAACGTCCCTTCGGTCGCGTTTGTACCCGCGTTTAGCGGCGTTTGCGGGCGTTTGCGTTTAGAACCGTTCCTAGAGGTCAAAAAAAATTATTCCCCTTTAAAATGGAAAAACGCAAACGCTAAACGCGGGTCATCGCGTTCGGACGCGTTCAGACGCGTTCAGACGCGTTCGGACGCGTTTGTGCGTTTGAAACGCCGGGAAACACACGTTCGAACGCAAATAATTGCGTTCTAAAAAAAGTCCCTGAACGCAACTGCCTGCAAATGGCTGTAAACGACCCTGTGTACATGGACAGATAAGATAAAATGTAGATGGGTTCAGGGGCTTCTGAAAAAAACTCCCAACAGCTCCTAAACGGCCATTTCCAGCGTCCCGTGTACATGGAGCCTTAAGCCTAGCTTTTAGTGCTTTGGGGAGAGTTTAGGTATTAAAGGCTTACCTATGGGTTAGATAAAGTGTTTGTTGATGAGAGGGTATTAAATGTGCTTACTGCAGGGGTCAGGTTAAGTGTTAGCATGAGGAGGGAAATACTGTAAGTGTGGAGAGACAAATTAAGGTCATGTTTTGGGGGGTTAGGTGTTAAAGAGCTGGGTTAGCAGTTACTGGCAAACTGGGTAACTACTGTATTTACACTAGTCCTCGTGTTCGGAGCCTCATGCCAAAAACTACTAGCACTATACTCCCTGTGCTGAAAACCAATGTATCAAAATAATTGAACATTGAAAATTGAACAGTATGCTTTGCAAACCAAGACTCATCTGCAGTGATAGGTTTGCGTATTGTGTTAAGAAATTTTTTGCAAGAATCCCTTAAAGTGAAAACTGGTTTGTACTATAATTGTTTACTGTGTTTTATTATATCTTACCGCCCACCAAACACCTACACTGCTGTTTAGTCATTCTGCTTTTCAATGACCCTTGTGGATATAGGATTCAAACTTCTTCCAGCTGTAGCTAATTTTAAGTTTTTTCCTCAACAAACAGTTCAGATATGTACAAAATGTCAAAGTATTCAATTTGGTACAAATGAAGCAAGCCAGCGAAATCAGGAGCAGTTCTGAATGCCCGAGGCAGCTTGAGAGAATTAAAGATGAATTGTGTATTGAGATAATTTAATGTCTGTAGATACTCCCTGATCTCTCCAGATATATCCTGATTGACAGTTCCAAGGGGAAGATCTGATTGGTCAGGTTGGATTTCCCTGTTGTTGTTTTTTTTCTAAATAAAACAGGCTTCTTTTGTCTCCCCTATCCCCTTCCGTAGACATACACATGTATGCTTGGCTAATCAGAGCATTAAAGATAAATTGCAGAAATGCATAGAATGAATACATACGTTGCAGCTGTTTTACCTACTAAAGCAGGGAAGTCAAACTCAATTTCATCGTGGGCCACATCAGCATTATGGTTGCCCTCAAAGGGCCGGTTATATCTGTAGGATTAGATGTCCAGAGCACCCCATGCCCCTGTAGCACAATTCCCAGCCGTTTTGCTGTATATGGGTCCCCCTGGGTTACCGCTAGCAACAACAGAACATTTAAGCATGTTCTCCAAGTGTGGGCACTGAGACAATGACCAGTCCAGTATCTTTGTTTTTTTTGTATTTATTTGGTAACTTGGATGGGAGAAGGGATGAGTTGGATACTCCTGGAACTAAACTAGGCACATTTGGCTGAAACACTTGAATATTGCTGTTTGGTGCTCACTTGACGCTGGCTGAATGCCTATCAATGCTGACTTGACGCTGGTTAACGCTGGCCGGATGCATGTTAACGCTGAATTGACTTGGGACTGCTTTCTGACTAAAGAAGTCCTCTTCAAGCTCCCCTAAGCACTCCTACTGAGGTAGCTACTTGAATACACAGCTGCACTGCTGAACAATTCAGGGCCCCCACCGGCGCCCCCTTTCTCTCTCTAATCTTCAGGGCTTAGACACTGGCACCCCTTTTCTAAGCCACCACTACTGGCTAGCTGGCTCCTGGATCCCTTTGACCTTCTGGAGAGGTCCCATCTCTCAGGCAGACCCCTGGGCAGTTTCGAGTACTCACTACATTGTTTTTCCAGGAAACTTCTGCCCAGCAGCTCCACTCGGTCCACAGCACTCTGGATCCTTCTTGCAGCCCAGCTCAGCCTCCAGTCCTTTTGGCCGACTGCCCAGGACACCCTCACTTTCTCTGACAGGAGGAGAGACAGCCGTCAGCCTCCCCCTGGGACTCTGCTTCCCGCCAAAGACAACCTGTCACATGCTCCCATCAGACTTATATGTGATCCCAGGGTGCATTGCGGCAACCTCCGCCCACTGAGACAGCTATAAGCTCTGGTGCGCTATTGGCCAGGTTTCCTCCACTGTCCAACAAGAGCCCTCACTGGATACAGTGGGGAGACTCCCCAGACTCAACAGACCACACCTGGAAGCACATGACAGCCTAAATGAATGATCAGGCCCCCCTGACAAGTAGACGGGGCCACATATATACTTTTCCCCCTTTTACACCCCCTACATGAGATGTCAAGAACCCCCGCACCATCAGAGGTCAAGAGTCCCCCTCCCTTCCTTACATCACAATGCATCCCCTTACCTTGTGCTGCTGCCAGGAAGAAGATTCGGGTGGATCTGGGAAGAAGTACAGGGTCTGGAGGAGAACCAAAGGAGGGTTGGAGTCAGCTTCCAGAGTCTGCTGAATGTGGAGACCAGGGTAGGCAAAGGCAAGGTAGTGTTGCAGATGCACAGAGAGGTGCAGGATCTGTAGGAGGAGTTCTGCTCTCCTCTCTGCTGCAGACTGCTGAGAAGGGGGGGGGGGCAAAGAAGAGCCTTTCTGAAGCTGCACAGAGGAGTGCAGGATCTGGCAAAGGAGATCTGTCCTCTCTGCTGCCTATTACAGATTCAAGGTGGGAGCAGAAACATGGGGGGAGCTGCAGCTGCAGGAGAGGTGTGAGGGCCACATGAAATGGCCTGGGGGGGGGGCACATTCGGCCAGCGGGCCTTGTGTTTGACACCTGTGTAGTAAAGGATTCGTATTTTTGTCCATTAGTTCCAAAATTTACGCAGCTCTGCCTCATACCACAGCCATGTCTAGCAGCACAGGGGATCTGATCTTTCTCTGCTGCAGTTTCACTTTCTCTTACCGCACTAGGACGTGTGCCCGACTGTTGCGATATTATCAAATTTCCCTACCTATTGCGCGCATGCGCACTAGGACGTGTGACGCGGCTACAGCTGATGCATACAGCTGATGCATGACGAATCCACAGCTGATCTGAACCGGAAATGACGAGGGTATGGATTTCTGATGGGGTAGGGAGATCTGATAGAACACCGGCCCCCTCCCTGTCCCCACCCTGCAATTGGACAATGAAAGTGAAAGCAACACCCTGATGACCTCATCTCTCTCTCCATGTGCTCTCCTACTCTGCTTCTCTGCCCCTCTCTGTTCTGCAGATTGTACAGTAGACTACAAGATAATAATACTAAAGGGCCGTACACACTTGACGAAAATCGGACGAAATATCCTCAGATTTTTCTCTGTCTTCTCAGCGTTCATTACCGTTTTCAGTCGACAGTGCATAAATGTTCACAAAATTTCTCGTCCCATTTTTTTTTTTTTTGGCACATTTATTCCTAGACTTCCGGGTTGTCAGCAACTTCAGATCATGCGCGGTCTTTAGTATCCGATTTTTCACGGACGTACTGCATACACATTAAACGAAAATCGATCGTCTGGGGACAGACGAAAAAATTTTTGGTGTTTGTCCCTCGGTTTTTTTTCGTTGAAAATGTCGGCATTGGCTGCTGAAAGTTGTGTACACACTAGGGGAAAATCGGACGATTTCACATCGGGCGGGAATTTTCGGCAGATTTTCTACTAGTGTGTACCCCACTTAAGTCGATTTCGGTTATTTACATGCTTGAATTTAAAAATATACATTTAAATCTGTATTAATGATTACAGAACTGCATTGTGCTTTTCATATTTATCTAGAGTTCAGCTTTAATATGAATGATGTAGTGGTCTTTAAAGCCTCTACTAGCCACTCTGCTAGTTTTTTTTTAACCAAGCAGGCTGGACAAAAAAAACTGACAGCTCAGGTCGGAGCCACTGTACTAACAATCTGATGTTAGTACAGCAATCTCCCATGCTGTTCTATTGTGTTCTGACAGTGGGGCGGTTCCCCCCCCCCCCGCCAGAACGCTCAGCTGTTAGCTATTAGCTGAGAGCGCTGATCGGGAGCCGATCAGCAGGCCTTTTTTGACCGGCTCCTGTCGGACAGGCCGCAGTTTGCACGGGCCGAATGTCAGCCAGTTTCTATTGAACCAGCTAATGCCGCCCAACATTCGGCCCGTGTGTACTAGGCTTTACTTTTAGTGCTTGTGGGTAGTTTTAGATGTGCACTCAGTGTGTACGAATGCACACACTGAAAGTATGAATACATTTAATAAATATTTGACTTGAATATATCAAGTCAATCAATTTCTTTTTATTTTTTAATAAATGCTTAGTCTCTAAAAAGGTTCAAGATAATCTGATAAGGATTTTTTGACTCAATAGATGGTCTGTGTTTGGCTGACAGTATGGAACAAAAAGAGAAAAATAATCAAAAACCTTGACCCGTAAGAACATTTACTGGTCAAATCGCTGTTTCTGCTAAAGTGCACATATAAGAAAGGCTTGTACAGCAAGTTTTGCAAATATCATGCCTTATGTCATTAATTCAGGTCAGTGATGATTGAGTTTGGTATATTTTTATCAAACACATTAGTCCTCTTGGTAAAACATCAAAAATCAGTGCTATTTTATAATCTCTTTTGGCAATGGGCCAGAACTCAAAAGTATACCACAAAGCTAGCTTAGTGTGCAGTTTACGGGGCTAAAAGAGGCAAGTATGGAGGCTTCATATTGCTTCCTCACCGTGTGCCAAATGCCTCTGAAAAGCCTTCTGAACGCAGATCATTTCAGAGGCATGACAACATTGCTGCATGTTTAAACATAGCCTTAAAAAGGTCGTAAACCCAAATTTTTTTTTTGTTTCACCCTGAAAGAGAAACACATAATGAGCTAGTATGCATCGCATACTAGCTCATTATGAAATACCTACCTTAGAACGAGCCCCCGCCGTTCCACCCGCTTACCTCTATGACGGGCGACATGTTCAGTCGCCCGTCTTCCGGGATCGCGGCATCCGGCCATCTGATTGGCCGGAGCCGCGGTGACGTCACTCCCGCGCACGTGCGCAGGAGCCGACGGTCACGGCACGGGGCTCTGAAGGAACGGCACCAGCGGCCGTTCCTTCAGAGCGCATGCGCCAGTGACGTCACTGGCTGCATGTAAGGTAAATATCTCCTAAACGGTACATGTTTAGGAGATATTTACAGTACCTATAGGTAAGCCTTATCATAGGCTTACCTATAGGTACAACTTGCAGAGGAGGGTTTACTTCCTCTTTAAAGTGATAATAAAGCTTTGTTTTTTTTGTTTTTCAATAACAAACATGGTATACTTACCTGCTCTGTGCAGTGGTTTTGCACAGAGCAACCCGGGTTCTCCTCTTCTTGAGTCCCACACCGGCGCTCCTGGCTGCTCCCTCCTACCAGGTGTCCCCACCCTTCACAGCTTGCTCTGGGGGCACCCAAGCAGGCATGCTCCTGACCTGTGGCTCTGTGTGTCCATTCACCTCACTGGCTGTGATTGACAGCTTCTGCTGCTGCCAAAAGCCAATCAGGAGTGTGAGTCCCAAGAGATAGTCGGATCGATAGGGGGCTCGGGTAAGTATGGGGGGGGGATGCTGCACACAGAAGGTTTTTCACCTTCATGCCTAGACAAAAACCTTGGGCCTTTACAACCTCTTTAAGCTAAATACACACGCTCAATTCTTTTTTTCAGCCAGTGGGCTGAAGAGAAAAAAAAAAGGATTTCCTCTTCCACACAAGCCAGGTGGATGGAGGAATCCTCCCTGCTCTGCTATTGTTTTCTGAAAGCTGGAACCTCTCTAGTGTCAGAATACACTGATCAGCACAGCAGCTGATTTTCTTCAACCGATTGGCTGTAGCCACTGATTGAATAAAATATTTCCAACAGTTTCAGTCAAGTCGATCTACCTATCGACTTTTAGTGTTAGTGTTACTAAACGGCAGCAAAGAAAAAAATCAGGCCTCCGCCCCAAACAGTCAGGACTGTGTGGTATGCCAGAGCTGTGTAAATGCGGACTGGATGGACAGAAATACAGATCCTTTCCTGGGCAGGTAAAACTTCTCTCCTGTATGCAGTTCCTCTGTGTGTTTAGCTGTCTAGTGTTTAACTTTAATAATTAATTTTTTTTTGGGCACACATACAGCTACACTTAGTGCATTTTTCACATAGTGGATGGGTGTATGTAAAACTCCACAGAGCCTGGTATTATTGTTAAGCAATTTAATATAAAATTAAGATGAACATCATATTTTAAAAGTAGTCAAAACAAAGGAAACAAGACTTGTATGTCTGATTTCTGCGGGATAGGCAACTGCCGATGGTTTGTTTAACCTAATGTAACCATATTTAAAAAAAGTTGGGACACTGTAAAAGCTACATGAAAACAGAATTCAATGATTGGCAAATCTCATAAACCTATACTTTATTCACAATAGAAAATAGAAAACATATCAAATGTATAAACTGAGAAAATATACCATTTTAAGAAAAAATAAAGTTATTCTGAAAAAGTCTCAAAAACTTTGGAACAGGGCAACAAAAAACTGGCAAAGTACAACCCCGATGCCCAAAAAGTTGGGACAGAGCCATGTTTACCACAGTCTAGCATCCACTCCTTTTCCAACACTCTGTATAGGTCTGGGAACTGAGGAGACCAGTTGCTTAAGTTTTGGGAAAGGAATATTTTTCCATTCTTGTCTCAGCATATGCTGCTCTAAAATCTGGATATATCTTTCAGCATTGCTGGTACCTTTCCAGATGTGCAAGTTGTCCATTCAAGACGCACTAATGGACCCCCATACTATCAATAATGCAGGCCTTTGAACTGAGCGCTTATAAAAAGTCTGAAGGTACCTCTCCTTTTTAGTCCAGAGGACGTGGCACCCATGGTTGCCAAAAAAGAATGTCAAATTTCGGTTTATCTGACCAAAGAACAGTTTTCCACTTTGCAACACAATATTTTAAATGAGCTTTGGCCCAGAGAAGATAGCAGCATTTCTGGATCGTGTTCAGATATGGCTTCTTCTTTGCATGATAGAGAGTTAACAAGCTTTTTTGGATGGCACGGTGAACTGTTTACAGCGAGCTTTGGAAGTCCTCCTGAGCCCATGTCTTTGGAATATGTTGGAAAGACTTTAAATATATCTTCACCCACAACTTTTCCTTGTTAGTATTACTTACTCTGCCAGCTTTTGGTTGCCCTGTCCCAACTTTTTTAGATGTGTTGCTGCCATCAATTTCAAAATGACCTCATGTTTTTCTTAAAATGGTACATTTTCTCAGTTTACACATTTATTATGTTTTCTATGTTCTATTGTGAATAAAATATGGGTTTATGAGATTCGCAAATCATTGCTTTCTGTTTTGTGTGCATTTCTTTGAAGTTGTGGTTGTATGCAGAACATGCTGGGTACTGTATTTAAAGTGTTCAGTTGTATCTGTAGTCATTTAATCAAACTTATTTCCATTTTAGGGCTGACTGTACAGATGTAGATGCTTGTATCAAGCAATGTCCAGTGTGTCATATTTACATTGAGAGAAATGAAGGCTGTGCACAAATGATGTGCAAAAACTGCAAACACACATTCTGCTGGTACTGCTTACAAAATCTTGATGTGAGTATCTGATATTGTGGAGACTTGATTTGTAATTTTTTTATGCTTATGCAAAATCCTCCCTAGCTGTGCTGCACTGCAAAAGGTTAACGGCTCTTTACTATCTAGAGCATTTGGCACTTTTACTTACCTGATCCTCCACTCCTACAGGCTCCCCCAGGCTGTTATGCACTGCATATTATCACATTATGAAAGACTTACCTGTTAAATAATGCCCTCCACTAAAGCACTGTCAGCACTCTCACTGGTCATGGATGCTTACATCCTGTTCTGATCTTCTAAATTTGCTCTGTTTGGCCTCTTAAATGGCTGGGCCATGATGATGTCACTCCTGCGCATAGGAGTCACATCATCATGGCACAGAGTGGTACCATAAATTCATGCAGCGAGTCTTGCACGGTACCCAGAGATGTGGGGTTTACAAGTGAATCACAATTTACTAAAGCTGGAAAGGGCAAACTCAGGCTCACTTCTGCATAGAAACCAATAAACTTCTAACCTCAGCTTGTTCAATTAAAAAATAACTATAGGCAAATGTTTTATTTTTTAATTTTGGATAGAGTATTGGATGGTTATAACCCTGATTTATGTCCACCATCTGTGTCTCATTGCAGAGATTTCCCTTCACATTAAGGGATTCCCTGGGGACCCCCAGGTCACAAGGACTAGTGTTCCTATTGGAAGATTTCCCCTCTATTACTTTTCTGGGGACAACCCAAAATTTTAGATTTTCTTTTACTTTCACTTTCAATGATAATGGTAAGCGGGACAAATAGAGAGGGGGGGATCTCCTTAACGGGAGCAAAGACAACAATGAAAAGTGACAGGGGTTCTAATTCTTCTCCACTCTATCCAAAACTAAAAAAAATTGTGATGCCTTTAGTTATTCTTTAAGCTTTGGCCATAAAACCTGGAAGCTGATTGGTTTCTATGCAGAAGTGAGCCTGATTTTGCGCTCTCCAGCTTTAGTAAATAGACTTCACAGTGTTTGTGAAGAGTAGGGGTGTTGTGGTAACTAGTGGCCTGCTGTTCATAACCCGCTTACCTTCTTTAGGGTACATTCAATGGATCCTGCTAACACTGTGGCTGGTGTGCAGTCCAGCGGGATCACCACTGTGTTGACATGGTACTGTCTAAATTTTTTTTTTTTTCAAACAAACTTCATTGAAATGTCACAGAGACATTTCTTAAATTTGAATTGCCTGCCACTGCACTGCGCTGAAAAAAAGTACTGTACAGCCACCAATTCCAACATAACACTGGTGTCATCTCCACTCCCCAGTGGATTCTACATAGGAGAATATGAAGAATGCACTATAGAAAGAGCACTGGATGTCAATGGATGGCTGTGGGTTGAGAAAGATCTCCCTGCCTTTAGACAGCTATATAAACCTGACATCAGATTTAACCCATCTTGACTGAACCTAAGCTAAGGTTTTGGGGAAGATTTTCACTTCAGATTGTGAATAAAAAGAAGATTTTCTTTTCTGTGAACATTTTTAAAATAAAAAAAAGGAATTAGAGGTTCCCTCTGGCTGAAATATAATTAGCTTTGAAATAGAGCTGTCTGGCAGATGAATAAGAAAGAAGACAGAGACATAGGTGACGTTTTTTGTTATGATAGATTAGTGACATTTATTATTATTGCTTAGCAACTGAATGTGCAGCATGTTAAGTATTGTAGAAACCTAACAATTTGCCAGTAAATTATTAACGGCATTACAACTTTCCCTTGAATATTTTAGTTAGCTGCCTCTGACTAATATCTTCTAAGCAGAACGCAGTTTTTAATAACCCGGAATAAACAAGAGAACACAAAAGCTCAGATGTCTGAGGCTAGCAGCACGTGCTGTTAAAGGGGAACAATGCTGGATTGCTATGTTTATTTCACTACTGTCAGAGAGCATATATTAAAAATAGACATAGACAGTACAATATAAATGAACAATAAAAATGTATATCTATTCACCATGGAGGCAGCACTTAATAATCCCTATTTCAGAAACATGCTAAACTCTAGGCTGCCATGCTGATCCTCTGGCTTCAGCAAATAGGCATCCCTCCTCCACACAGGATTTCTCAAAACAAGTGAAAATCTTCAAATGACACCATAACACTAGAGGATTCATGAGAATCAACAGTGTAGTAGTGTGGATCATTCAAAGGATTAACTCAAGCACATCCTGGTACACAGCGCTTATCCTGCCTTCTTCAGACTGGGAAATCTATGCCAACCAACAAAAAACAAAGGCCTAGTACATTATCAGATATAACTTTTATTAGGAAAGGAGTGCATACTCACCATAGTCATAGGCTGATAAGCAATGCAAACCAGACCCAAGTGGCAAGATGTCCCTCACAGGGAAAAGTATCATACACCCTGGCGTCACTGGGACTCGCCAGCTAACGCGTTTCTCAGGGAGGAACCCTCTTTATCATATTGATACTTCCCCTTACCAGGGACATCCCGCCACTTGTGTCTGGTTTACATTGCTCGTCAGCTTTGGGATTCTGTGAGTTTGCACTCATTTCCTTTTTTTCTTTAATAAAAGGTATATCTTGTAATGCACTACACAAGATTTCTCAGTTAATTCTGCCTGTTGCTTAAGATCTCTGCTGCATTCATGCTCCACTAAAAAAGGTCTGAATCAGAGTAAGACTTTCATTCTTTTGATCAGGTAAATGTAGAGTATACCTTTCTTGATAAGCACACCTTTATTTTATTTATTTTTTTAATAACAAACATGTTATACCTACCTTCTCTGTGCAATGGAATTACACAGAGCAGCCCCGATTCTCCTCCTCTGGGGTGCCCCACACCCACCTCTACTGGTTCCTCCTCTTCTCAGTTTGCCACCATAGGAAGCTATTTCCTATTGTAGCAGATCTGCGAGTCGCACTGCTTGCATCCATAGACACAGACAGTGTGGCTCAGCCCCACTCCCCAGGGTGAGGGCTCAGGTAAGTACTGTACAAGGGGGGATGAGGGGGCAATATTATTTTTAAAAATGTATTTACCTTAATGCAGGGAATGCATTAGAGCCCATTCACACTAGCACCACTTGTGAGGCGACTTGTGTAGCCCCAGGTCGCTTGACATAACACAAGCAATGTTAATCAATCAGTGCCGTCTTAATTGGCACTACTGAAGTCGCTCCGACTTCAGAAAAGGGTCCTGTACTACTTTGAGGCGACCTGTGATCCGACTGTCCCATATACTTCAATGGGCGTCGCCTCCTTATCTTAATTGACACGACTTGTTATCAGACTTTCCAGGAAGAAGAAAGAGATTAGTCAGGCATTCCCCACAGACAAAGTCGCCTGTCTCTTCAAAGTAGTGCACAAGTCTCTTCCAAGTCTCTAAACAAGTCTCTAAACAAGTCTCTTCAAGTCACGGGGCGACTTTCTGGTCGTGGTAGTGTGAACCGGCTCTTAAGGTTAAAAATGTTTAGGCTTTAGAACCACTTTAAAGTCCAACTATGGGAATTTTTTATTTTATTTTATTATGGTCTTCCAGCAGGTGTTAAAAAAGCAGCCCTGACTGCAGTACTTAATTCCTCTCTAGTGCGGACACCACATTAATCTCTGTCCACCTCCTAGGTGTCCTCAGTCTTGCAGGATAAATTATGCCCAGTGTCATTCAAGCCAGAAGGCCAAACATATCTTGTAAGTGCTGGGTGTCATAGACCCGCCTCCTAACAGTTTAATGATTCAGAGAGTGATACTGACATCATCTTTCTGCATATTGAAAATCATCCAGTGCCAGGCTTTGAGTGCAGTTTGTTGCTGAACTTCCCTTCACCTCCCATGCATCCTTGAGTGCCGGTTCACACTAATGAGGTGCCGAATTCGCAGCAAATTCTTTGCGCTTTCTGCACCGCATCAAAATCTCATTCCGTTCATGTGAACCACTGTGGAGGTATATGTTAGGTTAACGATACTCCGAAATTGGTTCGCAAAACGTAGTGCAATTTCCAGAATCAGATCATATGGGTGTGAACACCTGTGCGATCCGATTCTGGTGCGGCAAAAATAAGGGTTCTGCATAATTTTGGTGCAGATACAATGTGATTTGAGACATACAGAATGATAGCTCAAATCGCACTGCTGCAGAATCGCATGTGATTTGAACAGGAATTCAGTGCGATTCCTGTTCAAATCGCATTGGATTCCTGTACCACATCCTGTGTGAACAGGTGAGACCGGCCTGGGCTCCTTGCTCAACAGTCACGCCTCAGGTGCTGACTTGACTTTTCTCCACCAAAGCAATCAGTTGCACCAGACTGTACTACAAACCTGGCAAAGGCACTAGCCCTTCCTTGGCTTTTTTTTGTACTTTTATTCCTGTCTATGTTTGAAAGATTCTGCTATGCAAGAAGTGAGGGAAAATCTCATAGGAAAGACCCAAAAAAAAAAAAACTGAGGTTTTGATCCATTCCCTCTCTATCCATACCCATTGAGAAGTTTTGGATGGAGCTGGACTAGAGATTCATGCATGGATTGCTATGTCCTTGCAGAGACCAAAGGTGAGTACTATGCAGTGTTTGGATTCTGTAAAAAAACACAGGATGCCAGCTAGTACAAACAAACAAAATTGATTGCTTAAAGTGGAAGTACAGCCTAATACCTTAAATTCTCCCCTGCAATCATTAATGTAAGCAGAGTTCAGCCTTATGTGTCAAAATGAAAAAATCCCAGTTTTTCTACCTGTATTTTGCAGTATTCAGTGCTGTCACATGACTTCAATTCCTCTTACTGAAAGATAGTGACATCACTTCCAGGGAGGGGCACTGTTCCTCTGGAGCCAGTGAGCGTATACAGATTGGGAGGGCTGATCGTAGGTTCTCACCCAGTGTTCTGTCATCAGTAAGGATGCATTGTACATTTCATGAGAAAATAAAGAAATAATTCCTTTATAAAGTTGAATCAAAGTGGCACTCTAAATTGAAATGGTGGAAACGTAGACTAAAGCTTAGTTTCCACTAGTGTGACTTGTCATGCGACTTTGGACACACAAAGTCGCATGACAAGTCACAGCCCATTTATTTCAATGGCACCCGTTCCCATCTATGAGACTTTGGAAATCAGCAACTTTGAAAAGGTACCAATACTACTTTGATGCAACTTTGGATGCCACTTTGATCCAGAGAGTGTAAAGTTGGATCAAAGTCGCACTCTAAATTGCAGTAGTGGAAACGTAGACTAAAGCTCAGTTTCCATTTGTGTGACTTCACATGATATTAGAATATTACAATTTAGAGCCATCAGCATCAGCTCAAAACCAAACAGGGATCCAAGGCTGAAGCAGGCCGGTCTTAGCTCAGTTTATAATGATAGGTGATATACCGGCAGCGTGCATGCCTTTCTAATGATTGTGTACACAGTAAACAGAGCCCATTTACACATATGCTTTGCAACTTTGTGTGATCTCATTTCACTGAACCACAGTTTTTACAATATCTGCAGGTAAAAATTATAGTTTCACAATGTATCTGGCCGAAGCATAAGCTTCTAAATGCTTTGAGTTTCTCGTCATTGCAACAAGCATGTTACTATATGGTAAAGTTAAAATTCAGATGCCTGTAAAGCAATTTTGTTAAGAAATTGTTTTTATTTATGATTTATTCAAAATGAAGTTTAGGTATGGCAAATTTTACATTGGTCTAACTTCCTGTGGGATCCCCATGGAGGCTGGAAATCACCACTGCTACAGTGATCTCAACTAGCTTTTGGATCCTGTGAAATTCATCAAACACTTTGCATTTTCTCAATAAATGCAGAATGTTCTCTGATTAGACAAGGTGAGGTGGTGATCTCATGCTGTGCGTGCCCCTGTTGGTACCCTTTGGCTTGACAGAAGTTGATTATTCAATCAACTTTTGTTGAAGGAGCTGGGTAAAAAAATTGTTGGCCAAATCAGATGCAGCCATTGTTCAAGTATGATGACAGCTGGGGGTGGGGACTGTTAGAATACAATAGACAGCAAGGTGATTGACCAAAGGGGTTTTGTTTGCCAGGGTTAAATTCCTACTAAAGACAGCAGTAAAACCTACTTGTTTTTAATTTACATGTGATCATATGTCTCCTAATGAACTCCATGAAATGGATTTTAGTACAAAGTACAAAAATACAAAGTACAAGAATGTACTTTTAGTACTTTTAGTACAAAGTACAAAAATGTGGTTGTTATTATTATTATTATTCATTCTAGAAAATAAAATGTTGTATTCAAATGATATACAGAGAAAACATGACTAAAGTATGGGGTGGAAAGTCATTTTTAGTCCGGAATAGAGTGGAAAATGGTTAAAACTTGTGCGTGTTATATATATTTTATATATTTTCTATATATTTTTTTTTATACCTAGCTATGTTCCCACTGTGCGAAGTCTCCTCATTTCCCGTCCTGGTGTTATCAAGATAGGAAGTGAGGGGAAATCTTTCTAGTAGCAAAACAAACAGCAGTAAAAACTTGGAGTATGTGTATATGAGGCACTAGATCTTCTGTTTAATATCCTGTATTTTGAGAGACCCATTTAATCAATAGAGCTGACTTGTTTCGGTGAGGCTCTTGTGATATAACACAGCAACCCAGCTGTTTTATTCTATTCTAACATGAACTAATTAAAATCTTCTTTGTTCTCCATGATCAGTGGTGTGACATGTACTGTTTTTTTCACATTTTGAGCAATAAAAATCTAACAGTTCCCAATTCTGTATAAAACTAGAAAACAAAAAAGCTGTTCCTTAGTTCCATTTAGGTAACCATAATGGCTTTGATTGTTTTCTTGTGCAAATGCAATATTTTAAGATTGATTGTGTTACATAACAACAGCTAATCTAATCTTGTGCACGGGAGTATTTCAGTCTTTGCTGTGGGTGGTGAGTCACCCTTCTGATTGGTGACATGTTGTTCCTGCATATGAGCTTTGTATTTTGCACGAGTTAAACACTCACACAGGTATGTGGCATTCATTGACTATTTCACAATATGAAATACTCACCTGAACTAGATTATCCCATTGTTTCATTCCACTCTTTTTACATAACAGCCCAACTGGAGACCACAAAAACAACTTCTAATGACAGGACTGTATTACAAAATAGTCCACAATAACATCAAAACAAAATAAAAAAATAAAGCAAACTCCTAACCTATACTGGGTATACACTGCACGCTTTTCTTCCTACAACCCAGTGGTTTAAACCCAAAAAAAAAAAAACACCAAAAAACTGACAGATTGCCATACCAACACAAGCAATGTGTGGTGATCTCCCCTGCCGTGCTAATGTATTTTGACAGGGGGACTGCCCCCCACCAGAATACACTGATCAGCGCTCGCAGCCATCGACTGCAAGCGCTGATCAGATTCTGGTTTTCAGCATGTCCCTTCGACAAATTCCAGTTGTTAGACTGGCTTCTGTTGGACAGACTGTTGTACACGCTGACCAAAAATCAGCTGCTGAACCGGCCCAATATTTGGACAGTCTGTATACAATTTAAGGATGGGCAAATTAGTTTGAAAGGCAGATAAAAGTACACATTTTTAATATTTCTGTGCACTTCAATAATGTAGATTTGTCAAATCTGTAGAGAAACAAAGAATATATGAACCACAATTGCCTGAATTCATAAATTGCATCAGATAGATCAAACAGATCAGACAGGTCCACATGCAGAGATTGAGGTTGATCACAAATGTCTGAGTCTCATTTTTTCATCATCACTACTGCGACATTGTGCATAATCAAATTAAGACTTCGTTCACACCATGCAGGTGCGGCGGAGTGTGTGCACATTTCCGTGCGTTTTTCACGTGTTCTCGCACATTCATTTTCATGGGCTGTCCTACACAAGAAACATGCAAAGGAGGTCCTTGACCATTTTGCATAAATATGCTGCATTGAACTGCATGTTGCTGTGTAAAAATGCACGCTTTAGCAGATGCATAGGGTGTCATTACATTTTTGAATGAATAGTGCTGTCGCACGTCTCCTGGAGAGCAGCGCGTTTCTGTGTGAGTGTTGGGATAATGTGCGACTTTGCACTTGCTCCTGATACCAACAGAGCGTAAACTTACCATTACCAACATGCATACCCCTGATTTACTTGATTTAGTTTATTAACTAAAACTGGAGATCGCAAAATATGGTGCACCTCTGCATAGAAACCAATGAGCTTCCAGTTTTTTTTTTTGTCAAAGCTTATTTAAACAAGCAGACGTTAGAAGCTGATTGGCTACCATGCACAATTGCACCAGATTTTGCATTCTCCAGTTTTAGTAAATCAACCCCATAGTTCAATAAGTTGGAACAGCTAAAACCAATGAGTACTTAGTATAGTAACTTAGGTTTACCAAGACAGCAAATAGCTTTGTGCTAATTATATGGTTGCTGTGACCTTAGCATATGCAGTTAGGGACCTGTATGGGAGTGTTTGCTGGTGGCTGGGTAAAGAAGCACATGGCCAATAAAGCAAACAGCCTATATGAAGTTGTTTTCACATAGGTAGAGCACATCAGTAGAACCAAAAGCTGCAAAAAGGCACATCATTTTCACTTGTGGTAAAATAAAATAAATTTGTTTTCTTGTCTTGTTATTGTATTATAGAATGACATATTTTTGCGGCATTATGACAAAGGCCCCTGCAGGAATAAACTGGGACATTCAAGAGCCTCAGTCATGTGGAACAGGACACAGGTAAGCAGCAATATAGTAGTGATGCCCCTTAATATAGGTCATGTTTGTGGAAATTGCATACAACTGTTAAAGTTTCTACAGTGTATAAGCCTAATTTTTGAGAGTACCAACATTGAGATATACCCATAAATGACTAAAGAACAAAACTAACCACGAAGTTGCCCTAACCATAGTTTAGGTGTAGCATGTCATGGGAAGATGAGGTTCTTAGTGCATCTGTAGACCTCTGTTGGATATATATCAAACTATGCAAAAAGAAATAGTTGCTTTTATATTATAACCTGTAAGAGATGCATGGGGGATGTACAGTTAACTAAAAGTGCAAAAAACTAATTACCTGTTGTTTGTTTTCCCAGCTAATAAAGTGACTTAAAGTAGAACTATGGGCAAAATTTCTTTTTCACTTTGGATATAACCCTTGTCAGTTGTTTTTTCGCCATCTGTGTCCCATTACAGAGATTTCCCTTCACTTCCTGTCCCAAAGCCAAACAGGAAGAGAGTAAATCCCTGCAAATTAAGAGAATTTCTTGGGTACCCCGAGGTCACCAGAACTAGTTTCCCCATTTAAAAATTTCCCTTCTTACTTTTCTGGGGACAACCCAACATTTGGTATTTTCTTTTACTTTCACTGCTAATGGTAAACAGGACAAATAGAGAGGGTGAATTTCCCTAACGGGGGCGCAAACAGCAATAAAAACTGACAGGGGTTTTTATCCCTCTCCACTCTATCCAAAACCCCCAAAAAAGTTTTGCCTTTAGTTATACTTTAATTGAAAGCGTAGAAAATCATAAAAAAAGAAGAGGTCTTGGCTGCATACATTCGCTCTTTTACCATTCTGGAGAAATCTAGAGATTTGGGATAAGCCACTCGGGCAGCAGAGGGGCAGTCAAGTTTAAAGTCAATGGGATTGTGCCGCATCTGCGAGCCAAGCATATGTCAGTGCAAAATTCCCCCTTCAGTCAAAAAAACAGGCCTTCAGAAGGCAGCAGTATTGCCGCATGGATGCCTGCAAGCTCTGAAAAAGTGATCCACCACAAATAAATTTTTCAGAAGGGCTGTAGGGACTACCATATGAAATAGGCCTACTTTCAATTCAATAATATATATATATATAGGTCCAAATGTTGCATTTAACCTCCCTGGCGGTATGATTCTTTTGGATTTTAGGTGCTGAAAGCGGTACCATTATTTTGCATGTAATTCTTGTGAATGAGCAGCCCAAACCAACTGTATGTAGAATTACGTATATATATATATATATATATATATATACGTGTGTATATATATATATACGTATATATATATACATATATATGTATATACGTGTATATATATATATATATATATACTGTATATATATATATGTATGTATATATATATATATATATATACATATATTTACATAAAAAGTACAGTAAAAGTGCAGGAAAGGGCACTGGGGGGCAATGTAATGTGATTTTATTTTATTTTGAATGGTATCAGTGTGTTTGGTGTGTTTTACATTTGAATTTGCCGCCGGTTCCACCCCCCGGCGGACGTCACGTCGCCGGAGACGGAAGCCGGGGCTCGCAGACGATCAGGAGGAAGCTCCGCCGCCGCATACCGCCCGCATTCATCGCTGGATCCCGGAGAAAAGGTAAGTAAAACCTCTTCCAGCATCCAGCGATCTTCCTAGCGCTACCCCGAGTGTGGCTCGGGGTTACCGCTTTTGGCTCTAAAATCTAACCCCGAGTCTCGCTCGGGAATACCGCTAGGAAGGTTAAATAACAACATGCAGCTAACCTTTATTTTGTATCACCTTTGTTTGGTGTATTATAGTATAGGAATAAACAATCCTGGTTTCTTACTTTTTAGTTATGTACATGTATGATTATGATATCTAAGATAATGCAGATTATTTTGTTGTTTGTCCACAATTTAACGTTTTTAGGCTAAATCACTGTTTTATTTCTATTTATCTGCTGACAACAAAAGCAGCAGAATTTAGTTTGGCCGCCAGAGTAGGCTAAACACTGCATTAGTAACATATCAGTAATTCATTATTAGATTTAATTTAAAGTTAACGATCTCCAAATGAATCCTTGAAGAAAGTTCCCTTTTGCTACCATCTTAATAGAATTGTCTCTTTAGATAATATATACTAGTCTGTTTGTATTCAACCCTTTTCCCTTGCTGCAAAGCAACTATTTATTGCATCTAATAAAAGAAATAAATATATTGCATTGTTTAATGTATAACTAAAAGCAAAATGTTTTTTTTTTTTACTAATCACACAATATGGGACGCAGCCCTGGTATTCAAAGACCTATTCTCCTTTTGCTAGGGCTAACCCTAGACTGTATCCATATATACCCCCAGCTCACTCTGTAAGGCTCCAGTGTCCTTAGGAGATGGAACTACTCTCTTTTGGGGAAGTCATTTTTCTTTTTTCATCCGCATAATTTTTCCACATCTGACTGCCAAATGCATTGTGCTACCTAATAGTTTCCGGATTGGTCACTTGGTGTGTACCTTGGACACAGTAAAACAAATGCTACTCTTGTCTGGAACCACTGCAAATTACTTTTCAGAGAATCAACAGGTGTAAACCTGGTTTTAGTGCACCATTCATCTATTTAACTGGTGCCTTTTTTTGCAGTATTGGGAAACATGTTGTAGTGAAATTAAATCAGTCAGTGAAATTACTTTTTGTTAGGGCTCTTTCACACGGTCCGCTTTCGCTGAGCCGGCGGATGACAGCTCCGTCTCCGATTGCAGTGCGGAGAGGGAGGTGTCACAGCTGCTCTCTATGGGGGATCAGATGAGAGCGGACCGCCTGTCCGCTCTCATCCGATCCGATCCCTGAACGGATGGAAAAATAGGGTTTCCATCCGTCTGGATTTCACGGACAGGATCGGATACGGATGGCAGCGGGTGTCAGCGGAGGTGTCGACGCTGACATCCGCTGCCCCATAGAGCTGCATGGAGGATCCGATCAGATCCGCCTAAAAAACTGACAGGCGGATCTGATCGGACCGCCCGTGTGAAAGAGCCCTTACTCACATCTAAAAAGTACAACTAAAATCATACACTATTAATGTTGTTCGGTGTTAGCTAAATATAACATTTCTTGTACTGTATTTAAGAATAAAATGTGTTGTTCTACATTACTGTTGGATTTTACAAACCTTTTTAAACTTTTTTTAATGCAGGTTGTGGGAATCCTAGTTGGCCTCGGTATCATTGCTATTGTGACATCACCCTTACTACTTTTGGCATCACCATGCATTATTTGCTGTGTCTGTAAATCCTGCAAAGGAAAGAAGAAAAAGCACAGCCCAGCACCAAGCACTTAGGCATTTATTCAAGCCTTTAATCTTAAAACCCAAAGGACAGATGTGGTTAGCGGGATCTCAGCATTTCTCGTTAAAGTGGACCTCCCCTCCTCATTCGTGTAACAGCAATGCAATCTTTAGGTGAAAACCAATAAACCTAGTTATAATTACTGGACACTTTTTCTATGCCTTTTGCAGCCTCTGTGGTTCATTCCCCCCAGCGGATAGGAAAATATGCTGCCATTTTTTAAAATGCCATCATTGGTGGCCAGCTTATTCTTCTATTATCCAAGCCACCTCAATGATGATGTGTTGTCTTGTTGTCTAATCTTGGGCATGTATGAGCTGTGGAGAAGTTTGTGACTGTTGAATATCAAAACCACTTCACACCTCCTACTGAGCATGTGCAAGCATACGCTTCTGTGCATGTGTTGTGCAAGCTGTTTTGCCTAATAATAACAAATCATCACATGCATACTTGTGCACCTGAACGCACACATGAGCAGCATAAACTGTGAAGCGGACTATTGTGGAACAATAATAAACCACTCCACAGCTTGTATAGCGCATGTGACTTCACCAGTGTTTCAGGAAACCAGGTAGTGAAAATGAGTTCATTGTATGTTAATACAAAAATCATGCACGGGGGTTTTTTTACATTTGAAGGGGGAGGGGGTCCACTTTAGTTTTCATTCATGCACTTTTTTAAGATAGTGTGTGCTAATATGTTCTGTCACAAGAGATATGTCATTGTTGATGAATGCCTTACTGTGGAAATGTACCAAATACATGGGAGTTCTAACCAAAATGAATTTATAATGAAACCTGCATTCCTACATATACATTTTTTAACTTATAATTAAGAGAGAGCAGTGTAAAAAGGGCAGTAATACAATAAAATTAAAGCTGAACTCTGGGCAAATACACAGATGAAATACATAAGTACTGTCGATGTTTTTAACCCTTGTATTTCTTTCATCCAGTTCTGAGATTTACACAGCTCTGCTGGTCTTTACCACCCTGTCTGACAGAGCAGAAGACCCAATTTGCCTCTGCTGTTGCTAAGTTAAGTCAGTCATGCATGGGTCGAAATGTGGCTGGCTCAGCAGTGTACAGAAGTCAGTCTACCGATCAACTGCCTTGTTGGAAAATTTCCACTCGATCAGCAACATTGGCCATAGCCTGCAAAGCTGATCAGTGTATTCTGATGGTGGGGAAGTCCCTCCGCTGTCAGAATACAAAGGATTAATGGCGAAGATTACCCAATCCACCCTAAATATGTAGATGGGGCAATCAAGTCAATTTTTTTCATTTAACCCCACTGGTTGAACGAAAAAACAAAAAAGAATCATTACATTTACAGGTCTTGTCCCTGCTTCAGCCAGTAATTGGACAGTGAAAGGTAAAACAGCAGACAGGTGAGCTCACCTCTCTTCCATTCTGCTCTCTTCTCATATCAGCATGGTTTGTACATTAGCGCTGCAGCACAATTGGCTGGCTCCTTGAGCTGCTTCTGTCTTTCCTAGTCTGAGCTCTGCCGTACAGTGGATACCATTTTTAATTCAGGTACTTACACTTCTTATATTAATAAAATGTAGTTATGTATTAGTGAATACAGAGATGCAATAAATTGAGTTTTATATGTACATGGAGTCCAGCTTTAATCTTTAATTGATCTGATTGGTAACCTGAAACATTGGTTGCTTTAGGTTTCTGCGCTCTGCATATTATTGTTGATTTTTGCATTTCCTGTGTATAATTTTATTCAGGACATGCAAAGCTGTTCAAAGCATTATGAGCATACATAGTTATATATTCATGTGTATGCTTGCAACACATTCCTAGTAAAACTAAAATAGACTGTAGATAGTAAAACTTAAAATATACTTATTCACTTATATATGTATATTATACTTTTGTATATATAAAGTTATTTATATTCCAAAGAGAGGGAAACAAATATTTGGTTAAGTGTACTATAATAAATTTAAAAGGGAATTTTAGCTATTTGGTGCTAAATTATTATTGGTAACCAATTTTTGGTGTTCCTGTTGTAATTTTTATGACTATTATATGACTAATATGTTTCCCTTGTTGGGAAGAAATTACTTTTGGCAAATGTGCAGTGGATTCAGAGCTTTTTGCAATGTACGCAGAGTTATTTATGTAATACATTTAGGCCAGAATATATTTTTAAGAATTTCCATTGCTGTTAACATTTTGTTTGTGTAGTGCGATGAGCATACGTTACAATAAAAATGCAAGTAATGATATGGCTTGTAATATATGCACCTTATTTTTCTTAATGCTCTTGTTGGTATGCCTGTTCTGTGTCAACGCTGTCCAGCTATGCGGGATTGCCAACTCATCCATTGGATCACTGACAAAGAGGAATTATAGAGTTTCTGTGGCTATTAAACTCTGGGAAGGCGCTGACTGAATCTTACTGCAGAACTTGTATTATGTGCACATTATGTTTATTAAAGATGTACGTTGGCAAATCTGCAACTAGGTTCTTTTCTTCTATATGTGTTTTGTTTTGTAGCAAAATGTTGGTATGGCTTTTTTTTTAATCAGCACCACCACTTTTCTATTATGATGCCTCCTGTTTGTGTTCCAGAGCTGTTTTCCATATCCTGTCCTGCCATTAAATTACTGTTACAACCTGACTCAAAATCAGATGTGTTATGATAAGTGATATTACTAGAGACAAGTGCTCCATGCTACTCTTGCATTTAATTCCCAGGTTTACCACCATCACTGATGGCAAATGCTTGAATTGTAGTACTTTACTACTAACCATATCTCTTATGAGTCTTACTTCTTGTTTTATTGCAATTATTGTATGTTTCCATGCAATGCCCACGCTACTACCTCCAGTTTTATCTTAGCTGACAATGGCAGACACTGAGCTAAAGATGCATAGCAGACTAGACTGTATTTAGGGATGAGGACTGAATGGTATTCTGGGTTTAAAGCCTAGTACACACTGACCGAATATCAGACGGCATTGGCCGGTGCAATAGAAACCGGCCTACATTCGGGCTGTGTGTATGGCAGCCAGTCTGACAGCCAAACAGCCGGCTTCTATCAAAGGGAAATGATCGAAAAAGGTCTGCCGATCGGCATTTAATTTGTTCTGTCAACCAATGGTTGAAAGCACTGACTGGTGCGTTCTGGCGGGGGGCCATCCCCCTATCAGAACAAAATAGCTCAGCAGGGGAAATTGCTGCATTAACATCGGATTGTTAGTAAAGCAAATCTTCCTGAGCGCTTCTGGGTAGAAAAAAATAATTACTAGTTTGGGCCAAGCTTTAGTCAGAATATTAGATGTATCATCCTGACAATAACCCTGCAAAGAAATTTAAACAAAAAAATTAGTTGTTTTTGCTCACACAATTGGATGACTGAAGTCAGTAAAGCTTAACCTCACTCACTATATTGAGTGAAAATTCCCTTTTCAAAGAGAAAATTCTCCTAGTTTAGTAAATGAAGCACAGTTTTGCTAACGTAAAGTGGTTCTAAAGGCTGAAGGTTTTTTACTTTCATGCATTCTGTGTGCAGAGTCCCCCTCCCCCCAATCCTTACCTGAGTTCCCCGTGATCCAGTGATGTTCACTATAGCCTAGGCCAGTGATGGGGAACCTTGGCACCCCAGATGTTTTGGAACTACATTTCCCATGATGCTCCTGCACTCTGCAGTGTAATTGAGCATCATGGGAAATGTAGTGCCGCAACATCTGGGGTGTCAAGGTTCGCCATCACTGGCCTAGGCTGTCCTGGGACTCTCCCTCATTGGCTGAGACAGCAGCGGGAGCCCATTGGCTCCCACTGCTATCATCAGTCATAGCCAGTGAGCCAATAAGGAGAGAGTGGGGGGGGGGGGGGCGAGCCACAGATCTATGTGTCTTATGGAAGCATAGAGCAGCAGCTCGGGAGCGAGCATGCAGCGGAGCCCCAAGTGCAAACGGCTTTCTCTGGGAGCACTGCTCGAGGGGGAGGAGTCAGGAGTGCCAGCGGGGGACCTGAAAAGAAGAGAATCGGAGCTGCTTTGTACAAAACCACTGCACATAGCAGGTAAGAATGACATGTTTGTTTTTTTTTTTTTAAAGGAAGCTTTATTGACACTTTAAGTAATCCAAAAACGTACTTGTATATATCTTGTTTTTTCTTTTTATTTATCTTAGCACATGATTGTATATTCTTTGCAAATCAAATCTTCTCTTTCTTCACATTCACTAAGATAGATGAAAATTCACTAAGTGAACATGCTCTATTACTTTAATAAATCAACCCCAATTTCAACCTCTTCATGGTGAATCCTTTAAAAATTAGGCATGGTCAGTTTCTTGGAAACATAGAGGTTGATTTACTAAAGGTAAATCCACTGTGTACCACAAGTGAACTGCAAGTGTACCTGGTAGTGCAGTCACTGTAAATCTGAGGGGAAGATCTGAAATGAGGGAAAGCTCTGCTCATTTCTCTGATCCAATCATGTGCAAGCAAAAATGCTGTTTTTTGTTTTCCTTGCATGTCCCCCTCAGATCTACAACAATTGCACTTCCAAGTGCACTTGTAGTGCACAGTGGATTTGCCTTTAGTAAATAAACCTTATAGTACATGTGCTTAATTTTAGGTGTACTCTGTATTATCAGCCACTTTCTTGTTAGTACTGTTGGATCTGTCTATGATTTGCAAAGAAAATATGCACTTTGCAAAGAAAAAATTGCTTAGTGAATGAATGGTGAATTTTCACGTTTCACCTCTTTCACTAAGAGCAGTAAACAAGAACTCTACAGAGTGAATATTCACTTTAGAAGTAAACATGCCCTGCACCCTTTGTAAACCAACCCCAACGTATCTCAAATGTAGCAAACAGAGTGAAAACTCCAGCTTATTTACTTTTTTTTTTTTTTTTTTTTAGGATTAGAGCTCATTACCCGTAGAACTAAAGACTTTAATTTGTTTCTGTAAAACGTTCAGAAAAAAATATAAACCTATTACGACACAGTGGTAATTATTGTCCAGTAACAACCTTGACCTGTTAATATTATTAAGTTTCTTTTTACTAGCAGACAAGTGTGTTCATAGTGTGTCCCTGGTTTACTGTGACAACATAAGAATAATATTTGACTTTGCTCCAGAAATTCAAGCGTGGAATAAAAAGCTTTACTTTGTTTTTAAAGATATTTTGCAGGAAATGTAGCTACGTGGGTGCCATTTCTTTCTCAGCAAGAATAGTATGGTAATTAATGTCCTTTTGTTTTACAGAAGACCTGTCTATGTTGGTTATTGTGTGTCTAAATGAGATTGACAAGCATGAATAATATGTTTGGCCCAAAAAGTTAAATAACTATGCAAACTAGTTTCTAGAAAAGCAAATCTGATTGATGTACCGAGAGGCTAATTTACGAAAGAATTGTGAGAATATTACTTCACTTGTCCAGTCATGTAAAACAGTTATTTCATCCGCACATGGTTGGTTATTATAAGTAAACAGGAATTAGCTTTTCACGTAATTGGATAAAGTAAATTTTCACACGATTTATTTTGTGAAGATTCCTAAGGGCTCTTTCAGACGGCCGCTCCGCTGTTTTTGTCCGCTGCGGGACTTTTTTTTTTTTTTTTCACGGAGCGGATGACATTTGTGTCATCCGCTCCGTATGTCCGCATATCATCCCATCCGTTTGCGGATGATATGCGGACATAATGTAAGTCTATGGGCATTGCGGATGACACCGCTGACATCCGATTTTCCTTCCTTTCCGTTTTTTGAACGGAGGAAAAATAGGGTTCTGTTCCGTTCCAAAAAACAGAACAGAACTGAAAGGAAGAAAATCGGATGTCAGCGGATGGTATTCCGCTGACATCCGCAATGCCATTGACTTGCATTATGTCCGCAAATCATCCGCAAAAAAATAGGATGATTTGCGGACACACGGAGCGGCCGTGTGAAAGAGCCCTCACTCCTTTATTGAATAATTCCAAACATCTCTTTGGCTCAGTTTATATGGAACAGAATAATTTATTTTAGGAAGAAAAATAAAATGCACAAAAATAAAAAGTACAACACACCATGTAATATTTTCTGTCTAATAAGAACAGTTATATCTTTAAAAAAAACAGCATTTTAAGATTCTGTGGCTAAAATGAATCTGCATGACACTAAAGATTTTTTTTCGCTCTAATACATTTAAAATACATTTTGTTTAAGAAGAGGTGTTTATTTTGTTTAGGAAGAGGTATGCTAAATATCAATGCCAGCAAATAAATAAGCAAAATGTTAAATGAGGCCAATCATTAAAAAAAAAAAAGATCAAAAGACCAGCAAGTTCACTTCCTTCCCCAATCCTCAGTGAATAAACAGACTGTAAAAATGACCCCGTGTAACACCTGCTGTATTTGTTTTCATGTGGACGCTATCCAAGTCGCTGTGAGATACTACAATTTAGAAATGATAAAACATATCTATTGCTACCGCTGACATTTTACCAAAGGCCTAAAAATAATGAGAGAGAAAAAAAGGGGAAAATTTTTGGCAAATGTTATTGTTAAACACTGCAGTGCTCTGCTGATGACTAGAAGTGAAGGAGGGAGGGGATTAAAAAAAAAAAAAAAAGAAAGAAAGCACTATTATTATTATTTCAGGTACTTATATAGCGCTGTCAATTTACGCACCGCTTTGCATATACATTGTACATTCACATCAGTCCCTGCCCTCAAGGAGCTTACAATCTAAGGTCCCTAACTCACACACATACACAGTAGGGCCAATTTTATACAGGATCCAATTAACCTACCAGCATGTCTTTGGAGTGTGGGAGGAAACCGGAGTACCCGGAGGAAACCCACACAGGCACAGGGAGAACATGCAAAGCACTAGCACTGATGGTGCCTGATGAACAATAAAATATCATATGTGGTATACGAGGTTTACTTAGAAACCTCCAAGAGAATTTGATACTAATAAATTCAGTTCCAGCATCTAGTTATCCCCTCAAGGAGCAGAACAATTATCATCATATGCAGTTTAGAGGTCATCTCTTTGATCTTTAGATGAAGAGGAACAGAGTAAATACAAACAGTAATGTTACTTTATTAATATAAGGTGCATAAGGTCATTATAACCATTATACAATCAAGTGAAAAAGGTCTGTGTGATTTAACCGCTTTCATACTGGCCACTTTCACCCCCTTCCTGCCCAGGCCAATTTTCAGCACTGTCACATTTTGAACAACAATTGCTCATGCAACACTGTACCCAAATTAAATTTTTATAATTTTTTTTCACACAAATAGAGCTTTCTTTTGGTGGTATTTAATCACCGCTGGGTGTTTTATCCTTTGCTAAAAAATTTTTTAGTAAATAAGTCGTTATTCTCTTACACTAATGTGCGCTGATGTGGCAGCACTGATGGGCACTGATAGGCTCCACTGATCGACACTGATGAGACGGCACTAATGGGAACTGATAAGACGGCAGTATAGGGCACTGATTAGGTGGCACTGATGAGGAGGCACTAATATGCTGCACTGATGGGCATCTGATAAGTGGCACTGATAAGCGGTACTGATGGGCACTGATAGGTGGCACTTATTGGCATTGATAGGTGGCACTAATGGGCGGCATTGATAGGCAGCACTAATTGGTGGCACTAATGGGCACTGATTTGTGTCACTGATGGGCACTACTGGGGCTGCACGGATAATCAGGGCACTTGTGAGGCGAGGAGAGCCGATAAACAGCACTTTCATGTTTACATGTGACAAGCTGGGATTGAAGATAGCCAATCACATGGTTAAAGAGCTGCGTCATCATAAATAGTACAATATATCCAAAAAGAAAGTGCTTTTGTTCAAAAAGTTTATATAAAAATGTAAGTGTTAACAAGATCCAGTCCTCCAAAGTGAATGAAGAAGGATTCTTCACACCCCAAAGTGCACACCCCACTCACAAGCCACTTACCAGCTGCTAAGACCTCAAGATGGGGGTCTGGCTGCGCCTTATTTCAATATCCCTAGGGGATGGATGGATACAAAGTGGCGGGGTTCCAAGATGGATGAACCATGCAATCAAGATGATCCACAATCAGCTGGAAAGACCCCAATATGGATGTCTGGCTGCACCTTATCCCAATATCCAGCAGAAGTAAAATTGCAGAGTACAGTCATACACATTCCAGCACCCTGGCAGGCGTGATGGTTTCACTGCTTCATCTCCTCCCGACACGTTTCATGCGAACAAACGTCATCAAGGGATAAAGGAGTATATATCCCTTGATGACGTATATTGAAATTAGGTGCAGCCAAACCTCCATCTTGAGGTCTTAGCAGCTGGTAAGTGGCTTGTGGGTGGGGTGTGCACTTTTAGGGTGTGAAGAATCCTTCTTTATTCACTTTGGAGCACTGAGTCTTTCTAACACTTAAACGTTTATATAAACTTTTTGAATACAATCACTTTCTTTTTGGACTTTATTGGACTGTTTATGAATTAAACAGACCTTTTTTCACTTGATTGCATGATGGCAACACAATTTTGGTTTTTATTGGTTTTTTTATTTGTTTATTGCATATGTGGATATATTGTGAGTGCAACTATCATTGATATCATTTATTGTTGTATGGTGACACAGTTATTGTTGTATGAAGAAACTTTTGCACGACTTATTTTTGGTTAAGTAATGTTATTTTGTATCTCTGAATCATGCTTCTAAATAAAGTTTATAAAACACTCTACAGAAGGCCTTTTTTTTTTTAACAGCCACAGCATTCATGGTCACTCTGTACCATAAATGCCCATGTTTATATGTTAAAAATATGTGCTCATGACTTCCGACTAGATGTCAACAAAGGTACTTTTATTAAAACAAAATGGCTGAATCAATGATGATAATTACATCAATAGTGGCAAACTTTTATCCAAATACCCTTGTACTGCGGCTGGAAAAAAAAAAACCCACATCAAGTCCTTGACAAAGCGCTCTGTAGTGCGAAACAGGTTTTCATGGCAGCCAATTCAGCTTGCTGGCCATCTCCCTCCTCCTGTGAATTCCTCCCTGGTGACTTCCGGATCCTGTGGCATCACTTCCTGTGAGCCATGCTGGCCTGAGGGTTCCTGGCCCAGGGACTCTTCCCTGAAACTCAATCCATCTCCATCTGCTCTCCCAGCCTTATGTGGGGGGGTCTTTCTTCCATCAGAGCCAGAGTACATAGGGTAATCGGGTGACAGTTTGCCTCTATTGACGCAATGTTTATCATTCATTCAGTAACTTTGTTTTAATTTTGTTGACATCCAGTTGGAAATCATGAGAACATATTTTTAACATATGACTGTGGACATTTATTGAAAGGAGTGGCCATGAGCGCTATGGTTTTTGGTTCTTTTTAATTATGGTTCACCACTTCAAGTGACGTTTCTCAGCAGCTGCAGATTACATGTACAAACGACCCATATGAGATTAGAAAATTAGCACCAAACCAGGTATTGTGCCTTTTTAACAGCAGCAGCTGTAGTAGCTATTGTATAGCACAGCAGTTTCCAGCTGTTATTTTGACAGGCAGGAAGTGCCAGCCAACGGGCAGGAGGAACAGCAGTGGGAGGAAAAAGACAAGTTGCATCAATTAGGTTTTTAAGGAGGTTGTATGTTTCATGCCCAATGTCCACTCTGGCTAAAAAGAATATACAATATTCACACAACATGATCTAGTTTATCACTAAAAAGCAAATTACGATCTTGTAACCTTGTTACCTATGGAATACTTATGCTATAAGTATGAGAAGGTCATATATATAAAATATACACTATTCTAACATATACCGCAGCTAAACAGGGCTACATGGTCAAATGGAAGCAGGACATCCAAGAAAGTCTTGAACTAGAGGAATGCTACTCAATTGCGCAGGCAGCCTCGAGGTCCCTCATCAATACTTCCATTATTGAAGCAAACTATAAAGTACTGTTGAAATGGTATATGCCGGCCAGATTGGCTACCTATGTCCCGAGAGCCTCTCCAAAGTGCTTTTGAGGCTGTGGTCCGGATGGGACAGCATACTGCTACAGATGACGCCCTGGGAGGAGGGCAAAACGTGTCTAGCGATTGGCTGAAGCGTCCCACGTCACGCACTACGTCATTTCCAGCTGGTGGAGCGCACGCTGCGAGAGCAGAAAACCACCGAACCGTGCTCTGTACATTTTACCTGTCGTTTGTAAGTAGGTTTCTTTATTTAATAAAACAATATGTTTACGCACTTCACCATGGATGACTTTATCTTTTATGAGGGCACCCTGCATTTGTGAATTACTGGTACAAAGGGTTTTTCCTACATTGGTATCCATAAGGCTGCTCCTATTAGGATCTTGAGATATATATCAAGAGGTTATATGCTATTCAACGCTGGTTATACATCTTCCTGTGGTAAGTAGGGAACCACAAGGGGGAGACCCAGCACTGTAACTCAAGAAAGTGGAGCACTACAGCACTTTGATTATCTGCACTTAAAGCGGAGTTCCAGCCATTTACTCACCTGTCCAACGGTCCAGCGATGCGGCCGCCGGAAGCCTCGATCCTCTCCCACGGCGCCGGCATCACTGCTGTGGGCACCCGGCTGTTACAGTTTGCGGCTTCACAGCCGGGTGCCCACTGCGCATGCGCGAGTCGCGCTGCGCGCCGTGATTGGCCGGCAATCTTCTGGGACCTCTGACGTGTCCCAGAAGATTGCAGGGAGGGAGGGGGAGAGGAGAACTTCCGCTCAGGGCGCCGCGGCGCTCCGAGCGGAAGTGGGAGCGGGTACCTGTCAAAACTAGGTACCCGCTCCCCCCCCCCCAAAAAATGACATGCCAAATGTGGCATGTCGGGGGGTCAGGACTCCCTAAAGCGGAAGTTCCACTTTTGGGTGGAACTCCGCTTTAAGGACTGTTTTGTTATTTGCACACAAAGACTTTTTATACATTTTTACATTTTATATTTATTTATTAAGCATATTATCTATTCACCATTGCACTAGGAGTTGATTTGCAGTATCCACTGATTGTCGTTGATTACTGGATTATTATTGATTACTTTGCACAGATACTATTTGCACTGTGAATTTATATTTTAAGATAGCAGCGCTGATCACCTGTTGTTCATTTATACTATATATGGTGGCAGTGTTCCAAGGTAAGGCGGTTTTGGATCAGAGTCTACGACTTCATTTTTACCCTCACCCAACTCAATCTAATCAAGTCTCCTAAACATGCTGGGATGCAAGGTGGAGGAAGCCTCTAAAAATCAGAGAGGATTCCTCACTTTTATTTATATCTGCTAAAATCACCATAGTCATAATCTACCATAATGTTTGACCAGCTCAAACAAAAGCTTTCCTGGCTAATGATAAATGAACAGTTATCGGCAATCCTACATGATAAGATGAGGGTGTTTGAAAAGGACTGGGGCCTGTGGATCAGATTTTTGACAAATGATTAGACCAGACTATACCAGACTAAAACATGTCTTCTGGTGGCATGTGTCAGAACGCGGATTGCTTATAATGCTAACTCTTTTTTTTGTTATTATCGTATATGCATTTCATGTTGAGAAAATTGCGTATTGTACTTTATTGGCATTTCTTTACCTTCTGTCAAAATCTTCAATAAAAACATTGAAACAAAAAAGGGAATTGCGTGTAACAATAAATATGGTTAAAAATGTTCTCAAATTTTATTATAAAGAGGCTGAATTACTAACGGAATTGAGAGTGTTCACGCAATAAATTGTGTGAATATTGACCTAAATTGTCCATTCATTTAAAGATGAAATAAGTTAACAAGGTTTTTGTTTTGACAGTGGATAACTGGAAAGGATCTTCATGCAATTTATTGAATGAACATTTTCAAATCCTTTAGTAAATCAGTTTCAAGATATTAGTAAATTAAAATATTATTATTATTTTTTTTTTTTTTTTTATCTGAAAATAACAAACATATATTATATCAGTTATATCAGTTATACTTACCTGCTCTATGTAATGGTTTTGCACCGAGCAGCCCAGATCCTCTTTTTCTCGGGTCCGTCGCTGATGCTCCTGGCCCCACCCTCCTGCCCCCACAGCAAGCCGCTTGCTATGGGGGCACCTGAGCTTCAGATACGGAGCTGCGTCTCGGCTCTGCCCCCTCTCCTATTGGTTCATTGAATTTGATTGACAACAGCGGGAGCCAGTGGCGCCAACTGCTGTGTCTCAGCCAATGAGGAGGAAGAGTCCTGGACAGCCAAGCCTCTTGTGCAACATTGCTGGATAGAGATGGGGCTCAGATAAGTATTAGGGGGGGCTGAGTGGGGCTGCTGCACACAGGTTTTATTACCTTCTGATTTTAGAACCACTTTTTAAGATCTTCTCAAGACATATAGCTAAGATTAACCTCCCTGGCGGTATGATTCTGTCAGGAATTCTGTACCAAAAGCGGTACAATTTTTTCATGCAAATTTGGCGTTATGTATTATAGGCCTACAATTCTTAGTAATTACTGACTTAAACCTGACCAAAACAAGACTCTAGTAGACATCCCAGATGTGATAAATTTGAAACACAAACGCATGAATTATAATCTAATCAATAATATAATTTTATTATATAATATATAATATAATATATATATATATATATTATATTATATAATAAAATTATATTATTGATTAGATTATAATTCATGCGTTATATTATATATATATATATAGGTGTATATGTATATATATATATATACATACGTGTGTATGTGTGTAAATATATATATATATGTATGTGTGTGTGTGTGTATATATATATATATATATACACACATACATATGTATATATATATATATATATATATATATACTATATATATATATATATATATATATATATATATATATATATATACATATATATATACATACATATACATACATTGCTGCTGCAGGGAACGGAACTAGGAAGTCATCACACCGACGGAGGATGGACGAGTGGCGGGGATCTCAGACGGCTGGCGATCTCAGCAATGGGAGATCATCGCTGGATCGCCAGGAGAAGGTAAGAGACCGCTGCGCGCTCTGCCCATCCACCCCGAGCGTGACTCGGGGATACCGATCCTAGCCTGAAAAATCCACCCCGAGTCACGCTTGGGGCTACCGCTAGGAGGGTTAAGGAACAATATGAACACATTGGGGTTGGTTTATTAACCACTTCCCACCCGATGCATAGAAAAATGACGGTGGAGCGGTACGGCTATTGTTCTGGGACAACGTCATATGACAGCGTGGCATGACCCTGATCTAAGCAAAGACCCACAGCTGCGGCTCTTTACCCATGAGATTGGCTGTATCCAATCACAGCCAATCACATGTAAACAAGTAAGTGGGAGGTGAGGAGAGCCAATCAGCGGCATCTCCTTACAGGGAAGACGTGTAAAGGTAATCAGTGCCCTGATTACAATGCAGCCCCATCAGTGCCCATCAGTGATGCCACTCTGTGCCCATCAGTGACACCAGTCTTTGCCCCTCAGTGACACCAGTCTGTGCCCATCAGTGAGGCTAATCTGTGCCCATCAGTTATGCCAATCAGTGCTGCCTTTCAGTGCCGCCCATCAGTTCCCATCAGTGCCATCTATCATTGCCCATAAGTGCTAGATATTAGTGCCACCCCATCAGTGCAGCCTATCAGTGCCACCTAATCAGCGAACATCAGTGAAGGAGAAGAATTACTTATTTACAAAATTTTGTAACAGAAACGGAAACATTTTTTTTTTTCTAAATTTTTGGCAATCGCCGCCGCTCCTCCCACGGTATGCCTCCTGCTGTGTTCAAACAGTGGGAACGTGGCTCCGGCGGCACGTGCGCCCCTAAGACCTCATGCACAAAATCACGTAGTACTACGTAATTTTGCGCAGCCGAGCTACTCTGCTCTGCTTTGTAATACTACGGTGGGCGGTCGGCAAGAGGTTAATAAAGTAGTTGAGAATCTTTAAACATAAAATTGTCAAAATTGATTTAAATTATCCGATCATGTGCCAATGAAATAAGTTAACAATAACTTGCCTTTCACATGATTGGAAAGTTTATTGTGTGAATATTCTCAGCTTATTTAGTAAATCAGCCCCACTGTTTGGGGCCACAAATTGAAGAGAGAACTACAGGCGGCCTTGTTACTAACTAGCCAACGGCCTTGTCAAGCACCCTCCATCCCCTCTATAGCATGCTGTTGATGCATTTTTCAAAAAATACCAAAGGCCATTAGTTGGATAAATATAACAAAAATATAATTGAAACAAAAAAGAAGGATGGCGCTTTTATGTGCACATGTGGTTAATCAAATATAAATGATGACACAGAAAAATAGCCTCATAGTGAGCCTTAAAGGTTTAATGTACACAAACGGATTAAAATGAGTAAATATACTTCCAAACCAATCCCTGAAGCCTCCGAGTCTCCTTGGGGTGCTGTGGGGATCCCTGGTGGTAATTGTGGGAATCCAATAACATTGGGTAACCCAAGATGAAGAAAGGTGCTCCATGATGGTGATTATCAGCATCCAATGGTAGAGGCTCACACGGTCCTGTGTGCGGCCGCTACACTGAATCAGGGCCAATGCGTACTCCGAAGCCGAGTCCTCCGCATGAATGGCGTCATCGGAAGTGACGCGGGGGGGAGATGAACAGGAAGCTGGGCGGGACGGAGGAGGTGTCACGAGAGCTTCTGAAAGCTTCTGGTTGCCACAACTACATGTTTCGCTATGCCTAGCTTTGTCAAGTCACTTCCGGTGACGTCATTCATGCACCATTTCCGGTCCTCAGGGAGGACTCGGCTTCGGAGTACGCATTGGCCCCGGTTCAGTGTAGCGGCCGCACACAGGACCGTGTGAGCCTCTACCACTGGATGCTGATAATCACCATCAGGGAGCACCTTTCTTCATCTTGGGTTACCCGATGTTATTGGATTCCCACAATTACCACCAGGGATCCCCACAGCACCCCAAGGAGACTCGGAGGCTTCAGGGATTGGTTTGGAAGTATATTTACTCATTTTAATCCGTTTGTGTACATTAAACCTTTAAGGCTCACTATGAGGCTATTTTTCGGGGTCATCATTTATATTTGATTAACCACATGTGCACATAAGAGCTCCATCCTTTTTTTTTTTGTTTCAATTGTTTCCATACACCATCCCGTGTTAAGGACTGGGCAGCCGTGGTGCAATTGATGTACAGTGTCTACAATTTAATAACTTCTGGGTTCATGACATAACAGGAAAACTGCATCCAGGACTAGCGCTTGAACCTTTTTTGTGTTATAACAAAAATATATAGACTGTAGAAGATCTATAGAAGACAAAAATATTTCTCTGTGTATAAAATGTTAAATATATGTAAATAAATACCAATCAAACTACACTACATTACCAAAAGTATTGGACGCCTGCCTTTATATGCACATGACTTTTAATGGTATCCCAGTTTTAGTCCGTAGGGTTTAATATTGAGTTGCCCACCCTTTGCAGCTATATCAGCTTCCACTCTTCTGGGAAGTCTGTCCACAAGGTTTAGGAGTGTGTCTATGGAAATCTTTGACCATTCTTCCAGAATCGCATTTGTGCGGTCAGGCACTGATGTGGCTTGCAGTCTCCGCTCTAATTTATCCCAAAGAGGTTCTATCGGGTTGAGGTCAGGACTCTGTGCAGGCCAGTCAAGTTCCTCCACCCCAAACTTGCTCAGCCATGTCTTTATGGACCTTGTTTGACCTTTGGAATGAATTAAAGTGGAGACTGCAAGCCAGCGCCTGACCTCACAAATGCGCTTCTGCAAGAATGGTCAAACATTCCCATAGACACACTCCTAAACCTTGTGGACAGCCTTCCTAGAAGAGTTGAAGCTGGTATAGCTGCAAAGGGTGGGCAAACTCAATATTGAACTCTACGGACTAAAACTGGGATGCCATTAAAGTTCATGTGCGTGTAAAGTCAGGCGTCCCAATACTTTTGGTAATATAGTGTATTTTATAATACAGAAAAACTAAGGGCGGGTATCTAATTATTTATCTGTGTGTCTTTAATAAAACAACTATGCAGATATGTAACACTTTGAAAAGATAAGTCAAATAAATTGTTCTCCACATGGTCTTCAATGCTGATTCAAGACAAGTGTGCAGATTAGGAAAACCAGAGATTGTCAGAAATCTTTATCTATATATTTGTTTCAGGCCATTGATTCAAATACTGAGGCATGATGGTCAAGCAACTAGCCAATGCAACTAGCATTTTCATTGGGAGCTGTCAACAATGGCAGCTTCTCTTTCTTTCATAATAGGCTTACTTTCTTGTGTTCGGGGCAGTGGCGGAGCTAGACTTTTAAAACAGGGGTGGCAAAGGGGTGGCTAGGTATTATTTTGGGGGGTCAATATACAAAGTGTAATTTAGTGTCAGATTCGTCCACCGCAATGTCGCAGTCCCTCTAATAATCGCTGATCGCTGCCATTACTAGTAAAGACAGGATACAGGTGGTGGTGATCAGAGGATACAGACAGGATACAGGTGGCGATCAGAGGATACAGACAGGATACAGGTTTGCCCCCAATGATTATTGCAGAGTGCCACAGCAATGCCCCTAATGATTATTGCAGAGTGCCACAGCCTTGCCCCCAATGATTATTGCAGAGTGAGACAGCAATGCCCCCAATGATTATTGCAGAGTGAGACAGCCTTGCCCCCAATGATTATTGCAGAGTGCGACAGCCTTGCCCCCAATGATTATTGCAGAGTGCCACAGCCTTGCCCCCAATGATTATTGCAGAGTGCCACAGCAATGCCCCCAATGATTATTGCAGAGTGCCACAGCCACAGCATTTGCCCGCAATCATTGCAGAGTGCCAGCTTCCCCCCCCCCCCCCCCCGTGAGACCGGCTTACTTACCTCACGGACGGACGGTCATCACAGCAGCTTCTCATCGGTCCGCGGCTCCCTGCATCTTCTCAGTCCTCCCGCCGGCGCCTCCTCGACCAATGGCACGGCGTTTGCCATTCGGCCAATCAGGAAGCGGGAGGGCCCGCTCCCTGATTGGCCGGAGGAGGATCCATGTGACAATAGCGAATTTTCATTCGCTATTGTCATAGAATGGGCGGGCTCTGCTTCGGGACGCACTGCTCTGCTGCTCCCTGACCCTGGCCGCCAGCTTAGAGGGATCAGCCGGTTCTGCGAACCGGCTGATCCCACCACTGCCTGTGATTCCTCCGCTGCCAGCCAGGATTGGGGTGGCAACAGGGGTGGCAGGGACTTTTTCTGGGGTGTCAATTGACACCCCAGCTAACCCTCTGGCTCCGCCACTGGTTCGGGGTTGTTGTAATGAAATTAAAAAAAAAAAAAAAATGTTGTAGAAAGCATCCCCCTGTCAGAACACAATAGCTCAGCAGGGGAAATCGTTGTACTAACATCGGATAGTTAGTACAGCGGCTCCGTCCTGAGCTGTCAGGTTTTTTCATTCAATCTGCTGGGTTGAACAAACAAAAACTGATAGTGTGTACTAGGCTTTAGGAGATATTCCTTGTACCTACAAGTAAGCCTTATTATAATCTTCCCTTTCCCTTTCGCTTTGGGTGAATTAAATCTTGATCCCACCCTTACATGTTTCTTTTTCAAATTAACACATTGTCATCTTGTAAACTTAGGTTCATGCTTAGCTTACCTTTGTAATTACCTAAATATATAAAGCTGCTCTAAATGTGGCAATGCTAATTAAAATGCCATAGAAGGCATGTAATTGATCCTAAATAGAGTGCAGTGGAAAATAGGAAAACTCAATCTTGGCATACTTGAAGAATGTTCATTAAAAAACCCCAAAGTCATTTTCAAACTTTAATTGAGTTCATATGGAGGAACAGATGAACAGTACGTTTGTATATGGTGCAGTTTTAGTGCCATCTAGTGAGGATTTGTCAAATGATAGCTTACTCAATAAAACTGGGGCACTTTCTCAGGAACAGTATTATAATAAAAGTTGATTCCAAGAGTTTCTATAATGAAAACTAAAGAGGGAGCAGTTCTAAAACTCAAACAAGCAGAAAACAGTAATTTGTGAATATCATGCATTTTTCTGATGCAATATTTAAATTTACAGTTGTTCATTTTATAAGTTAAAGACAGTAAATGTCAAAAATGCCTGTTCTAGTAAACCAAAGAAACACCATTGTTTTCAAGCTATTAATATCATATACCTGCCATCCTTATGCATGTACAGTATATGAATGAGATAAAAAGAACAATGCTTAGAGCTTACCATGACCTCATGTTATTATATTCCTTTCCCACTTCTGGACCGGAAGGATTTGCCCCCTTAATGACCAGGCTATATTTTGCGATTCGGCACTGCATTATTCCAATGGACAATTGCGCAATCGTGCGATGCTGTACCTAAACAAAATCGATGTCCTTTTTTCCACACAAATAGAGCTTTCTTTTGGTGGTATTTGATCACCTGTGTGATTTTTATTTTTTGCACTATAAACATAAAAAGAGCAACAATTCTGAAAAAAAAAAAAAAAACAATATTTTTCACATTCTGTTATCTAACATTACTAGGGTTGAGCGGACACCTAGATGTCCGTGTTCGACGGGTTCGGCCGAACTTTAAAAAAAAGTCCGGGTCCGTGTCCCGGACTTTTACCGAACTTTTCCCGGACACGAACCCCATTGAAGTCAATGGGGACCCGAACTTTAAGGCACTAAAATGGCTCTAAAACACCAAAGGAAAGGGCTAGAGTGCTGCAAATGGCAGCAAAATGTAATAAGAGCATGGCAAGTGCTCTGCAAACAAATGTGGATAGGGAAATAACTTAAAACAACAAAAAAAAAACAGAAAAATAAAACAATGTTCTTCTTCATCTCTGAAGGGCGAGGCCCATATGGAGTAGGAGGGAGGTTGAGGTGGTGGTGGATGTGGCGGTGACATAGGCATGCGCACAGGGTGTGCCGGGTGTGCCTGGGCACACCCTAATCACCTAGGGCACATAGCATTGCCAGTGAGGAGATGGGAAAGATCTCCCTCGGACCTGCTCTGCTCTATTTCTCTTTGCCTACAGGTACATGGCCCCGATACATTACTCTCCCTGCTGGCAAACACATGCATGTGTATTTCAACTTTAGGGTGCACACCTTAATGCAATAGGCTGCGCACACCTATGGGTGGTGTAGGTGGAAGCGGCGGTGGAGGAGGACCAGGGCCGGATTAAGAGCATCATGGGCTTGGTGCTGAGGATTTTGAAGGGCCTTAAGGGCCGTGCCTTGCCATGCACCCAGAGGAGGAAGGGTGCAGCCATGCATGCCTAATTCAACATGGGATGCTGTCTCTGAAGCCCATAAACACATCCATGCATCGGCAACTGTCCCTCCTTGTCCGGCCTTCGCGCTGTGTGGGGAGGTTCTGAGGGTGCTGCCTGGGGAAGCGAGCATAGAAGCCAGGCTTCTGTGTTTACAAGTGACAGAAGAGCGGTAACAGTGAATATGGCCAACCCGGGGGCCTATATAAAAAGGTAGGGGCCTGGAGCTGCAGCTCCAATAGCCCCTACGTTAATCTGGTCCTGAGGAGGAGGACGAGGTAGCCAACACTGCTTCTTTTCACAAATTTTAAATGAGGGTACACCCCAAAAGAGTGAGAAAGAGCAAAAATGGAACAATGGGTGGGTAAGGTCGGTATCCATTGCTATTCTGCACAAGGTACGGAAAAGTCCCGTGGGATCCATGCCTGGTTCATTTTAATGAACGTGAGCTTGTCCACATTGTCTCTGGACAGGCGGCTGCGCTTGTCTGTTATAACGCCCCCAGCCGTGCTAAATACCCGTTCAGATAATACACTGGCTGCAGGGCACGCCAGCACCTCCAAGGCGTAAAGGGCAAGCTCAGGCCATGTGCCCAATTTGGAGACCCAGAAGTTGAAGGGGGCAGACCCCTCATTCACTACATGTAGGCGTGTGCACACATACTGCTCCACCATGTTGGTAAAATGCTGCCTCCTGCTAAGACGTTCCATCTGAGCTGCTGGTGCTGCTGTTTGTTGTGGCGTGCTGACAAAGCTTTTCCACATTTCGGCCATGCTAACCCTGCCTTCTGAGGTGCTGGCGGTGCCCTGGTTGCGTTGGCGACCTCCTCCTCCTCCTCTGCCTTGTGCTTCCACTGCGGCCCCGCTGTCAGATGGGAATGCCAGCAGTATGGCGTCTACCAGCGTGCGCTTGTACTCGCGCATCTTGCGATCGCGCTCCAGTGAGTGAATTAAGGACGGTACGTTGTCCTTGTAACGGGGATCCAGCAGCGTGGCCACCCAGTAATCAGCACAAGTTAGAATGTGGGCAACTCGGCGGTCGTTGTGGAGACACTGCAGCATGTAATCGCTCATGTGTGCCAGGCTGCCCAGAGGCAACGAAAGGCTGTCCTCTGTGGGAGGTGTATCGTCCGTGTCCTCTGTATCCCCCCATCCACGTACCAGTGATGGCCATGAGCTGGCCTGGGTGCCACCCTGCTGTGAACATGGTTCCATCTCCTCCTCCAGCTACTCCTCCTCCTCATCCTCCAGAACTGTGCCCCTGCTGGACAATTGTGTCCCTGGCGTTTGTGTGTGCAGGAACCCACCCTCGGAGCCCCTTGCGAATGACTGCCCTGAAAGCCTTGGAAATGTTACCTCTTCATCCTCCTCCTCCTCCTCATCCTGTGCCACATCCTCTTCCATTATCGCCCGAATTGTTTTTTCAAGGAGGCATAGAAGTGGGATAGTTAAGCTGAGAACGGCGTCATTGCCACTGGCCATGTTGGTGGAGTACTCAAAACAGCGCAACAAGGCACACAGGTCTCGCATGGAGGCCCAGTTATTGGTGGTGAAGTGGTGCTGTTCCGCAGAGCGACTCACGCGTGCGTGCTGCAGCTGAAACTCCACTATGGCCTGCTGCTGCTCGCACAGTCTTTCCAGCATGTGCAAGGTGGAGTTCCACCTTGTGGGCACGTCACATATGAGGCGGTGAGCGGGAAGGCCGAAGTTACGCTGCAGCGCTGCCAGGCGAGCAGCAGCAGGGTGAGAACGCCGAAAGTGCGCACAAACGGCCCGCACTTTCTGCAGCAGCTCTGACATATCGGGGTAGTTTTTAAGGAACCTCTGCACCACCAAATTCAGCACATGCGCCAGGCAAGGGATGTGCGTCAAACCGGCTAGGCCCAGAGCTGCTATGAGATTTCTCCCGTTATCGCACACCACCAGGCCGGGCTTGAGGCTCGCTGGCAGCAACCACTCATTTGTCTGCTGTTCCATGCTCCTCCACAACTCCTGCGCGGTGTGTGGTTTGTCCCCCAAACAGGCAAGTTGTAAAACTGCCTGCTGTCGTTTACCCCTGGCCGTGCTGAAGTTGGTGGTGAAGGTGTTACGCTGTCCGGATGAGGAGGCGGTAGAGGATGAGGAAGCGGAGTAGGAGGAGTTAGGAACAGGAGGCAAACTGAAGCGCCCTGCAATCCTCGGTGGTGGAAGGACATGCGCCAAATTGCTATCCACCTCAGGCCCATCCGCCACTGCATTTACCCAGTGTGCCGTTAGGGAGATATAACGCCCCTGACCGTGCTTACTGGTCCACGTATCGGTAGTTAGGTGGACCTTGGCACAGATGGCGTTGCGCAGTGCACACCTGATTTTTTCCCCCACTTGGTTGTGCAGGGAAGGGATGGCTTGCCTGGAAAAGTAGTGGCGGCTGGGCACGACGTACTGTGGGACAGCCACCGACATAAGGTTTTTAAAACTGTGCGTCTCCACCAGACGGAATGACAGCATTTCAAAGGCCAATAATTTTGAAATGCTGGCATTCAGGGCCAGGGATCGCGGGTGGGTAGGGGGGTACTTCCTCTTCCTCTCAAGTGTTTGGGAGATGGAAAGCTGAACGCTTCCACGGGACATTGTGGAGATGGTTGTTGGTGACCCAGGTGGTGGTGTTGCTGACAGATCTTCTGTTTGCGGGGTGGCAGGTGCCGGTATCACTACAGATGTGGCTGGAGCGGCCGAGACTGCAGCAGAAGAGGAAGCAGGATGAGCCAGAGACGTTTCTTGGTTTTGAAGGTGTGTACTCCACTGCAGCTCGTGCTTTGCACTTAGATGCCTGATCATGCAGGTTGTGCTCAGGTTGAGAAGGTTTATGCCTCGCTTCAAGCTCTGATTGCACAGGGTGCAAACCACTCGTGTCCTGTCATCAGCACATTTTCTAAAGAACTTCCACACTAGAGAACTCCTTTGAGCTGACTTTGGTGCGCTCGTTCCCTTGCTGCGTTGGGCAGTAGCGGGCGTAGTGTCTAGGGCACGGCCGCTCCGCTTCTGCACCCTGCTCCCTCTTCTGCTGTGCTGGTGGCTCTGTGCGACCACCGCCTCTTCCTCCAAACTACTCAGGTCACCTACATGATGTTCATTCCATGTGGGGTCGAGGACCTCATCGTCCTCCACATCATCTTCCACCCAGTCTTCACCCCTGCCCTCCTTGTCGGTCTCCACAATGCTGAACGCCGCAGCAGTTGGCACCTGCGTTTCGTCACTAGAGAAACTTAACATAAATAAATCCCCGGGACCGGATGGCTTGCACCCAAGGGTTCTGAATGAGCTCAGTCAGGTGATTGCCAGACCATTATTCTTGATCTTTAAGGATAGTTTACAGACAGGTATGGTGCCAGCTGATTGGAAAAAAGCCAACGTGGTACCAATATTTAAAAAGGGGCCGAGATATATCCCGGGTAACTATAGGCCGGTCAGCCTAACATCTGTAGTCTGCAAAATTTTGGAGGGGATGATAAGGGACCACATACAAGACTTTAGTAATGAAAACGGTATTATAAGTAGTAATCAGCATGGATTCATGAAAAATCGTTCATGCCAAACCAATCTATTAACCTTCTACGATGAAGTGAGCTGCCACTTAGATAAAGGTAAGCCTGTGGATGTGGTGTATCTGGACTTTGCAAAGGCCTTTGACACCGTTCCCCACAAACGCTTACTGTACAAACTAAGGAAGGTAGGTATGGACCATAAGGTGAGTACCTGGATAGAGAACTGGCTCCAGGGGAGAGTACAGAGGGTGGTGATTAATGGGGAGTACTCGGATTGGGCGGGTGTGGAAAGTGGGGTCCCCCAGGGTTCTGTCCTGGGACCAATCCTGTTTAATTTATTCATAAATGATCTAGAGGAGGGGATATCTAGTACAATCTCAGTATTTGCAGATGATACTAAATTAGGCATGCCAATATCTTCTATGCAGGATGTGGAAATCTTGCAAGCAGACCTGAACAAAATAACGGGGTGGGCAACTACATGGCAGATGAGATTTAATGTAGAAAAATGTAAAGTAATGCACTTGGGGGCCAGAAACCAGAAAGCAAGCTACTCACTAGGGGGGGAACCTCTGGGTGAGTCTAGGATGGAAAGGGACCTGGGGGTACTGGTAGACAACAGGCTTGGAAGTGGCATGCAATGCCAAGCCGCTGCAAGCAAAGCCAACAGAATACTGGGTTGTATAAAAAAGGGGATTCACTCCAGAAATAAAGAGATTATTCTTCCACTATACAAGACTCTGGTCCGGCCACATCTGGAGTATGCTGTCCAGTTCTGGGCACCGGTCCTCAGGAAGGATGTGCTGGAACTGGAGAAAGTCCAGAGAAGGGCAACAAAAATAATTAGGGGAATGGAGGACATCGGCTATGAGGAAAGACTACAAGCACTGAACCTATTCTCTCTGGAGAAGAGACGCTTGAGGGGGGATATGATATCAATGTACAAATACTGTACTGGCGACCCGAGCATAAGGAACAAACTATTTAGAGTAAGGGAATACAATAAGACACGTGGCCACTCACTAAAACTAGAGGAAAGGCGGTTTAACCTTAAAGTGCGTAAGGGGTTCTTCACTGTAAGAGCGGTAAGGATGTGGAATTCTCTTCCGCAAGCAGTCGTATCAGCGGGGAGCATTGATAGTTTCAAAAAACTATTGGATGGACACCTTAAAGACCACAACATACAGGGGTATACAATGTACGGTTAAAAGCAAACACACACACATAGGTTGAACTGGATGGACTTGTGTCTTTTTTCAGCCTCACTAACTATGTAACTATGTAACTATGTCATCATCGGAGACGTGCTGCGATGATCCTTGCATGTACTCATCTTGAGAAATAAGTGGTTGGGCATCGCTGCACTCAATCTCTTCCACTTCTGGAGCAGGGCTAGGTGGATGGCCCTGGGAAACCCTGCTGACATAGTCATCAAAAAGAAGAAGAGACTGCTGTATGGCTTGGGGCTCAGACTGCTTGCCTGATTTGCAAGGGGGTGAGGTGAAAGACGGTTGGACATCGGCTGCAGGTGCCAACTGTGACCTTTCTGCAGTAGACTGGGTGGGAGACAATGTGAAGGAACTGGAGGCACTGTCAGCAGCAAACCAATCTACTATCGCCTCCACTTGTTCTGGCCTCATCACTTCTAGGGGCGTATGATGCCCTACCCAATACTGATGCAGGTTCTGTCGCCTACTCACACTTGAGGAAGGTGTTTCACTTGTGCGTGTAGCTGGCACAGATCGACCACGTCCTCTCCTTGCAACAGGAGCTCTACCAGCAGCACCGCGACCCAGGCCACGGCCCTTATTTGACGGTCTCCTCATATTTCTGTAATTTAAGATCTTGCCCTAGAAAGGTTTTTATTGAATAGCGGAATAGGAAATATGATCCAAAAAAGTGTATGTATCTCGCACGTACAAAACCACACTAGGCCCCAATTACTATTGTTTCTACCCCTAAAAGGATGGATGAGGAGTAGGAGGAGTATGGAACAGACAGCACCCTCAAATCTTCAGAAGTATGAGATGAACCTCAAAAACTTGGAAAGGTGGATCTCACACGTACCGACACAGACTATCCCGCAATTCAATTGATCCTCAAAGGTTTTTATTGAATAGCGGAATAGGAAATATGATCAAAAAAAGTGTATGTATCTCGCACGTACACCACCACACTAGGCCCCAATTACTATTGTTTGTACCCCTAAAAGGATGGTTGAGCAGTAGGAGGAGGAGTATGGAACAGGCAGCACCCTCAAATCTTCAGAAGTATGAGATGAACCCCAAAAACTTGGAAAGGTGGATCTCACACGTACCGACACAGACTATCACGCAATTTAATTGATCCCCAAAGGTTTTAATTGAATAGCGGAATAGAAAATATGATCAAAAAGAAAGTGTATGTATCTCACACGTACACCACCACACTAGGCCCCAATTACTATTGTTTGTACCCCTAAAAGGATGGTTGAGCAGTAGGAGGAGGAGTATGGAACAGGCAGCACCCTCAAATCTTCAGAAGTATGAGATGAACCCCAAAAACTTGGAAAGGTGGATCTCACACGTACCGACACAGACTATCACGCAATTTAATTGATCCCCAAAGGTTTTAATTGAATAGCGGAATAGAAAATATGATCAAAAAGAAAGTGTATGTATCTCACACGTACACCACCACACTAGGCCCCAATTACTATTGTTTGTACCCCTAAAAGGATGGTTGAGGAGTAGGAGGAGGAGTATGGAACAGGCAGCACCCTCAAATCTTCAGAAGTATGAGATGAACCCCAAAAACTTGGAAAGGTGGATCTCACACGTACCGACACAGACTATCACGCAATTTAATTGATCCCCAAAGGTTTTAATTGAATAGCGGAATAGAAAATATGATCAAAAAGAAAGTGTATGTATCTCACACGTACACCACCACACTAGGCCCCAATTACTATTGTTTGTACCCCTAAAAGGATGGTTGAGGAGTAGGAGGAGGAGTATGGAACAGGCAGCACCCTCAAATCTTCAGAAGTATGAGATGAACCCCAAAAACTTGGAAAGGTGGATCTCACACGTACCGACACAGACTATCACGCAATTTAATTGATCCCCAAAGGTTTTAATTGAATAGCGGAATAGAAAATATGATCAAAAAGAAAGTATGTATCTCACACGTACACCACCACACTAGGCCCCAATTACTATTGTTTGTACCCCTAAAAGGATGGTTGAGCAGTAGGAGGAGGAGTATGGAACAGGCAGCACCCTCAAATCTTCAGAAGTATGAGATGAACCCCAAAAACTTGGAAAGGTGGATCTCACACGTACCGACACAGACTATCACGCAATTTAATTGATCCCCAAAGGTTTTAATTGAATAGCGGAATAGAAAATATGATCAAAAAGAAAGTGTATGTATCTCACACGTACACCACCACACTAGGCCCCAATTACTATTGTTTGTACCCCTAAAAGGATGGTTGAGCAGTAGGAGGAGGAGTATGGAACAGGCAGCACCCTCAAATCTTCAGAAGTATGAGATGAACCCCAAAAACTTGGAAAGGTGGATCTCACACGTACCGACACAGACTATCACGCAATTTAATTGATCCCCAAAGGTTTTAATTGAATAGCGGAATAGAAAATATGATCAAAAAGAAAGTGTATGTATCTCACACGTACACCACCACACTAGGCCCCAATTACTATTGTTTGTACCCCTAAAAGGATGGTTGAGCAGTAGGAGGAGGAGTATGGAACAGGCAGCACCCTCAAATCTTCAGAAGTATGAGATGAACCCCAAAAACTTGGAAAGGTGGATCTCACACGTACCGACACAGACTATCACGCAATTTAATTGATCCCCAAAGGTTTTAATTGAATAGCGGAATAGAAAATATGATCAAAAAGAAAGTGTATGTATCTCACACGTACACCACCACACTAGGCCCCAATTACTATTGTTTGTACCCCTAAAAGGATGGTTGAGGAGTAGGAGGAGGAGTATGGAACAGGCAGCACCCTCAAATCTTCAGAAGTATGAGATGAACCCCAAAAACTTGGAAAGGTGGATCTCACACGTACCGACACAGACTATCACGCAATTTAATTGATCCCCAAAGGTTTTAATTGAATAGCGGAATAGAAAATATGATCAAAAAGAAAGTGTATGTATCTCACACGTACACCACCACACTAGGCCCCAATTACTATTGTTTGTACCCCTAAAAGGATGGTTGAGCAGTAGGAGGAGGAGTATGGAACAGGCAGCACCCTCAAATCTTCAGAAGTATGAGATGAACCCCAAAAACTTGGAAAGGTGGATCTCACACGTACCGACACAGACTATCACGCAATTTAATTGATCCCCAAAGGATTTAATTGAATAGCGGAATAGAAAATATGATCAAAAAGAAAGTGTATGTATCTCACACGTACACCACCACACTAGGCCCCAATTACTATTGTTTGTACCCCTAAAAGGATGGTTGAGCAGTAGGAGGAGGAGTATGGAACAGGCAGCACCCTCAAATCTTCAGAAGTATGAGATGAACCCCAAAAACTTGGAAAGGTGGATTTCACACGTACCGACACAGACTATCACGCAATTTAATTGATCCCCAAAGGTTTTAATTGAATAGCGGAATAGAAAATATGATCAAAAAGAAAGTGTATGTATCTCACACGTACACCACCACACTAGGCCCCAATTACTATTGTTTGTACCCCTAAAAGGATGGTTGAGCAGTAGGAGGAGGAGTATGGAACAGGCAGCACCCTCAAATCTTCAGAAGTATGAGATGAACCCCAAAAACTTGGAAAGGTGGATCTCACACGTACCGACACAGACTATCACGCAATTTAATTGATCCCCAAAGGATTTAATTGAATAGCGGAATAGAAAATATGATCAAAAAGAAAGTGTATGTATCTCACACGTACACCACCACACTAGGCCCCAATTACTATTGTTTGTACCCCTAAAAGGATGGTTGAGCAGTAGGAGGAGGAGTATGGAACAGGCAGCACCCTCAAATCTTCAGAAGTATGAGATGAACCCCAAAAACTTGGAAAGGTGGATCTCACACGTACCGACACAGACTATCACGCAATTTAATTGATCCCCAAAGGTTTTAATTGAATAGCGGAATAGAAAATATGATCAAAAAGAAAGTGTATGTATCTCACACGTACACCACCACACTAGGCCCCAATTACTATTGTTTGTACCCCTAAAAGGATGGTTGAGCAGTAGGAGGAGGAGTATGGAACAGGCAGCACCCTCAAATCTTCAGAAGTATGAGATTGTGTTCACTGTACCCCACAAAGATTGTGTTCACTGCACCCCACAAAGATTGTGTTCACTGCACCTCAAAAAGGATTTTGTTCACTGCACCCCACAAAGATTGTGTTCACTGCACCCTAAAAGGATTTTGTTCACTGCACCCCAAAAAGATTGTGTTCACTGTACCCCCCAAAGATTGTGTTCACTGCACCCCACAAAGATTCTGTTCCCTGTACCCCACAAAAATTGTGTTCACTGCACCCCACAAAGGATTTTGTTCACTACACCCCAAAAAGATTGTGTTCACTGCACTCCAAAAAGGATGTTGTTCACTGCACCCCAAAAAGGATTTTGTTCACTGCACCCCAAAAAGATTGTGTTCACTGCACCCCACAAAGATTGTGTTCACTGCACCCCACAAAGGATTTTGTTCACTGCACCCCAAAAAGATTGTGTTCACTGTACCCCCCAAAGATTGTGTTCACTGCACCCCACAAAGGATTTTGTTCACTGCACCCCAAAAAGATTGTGTTCACTGTACCCCCCAAAGATTGTGTTCACTGCACCCCACAAAGATTCTGTTCACTGTACCCCACAAAGATTGTGTTCACTGCACCCCACAAAGGATTTTGTTCACTGCACCCCAAAAAGATTGTGTTCACTGCACCCCAAAAAGGATGTTGTTCACTGCACCCCAAAAAGGATGTTGTTCACTGCACCCCAAAAAGATTGTGTTCACTGCACCCCACAAAGATTGTGTTCACTGCACCCCACAAAGGATTTTGTTCACTGCACCCCAAAAAGATTGTGTTCACTGTACCCCCCAAAGATTGTGTTCACTGCACCCCACAAAGGATTTTGTTCACTGCACCCCAAAAAGATTGTGTTCACTGTACCCCCCAAAGATTGTGTTCACTGCACCCCAAAAAGATTGTGTTCACTGCACCCCACAAAGATTGTGTTCACTGCACCCCAAAAAGGATTTTGTTCACTGCACCCCAAAAAGATTGTGTTCACTGTACCCCCCAAAGATTGTGTTCACTGCACCCCACAAAGATTCTGTTCACTGTACCCCACAAAGATTGTGTTCACTGCACCCCACAAAGGATTTTGTTCACTGCACCCCAAAAAGATTGTGTTCACTGCACCCCAAAAAGGATTTTGTTCACTGCACCCCAAAAAGGATGTTGTTCACTGCACCCCACAAAGATTGTGTTCACTGCACCCCACAAAGGATTTTGTTCACTGCACCCCAAAAAGGATTTTGTTCACTGCACCCCAAAAAGGATGTTGTTCACTGCACCCCAAAAAGGATGTTGTTCACTGCACCCCAAAAAGGATTTTGTTCACTCCACCCCAAAAAGATTGTGTTCACTGCACCCCACAAAGATTGTGTTCACTGCACCCCAAAAAGGATTTTGTTCACTGCACCCCAAAAAGATTGTGTTCACTGCACCCCACAAAGATTGTTTTCACTGCACCCCAAAAAGGATGTTGTTCACTGCACCCCAAAAAGATTGTGTTCAGTGCACCCCACAAAGATTGTGTTCACTGCACCCCACAAAGGATTTTGTTCACTGCACCCCACAAAGGATTTTGTTCACTGCACCACAAAAAGGATGTTGTTCACTGCACCCCAAAAAGGATTTTGTTCACTGCACCCCAAAAAGATTTTGTTCACTGCACCCCAAAAAGGACGTTGTTCACTGCACCCCAAAAAGATTGTGTTCACTGCAGCCCAAAAAGATTGTGTTCACTGCAGCTCACACACAGAAAAATGGATGTGGATCACTGACACCTGCCTATCTCCTATCCCACACCACACAGCAATATCGATTGTAGTTTGTAGAACACAGTTTCCCTAAAATTCAGCAGCAGCCTCTCCCTAACAGGATTGAGAAGAGATTGTAGACCGGGACTAAGTGCAGACCCCACACAGCAATATCGATTGTAGTTTGTAGAACACTCTGACCCTAAAATTCAGCAGCAGCCTCTCCCTAACAGGATTGAGAAGAGATCGTAGATCAGGATTGAGTGCAGACCCCACCCCCCACACAGCAATATCGATTGTAGTTTGTAGAAGACACTGACCCTATAATTCAGCAGACTCTATCCCTAAAATGCCTACAACTCGCCCTGCCTAAACACTCCGACCTGTCCCTCAATTCTATCCAGACACAAATGTTTTTTTCCTGCCTGTCTTTCCCTAATCAGCAGCCAGCACGTTGATGTGTGCTCTGTCCCTGATCTAAGCAGCAGAATGAAGACGCTGCGGCTGCCTGGAACTTATAAAGACTTGGTCACATGCTTCAGACGGCCAATCACAGCTACTGAGACATTTGCAGGCATGGCTGGGATGGCTTAAGGCACACCAGTTAAACGATTGTTGATTGGCTGTTGAAAGCCCGCCATGAAAAGAGCGCCAAAGCATGCAAAACCCGGAAATAAAACGACCGAACACGGATTTTTACCCGAACATACAGTAAAGTGTCCGTGTCCGTGTTCGGGTACAAAAAATCCAATTATTCGGTACGAACACGAATAATACAGTCCGTGTTCGCTCAACACTAAACATTACCAAAAAGAAACAACTTAAAAATCACAATTTTTTAACATTTTAGGCCAATTTGTTTTCTGCTACAAATTTTTGGTAAAAAAATTGCAATAAGCATATTTTGATTGGTTAGCGCAAACGTTATTGAGTCTACTAACTACAGGAAAGATTTATGTCACTTTTTATAGTTTTTTTTTTTACTAGTAATGGCGGTGATCTGCAATTTTTTGTGGGGCTGCAACATTGCGACGGACAGATCGGACCCCTGACTGACATTTTTGACACTTTTGGGGGGACCAGTGACATTACTACAGTAATCAGTGCTAAACATATGCACTGTTACTGTAATAATGACACTGGCAGGGAAGGGGTTAACACTGTGGGTGATCAAAGGGTTAAATGTGTACCTAGGGGCGTGTTTATAACTGTGGGGGGCGTGGTTTGGGAAATGATCACAGAGACCCGTGTTCCTATTTAGAAGGATCACAGGCGCTCTGTGATCATTCCAGGGAGAAGAACGGTCAGCTGTGTTTACAACAGCTGACTGTTCTTCTCTCTCAGCGGGGAGTGATCGCGGGTGTCAGGCAGCAATTGGAGCCGCCTGCCCTGTGCATCTGCTTCCCTGCTGACGAGTGGAGGCGTGAACGTGCCGGCGGCAGGGCGTGCTCGCCCCCTAGCTGCCCGCGAGCGACCGATGTATACCTACAGCGGTTTGCGCAGGAGCGGCTGCCTGCCACATTATAACTGCGGCGGGCGGTCGTAAAGATGTTAATATACATATATAAATAATAGCCCCAACCTGGGCCCTGAAAGATGCATAGATTTTGAAAGCTGCAGTAGAAGGTTAGCACTAATGTTACATTAGCTGTGTTCAGTGGCGGCTGGTGCTCAAAATTTTTGGGGGGACGCAAAAAGAAAAATTTAATAGGTATTGCTTTGCGGCAAAAAGCGCGGTAAAAAAATTGCGTGACTCATCACAAATCCCCCCACTATCCCCCCAATCACAGATCTCTCTCCATCACAGATCCACCCCCTAACACAGATCCCCCCTACCCCAGACCCCCCTCATTACAGATCCCCCCTCATCATAGACACTCCATCACAGATCCCCCCCACTCATCACAGATCCCCCCACTATTACAGACTCCCCTCATTACAGATCCCTCCCCCATCACAGACTCCCCTCATCACAGATTCCCCCCCCCCCCACAGTCAGACTCCTCTCATTACAGATCCCCATACTGTCAGACTCCCCTCATCACAGATCCCCCCCCCACAATCACAGACCCACCTTATCACAGATCCCCCCCCCCCCACAGACTTCCCCCTTTACAGACCATCTCCTTACAGACCTCCCCATCACAGACTCCTCTCCATTACAGACTCATCCCCTAATTCTGTGCGGGATCCTGGTCAAAGATGATGAGGGTCCAGATTGAATCCGAATGATCAGAGACCTGAGAATCTGCAGCTGCTAACAGCGTGTCTGTGTGTCTATTGTCTAACCGAGCTGAAGATGCAGGCAGGCACTAGAGGTCCGGCATACGGAGGCGGCTGCTTCAATCATTCACTTACCTCTGCTCTTGGGCTGGCTCGGGCTGGCTCTGGCTGGCTCACTCCTCGACCGGACCGGACCGACTGCTGCTGTGTGCTGCTGCTACTGAAGACTCGACCGACCACGCCGCTGCTCCTCTTCGCTCTGACGGTGGGCGGGAACGTGACAGACGGTAAGTGACTGATGCACGGACCACCCCCACAACGACGTCATCCGGGATGTCCTGCATGATTGGTCCAGACTGGAGTCTGGACCAATCACAGCCAGGACAGGACTAGTGGGGGAGTGTCAGGGCGCATTGCTCTGTGCCCCGATGACACCCAGAACGGCCGCCAATCAGCGCCTCTGCCTGCCACCACGTGGGATGCCAAACCCCACCCCCCCATAGGCAGCAATGGGTCCGGCGCCCCATAGTGGACTTTAAATGGTAATTTTTCTCTTTTTTTTCTTTGAAGATGATTGGGGGGGGGGGCGGCGCCCCTTATCGACCGGCCGCCACTGGCTGTGTTGTTAAGGGTGTATACAACTGTACTCTTCAGTTTTTTTTCCTATTTAAATGTCAAGAATCAATTATTAAAACTACAATTAAAGTGGTTCTAATGGCTCAAAAGCCAAAAAAAAAGAGGGTTGCTATGTGCAAAAACCATTGTTTTTTTTTTCCAATCTTTTATTTAGAACCACTTTAGAAAAACAATTACAAAATAAGCTACAAATAACAAAACTGAAACAGATCCCTCATGTAAAGTGTATTTAAACCCTAGAACAAAATTGTGATATGTTGCAGCTTATCAGGCATGAGATATGGTGGCTGCTTGTTCTCATATGGCTTAGTACAGTGTACATTCATGCAAGGGCTGTATTTAACCACACAGGAATGCACAGGTGTTGACATTTGACATCTAAGCAGGTGCAATTGAACAGAGGGTCATCACGGTGGCTAATTGGTTAGCGCTACCACCTAGCAGCACTGTGGTCGTCAGTTTGAATCCCAAACAGAACATGCTTGGAGCTTGCATGTACCTGTGTGAGTTTCCTCTGGGTGCGTCAGTTTTCTCCCACACTCCAAAGACAAGGTAATTGACTCCAGTATGTGTATATAAAAATGTGAGTTAGGAACCTTAGATTGTAATATTGAGGGCAGGAACTAATGTGAATGTACAATATAGTATATACAGTATGTAAAGAACCTGTAATAAATAAATAAATGTCAATTTGGGAGCAGCGGCTGTGTTCATGGAGCCACTGTGTGCCAACTGATATCAACTGAACAGCCTGCACTGGGATGCACAGAACACTTGTGCAGGTAAACATGGCCCTATTATGCCCTGTGTGATTAAGGCCTTACTTTTATTTACTTTTTTCTGCATCTACAGATTCACTGTCATTGGCAGCTGGTGCATTGAGGGCATCGGACGCATGGAGTTCAATGGGGCTTTTTTTTTTTTTTTTAGCCTGTGATTAGAGCCAGAGGCTTTAATAGGCTAAAAAAAAGGGTGGGCTCCCCGGGCTCTCACTCAGGAAGCGGGTCTAAGAGCCACTTCCTGATTGGCCATAAGGAGAAACCATGCCATTGGCCATGGAGGAGGAGGGAGGAGATGCAGAAGACTGAGGGTGAACAAGCCGAAGCCGCCGCTGTTTGCTGCTGCTGCCTGCCCTCCCTCCACATATCCAGGCAGGGTGAGTGAGCTGGCGACGGGGGGGGGGGGGGGGGGGAAGGTGTGGTGTGCGGCCTGGTGGGGGGGTGGTATGGTGCGGTCCATCCGCCGACCCCCCCGCCCATGGAGCACTAGCCTCCACTGGTCACTGTATTGTCACGCTAGGCTGCTCGCTTTTGATTTGAACTAGAGAACACTTCCCACTTTACTTGTCTCCAAAACATAGGTTGATGGTTTTTTATAGTCTGCAGAAAATAACTAGGCAGGGCTAAAAACACTGCTTGAGATTTAAGTGCAGTAGAGGCAGAGTCCACAAGATGTTAGAAGCTCACTAGATTCGTGGCAGGACCAACAGGTATTTTTTGCAGTTGTCGAGCAGCTAACACAAAACACTGTCAGTTATATATTTTACTGGCCAAAAGGGAGAAATTAGGAAAGTTAATTGTTGGGGTCTTTAAAAACTTTAATGTATATTTTATTACCCCATACAACCCCCCTTACACATTGCATTTACAACAATATATTAAACTTGAAGCATCTATGACAAGCCTTTAAAACAGCTGGACCTGCATTACTTATCCTCACCCAGTCACCGACCAGCAGTGGAACGGAGCGATGGATAGATGCAGCATTCCAGGTGCTTGACAGAGCCACGTAGTCACACCCTTACATGTATCGTCGTTGGACTTCTTCAGAGAGTCTTCAGAGACTCTCTGAAGAAGTCCAACGATGATACGCGTAAGGGTGTGACAAGTAATGCAGGTCCAGCTGCTTTAAAGGCTTGTCATATATGCTTCAGTTTTAATATATTGTTGTAAGTGCAATGTGTAAGGGGGGTTGTGTGGGGTAATAAAGTAATCATCGTACTACACTATGAGTGGCTCCCTCCCCTCTTTACATATGTTGCATGTCCTATAATTGGAACTGACTTCAGATGTTTCTGGGTGGAGAGTTCTGATAAGAATCCTGGTTATCCCCCTTCCTGGAGTGAAGAGGAATGGTGTGGAGAGAATTGCTTATTCCAGGATCACTGCTTTTATCTGCCTAAGAAGACCCAGTCTGGGGTGGTCATTGAGGTCTTGTTTGCATTCAAAGGATATGATGTGCCTTTTACCTATTCATTTCTGGTGAGTGCATTACCATTGGGAGAGGCTGCACGTGGTGTAGTGAAGCACTATTTACATCGTTTATAGGATTTCCCTCACATGGTGCACTTCAGGATCATCCCCTATTAATTGGACTTGTTTATAGAGCATTTACAGAGCATTTATAGACATATTTATTGTTTTACTATAATTTATCCCAATACTGCAAATTCTATTTATTATGTATTTCATTTTATTTTTATTTTTGGATTTAATATCATGGGTGTCCTTAGAATATAGTTCACATTCAGAGTTACCATGTATATATGATTTATCAGCGCCACCTGGTGGTCTGGGTCTTTTGATCCAATTCACCCTTTTATTTTTATTGTCATTATTTGTTAGGAGGCAGCTCAGTACTTAGAGATTATCTTCTTACATCGTTGGCGCAGGGTGGAGACTTCTTGTGATTCTCATAGGTTGTTCTTCCTTTTTTCTTTAATGTATATTGCCTATTAAAAGAAAAATAACATAAAATCACTATGTTTATCTTGGGGAACAATCAAAGCTGCAATGTACCGCAAGATGATACTTCGGCTTTTCAATCATTCTTATATATCTCCACATAGCTCATATCTGATGGGCCTGAAGCTCATCTTCTTGGTGCCATGAAATGCGGACAGTTAGATGCAGATTTGTTCCATGACTTCTGGGCATGTCCCAAGATTAAATGATATTGGCCCTCAGTAGTGCTCAATGCTAGAAGTGACTACTGTAGACATAATACTTGTTGGTAGTGCACCAGAAAAATAGAGTATACATTTTGGAATTCCTGTGGGGGAAACAAAGTGGCAATTCACAGGTACAGATTATGGATGGGGCTGCCTCACATGTATCCAATACCATAGAGAAAATAAAGCATATACTGCAATGCAGTCATATGAACCTTCAGGCCAGAGTACTTCTCTTCCACTACTAGATTTTTCCAGGTTAACCAGTTGACGACCGCCCACCGCAGATTTACTGCGGCAGGCGGGCGCTCCTGGGCAAACTGACTTAGTACTACGTCGCTTGCTCAGGAGACTCTAGGGGGCGAGCGCACGCTGCCGCTGGGGCGCTTCCGCCCCCGCTCGTCAGCCAGGGAGCCAGTGCATGTGAAAGGCAGCTCCAATGGCTGCCGGCCACTCGTGATCTCCCCCTGCTGACAGAGAAGGACGGACGGCTGATGTAAACATAGCCGTCTGTCATTCTCCCTGAAGTGATCACAGAGGCTATGCGATCCTGCTATATAGGATCGCATATCTCTGTGATCATCTCACAAGCCACGCCCCCCCACAGTTAGAATCACTCCCCTAGGCTTACATTTAACCCCTTGATCACTAATAGTATTAACCCCTTTCCTGCCAATGGCATTATCACAGTAACAGTGCATATTTTTAGCACTGATTACTGTAGTAATGTCACTGGTACCCCCCAAAGTGTAAAAAATGTCAGTTAGGGGTCCGATCTGTCCGCCGCAATGTCGCAGCCCCACAAAAAATCGCAGATCGCCGCCATTACTAGTAAAAAAAAAACAAAAAAAAAAAAACAATAGAAATTACATACATCTTTCCCGTAGTTAGTAGACGCAATAACTTTTGCGGAAATCAATCAAAATATGCTTATTGCAATTTTTTTTACCAAAAATATGTAGCAGAAAACAAATTTGCTCAAATATTTTAAAAAATTTAGATTTTTACATTTTTTTGGGGAATATTATATAGCAAAATGTGAAAAGTAATGTTTTTTTTTTCAAAATTGTGGTTTTTTTTTGTTTACAGCACAAAAAATAAAAATCACACAGGTGATCAAATACCACCAAAAGAAAGCTCTATTTGTGGGAAAAAAAGGACGTTAATTTTATTTTGGTACAGCGTCGCACAACCGCGCAATTGTCCGTTAAAGTAACACAATGCCGAATCGCAAAATAAGGCCTGGTCATTAAGCAGCAAAATCCTCCGGGGCTAAAGTGGTTAACCAGGATTATTCAATGAACATCTTCTAAACCCAGGCTGCCTTGACCTGTAATTGGACAATAAGTGTGAAGTATCACAGTGATGAGCACTTCTTTCTGTCAGTCTGGTTCCTCCTCCTATCAGCATACTCCTGTTTAGCACATTAAAGTTATGCTAAACACACTGTTGAATTTACATTGTCCCTTTTATTTCTGTATGTGGATGATGGCACTGTAATTATTTTAATAAAAAAAAAATCTAAGTGCCTTTTTCCTAATCGATATACAGCTGTCACGTGACCCAGATCTTTCCCAGGCTGTCTGCAGGGAAACATAAGCAGGAGAAGCTTCTAGTCCTCTGCTGCTGGTCACATGTTAAAAAAAAAAATATGTATATTAATTATACAGCCTTTGGAATACAGAAAAAAAAAAAAAAATAATATCAATAAACTCTTTTACATTTGCATGCAAATATATATTTGAAATCAAATCTTTATTATTTTGTGGAATTAACGCCTCTCCTTTGTCTTAGAATAGGAGGGAGGTGAAGCCTCCATTAATCTACATGTAATAGTTCTCCTAGACATGTGCAATTAGTTTCGGTATGAATATAAATTCGGACACATTTTTGGTTATTTGGAGATTTTGATGTATCCGTATCTCTGAATGAAATAGTAACGAATTTCATTGATATTCATTCAATATCGTTTCTTATATATTTGTTTTCTAACGAATTCCACATTTTCGGACTAATTCGAATTAGGATTGGTCGAAAAAAGTTTGACCGATTTGAATTCTGTGTGAAGAAAAGCTGGTTGTTAGGGAGAGGGCCGCATCATTAGCAATCGATGACTCATCAGCTGTCAGTGGGCTACCCTGATGATAGATGAATGTAAACAAAAGAATGCCAGCAATAAAAAATTAAGGAAAAAAACGGCATGAGCATGCAGCCCAGCAGGCCAGCAAAGGGGGGGAGGCAAGCGAGTGCCCCCCCCTTCTGAACCATAGCAGGCCAGGTGCTTTAGGGCAGGGGGGCTCATGTTGATGGGGACAAGTGTCTCTTCACCACAACCCTGGCTTTTTTTTCCCACAAATAGAGATTTCTTTTGCTGGTATTTGATCACCTTTGCGTTTTTATTTTTTGTGTTTTAAACAATAAACAGCGACAATTCTGGAAAAAAACAAAACAATATTTTTTACTTTCTGCTATATAAAATTCCCAACATTCAGAATAAAAAAAAAAAATTAAATCTATTTTTTTCATAATTTTAGGCTAATTTGTATTCTGCTACAATTATTCTGCTCTGGTAAAAAAAAATCCTAATAAAACAATATTGATTGGTGTGCGCAAAAGTTATCATGTCTACAAACTAGGGGAAAGATTTATGTAATTTAAATTTTTTTTTTTTAACTAGAAATGGCGGCAACCAGCGATTTTTAGCGGGACTGCGACATTGTGGCAGACAGATCAGACACCTAACGACATTTTTGACACTTTTGGGGGGACCAGTGACATTACTACAGTAATCAGTGCTAAAAATATGCACTGTTACTGTACTAATGACACTGGCAGGGAAGGTGTTAACACCAGGGGCAACCAAAGGGTTAAATGTGTCCCTAGGGGGTGCTTTCTAACTGTGTTAGAGGAACACAAGATCCCTGCATTCATAACTGACAGAACAGCGGTCTGCCGTGTTCACAACGGCAGACCACCGTTTCTGCCTCCACGGGGAGTGATCGAGGGTGCCCGGCAGCAATCGCGGCCACTGGACCTGCTGATTGGCTCCCCCTGTGGCGAGTGGTCCCATGAAGCGATGTACAGGTACGTCGTTTCATGGCACAGAGCCGAGCTGCTGCAGTAAAACTGCTCATCGATCCCCTGCTAAGCAAAATGGAGTCCGCTGGGTGGAACCCTATGTGGAAAGACCCTACCTGTGCTCCTTGTGCTGCTTCTTCCTCACCCACTATGAGTTCTACTTTACAGGGACGGCAAGTAGCTAATACCAAGTCAAATGTAGGTATTTACACTGCTAGCTTAAAAAAAAAAATGAATGATGTATTATCAATTATAAAACTATCTTTATCACCTTTAACCAAAAATTAAAGCGTAACTCCACTTTTAAAAAACAATAGGATATTCAGCGCTGAACTAAAATAAACATGAGAAGAAACTAGCAGCTGAACACTAAAAGGTAATCTATAACTCCTTCCAAATACATATAATATAGAGAGTGCAGCGCAATTTCATAAATCTCCAAACAGCTCTCAAAGAATATTCATATATGTGCAGAAATCCATCTCAGAGAGTCCAATTAATGCAGATGAAACTGGTGTGACTGGCAAATCCTTGTAAATGACATCAAACACCCAGGTGCTGGTATAACCTGAAGTCATGCAAAGGACATACGATAGGTGTATATAATCCCTTCACCACAGATATCTCTGCCTCTCACCTCCACGGTACGACCCTACTGGGTCTAAGCGCATATACATAAGTATACAGTAGAAGCGATCCTCCTCTTTCTCTCAACTGCCTCCGATGTATCCAATGTGAACAGCTCTCCACAATATATCAACATATGGGAAACAATAATAAGAGATCTAAGTGCTCTCTGTTGGAACTGCACACACTTTATTCATAAAAGAAAACCAATGCACTCACATGATGGTGGCGGATAAAAAGCATCGCTCTCATACAATGGTATGTAGTAGGCGAGGTCGGCGTATCCCTGCCTATATCTGTCTTACTTCCGGGATGGCTTAGCGGTTCGTGCAGCGTCCCCCCGTACGCGTTGCATCCGTGGGCGGGACTTCTTCAGCGGGGCGGGGACAACCACTAACACGCCAGCCTATAAATCCCTAACTCCGCCCATATGCAAATCGCGGGACGCGTTGCCTCGCAACGGCCCGCTCTCCTTCCATTCCGGAAGTGGACATCATGGGACGTCACTACCGCTCTGACTAAAGCATCCGGATGTCATAGCAACACCCCGAGTCCTCTCAAGAGGGGAAGACGCTTCTCAAGTCCTTAAGAAGAGCGCAAAATGAATAAATAAACAGCCTTCTTATCGGTATATCCTATAAGGCTAAAATTATTACATATATTCCCATTAAAAGGATATCATATGTTATATGCTGCCACAAAAACCATACCATCTCGGAACCACCAGATGGCAGGAGTACCTCGACCTCTCACCTACAAAATCCATATAACAAATATAAATGCTTATTAAGTATATAAAAACACCACACATGGCATAATAAAATCACCACAAATATTAAAAAGACATTAAAATAATCATCATGTTAAAATACAATTATTAATCAGTATTTTAAAATATTAAAAAATACCTAAAATACTGAAAACGCTGAAAAGCCGCTCTAAAATGCTAAACTATATTATCTGTCAGAAATAAAACAATTTAGATCAAATTCTACATTGAGTCCCAGCGGTGATAAAACCTTAGCTTCGTATATCCAGAATGACTCATGACGACTCAATTGTCGTATAAAATTACCCCCTCTCCAATGGCGATTGACTCTTTCTATCCCTCAGAATTTTAATCCAGAGGGATTTTTATGATGACATAATTTAAAATGCCGGGAGACACTGTGGGTGGTTAGACCTTTCTTTATATTATTCACGTGCTCACCGACTCGCACATGGAGGGCTCTAGAGGTTCTACCTATATACTGCAGGCCGCATTCGCATTGCAACATATACACGACCCCTTGGGTAGTGCAAGTGATCAAATTCTTAATCTTGTATGTTTTTTGCGTAGTAGTGGATGTAAACTCCTTTCTTCTCTTAACGTTTCTCCGACAGTTCCTGCATGTGGCACACTTTCCACATGCATAGAACCCAGAGAGGAACGAAAACAGGCGGTTCTCCCTAGTGACCGGGGGGTCAACCACACCTGGCGCAATTTTATCCCTCAGCGAGGGGGCCTTACGGTATACAAATTTTGGACGTTCCGATAAAACAGGACCAAGAATTTTGTCATGCTTCAGAATCTCCCAGTGTTTTTTAATGATGTGTTCAACTTTTTTGTGCTGGACATTATAGTCCAACACAATGCGAAAGTCCGACTGGGCTTTTTCTGTTTTAGCATCATTAATCAAAGAATCTCTATTGAGATTGCCAACACTAGTGATCTCTTTTTGGATGTCTCCCTGTGTATAACCTTTTTCACGGAAGCGGCCGGCCAAAACTTCAGCTTGCAGTTTGTAGTCCTCATCAGTGGTACAATTATGTCTAAGTCGTGTAAATTGACCGCGAGGTATATTGCAAAGCCATAATTTATGATGGCAACTATCCAACGGTATATAGGCATTGCGATCCGTTGGTTTGAAATAATTGAAAAAAAAACAAAAAAAAAACAAAGACCCCACTAGGTACCGGAATATACAATTTAAGTGGTGTTCCCCTCACAGATGACGAGCTGAGGGTATTAGATAATGGCCTTAAGTTTGCTCCTGTTCGAAACTTAAATAAGTTTCAAACATATGTAAATATACAAAAATTTACAAGACAACTTAGTATTAAGAAATATTTTCTCTCTAACCCTATTGTAAAGAATTCAGCTCCCAGCCTTAATAATTACTCCAATTTGCGGAATAAATCAACGTTTAACCCACCAGGCCAAGATACAAAACACTTGGATGTGTTTAGAACTATGGTCTGTAATGATCTGGATAAGTTAAATGTGCGAAAAGTTTTTGATCCGCAATATATTAAAAGAGGCATTTCATCATTAGAAAAACTGAGTGATATTATTATCCGCCCAGCGGACAAAGGAGGGGGATTAGTGATCCTTAGTGGAGCATACTATAGAGAAGAGATGTCTAGGTTGCTTAGTGATCAAGATACTTACCAGATTCTCCCAGCTGATCCCATGTTGGAATTTAAGGAAGAATTACATGGCTTGATCACTAGAGGCGAACAAAGTGGAGTTCTTAGTAAGAAGGAAGCCCTGTATCTGGACCCTCTATTTTGTAGAACTCTGATTATCTATTGCTTGCCTAAAGTACACAAACACGCAGAGAATCCTCCTGGTCGCCCGATTGTAAACGGGATCGATTCGGTCTCTGTGAGACTTGGGCAGTATATAGATTATCATCTGCAACCAGTGGTCCGACAAACAAAATCATACTTAAAAGATACTAAACATATCATACAAATCTTAAGTACCTTAACCAGCACACCGGCGAGTTTATTGGTTACGGCTGATGTCGGATCACTTTATACAATAATCAGCCATTCAGATGCGTTGGATGCAGTGAAATGGTCCCTCACGAATTCAGATCTCACAAGGAGGCATAAGAAGTTCCTTTTCAGGAGTCTCAGATTTTGTTTAAGGAAAAATTATTTTTGGTATGATCGCCGGTACTATCTGCAAACGAGGGGAGTGGCAATGGGAGCCAGATTTGCTCCCAGTGTGGCCAATCTTTTTATGGCCCACTGGGAGGAAGACATTATTTTTGGCAGCCCACCCTCTCAGTTGGCCTGTTACAGGCGATATATCGATGATTTATTCCTTATCTGGGAAGGGGATAGTCTCCAAATCTTCATGAATCGGATGAATAATAATGATAAGAACATCACTTTAACATGGAACATTCAAACTGAGAAGGTTATATTTCTTGACCTGGAGGTGTATAAGGAAGAGGGTCTGTTCAAAACTCGTAATTATTTCAAACCAACGGATCGCAATGCCTATATACCGTTGGATAGTTGCCATCATAAATTATGGCTTTGCAATATACCTCGCGGTCAATTTACACGACTTAGACGTAATTGTACCACTGATGAGGACTACAAACTGCAAGCTGAAGTTTTGGCCGGCCGCTTCCGTGAAAAAGGTTATACACAGGGAGACATCCAAAAAGAGATCACTAGTGTTGGCAATCTCAATAGAGATTCTTTGATTAATGATGCTAAAACAGAAAAAGCCCAGTCGGACTTTCGCATTGTGTTGGACTATAATGTCCAGCACAAAAAAGTTGAACACATCATTAAAAAACACTGGGAGATTCTGAAGCATGACAAAATTCTTGGTCCTGTTTTATCGGAACGTCCAAAATTTGTATACCGTAAGGCCCCCTCGCTGAGGGATAAAATTGCGCCAGGTGTGGTTGACCCCCCGGTCACTAGGGAGAACCGCCTGTTTTCGTTCCTCTCTGGGTTCTATGCATGTGGAAAGTGTGCCACATGCAGGAACTGTCGGAGAAACGTTAAGAGAAGAAAGGAGTTTACATCCACTACTACGCAAAAAACATACAAGATTAAGAATTTGATCACTTGCACTACCCAAGGGGTCGTGTATATGTTGCAATGCGAATGCGGCCTGCAGTATATAGGTAGAACCTCTAGAGCCCTCCATGTGCGAGTCGGTGAGCACGTGAATAATATAAAGAAAGGTCTAACCACCCACAGTGTCTCCCGGCATTTTAAATTATGTCATCATAAAAATCCCTCTGGATTAAAATTCTGGGGGATAGAAAGAGTCAATCGCCATTGGAGAGGGGGTAATTTTATACGACAATTGAGACGTCGTGAGTCATTCTGGATATACGAAGCTAAGGTTTTATCACCGCTGGGACTCAATGTAGAATTTGATCTAAATTGTTTTATTTCTGACAGATAATATAGTTTAGCATTTTAGAGCGGCTTTTCAGCGTTTTCAGTATTTTAGGTATTTTTTAATATTTTAAAATACTGATTAATAATTGTATTTTAACATGATGATTATTTTAATGTCTTTTTAATATTTGTGGTGATTTTATTATGCCATGTGTGGTGTTTTTATATACTTAATAAGCATTTATATTTGTTATATGGATTTTGTAGGTGAGAGGTCGAGGTACTCCTGCCATCTGGTGGTTCCGAGATGGTATGGTTTTTGTGGCAGCATATAACATATGATATCCTTTTAATGGGAATATATGTAATAATTTTAGCCTTATAGGATATACCGATAAGAAGGCTGTTTATTTATTCATTTTGCGCTCTTCTTAAGGACTTGAGAAGCGTCTTCCCCTCTTGAGAGGACTCGGGGTGTTGCTATGACATCCGAATGCTTTAGTCAGAGCGGTAGTGACGTCCCATGATGTCCACTTCCGGTATGGAAGGAGAGCGGGCCGTTGCGAGGCAACGTGTCCCGCGATTTGCATATGGGCGGAGTTAGGGATTTATAGGCTGGCGTGTTAGTGGTTGTCCCCGCCCCGCTGAAGAAGTCCCGCCCACGGACGCAACGCGTACGGGGGGACGCTGCACGAACCGCTAAGCCATCCCGGAAGTAAGACAGATATAGGCAGGGAGACGCCGACCTCGCCTACTACATACCATTGTATGAGAGCGATGCTTTTTATCCGCCACCATCATGTAACTCCACTTTTGTTGAGAAAAAAACATTCCCTCTGGGAGATCTCTGTACAATACAAGGATTTTAACAAACTTTGTTGCAGATTCCTACCTTTTGTTATTCTGAAGAAATCCTTGTTTGTTCCTCTGTGCCGAGTGGGTGAAATGGGTTTCATAATTATCTATCAGCTGTGGAAGCTGCAGGGCTCTAGTAAGGAAATCTGCTGGGCTTGCATCCCTTTAGACGTGTTCCTATTGGGAGTATCTCACCAAAAATTAAATTTTTGTTGCAGGGAATGCCTGAAAGCTGATTTGTATTTTAAGCAGACTACTGGGGAAATTGGTGAGCCAATCACACAAGCAGGAAATTATGTTTCTGGGGTGTGGTCAGTACACATTCTGTGTACAGAACAGCTCCAGGTAGCCATATTGCATTGCATTTTCAGAACATTACAACAGCTGCAGACTGAAAAGGAAAGGTCATTTTTAATAACATTCAATTACAATATGATTTGTGTCGCAAGTGTATACGCTATATTGTTTTTCCTTTGTTTGATGATTTTTTTCCCCACGAAAGTGGAGTTAGAGTCGGTTCACACTAGCGCGACTTGTCAGGCGACTTGTCAGCCTGACAAGTCGCGCTCCCTCGCTGTCCATTGACCGCTACAGGACCCGTTCTAATAGGAGCAACACAAGTCGCTCCGACTTAGAAAAAGGGTCCTGTACTACTTCGGGGCAACCTCGGAGCGACTTGCATAGACTTCCATTATGTGAAGTCCCTGCAAGTCGCTCCGAAGTTGTGGTGCATGGTAATGCACAAGTCGCCCCCGAAGTAGTAAGGAGTCGTGTCGCCTCAGTGTGAACCGGCTCTTACCCTTTGAATGTATTTTATAAGCATCACAAGGAGCCAAACAGTTTTGCATAACAAGGGGCATGCTGGCAGGAGGAAAGAGCAGAATTACAGAGAGATGAACTCACTAGTGTGATACTTCTCCTTTACTGTCCAGCCAAAGGCTGGGGGAGGAACAAAACTTGCATTGTCCCTCAACTGTAGTAGAGAAAATATAGGTTGTCTGCCCTGCCAGGTAGGTATGTGTGTTGTGGCAGAGTTGTCTAAATATCAGAATTGACTGGACACAAATACAAATCCTTTGACAGGTAAAAAACTTCCTGATATATATTTCTGCTATGCAGTTTGCCTGCAATTTCACATTAACGTCTGTCCAACATCTCAAATATGTGTTTTGCATCAGAGTATATTCCTCGCTCAAGCAAAAGACTTATCTGACCAGGTTTCCTTTCACTTTGATAACAAAACCCACCCACTTTCTTCGAATAACTTGACCTCATGAAAATGAATGTCACATTTTAAATCTGAACAGAATCATAAATGGTCAAACAACACCTGTAGACCACCTCGTGTCACACCTGTGGACCACATCACATCACCAACGCCTTCATTATCTGGTGTTCAATCTAATCTTGGAACAGTGACTCAAGCTGGGGACTCCACATGTCAGCCACGTTGCAGAAGAGCAATTATAGTTTATTACTCTACAATTTGTTTTTGGATGAGGGTCCAGCCATCTGATGCCATGTGAAAAAGAGTTTTACCAAGTACAACTCGGTTGCAGAACTTCAGATGACATGAAGCAGCCCAATATTACGTACCCCCCAAGGAATTTCTATTCTCAGGAAGCCATTAATGATCCTTGTACATCCTTAACAATCAAGCTGCTGCCTATACACACGCATAGTGTCACACTGAATTTGAAACAGGGGACTTTTATATTTTCTCTTGATTATGCTGCCACCTGGCAGATGCCTATTTACCACAGGCATCAATACACATAGTAATCAAAGCAAATCAGAGGCACAGATTAGCAACAGCTGCAAGTCATTAGCTGCAGACATGGGAAACGCAGTTCTGCACCCAACTTGGAAAAAACAGTTGTGAGTATTGCAGAGGATGAGGCTTCCTTCAGAGTGCTTCTGTGAGAATTCAAACAATAACTTTGCTTGTCTTTCTGGAATTGTCCTTTCCGTAGGCAGCTTTGCAGCTCCAGCTGTGTTGCTCTTCATTATGTAGACATGCATGATATCTGATATAGATCAAAGGCTACATGAATGTCCATTTTTGTCATGCTTATCTAATTTGTATGCTACATTAACAGAGGTTCTCTGTGGTGGGACGCAGTGACTTCAAAGTAAAAAAAAAGGATGCCTATTTTATTATGAATGATTTCCTTTTTTTAAATTGCCAAACAACGCATGGGAATTTTTCATCTATATCATTCTGGCTGTAAAACAAAGTCAGTGTTGGCAATATTTAAAGGGAACAGTCTTTATTCATTCTTGATTCAGTTAAAAACATATGTAAATTTAGGCCAGTGGGGGTTTTGATATAATTATCGATCGCTGATGACATATCACTTGTGTACAGTAGGAAAGCTTTAGGTGACAGCGATGTTATAGTTGGTTCTTTTGAAGGCACTATTTACCTTATCATTGAGATGGGGAGACCCTGAAGGGATTGTAAAAATGTGTTTTTTTTTCTAAAATAACAAATATGTTATACTTACCTGCCCTGTGTAGTGGTTTTGCATAGAGCAGCCCGGATCCTCCTCTTCTTGGGTCCCTCTTTGCTGCTCCTGGCCTCTCCCTCCTATAGCGTGCCCCCACAGCAAGCAGCTTGCTATGGGGGCACCCGAGCTGAGCTGCAGCTCCGTGTGTCCATTCAGACATGAAGCTGCCATTCGGCCCCGCCCTCTCTCTTTCCTGATTGGCTAACTGACTTTGATTGACAGCAGTGGGAGTCAATGGCATTGCTGCTGTGTCTTAGCCAATCAGGAGGGATAGTCCCGGATGGCCAAGGGACTCGTGGACATAGTGGCTCATAGAGATGGGGCTCAGGTAACTATTAGGGGGTTCTGGGGCAGCTTCTACCTAGAATGCATTAAGATAAATAAATATTCGGCCTTTACAACATCTTTAAGGTCCCCTTCAGTTGTACAAAAAGTGTTTTTAGATCAGGCAGTTCCAACAGACTCTCCAACATGAGCCACTTCTTTATAAACCTTCCTACCTGCACCTCATGTTTTTCTCCTGCATAAGATGGGCATTGGTCATGCAGTTGTGTCGTTTGTTGCCCTGTATGCACAGCCTATAGTACAGTAAATAGGTTAATGCAGCCATTCTCAACCAGGGTTCCTCCAGAGGTTGCTAGGGGTTCCTTGAGCTGTGGCTTATTGGCCTTCCATTTGATGTTGCTTGAATAGTTCCAGGGGAATTGCCATTTGGTAAAGCCAGCAGCATGACAGCAATTATCATTTTTAACTACCTGTAAGGGTGGCATTCTTACCACTACTGTAGGGTTGCATTCTTCCCACTGACCACCAAAGTAAGAGACATTTTCTCATTGACCCCTAACTATATTTGTTTTAGCAAGAGTTCCCCAAGACCTAAAAAAATTATCTTCTGGGTTCCTGTCATGGTCTTACCTTCTTGCTGTTCTCCTTCGTTTGACATGTGCTGGCGGCCATCTTGGTTTCTGGGTTTCTTGTAGCCTCCCACCCTGCGGCTCCTCCTTCCCACTGGGAGGAGCTGGATGCCTAGCTCATATATATAGGAGGTCTGTGGCTTCAGTTCCCTGCTTGGTCCTCCTGTGTTCACATGCTACTAAGACTGCTGCTACTTCTGGTTCCTGTTCCTGGCTTCGTCTGACTACCCTGTTGGTTCCTGATCCTGGCTTCGTCTGACTACCCTGTTGGTTCCTGATCCTGGCTTCGTCTGACTACCCTGCTGGTTCCTGACCCCTGGCTTCGCAAAGACTCTGCATCGGTTTCGCCATCCGTTTGGACTTTTGCTTTATAGCTTGTTTTTCAATAAAGCTGTCTTATTTTCACTTATCTGTTGTTGTACGTCTGGTTCATGGTTCCGTGACATTAGGACCAAGCCATGAATTCTGACGGTACAGGGCCATCCTCCCTACCCACGCTGGTTGCCAGACTTGATCAGCAGGATCACCTGTTGGGTCGGTTCGCCGTGGCGTTGCAAACCCTGCTTGAACGCACGGTACCACAGGCCACGAATTCTGACGGTACAGGGCCATCCTCACTACCCACGCTGGTTGCCAGACTTGATCAGCAGGATCACCTGTTGGGTCAGTTCGCCGTGGCGTTGCAAACCCTGCTTGAACGCACGGTTCATTTCGCTCCCGTTGCCGATGGGTCGGTTGTCGCTCCTGGGTCCGCTCCTACTGCCGCTCCGGTTGTTGCGCCAGAGTCTACCCCGACACCTGTTGTTGCACCCGCGGTGTTTCGGGGTATGTCCGGTTCTGCCCCCCTTCCACAGCGCTTTGGGGGAGAGCCAACTCAGTGCCGAGGTTTCCTTAACCAGGTGGGCATTTATTTCGAGTTGCTGCCACATGCCTTTCCCACTGAGAGATCAAAGGTGGGCTTCTTAATCTCGCTGCTCTCGGACAAGGCCTTGGCCTGGGCCAGCCCTTTATGGGAGAACAACAATCCGGTGGTTGCCGAGTTTTCCGGTTTTGTTGCTTCTCTTCGGAAGGTATTCGATGTGCCGGCTCGTGCTGCCTCTGCTGCGAAGCTCCTTATGTCCATCAGACAGGGTTCATGATCCGTAGCTGAATACGCCATTGAGTTTCGTACCCTGGCAGCAGAGGTGGGCTGGAATAATGAGGCTCTGGTCGCTGCTTTCTCTCATGGTCTCTCAGATGCCTTGAAGGATGAGGTTGCAGCTAAGGACCTACCAGTGGAGCTCGAGTCTCTTATTTCTTTCCTGATTTTGATTGACACCAGACTCAGGGAGAGACCTTCCTTTAAGGAGAGTCTGCGGAGGCCTCCTAACAGATTGGCGCCTACCTTTGTTGTCCCACCCGTGCCTCCCTCTCCTCCCACGCCTCCTGGGGATGACTTGTCTGGGGGTGAACCCATGCAGGTGGGGTTTGCTCACTTGTCTGAGGAGGAGAGGGTACTCCGGAGACGCGAGGGCCGATGCATGTACTGTGGTCTCGGTGGGCATTTTCGGTTGGCATGTCCGAACCGTCCAGGGAAGCGCTCGCACCTGAGATTCCGTCGGGGGCAGATCTTGGGTGGAGTCTCCTCGTCCCCGGTTTCCCGTGTTGACAAACCTCTGATCACTGTTGTCCTTTCCTGGGTCGGGGGCTCGGTGACGACCCAGGCGTTGGTGGACTCTGGTGCTGGTGGTTTGTTCATTGATAGTGTGTTCGCTGCCGCCAATTCCATTCCTCTGCAGGCTCGAGGTTCTCCTCTGGCTCTTGAGGCGATAGACGGCAGACCCCTTCTGCCGCCACACGTGACTCATGAGACCCTTCCAGTGGGGTTAGCCATTGGTGCCGTCCACAGAGAGTCGGTCTGCTTCCAGGTTATTTCGTCTCCACACTACTCGGTGGTCTTGGGGTACCCCTGGCTCCAGAAGCATAATCCGATTTTCGATTGGAGATCGGCCGAGATCCTCTCGTGGTCACCGCAGTGTGGGGCTAGTTGCATCCATGGGCCTGTCAAGTTGCTGTGTACTTCCTCGGACTCTCTGTTGCCCCCTGAATACGAGGAGTACCGGGATGTATTCGATAAGGTGCGCGCGGTTGCCCTACCTCCGCACCGCCCATACGATTGTGCCATCGAGTTACAATCTGGTGCCGTTCCTCCTCGTGGCAAAGTCTATCCACTGTCGGTAGCGGAGAATGAGGCCATGGAGGAGTACGTGAGGGAGGCGCTTTCACGTGGACACATTCGCAAATCCTCGTCCCCGGCAGGGGCTGGATTTTTCTTTGTGAAAAAGAAGGGCGGTGAGTTGAGGCCTTGCATCGATTACAGGGGTCTCAATCGCATCACGATCAAGAACGCTTACCCGATACCCTTGATTTCCGAGCTGTTCGATCGCCTTAAAGGGGCCACGGTCTTTACCAAACTCGACCTGAGGGCGGCATATAACCTCGTAAGGATCAAGGCGGGCGATGAGTGGAAGACCGCGTTTAACACCAGGACCGGTCATTATGAATCCTTGGTTATGCCCTTTGGGCTGTGCAATGCGCCCGCAGTCTTTCAGGAATTCATCAACGATGTTTTCCGTGACCTGTTGCAGCAGTGTGTGGTGGTCTACCTGGATGACATCTTGGTATATTCTGAGTCCATGGAGACCCACATTCTGGATGTCAAACGAGTGTTGCAACGGTTACGAGAGAACAAGCTGTTCGGTAAGCTTGAGAAATGCGAATTTCACCGATCCCAGGTAACCTTCTTAGGTTACATCATTTCCGCTGAGGGGTTCTCCATGGATCCTGAGAAGGTTTCGGCTGTCTTACAGTGGCCCCAGCCCAGTGGCCTTCGCTCCCTGCAGCGCTTTTTGGGCTTCGCCAATTATTATCGGAAGTTCATCAGGGACTTTTCCATGCTAGCCAAGCCTCTCACGGATCTGACCAGGAAGGGCAGTAATTCCCAGGTCTGGCCGCCCGAGGCCATTCCGAGCTTTTGAGGCTCTAAAGTCCGCCTTTGTGTCGGCTCCGATTCTGTCGCATCCCAACCCTGGGTTGCCCTTTGTCCTCGAGGTGGACGCGTCTGAGACGGGAGTAGGCGCCCTTCTGTCTCAGCGTAGAACACCAGAGGGTCCTCTGCTTCCTTGTGGGTTTTACTCCCGGAAACTGTCTTCCGCGGAGTGCAACTACCAGATTGGTGACAGGGAGTTATTGGCCATCGTGCAGGCTCTTAAAGAATGGAGGCACTTGCTCGAGGGTTCGGTGGTTCCGGTCCTCATCCTGACGGACCACAAGAATCTGACCTACCTCTCTGAGGCCAAGAGATTGACACCACGTCAGGCCAGATGGGCTCTGTTCTTGTCACGTTTTAATTACGTGGTCTCCTACCTACCCGGTTCCAAGAACATCAGGGCTGATGCCTTATCACGGCAGTACTCCGACCTGTCCAGGGAGGAGTCGATTCCGACTTCGGTCATACCTCCGAATCAGATCCTGGCTGCCATTCGCACCAGCCTGACCTCTCCCCTGGGTGAGCAGATTTTGGCGGCTCAAGCTGGTGCTCCCTCTGGGAGACCCAACGGCAGATGTTTTGTGCCTGAGGAGTTGCGCACTCGGTTGTTGCGAACCTACCATAACTCCAAGACCGCGGGGCATCCTGGAAAGAATCAGCTGTCCTGGGCTGTTTCACGTCTGTTCTGGTGGCCCTCCCTACGTTCCGACATCGCCGCATATGTAGCGGCATGCTCCGTTTGTGCCCAGAGTAAGTCCCCTCGGCACCTTCCGTTGGGCCTTCTGCAACCCTTAGCCACCGGGGAGCGCCCATGGTCACACCTGGGGATGGATTTCATTGTGGACCTCCCTGCATCCCGAGGCCATACGGTCATTCTCATGATTGTGGATCGGTTTTCCAAAATGTGTCACTGTGCTCCTCTCAAGAAGTTACCCTCTGCACAGGAGTTGGCCACGATTTTTGCCAGGGAGGTCTTCCGGTTGCACGGTTTGCCCAAGGAGATTGTGTCGGATCGGGGGAGTCAGTTTGTGTCCAGGTTCTGGCGCGCCTTTTGCTCCCAGTTGGGGATTCATCTCTCCTTCTCCTCGGCCTACCACCCTCAGTCCAATGGGGCCGCAGAACGATCCAATCAGGCCTTGGAGCAATTCCTTCGTTGCTATGTCTCCGATCACCAAGACAATTGGGTTGACCTCCTGCCTTGGGCTGAGTTTGCCAGGAACACGGCGGTGAACTCTTCCTCTGGGACGTCTCCCTTCATGGCCAACTATGGGTTCCAACCTGCCGTGTTACCGGAGGTATTCTCTCCCCAGGATATTCCGGCTGTGGAGGATCACCTTTCCGTCCTACGTGCTTCTTGGGTACAGATCCAGAAGTCCCTTGAGGTCTCTGCGCAGCGCCAGAGACTCCAGGCTGATCGCAGACGAGCACCTGCTCCTTCCTACCAGGCCGGAGACCGTGTATGGTTGTCCACCCGCAACCTCAACCTTCGAGTGCCCACTCCCAAGCTGGCGCCTCGCTTTGTTGGTCCCTTCCGAGTGCTTCGCAGGGTAAACCCGGTAGCCTATGCCCTTGCGCTTCCTCCTGGCATGCGGATCTCCAACGTGTTTCATGTCTCCCTGTTGAAGCCTCTGGTGTGTAATCGTTTCACTTCCTCGGTTCCTCGGCCTCGTCCGGTCCGAGTGGGCAATCGTGAGGAGTATGAGGTGAGCAATATCCTGGACTCACGCCTGGTCCGCGGTCGGGTGCAGTTTTTGGTTCATTGGCGTGGTTATGGTCCAGAGGAGCGTTCCTGGGTTCCCTCCACAGATGTCCATGCTCCTGCCTTGCTCCGAGCCTTCCACGCACGCTTCCCTCAGAAACCATTCTTTACTCCGCGGAGGAGGGGCCCTTGAGGGGGAGGTACTGTCATGGTCTTACCTTCTTGCTGTTCTCCTTCGTTTGACATGTGCTGGCGGCCATCTTGGTTTCTGGGTTTCTTGTAGCCTCCCACCCTGCGGCTCCTCCTTCCCACTGGGAGGAGCTGGATGCCTAGCTCATATATATAGGAGGTCTGTGGCTTCAGTTCCCTGCTTGGTCCTCCTGTGTTCACATGCTACTAAGACTGCTGCTACTTCTGGTTCCTGTTCCTGGCTTCGTCTGACTACCCTGTTGGTTCCTGATCCTGGCTTCGTCTGACTACCCTGTTGGTTCCTGATCCTGGCTTCGTCTGACTACCCTGCTGGTTCCTGACCCCTGGCTTCGCAAAGACTCTGCATCGGTTTCGCCATCCGTTTGGACTTTTGCTTTATAGCTTGTTTTTCAATAAAGCTGTCTTATTTTCACTTATCTGTTGTTGTACGTCTGGTTCATGGTTCCGTGACAGTTCCTCAGTGGTTAAAAGGTTGAGAACGGCTGGGTTAATGCATGACTTCCATCTTAAGTCTAATACCTGACATTTTCTGTGAAAAAACAATATATCCCACAATCCCTGGGTCTCTCAGTCTAGTTCTCTGCAGGTAAAGGCTAAAGAGTAGTTAGATCTGACACAAACAAGCAGAGCGATCAAGGGAAGAGATGTGCTTTCATCATATTAGCACTCCCATATTTGTGATACAACACAGTGGAAACTCTGAGGCATTGGGCTCTGCATGACTCACTTTAGGGAACAGGGACAAGCTTGTTAAATAATACATGGACATGGGGAATCAAACAGCAATGACACTACAAACTGCAGCTACATGTGAGCCCATCAGTAAAAGATAAGGCAAATACATGACACAAGGCATACATATAATTACTTATACCTAGTTAAATTAACAAAAACATTTGAACATTTGCATACAATGCCTTTAATTTGTTTGTAACCCCAACATTTCCTATTACTGATATGTACCTGCTGTTCAATGTACTTGTATGAGAAAGTATCCTGTTCTCTTTGTATTGCTACCTTTATGTGAAATCCCTGCTGTTCCAGCCAGTCCCTCTGCTTTCCTTTTAACCACTTGCCGACTGCCTAACGCAGATCTACGTCGGCAGTCAGCCCCTCACAGGCAAAGCGACGTAGGTCTACGTCGCTAGCCTGTGAGGGTCTAGGGAGCGAGCGCGCGCCCCCGGAGGCGCGCTCCCGCGCGGTCACGCACCCCCCCGCGCGTGTGACCGGCGGACCCGATGTCCGCCGGTCACCCGGCGATCGGCGGGGGAGAGGGAGAAAGTCAGGCGGCTTGTGTAAACAAGCTGCCTGTCATTCTCCCCGGTGTATGAAGGATGATCATACGGTTCTACTATGTAGAACCGTCGATCACTCTTCATACATCTGAAGCCACAGCCAATCACAGTAGAAAGCACGCCCCTAGGGACACACACAGCCCCTTCCTCTCAAATAAAGTTAACCCCTTCACTACCAGTGTATTTTTACAGTAACAGTGCATATGTATAGCACTGATTACTGTAGAAATGTCACTGGTAACCCCAAAAGTGTCAAAAATGTCAGTCAAGGGTCCGATCTGTCCGCCGCAATGTCGCAGTACCGCAAAAAAATCGCAGATCGCCGCCATTACGCGTTTAAAAAAAACAACAAAAATGACAAAAATCTTTCCCTTTGTTAGTAAACGCGATAACTTTTGCGCAAACCAATCAAAATACGCTTTTTGCGATTTTTTTTACCAAACATAGGTAGCATAAAACAAATTGGCCGAAAATGTTAAAAAATTTTGATTTTTACATTTTTTTGGGGGGGGGGGGAATTTCATATAAAAAAATGTGAAAAATATTGCTATTTTTGCAAAATTGATGCTCTTTTTTTGTTTATAGCGCGTGATCAAAAAATCGCACAGGTGATCAAATACCACCAAAAGAAAGCTCTGTTTGTGGGAAAAAAAGGATGCCAAATTCGTTTAGGTACAGCGTTGCACGACCGCGCAATTGTCCGTTAAAGTCACGCAGTGCCGAATCGCAAAATACCCCCTGGTCAGGAAGGGGGTAAAATCTTCCGGGGCTTAAGTGGTTAAAAACTGATCACACTAAGCAGAAGAGCGCATTGTGGTCAGTTCTCTAGCTATGCTGGGAACTCAGTGTGCTCTCCTCCAATGATCACACATGTCCAGAAACACCCCCGCTGCACATTGATTCACTGGGAAGCTCAGTGTACTGCTGTTTCTCTTCCCCCCAGCTCTTTTGCAGCTGAAAACAGAGGAAATGTGATCACTTATCAAAAAGGGAAAACGTGGTATTTTATAATGTTTTTATATATATATATATATATATATATATATATATATATATACACAAAAATGTTTTGCCTTTATTTCTATTTTAAACTGAATGGGGGTTTTTTTTTTTTACAAGGTGATTGTTTACAATTATTTTAAGGAATAAAATGCTGAGCTTTTGAACTTCCCTCAATACGTCAGGTCAAAATCAGCTCAGTCCTAAAGCTGGCCATACACAGATCGAAATTGGACCGCTTCAGGAGGACTCAACTGAAGTTTGATCCACCTATGGATAGGCTGGTTGTAATGAAATTGATCCTATCGATCATACTTCTGTACAACCAGTCTGTCAGGTTTTTTTCGTATGATTGCTCGTTGGCTGAATAATCTGTGTTTTGATGGCGGGGAAAACCTCCCACTGTCAGAATACAATAGCGCAATAGGAGGGATTCCTCTATCAATACATTCAGGGCTGATAAAAAGCAAACAAACCGATTCCCCCATCCACACATAGGGCTGAAAAAAAAACAACCAGATTCCCTTATCCACACAAGAGGAAGGAATCCTCCTTGCTGTTCTATTGTATTCTGACACCAGAACTCCTCCACTTTCAGAATACACTGAACATCGCTGCTGCAGCTGCTGATCAAATAAAAGTGTTCCAACAGTCCTGATTATTAGATTAACTTCTGTCTAGCAGGAACGGTCATAGATAGATCGAAATGTGGCTGGTCCCTGCTGAACCAACCAAATCAATTACATTTTGATCCATTTATGGTCAACATTAAAAACAATCACAATGGCTTGCCAAAAGCATGTGCCCATGTAAGTCTTTGTAATTGGTGGGTTTGGATGGCTTTACTGCCCGTTTAGGCACACTGTTGCCATCAATGCTCATTATTTTATTACAGACAAATGTAATATAATGCTGCCAATGTATGCAGCACTTTCACATCAGTCCCTGGCCTTGCTCTTATAATCTAAGGTCCTTATTTCACATTCTAGAGCTAACAGCCACTTAAGCTACAAGCATGTTTTTGGATTGTGTTAGAGAGCACAGGGAGAAAATATAAATGCCATGCAGATAGTGCCATAGCCAGGATTCAAATCAAGGGCCCCCAGGTCTGCAAGCCAGAAGTGCTACCCACTAAGCTACTGTGCTGCCTTATGGCATAGTGGTTAGCGCTAATTCCCTTAGACTAATCCCTTTCAAATTATACTAATGCTCTTTTCAAATACTTTATTAAATGGCATGGTTAAATAACTTTTAGATTTTTTTTTTTTTTTTACCTTAGCGAATTCAATTCAAAACATCTCAACTAAAAAAAAATATCACTTTCTTCAACAAATTAAAAGAAATGTTATATGAATAGAGCCGGCACACGAAATGGCTTCTTCCAAGTAAAATTCTTTATTCCAACGTGGATAGCGGTGACAACATGACAAATGCTGACGCGTTTCGGCTTTACGCCTTCCTCATAGCATGTACATGTACAATAAAATTAATAATAAAATGAAAAAACTTATATAATGTGAAAACTGCTCCTAAAACTAGGGGCGGTACATACTTAATTGCAATTAACATTAATACATAACACCAGGGGAGAGGTGGTGTGTTCAAGTCGGTCAAGAATCAAGGAAGGTGTCCCATAGGAAAACAAACATTAAGTGCCAGTCCACACTTATGCGATGACAGACACCGCATGCGACTCAGAGCGCACTGCTCCTAAAATCACACGCAATGTCTGTGCGACACAAACTCAGACACACCGATTGCATGGGCGAATCCGAATCTGAATCGCACCAAACACGCACATACCCTAATTTAGGTTTGCAGCAGAATCGGATCGCATGGTGGTTCACACCAGTGCGATCCGACTCATGCGTGAACTGTCAGCTCGCACCATGAAACGCGTCAACATTTGTCATGTTGTCACCACTATCCATGTTGGAATAAAGAATTATTCCTACTTGGAAGAAGCCATTTCGTGTGCCAGCTCTATTCATATAACATTTGGTTTGGACATTCATCCTGAGCACCGACACTTGGCTCTTTATCTTCCCACAGTGCGGTGGAGCTAGGGTGAGTTATTGTTTATGCCAAATTGAAAGAAATGCCTATACATTGTAATTAAATGTAATTCAATGTAACAATGCTCATTGTAACTGAAATGTGCAGGTTAACTAATGCATTATGATAGTTAATCTTTATTGCAAGAAGTTCAGTTTTTCTGCCACAAGATGGAGCTTTATGAACTTGTATTAATCATCAGTTAAGAGGATTGCATTTTGGGAGTTGTGGTTCCAACCAGAAAGAACTCCAATGTTAAAGAGGAAGTAAACCCTCCTCAGGAAGTTGTACCTATAGGTAAGCCTATGATAAGGCTTACCTATAGGTACTGTAAATATCTCCTAAACATGTACGGTTTAGGAGATATTTACCTTTAATGCAGCCAGTGACGTCACTGGCGCATGCGCTCTGAAGGAACGGCTGATCGTGCCGTTCCTTCAGAGCCCCGTGCCGTGACCGTCGGCTCCCGCGCGCGTGCGCGGGAGTGACGTCACCGCGGCTCCGGCCAATCAGATGGCCGGATGCCGCGATCCCGGAAGACGGGCGACTGAACATGTCGCCCATCATACAGGTAAGAGAGCGGCACGGCGGGGGCTCGTTCTAAGGTAAGTATTTCATAATGAGCTAGTATGCGATGCATACTAGCTCATTATGTCTTTCTCTTGCAGGTTGTAAAAAAAAAAAAAAATTTCTGAACGAGTTTACAACCTCTTTAAACCAACCCAAAAGGACTTCTAAGACCAGCCTGCTTTTGTATGGGAGGGGTTATATAAATTAGAAAACCTGGGAAGCCAGAGGGGAGTCTAGGAAAGGAGACTGGTGTGTGAGGATGTGCAAGATCAAGGAGAAGACTGTGCTTTACAGTAATGACACACTGACTGACACGGTAGTGAAATTCATTGTAAGACAAACCACACTATCCCCCTTAACCTCCCTGGCGGTATGATTCTGTCAGGAATTACATACCAAAAGCGGTACAATTCTTTTCATGGAAATTTGGCGTTATGTATTACAGGCCTACAATTCTTAGTAATTACTGACTTAAACCTGACCAAAACAAGACTCTAGTAGACATCCCAGATGTGATAAATTTGAAACACAAACGCATTAATTATAATCAAATCAATAATATAATTTTATTATTTAATATATAATATATATAACAAAATTATATTATTGATTAGATTATAATTCATGCATTATATATTATATATATATGTGTGTATATATATATATATATATATATATATATATATACACACACATATATATATATATATATATATATATATATATGCAATATATAACGCATGAATTATAATTGAATCAATAATATTATTATATATATATATGTGTGTGTGTGTGTGTGCATATATATATATATATACATATATACATATATACACATATATACAGTGGGTACGGAAAGTATTCAGACCCCCTTAAATTTTTCACTCTTTGTTATATTGCAGCCATTTGCTAAAATCATTTAAGTTCATTCTTCTTCCTCATGAATGTACACATAGCACCCCATACTGACAGAAAAACACAGAATTGTTGACGTTGTTGCAGATTTATTAAAAAAGAAAAACTGAAATATCACGTGGTCCTAAGTATTCAGACCCTTTGCTCAGTATTTAGTAGAAGCCCCCTTTTGATCTAATACAGCCAGGAGTCTTTTTGGGAAAGATGCAACAAGTCTTTCACACCTGGATTTGGGGATCCTCTGCCATTCCTCCTTGCAGATCCTCTCCAGTTCTGTCAGGTTGGATGGTAAACGTTGGTGGACAGCCATTTTTAGGTCTCTCCAGAGATGCTCAATTGGGTTTAAGTCAGGGCTCTGGCTGGGCCATTCAAGAACAGTCACGGAGTTGTTGTGAAGCCACTCCTTCGTTATTTTAGCTGTGTGCTTAGGGTCATTGTCTTGTTGGAAGGTAAACCTTCGGCCCAGTCTGAGGTCCAGAGCACTCTGGAGAAGGTTTTTGTCCAGGATATCCCTGTACTTGGCCGCATTCATCTTTCCCTCCATTGCAACCAGTCGTCCTGTCCCTGCAGCTGAAAAACACCCCCACAGCATGATGCTGCCACCACCATGCTTCACTGTTGGGACTGTATTGGACAGGTGATGAGCAGTGCCTGGTTTTCTCCACACATACCGCTTAGAATTAAGGCCAAAAAGTTATATTTTGGTCTCATCAGACCAGAGAATCTTATTTCTCACCATCTTGGAGTCCTTCAGGTGTTTTTTAGCAAACTTCATGCGGGCTTTCATGTGTCTTACACTGAGGAGAGGCTTCCGTCGGGCCACTCTGCCATAAAGCCCCGACTGGTGGAGGGCTGCAGTGATGGTTGACTTTCTACAACTTTCTCCCATCTCCTGACTGCATCTCTGGAGCTCAGCCACAGTGATCTTTGGGTTCTTCTTTACCTCTCTCACCAAGGCTCTTCTCCCCCGATAGCTCAGTTTGGCCGGACGGCCAGCTCTAGGAAGGGTTCTGGTCGTCCCAAACGTCTTCCATTTGAGGATTATGGAGGCCACTGTGCTCTTAGGAACCTTAAGTGCATCAGAAATCTTTTTATAACCTTGGCCAGATCTGTGCCTTGCCACAATTCTGTCTCTGAGCTCTTCAGGCAGTTCCTTTGACCTCATGATTCTCATTTGCTCTGACATGCATTGTGATCTGGAAGGTCTTATATAGACAGGTGTGTGGCTTTCCTAATCAAGTCCAATCAGTATAATCAAACACAGCTGGACTCAAATGAAGGTGTAGAACCATCTCAAGGATGATCAGAAGAAATGGAAAGCACCTGAGTTAGATATATGAGTGTCACAGCAAAGGGTCTGATTACTTAGGACCATGTGATATTTCAGTTTTTCTTTTTTAATAAATCTGCAACAATGTCAACAATTCTGTGTTTTTCTGTCAGTATGGGGTGCTATGTGTACATTCATGAGGAAGAAGAATGAACTTAAATGATTTTAGCAAATGGCTGCAATATAACAAAGAGTGAAAAATTTAAGGGGGTCTGAATACTTTCCGTACCCACTGTATATCTGCATATATATATATATATATATATATATATATATATATATATATATATATATATATATATATATATATATATATATATATATATAATATAAAATGTGTTATGTGTTTGGTGCAACGTTTTTTTTTTTTTGAATTTCCCTCCCTAGTTCCGCTCCCATGCAGCATTGCTGCTGCAGGGAACGGAACTAGGAAGTGATCATACCGACGGAGGACGGAGGAGCGGCGGGACTCTCGGCTGGCAATCTCAGCAATGAGAGATCATCGCTGGATCGCCAGGAGAAGGTAAGAGAACACCGCTGCGCTCTCTGCACATCCACCCCGAGCGTGACTCGGAGTTACCGATCCTGATAGAAAAAATCAACCCCGAGTCACGCTCGGGATTACCGCCAAGGAGGTTAAAGACACCACCAACTATCCTTTGATGTTCTGCAACAATCCTGCTGTTTAGAGTTTTTACCCTGAACATTGGAGATACATCTCATAATATACTCCTGATAATTAACCCTTTGCTGGACACTTTTCCACTCAGTGCCCTTGGGAACTCAGTGTTCTACAACCATTTCTTTATTACAGAAAACATTTTCTTTATTCTTAAATTTCTTCAAGAGCTCCAACGTGGCTGGCCGAAGATTCACTTTAAAGACTGCATTAGAGCGCTTGTTACCCTGTTTAGTCAAGAGTTTATAGTTACAGTATCTCACAAAAATGAGTACACCCCTCACATTTTTGTAAATATTTTATTATATCTTTTCATGTGACAACACTAAAGAAATTACACTTTGTTACAATGTAAAGTAATGAGTATAACGCTTGTATAACAGTGTCAATTTGCTGTCCCCTCAAAAAAAAACGCAACACACAGCCATTAATGTCTAAACCGCTGGCAACAAAAGTGAGTACACCCCTAAGTGAAAATGTCCAAATTGGGCCCAATAAGCAATTTTCCCTCCCTGGTGTCATGTGGCTCGTTAGTGTTAAAAGGACTCAGGTGTGAATGGGGAGCAGGTGTGTTAAATTTGGTGTTATCGCTCTCACTCTCTCATACTGGTCACTGGAAGTTTAACATGGCACCTCATGACAAAAAACTCTCTAAGGATCTGAAAAAAAGAATTGTTGCTCTACATAAAGATAGCCTAGGCTATAAGAAGATTGTCAAGTCCCTGAAACTGAGCTGCAGCACGGTGGCCAAGACCATACAGGGGTTTAACAGGACAGGTTCCACTCAGAACAGGCCTCACCATGGTCGACCAAAGAGGTTGAGTGCACATGCTCAGCGTCATATTCAGAGGTTGTCTTTGGGAAATAAATGTATGAGTGCTGCCAGCATTGCTGCAGAGGTTGAAGGGGTGGGGGTCAGCCTGTTAGTGCTCAGACCATACTCCGCACATTGCATCAAATTGGTCTGCATTGCTGTTATCCCATAAGGAAGCCTCTTCTAAAGAGGATGCACAAGAAAGCCCGCAAACAAGACAAGCAGACCAAAAAGGACATGGATTACTGGAACCATATCATGTGGTCTGATGAGACTAAGATAACCATATTTAGTTCAGATGGTGTCAAGCGTGTGTTGCGGCAGCCAGGTAAGGAGTGCAAAGACCAGTGTGCCTTTCCTACAGTCAAGCATGTTGATGGAAGTGTCATGGTTTAATGCTGCATGAGTGCTGCCAGCACTGGAGAGCTACAGTTCATTGAGGGAACCATAAATGCCAACATGTACTGTGACATACTGAAGCAGAGCACGGTCCCCTCCCTTCGGAGACTGGGACACATGGTAGAATTCCAACATGATATTGACCCCAAACACACCTCCAAGACAACCATTGCCTTGCTAAAGAAGCTGAGGGTAAAGGTGATGGACTGGCTAAGCATGTCTCCAGACCTAAACCCTATTGAGCATTTGTGGGACCTCCTCAAATGGAAGGTGGAGGAGCGCAAGGTCTCTAACATTCACCAGCTCCATGATGTCATCATGGAGGAGTGGAAGAGGACTTCAGTGGCAACCTGTGAAGCTCTGGTGTGCTCAAGAGGGTCAAGGCTGTGCTGGAAAAATAATGGTGGCCACACAAAATATTGACACCTTGGGCCCAATTTAGACATTTTCACTTAGGGGTGTACTCACTTTTGTTGCCAGTGGTTTAGACATTAATGGCTGTGTGTTGAGTTATTTTGAGGGAACAGCAAATTTACACTGTTATACAAGCTGTACACTCACTACTTTACATTGTAGAAAAGTGTAATTTGTTCAGTGTTGTCACATGAAAAGATATAATAAAATATTTACAAAAATGTGAGGGGTGTACTCACTTTTGTGAGATACTGTATTTTACTGTCATTGCAATGTAGCCTAGACCCTATCCTCCTCACTGTAAGTGACTCTAGGCAACTTAATCATTGTTCTATTGATACCAAATTCACCGTCGCCTTATGTTGTTCATTTCCAGTGGGGAAAGCTGGTTCATGCAGCTTTATCAAATCCTAAGGAAGCATTCCTACTGCATTGATTGATATTTGAAACTGTATATGCTAAAACGCGTACTGCATTGTGATTTCCTGTTATTTTTAAATTACTCATATTCCTAATATAACTTGTTATCATACTCCAAGGTCTCGAGTCTCATTTCAGGGTGACCCTGATGCATTTACCTAACCTTGCCAATTTGTGTCTGTTGACAGCAGTGGCGGCTGGTGCTCAAAATTTTTTTTGGGGGGGCGCAAAAAGAAAAATGTAATAGGTATTGCTTCGCGGCAAAAAACACGGTAAACATTTGCATGACTTTGAGGTCATGGTACAGGCATGGCACAGGTGATGGTACAGGCATGGCACAGGCATGGCACAGATGATGGTATAGGCAGGTCACAGGTGATGGTATAGGCATGTCACAGGTGATGGTATATGCATGTCACAGGTGATGGTACAGGCATGTCACAGGTCATGGTAAGGGCATGTCACAGGTCATGGTAAGGGCATGGCACAGGTCATGGTAAGGGCATGGCACAGGTGATGGTACAGGCATGTCACAGGTGATGGTATAGGCATGTCACAGATCATGGTAAGGGCATGTCACAGGTCATGGCACAGGTCACGGTACAGGCATGTCACAGGTCATGACACAGGTCATGTCACAGGTCATGTCACAGTCATGTCACAGGTCTTGTCACAGGTCATGGCACAGGCATGTCACAGGTCATGTCACAGGTCATGTCACAGTCATGTCACAGGCATGTCACAGGTCATGTCACAGGTCATGTCACAGTCATGTCACAGGTCATGTCACAGTCATGTCACAGGTCATGTCACAGGTCATGTCACAGTCATGTCACATGTCATGGCACAGGCATGTCACAGGTCATGTCACAGGTCATGGCACAGGCATGTCACAGTCATGTCACAGGTCATGTCACAGGTCATGTCACAGTCATGTCACAGGTCATGTCACAGTCATGTCACAGTCATGTCACAGGTCATGTCACAGTCATGTCACAGGCATGTCACAGGTCATGTCACAGGTCATGGTACAGGCATGTCACAGGTCATGTCACAGGTCATGTCACAGGCATGTCACAGGTCATGGTACAGGCATGTCACAGGTCATGTCACAGGTCATGTCAAAGGCATGTCACAGGTCATGGTACAGGCATGTCACAGGTCATGTCACAGGCATGTCACAGGTCATGTCACAGGCATGTCACAGGTTATGTCACAGGTCATGTCACAGTCATGTCACAGGTCATGTCAAAGGCATGTCACAGGTCATGGTACAGGCATGTCACAGGTCATGTCACAGGCATGTCACAGGTCATGTCACAGGCATGTCACAGGTCATGTCACAGGTCATGTCACAGTCATGTCACAGGTCATGTCACAGGCATGTCACGGGTCATGTCACAGGCATGTCACAGGTCATGTCACAGGTCATGTCACAGGCATGTCACAGGTCATGGTACAGGCATGTCACAGGTCATGTCCCAGACCATGTCACAGGTCATGTCACAGGTCATGGTACAGGCATGTCACAGGTCATGTCACAGGTCATGGTACAGGCATGTCACAGGTCATGTCACAGGTCATGGTACAGGCATGTCACAGGTCATGGTACAGGCATGTCACAGGTCATGTCACAGGTCATGGTACAGGCATGTCACAGGTCATGTCACAGGTCATGGTACAGGCATGTCACAGGTCATGGTACAGGCATGTCACAGGTCATGTCACTTACCTGTCTTGGGCTGGCTCACTCGACCGGACCGACTGCTGTGCTGTGGGCTGCTGAAGACGGGAGACACGTCGCTCCTGGGTCCGGAGGGACAGCTCCCCCACATGGTGCTCCCCCTGCAGGTTCAGGCCATGAGGGGACACCCCGACTTCTCCGGGCACTGCGGGCAGCTCCTCTTTTGCCGATCCCTGGAGGTGAAGTAGTGACAGGATGTGATCTTCCTGCAGAGCGCAGACTTCCAGTTATTCTGTGCCAGCAGCTGCAGCGGGGCGGGCGGCCTCATGTTGTGAATGATTGCAGATCTGATCGCAGATTATCTCTGCACGATCCGATCGAGCCGACCAATCATTCACAACGTGAGGCCGCCAGCCCCGCTGCAGGCACAGAATAACTGGAAGTCTGCGCTCTGCTGCAGGAGGATCACATCCTGTCACTTCTTCACCTCCAAGCTCCTCGGTACTGTGCTCTGCTCCGGGCTCCCTTTCAGCGGCGGCTTCTCCGGCATGGCGGCGTCTGGCAGTGGCGACTCCTCGGACCTCCCGACTCCCGGCTTCGTCCTCGGCGGCGGTGACTGGCAACTCCTCGGTCCTCCCGTCTTCGTCCTCGGCGGCGGCTCTCGCTCTCCTGTCCTGTGTCCTCTCTCTGTGCCGGGCAGGAACGGAAGGTGATCGTGACGCTGGGGCGGTGCACCACCCCCATGTGTCACGTCACCAGGTCCATGTCCTCCTGTGATTGGTCCAGGCTGGAGTCTGGACCAATCACAGACCGGACATCAGTAGAGTGGGGAGTGTCGGGGCGCATTGCTCTGCGCCCCGATGACCCCCAGAAGAGCGCCAATCAGCGCCTCTGCCAGCGGAGGGTGGGGTCAAAAACCCCACCCCCCCATACCCAGCACTAAGTCCGGCGCCTCTAGTGGGCAAAAATTGACAATTTCTTTTTTTTATTTAATCTTTTTTTTTCTTCTTCTTCTATCGGCTGGCCGCCACTGGTTGACAGGTATACCCAAGGTGTCAGAGGTACTATGCAGAGGTAAAAGTAAGAACAGAGGACATAATTCAACCAGCGGCTCCTGCTGGGGTAGTACTACAAATATATACAGTTTTAAATATATATATATATATATATATATATATATATATATATATAAAAGATGCAAAGCATGCACTATTACGTAACTGACAGGTATTACTGTTACTGTACTGTTCGCGAGGAAAACATGGGGACTGCCCACTGCTGAATTCGGCTCCATGAACACTATCATTTTTTATAAGCTCAAAAATACGCCATGAAAAAAACCAAACTCTGGATGAAACCCGCTGATATTAGAGCTTTTGTGCGGCTTATAGTAGCGTTTTAGTAACTTTTAGGAGCGTTAAGGTTTTTATTGACATTGGAAGGATCCCAACCATATTGTCAGGATCCAATCAGCTGCCTGATTGACAGCTGACTCCGCCTCTCAACATGCGGCTGAGACCAGAAGCCAGCTGCGCCCACCTTCTCCCCAGCGTGGCGCTCAAGTGAGCACTGGAGGGGCAGAGCAAAGAGCCTGACAGCCACTGCTATCTGCTGAGACTGAGAACCAGAGGCGGCTCTAGGCTCTGTGAGGCCTAAGGCAAAACTTGGACATGAGGCCCCACTCACGCCCATAATGGGAAAAATAATTCAAGCGATAAAAATTAATTGTATAAATTGCATATATTAAGAGCCTTAACCTTTGTACTATGAATTCACAGTTTCTAGAATTTTCTCTAATCAATTCTCCTTTAATCAAAGATCATTAAACATCGGGTATGTATGTATGTATATATATATATATATGTCTGCTCTTACATCACAGTCCCCAGCATTTCCCTATAGGTCATGATTCCCTGAGTCCCTCCTTACATCAGAGTTCAGGGGCCCCCCCTTACATAAGAGTTCTCCTTTAAGTCATATTCTCCCAAGCATCTCCTCCTTACATCAGAGTCCACAGAATTCCTCTTTACATTAGAGTTCCCCTCTTAAATCAAATTTCACAGAGCCGCCTTTACATGTTTACATGATGTAAGAGGAGTTCTGGGAACCCTGATTTAGGGGGAATGCTGGAGACTCTGGTGTAAAAGGAAACTCTGTGGTCACCAAAGCTCCCCCTTGCATCAGAGTTTCCAGAGTCGCCCTTACACTTCCTTTCCTCAGTCCGCCACAGTCTGGGGCATGACAAGTCCCACTGCAGAAGGCTACCATACCTGAGTCCCCACAGAGGGCACTGTAAATTCCAGTATAGTGCACTGCCATTCCTCCCTGAGGAATAGAAGCCTGCTATGCTTGGACTTGTGCTGCTCTCTGTAGGGGACTGAGGAACTACTGCCTGCTATGCTAAGACTTGTAGTGCCCTCTATGGGGACTAAGGCATGGCAGCCTGCTATTCTGGAACTTGTAGTGCCCTCTGTGAGGGACTGAGGATTCCTCAGTCCTCCACATTCTAGGGCACTATAAGTCCCAGCATAGTGGGCTGTCATTCCTCAGTCCCTCACAGCTGGGGGGGGGGGGGGGGAAACAGCACAGAGTTAAACATCTAAAGGACCACTCCAACCAAAACTTCCAATAATGTACAGAGTCCATATGCTATATAATGTCACAGCCCCGCTACCCCTCACCTTCCACCTCGGGTACTGTCATTGTGTAGGGCAAAGGGCTCCAGCTCCACCATGTTTGGCTTTGATGTCAGATATGCGGGACTGGCACAACTCCACTCACTTCCCTGGCAACTGACTCTGACATCACGGGGGGCCTCTCCTCCTCCCCCAGCCACCCAGGGGCCCTCTCCTTCTCCCCCAGCCACCCAGGGGCCCCTCTCCTTTTCCTCCAGCCACCCAGGGGCCCCTCTCCTTTTCCTCCAGCCACCCAGGGGCCCTCTCCTTCTTCTCCTTCAGCCACCCAGGGTCCCTCTCCTTCTCCAGCCACCCAGGGTCCCTCTCCTTCTCCTCGAGCCACCCAGGGGCCATCTCATTTTCCTTCAGCCACCCAGGGGCCCTCTCCTTTTCCTTCAGCCACTCAGGGGCCCTCTCCTCTTCCTCTAGCTACCCAGAGACCCTCTCCTCTTCCCCTAGCCACCCAGGGGCCCTCTCCTTTCCCCCAAGCCACCCAGGAGCCCTCTCCTTTTCCTTCAGCCACTCAGGGGCCCTCTCCTCTTCCCCTAGCCACCCAGGGGCCCTCTCCTTTCCCCCAAGCCACCCAGGAGCCCTCTCCTTTTCCCCTAGCCACCCAGGGGCCCTCTACTTTTCCCCTAGCCACCCAGGGGCCCTCTCCTTTTCCCCTAGCCACCCAGGGGCCCTTTCCTTTCCCCCTAGCCACCCAGGGACCGTCTCCTTTTACCCTAGCCACCCAGGGACCCTCTCCTTTTCTTCCAGCCACCCTCTCCTCCCCCAGCCACCCAGGGCCTTCTTCTTCTCCTCCTCCTCCACCAACCATTCTAAGACTCTTCCAACTTCCATGGGGCTACTCACCCCCTTTGCGTAGAAGACACCACAAATCTATGACCAGCCTGCAGAGTGACAAGTCGGCCTGGTTACCTCTATATTCCTGGGCCAGGGCAGAGCTCTCCTCCCAGAGCAACAACCGATGATAGCAGAGTGAGCTGACCGGGCTGTCACTTCCTACTAATGCGGGTACACGCCCACCGATTCCTCCACATCTTAGGATTACATGATCAGATGGCCAATCCCCAGGCAGAGAAGGCAGAGTAAGTGTCAGCGGACAACAGACACCTGGCAGCTGCAGTGAAGGGACTGCAGCACACTGCTGCAACTTTTATATCCGAGGATTTAGTGCCAGTTCACATATGTGCGGCTGCGGAGATCGCATGTAATTCGGAGCGCACTGCTCCTTCATTACATGCGACCCCCTGTGCGGATGCAAATTCAGCCATACACTTTGTATGGCTGAAATTCTCACTGCACCCGCACCAAAGACGCACAGGAGGCATTTGTTCAGCCGCATCAGGATTGGATCGCACAGTGGTTCACACTTGTGCGATCCGATTCTGTGCGAACTGTCAGATCGCACTGCGATATGCGATCAAACTAGGGGTGTCGTTAACATTTAATTGATACCCCCTGCATATCGCATATGGCAGTGTGAACTGCCAGATGTGCGGATGCGATGCGGGAACAGGCTGCGTATTCGCAGCCTTCCCGCATCGCACAAGTGTGAACCAGCCCTTAAAGCAATCTTTTACTTGGGAGATTTCCCTGACTGCGCCCTTCTAAATGTTGTCGCTCCACCACTGGCGGTGAGGCCTCTGTATGTGTGAGGCCTTAGGCGACTGCCTAATTTGCCTAATTAGAGAGCCGCCTATGCTGAGAACTTGATCGCACAGTTCTTGGACTTCGAGCCAGCATGGGACAGCTGCAGCATCACAGCAATGCTGTAACATAGTAACATAGAAGTGAGTATATATGTTTAGTTTTTTTGTTAACCCCAAACATATTCTTTCATTTCTGACAAGATCAACAGGTTTTTATCCAAACTTACAGAAAATGTACCTGGTCTGAATAAACAAAACGAATACAACCATCACATCTAAGAACTTATAAGCTGCAAAGTATTCAAGTTTTGTTCTTGGGTATAGATACACACTATATTGGCAAAAGTATTGGGAAGCCTGTCTTAACATGCACATGAACTTTAATGACACCCTAGTCTTAGTCCGTAGGGTTTAATATTGAGTTGGCCCACCCTTTGCAGCTATAACAGCTTCAACTCATCTGGGAAAACAGTCCACAAGGTTTTGTAATGTGTCTATAGGAATGTTTGACCATTCTTCCAGAAGCGCATTTGTGAGGTCAGGCACTGATGTAGGATTAGAAGGCCTGGCTCACAGGCTCCGCTCTAATTCATCCCAAAGGTGCTCTATTGCAATGAGGTCAGGACTCTGTGCAGGCCAGTCAAGTTCCTCCACCCCAAGCTCACTCATCTATGTCTTTATGGACCTTGCTTTGTGCACTGGTGCAAGTCATTTGGTGGAGGGAGGATTATGGTGTGGGGTTGTTTTTCAGGGGTTGGGCTTGGCCTCATAGTTCCAGTGATTTTGGACAATTTCATGTTCCCAACTTTGTGGGAAAAGTTTGGGTATGGCCCCTTCCTGTTCCAACATGACTGCGCACCAGTGCACAAAGCAAGGTCCATAAAGAGTCAGACATGAATGAGCGAGTGGAGGAACTTGACTGTCCTTACTGATAGAACACCTTTTGGATGAATTAGAGTGCTGACTGCGAGCCAGGCCTTCTCATCCAACATCAGTGCCTGACCTCACAAATGCGCTTCAGAAAGAATGGTCAAACATTCCCATGGACACACTCCTAAACCTTGTGGACAGCCTTCCCAGAAGAGTTGAAGCTGGTATAGCTGCAAAGGGTGGGCCAACTCAATATTAAACCCTACGGACTAAGACTAGGGTGCCATTAAGGTTCATGTGCTTGCAAAGGCAGGCGTTCCCATATATTTGGTAATATAGTGCACTTTGAGAAACAATTCTTGAGCTCCAGCCAAGCTACTTTGCGTAGGATGGGATGATGACAATAGTCTGCTGCAAGCAGGAGGAAGTTTTTTTTTTTTTTCTTAAGCCCGTTTGGTGTGTGAACACACCCAAAAGACTTACACCCTGTGCATAAAAAAGTGCCCACAGGCAAGCGTGACAGGACACAAAAACTGCACAGGGTGTGCGGAATGGTCTGGCCTCCGAAGAGGTTGGACCTTGACCCTGATCCCCTAGGGCGCAAGACTCCTGACAGGGACTGAGGTACTATCGATGGTCTGCCTGGCCGAGACCAGGAAAACCCTGTTCTCTAGAGGGACTGCCGGAAAAGGCCTCCCCAAGTACTAGGTGGGGCTCCTCGAAGGGAGACCCCATGAGAGAGGGCGAACTAAGCCAGAAGGCCATATCCGCCCCCACCAAAGAATAAAAAATTCCTCTGGTCCGAGCCAAAAGGCTTGTCCCAAGAGGCAGGTGTGAAAAAAGTGTGTATGGTGCAGTGACCAAGGTCCCGAAAAACTCAAGGCAAGCTGCCCCTCACCAGTGAGAATTAAGGCACCCCTGGGCTGCCACCCCAGGGGCACATACACCACGGGCTTCTTTCGGTCTCGACCTCCAGCCAGACCCGTTGTAGTCCATCCCTACCAGGAGGCTTGGAACGTGGACAGCACTAGGGAGAGCACACCCTCAACTGGGGAAAAAGGCCCCCCTTGTAAGGCCAGATTCAACCCAGGAGGAAAGGCCCTCCTACCGCCATCCCAATTCCTTACCAATTACATCCAGGAGAGGTACTAACCAGTGTGTAACTGGAACCGGGTTTCTCGCTCCCTTCAAACTGATAGGGGCGGATCCCATTCAAATCAGAAGGCATTGGACCCATCCGGCTTTCTCTGACAGTGCCTACTTCCCAGTCCCCCAGATTCGCCTGGAGCGCCCTGGTTCATTTCAGCCCCTGCCCCTAATAACCTTCAGACCCGGTTCACACTTCTGCGTGTGCCGGGTTCGCATGTCATGTCGGAGCGCACTGCTCCGACATGACATGCGATCAGCTGTGCGGTGCGAGTTTAGCCATACAGTTTGTATGGCTAAATTCGCACCGCACCCGCAGCAAAGACGCACAGGAGGCATTTTTGCTGCCGCATCAGGATCGGATCGCACAGCGGTTCACACTTGTGCGATCCGATCCTGTGCGAACTGCACGATCGCACTGCGATATGCGATCAAACTGGGGGTGTCGTTAAGATTACATTGACACCCCCAGCGGATCGCATATGGCAGTGTGAACTGCCGGGGGTGCGTGTGCGATGCGGGAACAGGCTGCGAATTCGCAGCCTTCCCGCATCGCAATAGTGTGAACCGAGCCTCAGGGTCCATACCAACTGATAAGAACAGATACTACACTTGATCTTAGCCAAAAGGCCGAGAAGCGATGAACAAGCAGGAGGAAGTAGTTTACATAATTATTTAATCTCTTTAATCAATATTTAATTCCAAAAAGTAGATGGTTACCAGGAATAGTGCCTAGACAAAGATGGCACTGTCCTTTTGGAGAGAGAAGCAAATAAAGTCATTGTTGGAGGGATTACTGTGATACCTGTAAGAGGTAATACATACTTGTGTTACACTTTCAGATTTCCTACCATGCACTCAGCATCTAATGTATTTTTTATATTAAATCCACTTTAATCTCTGTAGCCTTTCAAGTACATGTCATGGTTAAACCATAAATGAGTTAAGTCTGAGTCATACATCATTGGTTTCCATGAAGGTTTTTAACACTACAGAACCAAAGGCTCGATTAGGATGTCTTCACAGCATGGGGTGATCAACCAAAGCTTGGTTCAAACGAGATAGCAGACACAGCGTCTGCTTTTTTTCAATTGTAAAGTCTCATTCTGGTTTCTGAGACAAATGTGTGTATTCAAATTCAAGACTACAAGTCAGGAAAATGAAATAACTCCTATACCTTGCAATGCACAGTTATGACATTTACTTCAAAAGCCTGGTTGCACAGAGAGGAGAAGATAGAACTAATAATGTGTCAGATAGGTTTCAGAATATGGGGGAGTTATTATCAATTTAAGTTTCTTTTTTCATCAATTTCAAAATGCAGAGTATGGGCTTTGTTGAGCACATGTTCCACGTCTTTTGCTGGGTGCCCTGGGTATCCCCACCACCTGAGTTAGGGTCCTTTCACACAGGCGGTGCGCCCGGCGGACTCTGTTTTGCTCAGTGGTTATCAATCTGCCGATCCCCACTGAGCAGGCGGATGACCGCTCCGTCTCCGTTTACTTTGCAGAGATGGAGCTGTCAGATTTCCGCTCTTCTCTATGGGAGGTAGGATGAAAACGGACCGCCTGTCTGTGTTCATCTGATCCGATCCTCCAGACAGATGGAAAATAGAGTTTCACGGACAGGATTGGATTGGATAGCAGCGGGTGTCAGCGGAGATGTCCCGGCTGACATCCGCTGCTCCATAGAGGTACATGAAGCATCCGATCATGTCCGCCTGAAAAACTGACAGACGGACCTGGTCGTAAAGCCCATGTGAAAGGGGCCATATGCTGCACAGATATTATGATCTGTGCTGTCACTTGGTTTTAATGAAGGCTGATTATCCAATTAACAAATTACTTAAAGCTAGCCATAGATGAAACCTTTTGGACAGATTCCTCCATCCACACAAATGAGGTAGATGGAGGAATTCCCCCTGGATTTTGATCCATCTATGGCCACATTAAAGTGATATTAAAGGCTTGCCAAAAAAAACAACAAACATGTCATACCTACCCTGTGTAGTTGGTTTTGCACAGAGCAGCCATAAACCCTAAATCCCTAAGATAAAAAACCATCTGACTTTACAACCACCAGAAGTGTCTCGGCTGCCGGGGACTCTCCCTCCTCATTGTTGAGATGGCAGTGCGGTGCCATTTGCACCCGCTGCTGTCATTCAAAGTCATTGAGCTAATAAGGAGAGAGGGGGCGGGGCCGGGCTGAATGGACACATGGAGCAGCAGCTCGGCTCGGGTGCCCCCATAGCAAGCATCTTGCTGTGGGGGCACTCAACAGGAGGGAGGGTCAGGAGCACCAAAGAGGGCCCGGGAAGAGAAGGATCTGGGCTGCTCTGTGCAAAACCACTCCACAGAGCAGGTAAGTATAACATGTTTGTTATTTTTAACAAAAAAAAACCCAGACTTTAGTATGACTCTAATTACTAACCTGTGACCCAAACCCTAGTCTAATCCTAAACCTAATCCCTAGGACTAATTAACCTCCAAAAGGATTGTACCGAATGGTCCATGCCAAAGGACATAATTCTTGCAACAAAATTGCACAGCAAGAATTCTAATTAAACTGAATATTTTTTGCAAACAGATTCCTTACTGGTTTGAGGTATAAGGGTGGAGGTTACTCAGGTTAGTGTTATTTTACACAGATGACACGGGTACAAATGACCCACAGAGCATCCATCCCAAGTAAAATTCAGAAGATGCCGAACAAAATTCTAGCTAGGTGGTATAGGGTTCCCACGGCCTCACATAGAGTCCCCCGTTGTGATGGAGATGTCAGGAAGAGGAAGGCTTCATGCTTCTGTTTTCTGGTCTTGCTCAGGTCTTACAGACTTTTGGGCACAGGTTAAATATTGGATCTTTGAATATTACAGATGTCCAAATACCAGCAGACACTACTGCCTTTCTCCTCTACCTAACTCCTATGTTGTTAAAGAACTACATGCATTCTATATTGTTGCACTTGCTCAATGCAGCAAAGGCATGTATTCCAATTATTCTGGAAACAAACAGTTGTTCCTCCAATAAGTTTAACATGGTTAAGGAAAATGTGGTCAATTAATGAATTCATGGCCTTGGCCAGCCATGCACATTACAATAATGCAATGAGCCCTTACTATTCCCGAACCTTTTCTGTATCCATCTTCTGGCTGTTTTTTCTCTTAATCGATGCTCTAACCTAACAGTTATCAGCACATGTGCTTTTTAACGCCACAACGCTCAATCACATCTCTCTTGGCAGACAATAGGATGCCATGGTTGCCAGAAGGGTTATGTTTCTTCAGAAAGAGTTTAGAATTGTGCAGCATGCTGGGCCAGGGGACATCAAATCCCCATAATCAAATGATTTGGTAAAGAAATTTGAGTACATTGCTTTTCAGCTTTTTGACAAGGGCATTTGAAACCACCACATTGTTTCAAAACTATTGCATTATTAATTTAGAATATATAAATGTGCCTGGTATTGTTTAAGCTGATAATATAAGGTCTCTTAATTAACAGTTAATGGTACTCCATAAAGATGAAAGGTCTGGAAACAATCCTGAAACCAAAAATTGCTTAATTTATATTCACAGCTTTTATTGGTACTATCAGTTATTTTGTATGCAATGCATAAATGAAAATTAATTTAACTGTTAGCTTTAGCTAAAAAAATTTATGGTAATACTACTTTTTGCATTAGCTTTGTAATTGCCATTATTACACATATTAAAACTGCACAGAAAGTATCCAGTATCTAGATACAATTTAATGAGCTTTCTTGTTTTAACGCATATTCGAAATGACCCCATTTGCAAACTTAGGGTGGCTTCGATATTAGCAGGAGTGGTGCAATATTTGTAGATATGGTTGATGACCTAAAGAAGTTTGCATCCTTATATAAGTTTACATATATATTTGCATATATACAGCATATAAACTTTTGTAAAAAAAAAATACATCATTTTGATTAATGAAAGTGTGTATTCGGAAAAATGTGCAAGGGGTCATAATTGGTCATGCCAAGTTGCATTTATAAAATTACATTTTAATTAAACCCAAAAATGTATTTATCTCCTTTTGTGCCAAAATGATTTTCCCCAACTATATGTGGTCAATAAAATATAAAGTGCTGCACTAAAAATTAAAAAACATACTGTATATGATCAGGTGAGTATTAAATAATAGTACTAAATAAAATAAATAAAAGGGCAAAAATATAAAAACATTGCCCCCTATTGTTAAAAGCAATGTTACAATGTTACAATATTATTGTGGAAAAATGTAAGGTAATGCACTTGGGCGTCAGAAACGCGAACATAAGCTAGGGGGGTGGGGGGGGGGGGAACCTCTGGGGGAATCTAAGATGGAAAAGGACCTGGGGGTCCTAGTGGACAACAGGCTTGGCAGTGGCATGCAATGCCAAGCTGCTGCAAGCAAAGCCAACAGAATACTGGCATGTATAAAAAAGGGGATTCACTCCAGAAATAAAGAGATTATTCTCCCACTTTAAAAGACTCTGGTCTGGCCACATCTGGAGTATGCTGTTCCGGGCACCGGTCCTCAGGATTGATGTGCTGGAACTGGAGAGAGTCCAGAGAAGGGCAACAAAAATAATTAGGGGAATGGAGGATCTCAGCTATGAGGAAAGACTGCAAGCATTGACCTTATTCTCTCTGGAGAAGAGATGCTTGAGAGGGGATATAATATCAATGTACAAATACCGTACTGGTGACCCTAGCATAAGCAACAAACTTTTCAGAGAAAGGGAATACAATAAGACACGTGGCCACTCACTAAAACTAGAGGAAAAACGGTTTAACCCTAAAATATGTAGGGGATTCTTTACTGTCAGAGCAGTAAGGATGTGGAATTCTCTTCCAGAAGCAGTTGTATCAGCGGGGTGCATCGATAGTTTCAAAAAATTATTAGATGGGCACCCTAAAGACCACAACATACAGGGGTATACAATGTACGGTTAACATCAAACACACACACATCATAGGTTGAACTGGATGGAATGATGTCTTTTTTCAACCTCACAAACTAAGTAACTATGTAACTATGTAACAATAATAGCTGAATAGCCCCAGCCATACATTAAATGCATGTAACTGAGAGAACACCACACAATACACATACAATATCTCACCCAGGGGAGATGTAATTGACCAGCATATTAAAATATTAGGACACATACCAAAAATATGAACAATCAAAATACTGTATAAACATATGACCCATCCCCATGTGCAGGGCAATGACTACAATGTGGCTTCCACGCCCTCGGACGGACTGGTTGTTTGTTCTGTATAAGCACTTAATACTTTTTACTTTTTTACTTAGTAGTCTGTACTTCTTTTAATAAGATACCCAGTAATAACATGGAAAAAGAGGTGGGAAAACCACATTGCGTAAAACCGCTAAAGTAAAAAGTATTAAGTGCTTATACAAACAACCAATCCCAGGAGTCAAACAAATCTCTTCCTGGTTTCGGGGTGTGTGGTGACGCCACAAATGATAGCTCTGTCCTACGCATTTCATCACATTTGACGTCGTTGAGGGCGTGAAAGCCACATCGTATTCTTTTCCCTCCACGTAGGGATGTTCTTATGTTTATACAGTATTTTGATTGTTTATATTTTTGGTATGTGTCCTTTTTAGTTTAATTAGAAGATCAATTACATCTCCCCTTGGTGAGATATTGTATGTTTATTGTGTGGTGTTCTCTCAGTTACCTTCATTTAATGTATGGCTGGGGCTATTAGGTCATTATTGTAACATTGCTTTTAATAATGGGGCAACATTTTTATATTTTTGCCTTTTTATTTATTGATTTTATTTAATAATCACCTGATAACTTTTAAATTTGCATATGTCAGTATTAGTAACATTATGTTTTTTTTTTACATTATGTGTTATTTTTGATATACCAATGTGGTTGTGGATCCATGTTTTCTCATTCAGGTTTCAGCTCGTTGCTATTCATATCAGTTGGAGATTTGGTACCTTAATGTGTCATAGGGAGGCTTGGATCACAAGTTATCTTTTTTCCCCCTTCCGGTTCCTCCCCTATTGTGTTTTATATATATATATATATATATATATATATATATATATATATATATATATATGCAGCACCCTCCTAGGTAGGTGCTAGGAAAAATCTATTGCTCCTGCTGCTTATCAGGGAAGCCTGATCTATTAGTTTGCCTGTAACATGTTTCCAGGTGTGATTCACTGGGTCTGAGGGAGTGTCCCCACTGTATCCAATGAGGGAGCTTGTTGGACAGTGGAGGAAACCCAGTCAGTGACACATCAGATTTTATGACAGTCCCAGTGGGAGGGCATTCCTGCAATGCATCCTGGGATTGTTCATAAATACTGAGGGGACATGTGACAGGGCATCTTTGGCAGGAAGCAGAGTCCCAGGAGGAGGCAGACGGCTGGTCTCTCCTCCTGCAGTGTGAGAGGAAGGTGGTCTTAGGCAGTCGGTCTAGTGAACCAGGTGTGGAGCTGAGCTGCAGAGGATCCAGAGTGCTGACAGTGGAGCTGCTGGCAGAGTCTCCGTGGAAAAACAGTGTCTGTGAGTACCTGGAGATTTGCCTAGGGGTCTGCCCAGGAAGGGGGACCACTCCAGTGAAGTCAGGGAATTAAGGAGTAAGCTCAAACAGAGAGTATTACAGGAAAGGGTGTGCCGGATAGATAACCCTGAAGAATAGGAACAAGGGGGTGCCAGGAAGGACCCTGAAGAGTGTTCTGCAGTACAGTCAAGTTTACTTCAATAGTTCATTAACTACTTTTTCACCGCTACTGACAGGGGGAAGCAGCTGCCTTGCCGCATTCAGCAATATTCAGTCATCCCAGCAGATTGTGCATAGTTATGTATGTTGGAGTATCCCACTCATTCCCTTCTCCTACCCAAATTCTCAATAAAAAACACAAAAAACCAAAGCTACTGGACTGTTTCCTGACTGAGCCAAAACACTTGGGAAAATGTTGAATTGTCATGCTGTTGCTAATGGTAACCCAGGGGAACTCGTAACCATCAGCTCCCAAGGGAGTAGTGATATATACAGTGGGTACGGAAAGTATTCAGACCCCCTTAAATGTTTCACTCTTTGTTATATTGCAGCAATTTGCTAAAATCATTTAGGTTCATTCTTCTTCCTCATGAATGTACACATAGCACCCCATACTGACAGAAAAACACAGAATTGTTGACATTGTTGCAGATTTATTAAAAAAGAAAAACTGAAATATCACATGGTCCTAAGTATTCAGACCCTTTGCTGTGACACTCATATATTTAACTAAGGTGCTTTCCATTTCTTCTGATCATCCTTGAGATGGTTCTACACCTTCATTTGAGTCCAGCTGTGTTTGATTATACTGATTGGACTTGATTAGGAAAGCCACACACCTGTCTATATAAGACCTTCCAGATCACAATGCATGTCAAAGCAAATGAGAATCATGAGGTCAAAGGAACTGCCTGAAGAGCTCAGAGACAGAATTGTGGCAAGGCACAGATCTGGCCAAGGTTACAAAAAGATTTCTGCTGCACTTAAGGTTCCTAAGAGCACAGTGGCCTCCATAATCCTCAAATGGAAGACGTTTGGGACGACCAGAACCCTTCCTAGAGCTGGCCGTCCGGCCAAACTCAGCTATCGGGGGAGAAGAGCCTTGGTGAGAGAGGTAAAGAAGAACCCAAAGATCACTGTGGCTGAGCTCCAGAGATGTAGTCAGGAGATGGGAGAAAGTTGTAGAAAGTCAACCATCACTGCAGCCCTCCACCAGTCGGGGCTTTATGGCATAGTGGCCCGACGGAAGCCTTTCCTCAGTGTAAAACACATGAAAGCCCGCATGGAGTTTGCTAAAAAACACCTGAAGGACTCCAAGATGGTGAGAAATAAGATTCTCTGGTCTGATGAGACCAAAATAGAACTTTTTGGCCTTAATTCTAAGCGGTATGTGTGGAGAAAACCAGGCACTGCTCATCACCTGTCCAATACAGTCCCAACAGTGAAGCATGGTGGTGGCAGCATCATGCTGTGGGGGTGTTTTTCAGCTGCAGGGACAGGACGACTGGTTGCAATCGAGGGAAAGATGAATGCGGCCAAGTACAGGGATATCCTGGACAAAAACCTTCTCCAGAGTGCTCTGGACCTCAGACTGGGCCGAAGGTTTACCTTCCAACAAGACAATGACCCTAAGCACACAGCTAAAATAACGAAGGAGTGGCTTCACATCAACTCCGTGACTGTTCTTGAATAGCCCAGCCAGAGCCCTGACTTAAACCCAATTGAGCATCTCTGGAGAGACCTAAAAATGGCTGTCCACCAACGTTTACCATCCAACCTGACAGAACTGGAGAGGATCTGCAAGGAGGAATGGCAGAGGATCCCCAAATCCAGGTGTGAAAGACTTGTTACATCTTTCCCAAAAAGACTCCTGGCTGTATTAGATCAAAAGGGGGCTTCTACTAAATACTGAGCAAAGGGTCTGAATACTTAGGACCATGTGATATTTCAGTTTTTCTTTTTTAATAAATCTGCAACAATGTCAACAATTCTGTGTTTTTCTGTCAGTATGGGGTGCTATGTGTACATTCATGAGGAAGAAGAATGAACTTAAATGATTTTAGCAAATGGCTGCAATATAACAAAGAGTGAAAAATTCTGGGGTCTAAATACTTTTCGTACCCACTGTATATATATATGTGATGGCGGAGCGTAGCTTCCACGCCCCCAATGATGTCAGAAGTGATGTCACCACGCATCCCGAAACCACAAAGTGGTTTGTTTGCCTTCAGGACTGGTTGTTTGTATAAGTGCCTAATCTTTTTTACTTTGTAAGTAATCTGTACTTCTTTTTAAGAAATCTATGACATAGTTTTACATTATGTGGTTTTCTGTTTTTTTTCCATGTTGTCACTGGGTATTTTTGTTTGATGATGGGGCGCCCATGAGGACATGGTAGAGACCCCAAGGATGCCCATATCCCCTAACAATAACCATTAAGGTTTACATGCTTTTTCTCTTTCTGTGTTTAAAGAGTCCACTAGCTCTGGTAAGAGTTTCTATTATACACAAAGGTGGTGGCGCACCTAAAGGTGTCGTGGTGTCTACAATATCAGCTGCTTGTGCAGGTCAAAATTTTCTTCATGAACTGACTTTTTACTTTGGGACAATTCACATCACGTCCGTCATTTCTTCTTTGGCACAGTTTGTTATATTAAGTGTGCATTAGCACTGTATTTATTTATATGTATTGTTATTTAAAACATTTACTATATGTTTATTTCTTTTTAGCGCGGCACTTTGTTTTTTATTTGTACACAATTTATATCAATTGGTGTTCCAGCTGCTTCTATGCTTTTCAGTGCGATTTCACGTTTATACCTATTTGCTTATATGTGGTCAATGTTTGTTTCTAAACTAGATCAATAGAAAATAAATTCCTGGTGATCCTGGTAACTCATTCTCGAAAAATGAACACTCGGCCGTGAGAGCAGACGATCATGCCATCATGTGAAGACCAAATTTTGATTAATAAATCGTTCAATGGACATAAATTAATCCCGTTTTTTGTTCATCGTGTCACATATGCCTAGTGCAAACAGTTCGGGCAAGAAACGCATTTCAATTTATTGTTCATTCGCCAGAATTTTCCAAACTGTTCCTTTGATTTTTCAGCTCTGAAAAGTTAAAACCCATTTTCTATCTGTGCCCATTAACCGGACGAAAAACGAACGAACAGACCAAATGACAGATTTTCGAATGATTTTTCGGCTATCGTATGGCCAGCATAAGGCTTAGTTCACACTAGCCGACTCCAAAGTTATACGATTTTCAGTGCAAATTCCAACTTTGATACAACTTTGAAGTGACTTTGATAAGACTTGTACACTCTCTGACATTGAAGCTGTGTCAAAGTCAGATCAAAGTAGTGCAGGAACCATTTCAGCGACTTCAGTAGTGTCAACGGCTCTCATAGAGATACATGGCATTATGAATGTCCTGTGACTTTGGGTCTCACAAATTGGATCCTAAATCACAGGAGTGTGAACTGGGCCTAATGGGCCATACACACTATACAATTTTCTTTAGATTTTTTCCTTTAGATTTACCAAAACCATATAATATGAGGTCAAATCTAAACACTTTCAATTTGTAAGCAATCAGACAGGCCCCTGCACTACATAGTTGAAGGTAAATCTAAAGGAAATTTGACAACAAAAGTTGTATAGTGTGTATCCAGCTTAACACAGACACAGATCTCTTTGTTTGTTGATAGGTTTACCTCAGCCATTTCAAAGCATAAGATATCAGCAACTCACAAAGTCCCTATTTTCAGCTATCACAGATCAATCCCATCCCTGAGCATGCGATCACCTGGACTAGACCACTCTCACAAATCAAGACACAAAACCCATTCTGGAGTACTTTTCTCAATCCCTGACACAAGTCAGGAAGCGAGGGTAAATATACCTTCACCCCCAATGTCACAATATATAAATATTTATATTTGGGGGATTATCTGCGGCGCAGGAAGTGGTTTTAAACCCTTAATATACCCAGAGAAGTGACCAGCCACAGATGATACACAGAGATAAAACATATCCTCCTACATAGGTTGTACCTGTTTATCTGCAGTAATCTCTTCTCTATACAAGTCTAGAATTAAAACAACTTTTCTGAGCTTCCAGAGGCAGGGGGTGGGGATCTCATGTCACACACTGCACAGCACAGAGAGGGGAGCTGGGTGTTATTTGAGACATGAGTGGAGGGAAGGGACCCCCCCCCCCCCTTCTACACAGCAAACAAGGAAACATGCACAACTGAGTTTATCAATCACAGACTGTAAGCTGGAGCTCCCCTACCCTGCCCCTTCCATGTTTAGGAGTCAGAAAATCTTTCAGCAGTGACACATGTAGAGAGGAGAGGAACTAGACAGCAGAGAGGAATGGCACTCGGTGGTTTGGATTACGGCATATACACACTATAGAGGGATATGCTCTGTTAATTTTTCATGTCAGAGGTTTACAACCACTTTAACCCAGAAGGGGTGGAGGCACTGGAGGGGGCCCAGACAATGAACCCTAGAAATAGAATCAGCATTTTGATGTCCTCTTTCCGGTTTGTGCTCCGCCACAAACTCTTTAAGTGCTAAAAACCACTGGGTCATCCTAGCATTTGCCTGCTTATTCTGGCACAAAAGCATGCATGTTTGGTGATCAGCCTAAACTTTCTTGCCAACAGAAGAGTCAAGAGCCCATTGTTTTATGACCAAGAGTTCTCACTTTTCAATGGCATAGCTTTTCTCATACATAGTCAATTTCTGGCTGAGAAGAACAAATGGAATGCTCCTGTTAATGGAATACCTGAGGCAGCATGGCTCATAATCCCACATCTGAGTCATCTCTCTGAACAAAAAATTCATAAGTAGTAATGAGCTGAACACCCCCCGGTTCGGTTCGCACCAGAACACTGCGAACAGAGGAAAAGTTTGTTCGAACAAACAAACCCCATTGAAGTCTATGGGACTCGAACCTTGAAAATCAAACGGCCTCATTTTGAAGGCTTAAATGCAATTTATTGCCCCAAAAAAGTGAATGGGGGTCTGGGTCCTGACCTGGGGAACATGTAGCAATGAAAAAAAGTTTTTTAAAAACTATCGTTTTTAAAGGAGCACTGATTTGCTAATTTTAATGAGGCTTAAAGTGAAACTATAAAAATGAAAAAATTCCTTCAAATATCGTGCCTGTTCTAAAGCAAAAAATGTCATATACAAATATACATACAAGTTTCAAATCGCATGTACTTGGCATACGGGTGCAGAAAAATTGGGCCCTGCTTGTTGATGGTGCCTGAACATCGTAACCCCTCGCAGTTACTCTTGCTAGGTGCAGGAACGGGCCCTGGTGCTAAAAATCCATGCAAATATAAAATTGCGTATACTTGTCATACAGGTGCCAAAAATTGGGCTTTTGGTGTTGCTGGTGCCTGAACACTGTAACCAACCCCTCCCAGTTACTCTTGCTGGGTGCAGGAATGGGACCTGCTGGTAAGAATTCCATGAAAATTTGAAATTGCATGTGCTATACAAGTGCCAAAAATTGGGCCTTTGCGGTAGGTGTTGCCTGAAAACCGTAACCAAGGCCTCACAGTTACTTATGCTGGGTGCAGGAATGGGACCTGCTGGTAAGAATTCCATGCAAATTTAAAATCGCATGTGCTATACAAGTCCCAAAAACTGGGCCTTTGCGGAAGGTGGTGCCTGAACACCGTAACCCCTCACAGTTAGCAGGGCACAGGGACAGGGCCTGCTGTTAAAAATGACATACCACATTTAAAATGTATGCCCTTGTCATACAAGTGCAGAAAAATTAGGCCTTGGGGGTTGGTAGTGACCTAAACCATAAACATTGTTGGAAGCTAGCAGAATCAAGGTAGAGGAATAGAATAGGCAGCATATGTAGTCTTCAAGGGATGGCAGACCCCTAGCAAATTCAATCTGTTACATCGGCATCAGGGGCCTGATAGCTCTTGTTGATTCAGGACTGGTTCATTTTGATGAAAGTCAGCTGATCAACAGAGTCTGTGGACAGACGCACTCATTTGTCCGTCACAAAACCTCCAGCAGCACTGAACGTCCGTTCGGAAAGCACGCTGGAAGCAGGACAGGCCAGTAGCTCCATTGCATATTGAGCAAGTTCTGGCCAGTGGTCCATCCTCAAGACTCAGTAAGCCAGTGGATGCGCAGCTGGAAAGGTCTCCAAGTCTGCTCTTGCGCCTAGATAATTATGCACCATATGATGGAGACGCTGCGGATGGTTGCTTAAACCTAACAGCCCTGGGTGCTGCTGAGGACAAAAGAACTGTTTAAAGGCATCGGTCAGCTGGCCGCCTTCTCCTCTGCTCCCCCTTTGGCTGAACGATGCCTCAGAAACACGTCCAAGGAATGTTGACCTCCAAGTGTCTGGAAAGGTGGTACACAAATTTTTTTTCAAGGCCTCCTTAATATGTTTCATCCTCTGCTCCCTCTGCAAAGGCAGGATGAGCTCTGCAACTTTACCCTTGTAACGTGGATGAAGAAGGGTTGCCAAACAGTTATTATCCCTCTCCTTGACAGCGCAAATCCTTTGGTCCTTTCGCAGGCTTTGCAGAATCAAGGAGCCTATGCAACTTAAGTTGGAGAAGGCATGAGCTTCTGAGTCCTCTGGGTCACTAAGGGTCACTAAGGATGACATTGTCAGCAGGAGCAACCTCTCCCCAACCACGTACAACAAACTGCTGTATGCTATCCTCTTCCTCCACATCCATGCTGCCGAAATCCTCATCCTCCTCATCTTCTTCCTGTGTGTTTTGTGGCCCTGCAGGAATGATATCTGCATAAAGGGGGCCTTGTGAGGAAAGGAAGTCCTCCTCTTCCTGCCGCTGTTCTGCCTCAAGTCCCCTGTCCATGATTCCAGGCAGCGTGTGCTCCAGCAGTCACTAATGCATGCATCGTCCCGGCTCACCATCCGAGTGGCCTCCTCAAATGGTGACAGGATGATGCATGCATCCTTAATCAAAAGCCACTGGCGTGGCAAAAAAAAGCCAAGCTCCCCTGACCCTGTCCTTGTGCCATACTCACACAGGTACTCATTAATGGCCCTCTGCTGCATGTGCAGCCACTGCAGGATTGCCAACGTTGAGTTCCACCTGGTGGGCATGTCACAAATAAGGTGGTTGGTAGGCAGATTGAATTCCCATTAAATGACAGATAAGCTAGCACTGGCATTGAACGAATGGCCACATACTTTCCTGGCCTGCCTCAGGAGATCTTAGAAGTCTTTGTATCTGGTCAAGAAATGCTGCACCACCAGATTCAGAACATATGGCAAGCATGGAACATGTGTCAAGTGTCCCTGTCGGAGGGCGGAGAGAAGGTTGGTGCCATTGTCGCATACAGCCATTCCTGAATGAAGCTGAAGAGGACATGGAGGAGGAGGAGGAGGTGTTGGTGGAGTAGCCAGATGTGGCAGAACCCTGTCCTGCATCCTTCCCAGCTGCCAGCAGAGTTATCCAGTGGGCCGTGAAAGAAATGTAACATCCCTGTCCATGCCTGCTGGACCAAGAGTCAGCAGTAATGTGCACCTTCCTGTTGACCGCTTTGTCCAACAAGGCCAAAACACTACCTTCCACATGACAGTAGAGAGCCGGAATGATCTTATGCGAAAAGAAATGCCTTTTTGGGACCTGCCACTGTGGTGCAGCACATTCCACAAATTTGCGAAAGGGAGCCGAGTCTACCAGCTGAAAAGGCAGCAACTGTAATGCTAGCAATTTGGCCAAGCTAGCATTAAGATGCTGAGAATGTGGATGGCTAGGACAGTATTTATTTCTATGGTTCAAATACTGGGGTAGTGAAATTTGCCTGCTGCTCAAATCAAGCGATGGTGTACTGCTAGCAGATTGGGTGCAAGTCTCTGTGCCACTCATGGCTATACCATCATCCCTCTCAATGCTGGTATATGAGAAGGCATAAGGTATAGTAGGGTTAGAGATCGTAGATAAGGAGCAAGGTGATGTATGCTTGTTTTGATCTGGTGCCACTTTCAGGTGCTCTTGCCAACGGACTGCATGGCAGTTCATCATATGCCTTGTCAAGCATGTGGTTCCCAAGCGGCTGGTGTTCTGGCCATGCTTGATCCACTTTAGACAGATGTTGCAAACAGCAACGCTGCGGTCTACTGCACAGATGCTGAAAAAACCCCACACTAATGAACTTTATGGCGTCCACGGGCATTTTGCAGCACCCTGCACCTGTGGAGCTCTGAGCTGTGATGCAATAGGTTGGCTACTGCTATGGTGGCCCCTGGAGCACATCCTGCCTCGTTGGAGTTGTGTGTCCTCCTCCTCCTCGTCTATCCTGTCAGGCACCCAAGTACAGTCAGTGACCTTCATCCCCTCACTCCTCGTCACTGGAGCAAACTTGGCAATATGCTTCAGCTGTGGCAACATGACTGCTGGTTTCTTGTCCGTCATTGTCACCCCCTCTCTCTAGGCTCACGTTATTCCCTTCATCAACCTGGGAACCAACATCACAGCTTTCAAATTGCTGCACATCCTCCAGGAGCATGTCACTGACACTATGATCGAATAGTTCAGGTGACTCCTCCGTGCATGATGGTGGGGCAATTGAAGGAGTAGCTGTGGAGAAGGAGCCTGTAGAATGGGCCGCTTTGGCAGCTGCGGTGGAAGGCAAACTACTGGGAGCGTGGGTGTCAGAGGAAGAGGAGAATGAGGATGGTTTATTGATCCACTCCACCAACTCTTCCACATGTTGTGGATGAATAGCATGGGCAGCACTGGAAATAAAGGATGGGCGTGCCCCGCCTGCAGAGGATGCACTATGTCGACTGTGACCACCACTTTTCACAATGGACACAGAGGCTGCTTGCCCTCTTTTCATGGCCTGTGAGCGTCGGCCTCTCCTTGTCGGCCTTCCGGACATGATGTTGATACAGATCAATATAGGTTATACGCAACTGACCAATAGATACTCAATGACCTGATATGATGTAATAGATAGCCCTATAGAGGAGCTATAGTGGTTATAGATGTACGCAAGTGACCGATTAGCAATACTCTCACTGATATCTGATGTAATCTATAATCCTATAGATGGATGATCTGTGATCCCTATAGAAAGACCCACAACTGAGCAAAGGTTACTGTGGCTGATTTCTGCAGTGATCTCTATTCCTACAGGTCTGAGACCCCTATAGAAAGATCCAAAACGGAGAAAAGGTTACTGTGGTTGATTTCTGCAGTGATCTCTATTCCTACAGGTCTGAGACCCCTATAGAAAGATCCACAACTGAGCAAAGGTTACTGTGGCTGATATCTGCAGTGATCTCTATTCCTACAGGTCTGAGACCCCTATAGAAAGGTCCAAAACTGAGCAAAGGTTACTGTGGCTGATATCTGCAGTGATCTCTATTCCTACAGGTCTGGGACCCCTATAGAAAGATCCACAACTGAGCAAAGGTAACTGTGGCATATTTCTGCAGTGATCTCTATTCCTACATGTTTGGGACCCCTATAGAAAGATCCACAACTGAGCAAAGGTTACTGTGGCTGATTTCTGCAGTGATCTCTATTCCTACAGGTCTGAGACCACTATAGAAATATCCAAAACTGAGCAAAGGTTACTGTGGCTGATTTCTGAAGTGATCTCTATTCCTACAGGTTTGAGACCCCTATAGAAAGATCCAAAACTGAGCAAATGTTACTGTGGCTGAAATCTGCAGTGATCTCTATTCCTATAGGTCTGAGACCCCTATAGAAAGATCCACAACTGAGCAAAGGTTACTGTGGCAGATATCAGTAGCGATCTCTAATCCTACAGGTTTGAGACCCCTATAGAAAGATCCACAACTGAGCAAAGGTTACTGTGGCTGATATCAGCAGTGATCTCTATTCCTACAGGTCTGAGACCCCTATAGAAAGATCCACAACTGAGCAAAGGTTACTGTGGCTGATTTCTGCAGTGATCTCTATTCCTACAGGTCTGAGACCACTATAGAAATATCCAAAACTGAGCAAAAGTTACTGTGGCTGATTTCTGAAGTGATCTCTATTCCTACAGGTCTGAGACCCCTATAGAAAGATCCAAAACTGAGCAAAGGTTACTGTGGCTGATTTCTGAAGTGATCTCTATTCCTAAAGGTCTGAGAACCCTATAGAAAGATCCACAACTGAGCAAAGGTTACTGTGGCTTATTTCTGCAGTAATTTCTATTCCTACAGGTCTGAGACCCCTATAGAAAGATCCACAATGGAGCAAATGTTACTGTGGCTTATTTCTGCAGTGATCTCTATTCCTACAGGTCTGAGACCCCCTATAGAAATATCCAAAACTGAGCAAAGGTTACTGTGTCTGGTTTCTGAAGTGATCTCTATTCCTACAGGTCTGAGACCCCCTATATAAAGATCCAAAACTGAGCAAAGGTTACTGTGGCTGATTTCTGAAACAATCTCTATTCCTACAGGTCTGAGACCCCTATAGAAATATGCAAAACTGAGCAAAGGTTACTGTGGCTGATAGCAGTTATCTCTATTCCTACAGGTCTGAGACCCCTATAGAAAGATCCACAACTGAGCAAAGGTTACTGTGGTTGATATCTGCAGTGATCTCTATTCCTAAAGGTCTGAGACCCCTATAGAAAGATCCAAAATTGAGCAAAGGTTACTGTGGCTGATATCTGCAGTGATCTCTATTCCTACAGGTCTGAGACCCCTACAGAAACATCCACAACTGAGCAAAGGTTACTGTGGCTGATATCAGCAGTGATCTCTATTCCTATAGGTCTGAGACCCCTATAGAAAGATCCAAAACTGAGCAAAGGTTACTGTGGCTGATTTCTGCAGTGATCTCTATTACTACATGTGTGAGACCCTTATAGAAATATTCACAAATGAGCAAAGGTTACTGTGGTTGATATCAGCAGTGATCTCTATTCCTACAGGTCTGATACCCCTATAGAAAGATCCACAACTGAGCAAAGGTTACTGTGGCTGATTTCTGAAGTGATCTCTATTAATACAGGTCTGAGACCCTATAGAAAGATCCAAAACTGAGCAAAGGTTACTGTGGCTGATATCTGCAGTGATCTCTATCCCCACAAGTCTGAGACTCCTATAGAAAGATCCAAAACTGAACAAAGGTTAATGTGGCTGATTTCTGCAGTGATCTCTATTCCTACAGGCCTACAGGTCTGAGACCCTTATAGAAAGATCCAAAACGGAGCAAAGGTTACTGTGGCTGATATCAGCAGTGAACTCTATTCCTAACAACTTGTGTATTCTACTCTTGATTGTTTTCTTTTTCTCTTTTTTAGGTTGTTGTTTTTGTGTAATAAAAAGCTCAAAAAACATATTTAAAAAAAAAAAAAAAGACACTGTCATCAAAGAAAGCCAAGGCATACCTTCTGGAGTGAAGCATGTGTTTTTATCCCTTTTTTTGTTTATGGATATTAACCAATTTTTGTGGGGTACAAAGTGCTGATGTAAGGAGGGAGCCTAGTCTTTCTATTAGCTCATCCACTTGGGACACAAGATAGGCATCACATTTTTAAATTTCTTTAAGTTTCCACAAGTCATTGCAGAATTAAATCACTCTGCGATTCCTCAATGACTACCAATGCTAAAATTTTGCTTACCGTGTTTGACACTGCCTTCTTTCGGGCTTCAGGGATGCCGTTTGAAAAAAACTTTCTAATTTCTCTGCAGGAATAATTTTACCTGTCTGGTTTGGGGTTTCGACAAGATAATAAGAAGTCAAAGAAGAGCAAATGGAATTTGTTGGTACCCAAGGACAACACAAATCATATAAAAACAACAGCTCTCATCTTGATATCTGGATTAATGACTTTACACATTCCCCTAGGTCTCTTTTACCAGGTCCAGAAAACCCCAGTGTTCAAAAGGAGAGAACCCCATTATTGACTGAGGGACCTCATATACTGTATAGCAGTTTTGCAAAAGGCAATCCCAGTCCTTTCTGTGTCTTTTTACCACCTGTTTTGACATGGATTCAGTGCTGTATCTTGGCCTAGGCCAACAAGGCCCAGGCCTTGGGCAGCACTTTGCAAGGGGCAGCAAAAAAGCTGCACCCCACACAAAAAAAAACAGCCTTCTCTCGGCTTCCACACAAAAAGGGTCCCCGCCGGCTTGCGCTACACTTTTAGTATAGTGCCAGTCTTATGGGGCAAATTGGGCTGGAGGGCAGGGTTCAGGAGGCAAGTCAGTGCACCCTGACAGTATCTCCATGAAGAACTGACTTCTCAAACAATGTTGTCCTTTTCTGGGGTCATCATGTAAATGATAGCCTCAGTCAGGTTATGGAGAGCCCCACATTGCATGGGCTCCTCCTGCCAGGGGCATTGTGCTCTGGTATGCCTCCAGTTTTGACATAGTCAGTATTAAATGAAACTCACTCCTTGGGGCACAGGAGAACAGGCTAGCTTTTCAGCATTTTGATGTTTCACTGTATAATCTCATGAAGGTTCTGAGGTTCTGTGGTCCACTTTTTCAAAGTAAAGGATTTGTCCTTGATGTATGAAAAGGATTCTTTTGATTTAGGAGAGAGTAGCTCTTTGGTTACCTTGTACCTCTCAAACATCTCGACCAACTGATCTGTGGTTTTAGGGTCTCTATGGCAAACCCATAACTGCTAGTTGACTAGCAGGGGCCGAAGGTTCTGGTCCATCACACTTTGTGCTGGTCTCACACAGATGTCAAACTGGGAGCAGCGGCTATGTCCGAGTAGCTGCTGCATCTCAACTGGCATGAATGGAACTGACTGCACTAGGGTTGCCACCTCATCCCTTTAAACCGGGTAACACATTAATTACACAGGTTCTGTGGCTGATTAAGGTGGTAATTAAACTCACTTAGTGCCTTATGTGACCTCACAGTCAGCAGACACATTCCAGCCAATCAGCATACCCTCCCTCCCAGACCCTCCCACCTCCTATAAAAAAGCAAGGACAGCATCCATCTTAGATTCATTCTGAAGCTGCAGTGTTAGTTAGAGCAGGGAGAGTGCTGCTGCTGCTGCTGAATTAAAGAGGAAGTAAACCCTCCTCAGGAAGTTGTACCTATAGGTAAGCCTATGATAAGGCTTACCTATAGGTACTGTAAATATCTCCTAAACATGTACGGTTTAGGAGATATTTACCTTTAATGCAGCCAGTGACGTCACTGGCGCATGCGCTCTGAAGGAACGGCTGATCGTGCCGTTCCTTCAGAGCCCCGTGCCGTGACCGTCGGCTCCCGCGCGCGTGCGCGGGAGTGACGTCACCGCGGCTCCGGCCAATCAGATGGCCGGATGCCGCGATCCCGGAAGACGGGCGACTGAACATGTCGCCCATCATACAGGTAAGAGAGCGGCACGGCGGGGGCTCGTTCTAAGGTAAGTATTTCATAATGAGCTAGTATGCGATGCATACTAGCTCATTATGTCTTTCTCTTGCAGGTTGTAAAAAAAAAAAAAATTTTCTGAACGAGTTTACAACCTCTTTAATAGCTAGGCCAGTGTTCTGTGTCCACTCCAGTCCTCAAAGACTCATCTGCTGTAAGGACAGTGTCCTGACAGCACCCCAAAAACCCCTTTTTAGGGCTGGTACATCAGTCTGCTTTTTTCCTCCCTATATATATATATATATATATATATATTGCAGTTGCCTGCCCGTGTGTGAGAGGCCACAGGCCCACAGACTGTACTGTGTGCACACCAATCATTTAGAGTGGCACAGTACATTGCACGGCGCACGCGTAGTGCCCCAAATTGGAAGTAAGAGGACCGACCAACCATCTTTTTCCATCTTCCGGTTCCTAAAATCTATTCCATACACCGGCCCCTGATAGGGGGCGTAACAGGGATTAAACTGATAAGAATAGTACTACTTAACACACCACTCATATAGGGTGGCACAGTACATTGCACGGTGCACGCGCAGTGCCCCAAATTGGAAGTAAGAGGACCGACCAACCATCTTTTTCCATCTCCCGGGTTCCGAAAATCTATTCCATACACCGGCCCCTGATAGGGGACGTAACAGGGATTAAACTGATAAGAATAGTACTACTTAACACACCACTCATATAGGGTGGCACAGTACATTGCACGGCGCACGCGCAGTGCCCCAAATTGGAAGTAAGAGGACCGACCAACCATCTTTTTCCATCTCCCGGTTCCTAAAATCTATTCCATACACCGGCCCCTGATAGGGGACGTAACAGGGATTAAACTGATAAGAATAGTACTACTTAACACACCACTCATATAGGGTGGCACAGTACATTGCACGGCGCACGCGCAGTGCCCCAGATTGGAAGTAAGAGGACCGACCAACCATCTTTTTCCATCTCCCGGTTCCTAAAATCTTTTCCATACACCGGCCCCTGATAGGGGACGTAACAGGGATTAAACTGATAAGAATAGTACTACTTAACACACCACTCATATAGGGTGGCACAGTACATTGCACGGCGCACGCGCAGTGCCCCAAATTGGAAGTAAGAGGGCCAACCAACCATCTTTTTCCATCTCCCGGTTCCTAAAATCTATTCCATACACCGGCCCCTGATAGGGGGCAAAACAGAGATTAAACTGGTAAGAACACATTTTTTTAATTTAAAAAAAAGAGGACAGCCTCTGCGGAGCTGGGTATTTTTTGGCCGCTTTACTGAATGCTCATGCACAATGGCTGTAGGCTCATGTGTCCTTTTGCGGAGGTGACAAACCTGGTCAGTCAAACCCAAGGCAACATCATCGACCTCATCCCATATGCGTTTTTTCTGGAGCGTGCCCAGCAAAGAGTGCTGGATCAGGCCGTAGATGAGCATGAAGAGGAAGAGTTGTGGTCCCCATCACCACCAGAAGCAGCCTTGTCGTCGTCGATTGCTGGACCTGCGGCAACGCAGAGAGAGGAGTCTGAAGAAGAGGAGTCAGAGGAGGAAGGTAGCTTTGAGGAGGTGGAAGACCAACCACAGCAGGTGTCCTAGGGGGCTTGTTGTCACCTTTCGCGGACCCTTGGTGTTGTACGTGGCTGGGTGGAGGAAGGACCTTCAATGACATCAGTGAGGACAAGGAACGGCACATGGCTAGCTTGGTATCCAACCTTGTGCAAATGGCCTGTTTGCGGTGCGTTAAACGGGGAGTTTGGTCTGTCAGAGTTTGGTTGGTCTGTCACTGTGAAGCGGGCGTAACCCTTACACTACCTGATCGATACAACATCATACCTGATCATATACACACACTGGATGTTTTAAAGCATGTTATTCCAAACAATTTAGGAATGTTAGGCGATTTATGCCCTTTATGGATTAATACCCGACCCTGCGTCAACTACGTAATTTTCTATGGGAGTTTTGCCATGGATCCCCCTCCGGCATGCCACAGTCCAGGTGTTAGTCCCCTTGAAACAACTTTTCCATCACTACTGTGGCCAGAAAGAGTCCCCGTGGGTTTTAAAATTCGCCTGCCTATTGAAGTCGATGGCGGTTCGCTCGTTCGCGAACATTTGTGGAGATTCGCGTTCGCCGTTCGCGAACGGAAAATTTTATGTTTGCGACATCTCTAATTTCCATTGAGCTCTCTGGTATCCAGTCCGACAGTGGCTGTTTCCATGTGGTTTCATTACTTACCAAAATGCAGGCGAGCTGCAACAGTGGAAAATGGTTCTAAGAGATACAAAAAGGCAGCTAATATTTTCAGATGGATTTCATCAGATGGATTCTCTCTCTATTTCCCACAGCGCATCTAAGTTTTTTGCAAGAGGATATTTCCATATCATTTATAGGCTTGTGCATAATTTCAATTTCAAATAGACATAAAATATAACATTGGAATATTACAATAATTGCCACACCTTAGTTTTTAGCACATTTTTTAGATATGTAATTTCTCATTTGGTCACAAGAGGGAGGCCCACTACACTGAATTATGCCCTTATTCCTCATGAAAGATTTTTATTGCTCATGATGTTCAGCATACAAATCGTAGTAGTTTCATCAGACAGGTTAAGTGGCTGCAATTTTCACTTCTTTTCAAAGTAAACAATAGAAAAATGAAATCATGTTCCCATTTTCTGTCTGTACCTATCTAAAAATTACAATCAACGAATGCATGCATAAAAGAAAAAAAAAAACAACTTAGACTTATGCATTTTAAAATAATATTTAAAGTGAAGCTTTTAGTGCCTACAATAAAGAGACACTGTCATATTGTCCATTCACGGACAAGTGACAATGCCTTTGTATAGAGCCACACCTGTCCTGAAGTGAACCCTATTACTCACTTTGTCAGCACTCTTCCATTGCTTCTGCCATCATCACAGCCGGCCACAATACCTGGTGCTAGGACCTAGCAGCCACTAGCTGGGCCCTAGCACCATTATATGACCGATGAAGATACATCACTGCTCCCTTTACAGTCTGACACCACCTGACACTAGAGATTTTAGAGCCAGAAGCCTCTGTGACAGAAGTAGTGGGGGAGTGCGACAAGGGATTTAGAGGGGATCCTTCACAAAGATATAGTCTCTTTGACATGAATGGGTAAGGTCCTTCTTCAGAATGACCTCAAACCAATCATTAAAAAAGCTTGTAATTTTAAAAGTTATTTTTTAAACTTTTTATATGCATAAGGTTCTGAAAAAAGCCTAGTGAGCCTGCCAGAAAAGTCCTTGTTCAGCCACTTCTTGTTATAGAGTGACAACTTTGTCCTGGCTGTGGTCCTAACTTCTTACCCTGTCACCCAAGGTACTCACCACAACTGTTCAGTCTGACACACATTGTGCAGACACAATCCACTGTTGTCAATATCAGGAAGCCAGGCCAGAGCAATGATATGCATCCAGTCCCGGAAAAAGTGCATACAGACAGGAATTGGTTGAAATAGGCTAGAGGAGGTCAGCATCACTGAGATGCAAACCAGTATAAAACAAAAGGAGAAAAATATTTTTTAAGACAATTATTTATAATACACAGTGCTGTAGATAACGAAATGTCAGCTGGTTATGATTTAGATCTACTTTGCCTACTTCCATTCCACCATATTGGAAAAAATATGGTTGGGAGGTGGACATGTATTTTTGGAGTGACATTAGTTGGACACTAAACAAAATGGGCAAACAAAGATACCACTGACTATCAATGATTGTCGTATTTTTTTTAATTGGTGGCGGGTAAAGTGCCACTGACCACCAATAATTGCTTTTTTTTGGGTGGGTGGGGAGATCAAGATGCCTCTACCCACCAAGATGTAAGTAAAGCCACATTTTTGGTCTTTTTTCCTTTATACCGTTAAAAAAACTGTGGTTACTACGTACCACAAAAAGAAAGCTCCATCTGTCTCAAACAATTATCGCAGACTAGTTTGAGTATAGTGTTGCATGCTCAAGTTTTGGTCAGTTAAGTATTGCAGCACTGAAAAATGTCTTGATAATGAAGAGGCATATGTAGGCTAGTACTTAAGTGGTTAATGCCTTAAGGCTAACTTTGTCTGATCTAAACCTTGGATAGAGATGTCAGCTTTAGCATCTGAACTCTGTAAACAGGCTTTTACTGTAGAAAATACCAGGGGTGTGTCTGACTAGCTCAGTTAAGCAGGGTTTACATGGTTGAAACAAAAACATCTCTCAGATCCCTGCACCCACATAAGTAATGTAGATGCAGGGATTTCTCCTACCATGCTATTGTATTCTGACAGCGCGGGTTCTCCCCCCCCCCCACTCCCCACATCAGAGTACACAGATTAGCTATGCAGCCATTGGCTGCAAGTGCTGATAAAATGCGGCCTTTGCAGCAGGACTGTTCGACTGGCTTCTATTGAACTGACAGTGATACACATGTACCGAAATTTGGCCGGTTCTTGTTAAACCGGCCAAATTTCGGTGTACCCAGCTTTAAAGTGCAGTGGACAGTGTAGTCAAATGTAATGTTGGCGCCAGTGCTTTTTCAGAGAATAGGTGCAGAAAACCCCCTCTTCTAAGTCCCCCCAGTTGTGGAAATGTTATTAGGACTAGTGTTACCATTTTTCAGGATGTATTTTATTTAACTTGTCATTGTGGCTCCTGTTGTCGGTTTGCTTGCAATACGCTCATTAGAGCATGTGTGGGTGAACCGGCATTGAGGAAAGACTACTGGCAGTGAAAACCTTCCCTTAGATGTGTAGATGCGTTCGCTCTACATAGACATCTCCACCGGCGAACACTCCATGCGCTATGCGCGGGTCTGTTTGCCGGTAGAGATCTATGTGCATTGCGGTGCGTAGTCAATATCATTTTGATATCTATCTCCCTCTATGAAGGGATACATGCTCATGGCTTTCTACTGTGCCTGATCACCATAGTGGAAACACCATGTCTCTTTCCCTGCAGATAGCCTCACGTCTATGGGAACAGTAGTATAATCCTATTAGGCATTTTTCTCTGAGCTTTGCTGAATCGGATTCATGCCAGTAGTAGTGGCGGGAATACATGCACGAGTTTGATCAGAGCAGCGTTCACAGTTCTACACGCTTGTTTTATTGTGTAGTGTTAGGCACAAATTCTGCTACACGTGGGTTTCATTGTTAACTATGGTGTGCAGATTTTCACACACCAACGGCAGGAAATGGTGTACACTGTTCTGCTCATTCACGATCGTGTACTTCCCCTTTCTATTGTATATTTGAATGTATACAAGTGTGTTATTGGCTGATTCTATGTGTCTCTACATTTGGAACTGATTGGCTGATGTTGTATAGCCATCACTTCCTGCTGTTGTCCCTTTGTTGACCCATAAATAAACGGACCACAATGCTTTAAGCAGGACATTCTATTGAGCATACAAAGTGATAGCAGCCTTTGTGTCTGTATTACTGGGTACTGCTGAGCGCGCTCATTTACCTTATACAAAAGAGCTGAGAACTGTGCTTTTTAGCACAATGGGATTGATTGCGCTTGGCGTATATTAATATCCAAAAGTGTACTTATTAGCGCAATGGAATTATTTGTGCATCAAGCGTACATTAATTTCAAAAACACCTCTTGTCTCCGTGCCCTACCCTCCTCCAGGCACCGTCCTTTGGTTCCACCTGTCTAAGAACAAGAAAAGCAGTATTATAGATACCACTGAGCCAGGAACAATAGATATCACCAGAAACAATAGATCCTTGACACAACAATAGACTCCTCAAGCAACAATGGACCCCACCCCAACAACAATAGGTCCCTCAAGCAACAATGGACCCCCCCAGAAATAACATTTCCCCCACACAACAATAGACCATCCCCACGCACACACAGCAACAATAGACCACCCAAAATAAAATACCAACGTCAGCAACAAAATATCCATCCCATCTCAACATTAGACCCCCCTAGCAGCAACATCAATAGACCCTATAGAAGCCAGCAACAATAGACCTCTCCCTCAATTGTAGATTCCTACCAGCAACATAAGACTCCCCAGGAACAATAGATCCCCAACCAGAAACAATAGACCCTTACAAAAACAGATCCCTACCAGTAAAAATAAATTCCCCAGCAGCCACCATCATAAGACCCTCCAGCACACCCCTTTTTGTTACATACATTCAGTACTGGAGGTGACGGAACTGCGTTCCCCCGCATTCCCACTGAAAAAATGCCCTGGTTGGCTCCCAAAGGACTGTGTAGTCATATTTACAAAATCTGTGCAACTGGCATAACAGAATAATTAAGGTGAAACAAAGAAAATAAAGGATATTAGTACAAGGGCTATCTAAAGGAAAATGTATTTCTGTGACTCAGTTGGTAAAAATCTCAAAATCAAAGGCATCTCTGCAAAGAAAAGCATCAATACTTACCTCTTCTGCTGCCCATGCCTCCAGCCTCCATTGTCTTTTCTAGCCATGCTGGCTGCAAAATCTGAACACTCAAACAATTGGGATTGTCCGCTATCTGACCCCTTGGTGTTATCTGGTACCTTTTGTTTGACATCCATTCCTTCTTCCTTACATCACTACAGAACACAGTAGTGAGATAGGGGTCGGAGTAAGAAACCAGAGAGGATGGAGGATAGGGAGGTCTCTATCCTCTTCTGTGCATTGACCCTGCACCTGAACTACAATACTAAGTGCCAGCCAGCACATAAGGTGAAATGTTACCTGTTCTAAGTCTGTCTGCTATAAAATCATTTGCCAGAAGAGCTTATGCAATATACATGTGAATTTCTATTAGCAATTTAAACATTATTATTATTTTATTTTTTCAGTATTTCCCATTCAATCAAACTGACAAATTACTTATACACAATTCAGTGTTTCCCATCATATAAAACAAGCCCATCAATAAAACTGCTAAATGTTCCAAATATACGAGCTGTACCAATTGTGTATGTATGTCTTTAATTGCACGTCTTGTAGCAATATTGGCTAGGATTGCTTAGCCTCTAGTTCCATATAGTATAGCTTTGATGTATGCCAACATAATAGCCAATATATTATTTTTCCATAACCCAAATTTTGCCTGCAGCTTTCCCTTTGTAAAATAAGACAGAAAGATGAAAGGAGAAAGAAAATGGCTTTATTCACTTAAATTGCTGTACAAGACCTTTGACAACTGTTATGTAGATTAACAAGCGAATAACAGAGCATATGTAGCATATTTAATAAGTTGATGAGCTAGTTACAATAATTGGATTAATGCCCTTTTAAATAATTTGAAAATGTATTTTCTGTTTATTTAAAATGTTTACTAAATATTTCCTCTATAACAGTAATTTGTATTTGCAAAGAAAACACAGAGCACTTTCAGCTAGCATAGATAATGCGCTTATGTACAGTATATGATACCAAGATTTCTCTTACGTCCTCCGACAGTCGCCGCCTCTTCATATTCGTCACATATGGGGTATTAGACTTTGCTCCGAAGGAGTAGCTAGGCAACAGAATATGTTAACAATAAAGCTTTAACATATCCCACCCTCAAGGGGTGGTCCCCTCAGTCAATACCCTCCTACTTCCTGCAACCATATCTCAGTTTTAATGTCTAGCTTGTCAGGAGTGGCTGGCTCTCTCTGTGCTGGGACTTTTTGTCCCAGACTCTTTCTTCTTTTTGATATTTTGTTTGAGTTTTCTCTCTACCTTTACTTAGCTGTTATTTTTGTCAGCATTAGTTAGTTCTTCGGACGAAGAGGATCATGCGGACTGGGTCTCGGGCTGATCCCCCTGGTCGCAGGTCGTGGGTCAGTGGCTTCCCAGTCTGCCATCGAGCGTTCAGCCAGGTAACGCTCCTGGCACAGTGAACGACCCATCCCTGTTCGGTGCAGGGATGATTGGTGAGGTGGCTACCTCACCGGACGCTGTGCGGTTTCTGAACCGCCATTGTGTGCGTCTTGAATTGCGACTCTCCCTGCCTCATGTGCAGCGGCTTGTTCGCCTGTGCGGGTTCCCCACGCCATGTGAGGTAAGTGTATCTATGTGGGGACCTGTCTGTCTGGGGGGGGTCTCAGTCTGGGACTGTGTAACCTGCCTTTAATCACACTGCTTGTCTCCCTATCTCTCGGCTGCATGCTGTGGGCTGCAAAGGGGGGGGGGGAGCTGTATGACACTGAGTATGTCAGGCTGGGCAGTGTGAGGAGCTGTGTGCTGTGGGGCATGTTTTTAATGGCATGTTGGGGCATATACAGCGATCGCTGCGGCGATCTAACATGTATCCATATAATGGGATAATATTGTGTGTGATTTTATGCACTGTGGAGCGGCGATTTCGGCGCCAAACGACGCCATTTTACCGGCGCCCGCTCCGGCCGCATGGTTTACATGCACGGCGGCCATTTTCTTGTAGCCTCCATAGGCTTACATAGAGCGCCCTGGCAGCATCACTTCCTCTCTCCTGGAAGCACCGATCGAGGCAGCAGCAGCAGCGGAGTCTCCTCAGGTTTTATCCTTCTATTCCTGTGTTCCATTGCCTGTATTCAGTCTGTATATTCCCTGTGGGGGTCTCATTGTGCCTGAGTGTGGTGCGGTGGGCTGCGCTTGCCGCGCTTGCTGTAAGGGGGCAGTTAACCCTTGGTTGTCTGGCATACAGGGGCAATGGATTCTCAGGAGGGCAAGTTTCCCACAGTATTGGTGGAAAGCCAGGGGACCGCTGTTTCCCCCCCAGGGGGGGATTTAGCCACTATTGTGGCTGGCCTTGCTGCACAGGTGCAAATGCTGGTGGCTGCTCAATCTACTAAACGGCCCAGAGTTGCTCTGTCCTCTGATTCTGAGGGTGAAGGTGATGGGGCTGTTCTGGCGGGGACCCCCCTATCGGGGTCCCGCTCCTCTCTTGATCTAGTGGGGTCTGAGGTAGAGGCTGAAGTTGAGGGGGTTGATAATTCTCCCCCTGGCTCGCCTGAAGAGCTTGCAATCATGGATGAGTTGATTGCTTCCATTAAGCAGACGCTACGTTTGCAGGACGAGGTGTGTCCCCCAGCTGCCTTGGCGGCTTATGGGACGCAGAGAAAACGCAGGACGCCGCAGGTTTTTCCCTGCAATGCTGATTTTCAGCGCGCTGTTAAGGACCAATGGCGCGATTTGCGCAAGCCTTTTGCGGTACCAAGTAAATTTAAGCTGCGTTATCCTTTCTCGCCTGCCACTGATGAACGGTGGTGTGTGCCTCCGCCAGTGGATCATGCTATTGCGGTTTTGAACAAAGCCACTGCGATCCCTGCAGAGGGATCCCCTGTTTTCCGTGATGCCACGGATAGGAGACTGGAGTCTCTTGCCCGTCATACTTATTCTGTTACGGGTTCTATGCTTAAGGCTCTGTTTGCTTCTCTCATGGCGGCCCAGGCGATCGCAAGTTGGACGCAGATGCTTAGGCGCGTCCTAGTGGCCGATTCGGCCTCGGCGGCGACCCTGGATATGGTGGATCAGATCCACCAGGGTGTCATGTATCTGTGTGATGCGGACCTGGACCTGATTCCGTTGGCCGCGCGTGTGCACAGCGTGGCGGTGTTGTCTCGCCGCCTGGTTTGGTTGAAATGTTGGTCGGTGGACCAATCTTCACGTAAAACCTTAGCCAATCTGCCTTATGATGGGTCTCGCCTTTTTGGGGAGTCCCTGGATGTGTTGATTAAGGGGATTACCGGGGGTAAGAGCACTCTCTTGCCCCATTTCCCCAAGGCTAAGGGGGCTTCTGGGAAGAAGCATGCTCATTTTCGGCCCCCTCAGGGGTCCTTTCGTGCCTTTCGGCCGCACTACAAGGGCAAACCGTTCAAGGGCCAAGGCTCTCAGAAGAAGCCCTGGTCTGGGAAACAGAAGTCCGGTCAATCCGGACCTGCGGCCCATAACAGTTCGGCCTGAAGGGGCGCCCTCACCCAGTTTTGGGGTGGGGGGACGCTTGCTCGGTTTTCTTCAGCCCTGGTTGGCCCGTGTGAGGGACAGATGGGTTCTGGAAATCGTTCGATCTGGTTACAAGATCGAGTTTCTCTCTCGGCCGGAGAGCAGATTTTTTCCCTCAAATCTTCAACTGTCTCCAGAGCGCCTGCGGGATCTGCACCTGGCGGTGCGGGACCTGAGGGCTCAGGGAGTGGTGGTTCCGGTGCCTCATCGGGACAGATTTCGGGGGTTTTATTCCAATCTGTTCACCGTGCCCAGGAAGGAGGGCAAGGTTCGTCCGATTCTGGACTTGAAAGCTCTGAACCGCTCTGTGCGAGTTCGCAAGTTCCGCATGGAATCCCTGCGCTCGGTGGTGGCTGCCCTGGTTCCGGGGGAATTCATGGCCTCCATCGATTTGAAGGATGCGTACCTTCACATCCCCATATTCGAGGGTCATCAGAAGTACCTTCGATTTGCCATTGCGGAGGATCACTACCAGTTTGTGGCGTTGCCCTTTGGGCTCGCCTCGGCTCCGCGGGTCTTCACCAAGGTGCTTGCACCGGTTCTGGCATTATTGAGAGCCCAGGGCATTTCTGTCCTGGGGTATCTGGACGACATTCTGGTTCGGTCTGCGACCAGACAGGGTCTGGAGAAGGACCTGTCTGTCACAATGCAAACTCTGCAGGAGTTCGGTTGGACGATAAATGTTCCAAAGTCGACACTGAGTCCGTCGGTTCGTCTCCCCTATCTGGGAATGATACTGGACTCGGTGCAGGCGAAGGTCTTCCTGCCGGAAGACAAACTCAGGACTCTTCAGGAGGAAGTCAGGTCCCTCAGGGACGTTCCACACTCGTCTCTGCGGACGGGTATGAGATGTCTGGGATTGATGGTCTCGGCCTTCGAGGCGATTCCTTTCGCGCAGTTTCACACGCGGGGTCTCCAAGCGGAGATCCTGTCCAGGTGGGACGGGCGACCTCAATCTCTGGATCTTCAGATCTCGTTGAGTCATCGCACCAGGGAAAACCTTCTGTGGTGGCTCCAGTCCCCGTTGGTGTCCGGGGGCAAGTCGTTTCGTCCGATCTCGTGGACGATAATCACCACGGATGCCAGCCTGTCGGGCTGGGGTGGTGTTCTGGGCGTTCTGTCCGCCCAGGGGACCTGGTCGGAGGGGGAGTCTTCCCTTCCGATCAACATTCTGGAATTGCGTGCGATAAGGCTCTGTCTTCATCGCTGGACGGACCGGCTGCAGGGCTGCCCGGTTCGGGTGCAGACGGACAATGCCACGGCGGTGGCCTACATCAACCACCAAGGGGGCACCAGGAGTGCCCGAGCGGCTCGAGAAGTGGCCGACATTCTGTCTTGGGCCGAGACTCATGTCCCGGCGATAACGGCGGTTCACATTCCGGGAGTGGAGAACTGGCAGGCGGACTATCTGAGTCGCCAGACCCTGGATCAGGGGGAATGGTCTCTCCACCCGGCTGTCTTCCAGATGTTGTGCGCGAAGTGGGGTCTTCCAGATGTGGACCTGTTCGCGTCTTGCCTCAACTACAAGGTGAAGAGGTTCGTGGCAAGGACGCGCGACCCTCGGGCAGACGCGTCGGACGCGTTAGTGGCCCCGTGGCATCAGTACAGGCTGATGTACGCGTTTCCACCGATTCAGTTGCTGTCCAGGTTCCTTCGCAGGTTGCACTCGGAACGCAGCACGGTGATTCTTGTGACACCGGACTGGCCTCGCCGGTCCTGGTACGCAGACCTCGTGAATCTGGCGGTCGACGCTCCTTGGCGTCTGCCTCTTCGAGACGATCTACTGTCTCAAGGACCGATTTACCATCCTGCTTTACAGTCGCTGGCTTTGACGGCCTGGCTGTTGAGACCGAGGTCCTGAAGGAGAAGGGTCTCTCTCCAGAGGTCGTTCATACTTTGATCAACGCGAGGAAGTCTTCCTCGGGGAAGGTTTATTACCGTACTTGGAAGGCCTATTTTGCCTGGTGTGAGTCCAGGGGGTTTTCACCCCGCACGTACTCGGTTTCCCGTGTGCTGTCTTTCCTTCAGACGGGTGTCGATCAGCGTTTGGCGCTGGCTACGATCAAGGGTCAGGTGTCGGCGCTGGCCGTTCTGTTTCAACGTCCCGTGGCTTCCAACTCCTTGGTTGGCACTTTTATTCAGGGTGTGCGGCATCTGGTTCCTCCTAGGAGGGATCCTTTGCCCCCTTGGGACTTGAATCTAGTTCTATCTGTGTTACAACGTGCTCCTTTTGAACAGATCAGGGAGATCTCGTTGTCTATGTTGTCCAAAAAGGTCGCCTTTTTGGTGGCGATCACTTCGGCTCGCAGAGTGTCGGAACTGGCGGCTTTGTCCTGCAAGTCTCCGTACCTGGTTGTTCATTTGGATAAGGTGGTCTTGCGACCTAATCCTTCTTTTCTACCGAAACGAGTTTCGGAATTCCATCTTAACGAAGATATTGTTTTGCCTTCGTTGTGCACGAAGCCTAAACATCCGAAGGAGGTGAGATTGCACTCTCTGGATGTTGTTCGGGCGATAAGGGTTTACCTTAAATCGACTGAGTCTTTTCGTAAGACTGACTCCTTGTTTGTTCTTCCAGAGGGTCCTCGGAAGGGCATGGCGGCTTCCGCCTCTACCATTGCCACATGGATCAGGCAGACCATTGAACAGGCCTATGCCTTGCAGGGGAAGGTTCCCCCTGTGCCTGTGAAGGCGCACTCTACTAGATCACTGAGTACGTCTTGGGCCTGCCGTCATGGGGCTTCTGTAGCCCAGGTGTGTAAGGCGGCGACTTGGTCGACCGTACACACTTTCACAAAATTCTACAAAGTAGGTGTTCAGGCATCGGCGGATGCTTCCTTTGGCCGCAAGGTTCTTAGTGCGGCTGTTCCATAGGGTCCCTTGTTGGGGACTCCTGGCTGTTGGGATAGTTTTTTTGTATCCCCTGGTTTTTTTGTCTTTTCCTGGGTTGTTGCTCCTGTTGAGCACTTATTTTTGCTGTTGCCCAGCTGGTTTCCTTCCTTTGGTAAGGTTCCTTTCTTTGATGTGGAGACTGCGTTGCCTTTCGGCGCGGATGCGTTTCCCACCCCTCATGTTTGCACTGCTTTGGGACGTCCCCATATGTGACGAATATGAAGAGGCGGCGACTGTCGGAGGACGTAAGAGAAAACGGAATTTTTGTAAAGTCTTACCTGTAAAATTCCTTTCTCTGAGTCCTCCGACAGTCGCCGCCCCCGCCCCTCTTTTGGGGTTTGAATGTATACTCTACTGCTATTCCACTAAAACTGAGATATGGTTGCAGGAAGTAGGAGGGTATTGACTGAGGGGACCACCCCTTGAGGGTGGGATATGTTAAAGCTTTATTGTTAACATATTCTGTTGCCTAGCTACTCCTTCGGAGCAAAGTCTAATACCCCATATGTGACGAATATGAAGAGGCGGCGACTGTCGGAGGACTCAGAGAAAGGAATTTTACAGGTAAGACTTTACAAAAATTCCGTTATTTGCATTTGCCTAATATTTTTGCCATCTCCAAGCGTAGTAAATGTGAGCTCTTCGCACAAGATGTATTTATATATAGATGCAAAAATAATTATCACATGTGCAGTTGGCTGAAGGCTATAAAGTATGTGAGATAAAGGAAGTCTGTGTGAACTATTGAATGTTACAAAAACAATTTAGTATGCATATATTATTAAGAATTTTATTTCAAATATTCAAATTACTTTGTAAGTTAATACACTATATAGCCAAAAGTATTGAGACGCCTGCCTTTACACGTATATGAACTTTATTGACATCCCGGTCTTAGTCTGTAGGGTTTAATATTGAGTTGGACCCTTTGCAGTTATACCAGCTTCAGCTCTTTTGGTAAGGCTGTCCACAAGGTTTAGTATGTCTATGGAAATGTTTAACCATTCTTCCAGAAGCGCATTTGTGAGATCAGGCATTGATGTTGTACAAGAAGGTCTGGCTCACAGTCTCCGCTCTAATTCATCCCAAAGGTGTTCTATCAGGTTGAGGTCAGGGCAGGTTAGGACAGTCAAGTTCCTTCACCCAGTTGGGGTGTTGGGGGTCCTCACTAGAAAAAGCACTGGTCCTCCACACCTCTCCTTTTTGCCATTTGCAGAATGGGCCAAACTTCACAATAATGCACCCTCCAGTGGCTATTCTAGGTCGTTTAACCACTTTACTACCAGTCACGTAACCTCTACGTGATCAGACTTTGCGGGGTTATACCGGGATGATGCCTCTAGCTAGAGGCATCATCCCGGTACCGTTGTTTGAAGCCGACGGTCGGCTTTCCGTCGGTAACGATCGATGCGGCTCGGGAGCCGCTCGATCGTTACCCGGGGGGGCGGGAGGGGACGTCCCCCCCCTCCCGCCGCCTTCCGCGGCTTTGCTCGGGGCTACCGTCCCACCGGGAGCCCCGAGCACCCAGCCGGCACGTCCGCCGGCTGGATGGAGTCCCGATGAATGCCGGAAACGGCATCGATCGGGTCTCCGATGACGTAACCCGGAGGCGGCGTCCATGACGTCACGTCCGGGTTACTGTGCTGCAAAAGGCGGCAGATTTGAAAAACGGCTGTATGCAAAAATGCCGTTTTCGGCGTTTTGCATACAGGGAAGTGTAGTGGAGGGGTCCAGGGTCTTTTAGACCCTCGATCCCTCCATAAAGAGTACCTGTCACGACATATTGCTGTCACCAGGGATGTTTACATTGCTTGTGACAGCAATAAAAGTGATCAGATTTTTTTTTTTTTAAAAACCTGTAATAAAGTTTAAAAAAAAAGAAAAAATAAATAGGAAAAAAAAAAAAATTTAGCCGTCCCCGTCACCGTTAGCTCGCGCACAAAAAAAAACGTATACGCAAGTCGAGCCGCAAATGAAATCGCTGTTCAAACCACACATGTGAGGTATCGCCGCGATCGCCAGAGCGTGGGCAATAATTAAAAAAAAAGAGCTACACTCTAACTCTAAACTGGTAACCGTTAAATAAATTTAAAGCGTCGCAGATTGAGATCTCTATTGACCGTAGTTTGTCGCCATCCCACGGGGGGGCGCAATTTTAAACCGTAACATGTTTGGTATCTATTTACTCGGCGTGACATCATCTTTCACAATATACAAAAAAAATGGGCTAACTTTACTGTTTAGTATTTTTTAAATGCAGTGAAATGTGATTTTTCAAATTTTTTCCAAAAAAATGGCGTTTTAAAGACCGCTGCGCAAATACCGCGTGACAAAAAATTTTGCAATGACCGACATTTTATTCTCCAGAGTCTTTGCTAAAAAAATATATATAATGTTTGGGGGTTCTAAGTAGTTTTCTAGGAAAAAATACTGGTTTTAACTTGTGAACAAAAAGTGTCCGAAATAGGGCTGGGGCTAAAGTGGTTAAACTGCATGTGTGTGCAGTTCATCCTCTGAGGGCTCCAGCTTAGCTTAGTAGCGGCCGCTTTGGGTTGCTTAAACTGCACATGTACACAGTGCCCAGTCTTCTTCTCTAGCTGAGGTAATTTTTTTTAGCAGTGGGCCATTCAAACTGCACCTGTGCGCAATCTCCTTTCACTTGCTGAGCTAGCTGTAAAGCGGACATTTACAAAAAACTTTTAAAATTATAACATTTTTAGTAAATTTGTAACAGGAAAAAAAAAACACACTTAACTAACACAAGCCCTTAAGTGCAAGATTTAGAAGGTGTCTTCACATACATTTAACTCCTGGAAAAGATTCTGCATACCCAGAAAACCACAGCCTTCAGTCCTCAACTGGGGTTTCAGTTTAGAGCTTTGCCATGCCCCCTAACATCACTTGGTATTATTCCAACACTCTATCTTTTGGCGGCCGAGCTGTTATTATGGCTTGTAATGGGAAGTATATGCCAGTGTTTTAAGGTGGCATTTAACATGAGGATTACAAGCTTTGTGCCTCCTAGTTGAAGGGGATCCACAGGTGTACAAAGAAGCTTTACTTAGAACTAAAGGTATGTGCAGGCATCCTGTGGTGCCAGCTCGCCAGCTCTTACATGCTTGTAATGGTTAAACATGAGTTAAACTGGTCAGGCATGCCCCTCCTCTTTTCTGCAGTATAAGTCTATCTAAACCACACAATACTCAAAGTGAATCGCAGCTCGCACTAATTCAAGTACTCGTGAGCTTGTAATGGAAAATATAAAATCAAGAAGTGGAGCGCTATTCAGAAGTAGATGTGATGTATACAATAAATATAAATATAATAAATATGGTGAATAAATGTGATAAAGGATGAAAATTACAATGTGACCAAAAATAATTGAAGACAAATAAAGTGAATAAAATCAGTTCACAAATATCATAAAGGTTCCTTCATCAAAAATATCACATATAAGTTCGTTCATCAAAAATATATATGACAAAATAAGAATCTTCTTGTCAAAAAATCCAAAATCTTCCACTACTTAGCTCACCTGAGCTCTGTAAACAGTACTTAATATGATAGAGCAATAATCTTCATTTGATGTTGGTGGAAAAGTTAACCGAAAAAATAAAAAATAATAATAGTGCAATATTGTCACAAAAAAAAAAAATTCCTTTAAAAGTGAATAAATGCATTCCGTGAAAAAATATATAAAAATGCATCCAAAGTGACAATGCTCAAATCAGTGCAAAAAAATCATCAAGCAAATCACAAAAATCTCCCACCAGTGGAAATGGCTGCAATGTGAGCTCGCCTGAAGCACATGATATAGTGCTTAGACAAATAGATGATAATGGTCGAATGGTAATTGTCTTCACTCAGAGCGTACTCAAAGATATATAAAGGCAGAGGAGATATCCATAGTGAATAAACAGTTAAGATTTATTAAATAAAAACAAAGTTCTCACTCATCACAGTAAGCAGTGGCAAATGCAACATTCCTCCCGGCAAGTAAGCTGTTTCAATACCGAAGCTGGTGCCTCGCCAGACACTCAGCTGTTTCGGATCTCTGCAAGTGAACTACAAGCCGCACGTCTGTAGCTCCTCCTACACATTGCGTTACAGACATGTGACTTCCTCAGGGCGTAACCTTTATGATATTTATAAACTGATTTTATTCATTTTATTGGTCTTCAATTATTTTTGGTCATATTGTAATTTTTGTCCTTTATCATATTTATTCACCATATTTATTATAGTTAGATTTATTGTATACATCACATCTACTTCTGAATAGCACTCCACTTCTTGATTTTATAGTGCTGAGAGGTGTGGCTGTTACTTAGCTTTGCCAGCACAGAACACTGCCATGTGAGGGCAGAAAGCAGCATTTTCACCGCGGGAAAATTGATATTTTAAGGTATTTCCAAGCAAAAATCAACCACAAATCATAATAATAACCAGGGGGTACATGACCAATAAGTGTTAAAAAGTCATACTTCAATAAGGATCTTTGGCTAAAAATGTTTTCTTAAACTTTAACTATATTGATTCCTGCTCACTTTTCTTCCCTATTATTTGGAAGTGGCATTATACTTTTATTGACCAAATACTGACACTGTTATTGATACTCGAGATTTAATCCAGCAAAATATTACAGTATTTTAGAAGCAGCAAATTTAGGCATTGCAATTTTCATGATATTCCTGGCCAGAACCGTTACTCAAAGTTTTAGAACAGCTAGTGGGCATACCAGGAAAATATAGATTACTGTACTACTATTAAACTGATTTAGGAAACACAGCTTGTGCTCCTCTGAATTTCACCCTGGCATACATCATCTGTGTCTGGCTCACTTGCTAGCTAAATTCCAATATTCCTTATTTGTTGAAAGGCACTCAATCTAAACCTCTAAAAGAAAAGCTTCAATGCCCATTGGTTTTATTATTACCCCATCTCAAACCAATTGCAGTTTCTCTCGTTTCTATTAGAACATGTGGGAGAATTTGTATATATACATCATGTGAATGGAGAAGAGCTTCCACTAAAACCTGCAATAAATTATACAGAAACTACAGTAGATATCATTGTGGTTTAACTTAATACATAATAACTGAGTGCAACATTCCAACAGAGCTGGGTATTTTCTGATACATCTAGGTAGAATACAATCACTCAGCTTTCCTAATTAACAACTACTGATAAAGTGAGGCTGATTTACTAAAAGAGTTGAGAATCTTCACTCAATAAATTAAAGTTCTGTTGCTGCCCATGTAACACATATGTGCGACGACAAACGGGTGGTCTGGGTGGCTGATGTTTCTGTGCACACCTAGCACAGAGACCAAGCTGTGGTCACATAATCATTGATCCTTCCCACCCCCAGGCATTCAGAATGTTCCAAATTCTTTAATTAGGTTTTTCAGTTTTATAACAAAAAAGAAACAGATATGCCCATTAAAAATGTGAAGTACAAAAATTTACCTGCACAGAACAAGTTCCCAGGAGAGATACCTCAACAGAGAACAAACATCAATACTAGAATTAGCAAACTCAACAGAAACACATATATGCTAGCATACAGTCAGGGCTAGCAGTTGACTAACTAGAGCTTAGTGTTGAGATATAGAGCTACAATGCCTCTATGAGGGGTAAATAAACCTGTCCTTGCAGGGATACCAAGAGCCATAAATTGAATGGTAGAAAGTACGGAAGTAAAGGTGAAATAATTCCTGGGAGATCAGCAATATGTATCCAGACATAAAGAAAGACCCAGAGTAGATTCAGAAAACAAGAGAAGAGTCAAGAAAGTGTAAAGAAGGATAGGTGAAAGAAAACAGGAGAGGGAGAGGATAATTAAAAAAAAAAAACAAAAAAACAAGAAGGAGGTTGGGGGGCTTGGGAGGCTTGTAAGCATCTCACACAGACCCATGGACCATGCTCAGGAGGGCACTGTACTCTACTGTGGTTTGGAAAACTGACCAAAAAAAAAAACAGGTTTTGAGGAACCATCTTTCACTATAGTTAACTCCCACCATTCCATTAAGTTCTCCATAGCCTCAATTTCATCAACCTTAGTTATCCACAATCCAATTGACAGGGCATAGGTCTGCTTCCAACATAGTGGAATACAGGCCTTTGCTATGTTGAGGTGATGGATAAGTAGAGATGTCTTATAATGGTTGAGAAATATGTGGTTAAATGGAGGAGGAAGGCAGACCAGACGTAGGTCAGATGAAGGGTAATATCTTGAATTTTGTCCCAAAAGTCATGTAGAACTGGGAAGTCCCAAAAAATATATAGTAGTGACCCCTCTTGCCGTTGACATCTCCAGCAAAGGTGTGAGCATTGTGGGAACATTTTATGTACACTTTTCGGGTCCTTAAACCATTGAGCTACCATTCTGTAACAAGATTCAGAACTTTTTAAAGGGATGTCAGGGTGGGCAGGAAGGGGTTAAATACCCAATCATGTGCAGATAATAGAGAAACATGAATTTGCTTTTCATTTGATTGGGTAATTTTTTTTTATTTTATTTTAAAGTTTTTTATTAAAGATTTTATGTACCAAACAAGTACAATCAAAACAACATCAATACATTACGGTAAATAAACTTGTGTTGCCCACAAAGGGGACATAACTTGAGAACACATGGTGCAAATACTGATAGCTGGAGCAACACTAAGATGAGAAAAATGTGACTGCCTAACCTACATTGCCAGATGCACAAAACCTAATACAAGTTAAAATATCTCCAGATTTTTCATTATTTCGTGACTGTGAAGCTGTGGTGGGGTCCTTCGACCATTTTGTCAACACCTTATCGTATTTAGCAGGACACCCCCTGTTTGCTTAAGCGTCTTTATATAATGGAAGATTTTTGGTAATCAGTTGTTCCCAGAAGGGAATAGAAGGGGGAGCCTATTTTTTCCAATGCAAGGGATGGTAGTATATACCTTACCTTTGATATATCCGTTAGATACCCATAGCGCGGAACTTACTTCTTATCATAATCTCCTTGAGTATGACCACACCTCCAACACTCTAAGGAGTGGGAGGGATTAATCATGTAGAGCCTGAAAGAGGTAAAGTAGGCTCTGTGTACTAACTTAAACTGAATTAAATAATCACTTAAAGAAACCAACGTTTTAAAAGGAAGATCCCAAATGTCATCCCGATCATTATTGTCCAGGTGTGGTACATCTCTTGACTATTTGTCTCTCAATTTGACTATTGGGGGCAGGGCAACTAATTTCAAATGGCTATAAATGTGGGATGTAGGTTTTTCCATGCATATGGTTAAGAGCAGCTGCTCAGGCCCTGACTCTGCTATCCTCAGAGAAGCCTGTGGTAATTGGCTACTGAAGGCATGGGAGAGCTGTCTGTAGCAAAAAGTGTGCATGGGGGACAATAAAATCTTCAGATAGACCAGCTAAGGGGCGTATAGAGTCTCAATCTATTAACTGAGAGATATATTTAATTTTGTATTTAGTCCACACAATCGGTCCAGGTAACATAAAGAAATGAGGTAGGAAGGGGTTCCTCCAGAGGGGTGCATTGGGGGACACAGCTGTGTCAGGGTATTTTTCACAGGCCAATGCGGCTTTCCAGGCTCTAATAGTTGTCGACATAGAGGGATTTATAGGATATGGAGCTTTGAGGCAACCGAAAACAAGAGCCTGCAGAGCTTCCAGTGAGCTGACAACAGCTGCCTCCGACATAGTAGCTGAATTTGTACAATCAGGCGAGAGCCACCAAGCGGCAGTAACCAGCTGGGTGGCCAAAAAATATTTATGGGAATCTTGGAGAGCCAATCCCCCCTGAGAGGGTTTCATGAGTGTGCATAATTTAAATCTAGGGGGCTGAGGGCCCCATAGAAAAGTAGAGAAATTTTGATTCAGACAGTTAAAAAGGTTTTAGGGAAAAAGGTTTTATGTTGCTAGGACACGGCACGACCCCGATCTTGGTAAAGAGCCAATGACATGGCCCGTGATTTTCTGCTGCACCATTCTTCTGACAAGTTCCAAGTTCTCCAACACTGGAGATAAAAGCAGCTGACAATTTGTGTTGGGGTGGGAGCTATAAATAGATTAGCAGAGAGCTGGTCTATTCACAGCACAGCTCTGCAAGTATCTTCGTTCTTCTGCCTATGCGGAGGGGGGAGTGTGCCTTTCCTACAATCAGCTGTCACACAGTGTATGCCTAAAATCCCCTCCCACTACTGAAACAGGAAGAACAAATTCTAACACGATGTGCACTTTCTAAAGAATATAGCAAGCTGAAGACAGCAGATATATGTGTAAAACTTATGTAGGGAGAGTTGTTTCATCCCTGTCTAGAATCTGAGGCTGTTCACTTCAATGGGTATATGTGAGAGTTTACATCCACTTTAAGGTCAGTTTGGAAAGCATTTGAGATATATTTCCCCTACATACTGGATTGTGTAGAGCAGGGGTCTCCAAACTGTGGCAAACAGGCTGGATGCGGCCATTTGCTTGCTTTTATCTGGCCCTTAAGGGTATGTTTACACTGGAAGTGAGTTTGAAAAAGTTCAGCTGAACTCGCACAATTTCAAACCTGCATTTCATTGCGAATTTGAGGGCGACTTGGAAGACATCTGTGCAGCTTCACTGCACAGATGTCTATTGAAATCGCCCCTGAAGTTGCCAAAAGTAGTGCAGGAACAACTTTTGGAAATCGGTGTGGAGCCGCAAAGTGGATTCAGACAATGCCATTGCCGGCAATAGGCTGCGATTTGGCATGCGAGCTGACATGTCAAATTGCATGTCAAATCACCCTGATGTAAATGGGGGCTAAAGGCACTATTACTTCCACTGATACAAGACACTAGTCTTCACACTAACACCAGAGATGGGGAACTAATTCTCCAACTGACACCAGTTATGAGGCACTATTCCTCCCACTGACACCAATGATGTAATTTTGTTTACATCCACTGACCACAAAGCCTATGACATTGTCTACTCCCACTGACAACAGTCCAATTTGAAGGGCAGTAAACTGGCCCTTCGTTGCGAAAGTTTGGAGACCCCTAGTGTAGAGGATTAAAAAGGAAAGGTACATGATGCATGGCAAAAAGGGTAATCTACTGAAATGATCACAGTTCTATATTATCAAATTAAAAATGTAAATACTGCATTCCAAATGCTTTAAAAATATTTAACAAACACATTATATGTGTAACACAAACATATATATACACTAGTCCATAAACTAGCTGATGAGAAATTAAATTGTACTTGTGGAATTTTTATACACGTTTTGGCTTTGCCTTTAAACTGTGATTTCCCCATTCAGCAACTTTTCATTGGCAACAGTAAATACACAGCAACTGGCAAAATGCAAATTCTTGGTGTATCAATGAACACTTTGGGACCTATTTAAAAAAAGCTGCAGAAACAATATTTCAGTGTGTATGAAACAAATCCATCACAGAGTTTGTGCACTTAGCTGTCTTTATTTCAGTGGGTAATGCTAGCTTCAGTTTTTAGGCATTTGAAGAAACAATAAGGTGTTACAATCATCATCTGTCTACATACAATGCATACCACACAAATGCTTAACCTATTTAACTGGGGGTGAGGATCAAGCAGTTGATATTGGTGCATATATTTGCATAATTGACGCATATATTTGCATAGGCAATTCACCTTTCAAAAACATATCACCTCTCTTTCCTCTTTGAGATTTTCGGTGCTAGTCAAAAGACAATCCTTGAAAAATAATGTTACCTTAGTTAGTGTGATTTTTTAATGAGCATTCCACGCATATTTTCTATGAATGTGTTGAAATATTTTGATTGCAAATGGCCAAGTGTTTTAAGTTAACTTCACACCATGAGTTTAATTAACTGGTTTTGATATGTTAGATTGTATTTAGTAAAGTGATTAGATTCTTTATCAGTATTGTACTAAATTAAAGAAAATGAAACATACAAAATCTACAAATCCTATAGCATTCTTTGTAATCATATACACAAATATTTTTAAAACAATATAAAATCACAGTCTCTGTAAAAAATATACACCTGATAAATATAACAATTTACACTGTGTACCAGCCCACTGCCATTGCCATGTGATCGCTGTGACCAATCACAGCAGATCACATGACAATTGTAAAAAATAGATGGCATCCTTTCATGCCATGCATTGTGTACAATTGTGTTGCTAGCTGTGATTAGTCGCAATGGTCACATGGTACAGACAGGGCCAATCAAAGTCCATCTGTACCATGTGACTAGCTGTGGCCAATCACAGCTAACCACAACAAAACATACTGCATGACTCATTCAGTAAAAATGGTTGCTAATACCAGTGAAATAAAAAAAAAAAAAAATCATGATCACTTCCCTGGAGAAGTACAGTGTTACTATGGTAAGACTGTATTGCTCTGGTCACAGTGTGTTAAAAACAAATGTAAAAAAAATAAAAAAAAAAATGTAATCAAAAAAAGAAAATTGTTTTTTTTTTTTTTACATACTGTGACCAGTCAGCATTTGTGATTACTGCCATACCAGTTATATGATAACGCTGTACTGCACTGATGACAGTATGTAAAAAAGCATTTTCCAAAAAACTGTGACAAAAAATTACATTTTCAAAAAATCGCCATGCCTCTTACTCAGGGCCGCTGATAGGGCAGTACAACCAGCCCTGTTGTACCGGGCCCAGGCTCCATCAGCTCTACGAGGGGCCCGGGCAGCATCACAGTAAATTTCTGCGTGTTAAAAAGAAATCGTTTTTTCTAAACTTTTTCCTAATTTGTACTTTCTTGGGGGTGTAATTACTTTTTCCTGGGCCCTATAATGTCAACAGAAGGGCCCAGGAGGCGAGTGCAGTGGCGGGACTTTTTTTTCATTTTCGGGGGCACATGTATACATGGGATGTAGTTCCATATTGATTTGCTGCCATATAGTCCTGGCAGCTGCTGTCCACTGCCTTGCCTGGCGGAGGGATACAATAATTCTCTGCTCAGCCCCCCCTCCCCTTACTCAGGTGCCGACTGTGATCATGTAAGCAGGCAGACAACTCAGCAGCTGACAGAGAGCAGTAGGAGGACAGCGTGGTTGCATTGGACACAGTGAGTGAAGAACAGAGGATGGAGTCCTCACTGTGTCCTATGATCACCAGCATGAAAATCACACAGTCAGCAGGTGCCCTGTCACAGTGTCATATGGCTGCTGACTTTGTTATGCAGTAACACTCACTACAGCCATAGCTTAAAGTCAGCATCCATGTGACACTGTGACAGGGCACCTGCATGATTTTCATGCTGCTGATCATAGAACACAGTGAGATGCTACTTTAAACTTGTGTTTGGGGACAGTAAACATGTGCAGTCAAACCACTCCCCTTTAACCTCTTTCTGCCCATCGATGTATCGGTGTTCTGTCAGAATAGCGCTACCTATCAGATTCTGCTAGCAGAAGTGACGTGCATTCCAATAGGTTTCCTAATGTGACAGAACACGAAGCAGCAGTGGACATCTTCTTACACCCACATAAGTCTTGAATTTTACATTTATTTTATCAGTAAACTCACCATATATAATGAAATAGACTATTCACCGCAACCAAGTGGAACAGTCTATTTCACTATATAATCAGTGTACCAGGGGTGTACCAAGATGGCCGTCACCACCTTCTGGCCACAGGTTTCTCGCTATATTTACTAGAATACAATCCCTGGATTGGAAGGGTGATATCTTGGTCATCCCTGCATCATGATAGCCCCAGCAACTTTGCACAAAGTAACATAAATAATAAAATAAAATGTAAAACCTTTTTAAAGCCCCCCATTCCCCCTTGCTCATGCGTAATTGCAAACATGCACGTTGGTCCCGCACATATATGTAAACGGTGACAAACCTGCATTTTGTTTTGAGGCGGGGACAGGGATGGGGTTGAAGGGGGCCCCATCAGGTAGGCTGTACGGGGCCCCATCATTTCTCACAGCAGCCCTGCTCTTACTAAATACCTTGGACTGTTTACTTTCCAAAAAGGAGTCATTTGGGGGATACTTGTACTATCCTGGTGTTTTCGGGCCTCAAGTAATGTACATCAGGACTGATCGATTTTTAGATATTTACCATAGTTTATGCACTCTATAACTCTCCTACAGACTAAATAATATACACTGATTTGGGTTATTTTCAACTAAAAAATGTAGCAGAAAACAATTTGGCCTAAATTTATGAATAAAGATTATTTATTTGCAAAATGTTATAACAGAAACAGAGAAAAACATTTTTTTCCCCAAAATTTAAGATCTTTTTTCCTTTATTTAGCAAAAATTTGTTAAAAACCCAGTGGTGATTATATGCCACCAAAAGAAAGTTCTATTTGTATAAAAAAATGATAAAAAAATGTCATATGTGTACAGTGTTGCATGACTGCGCAATTGTCATTCAAAGTGTGACAGTGCTGAAAGCTGAAAAATGGCCTGGGCAGGAAGGGGGTAAACATGCCCAATATTAAAATGGTTAAAGCGTACCTTTTGTTGGTAAAAATCAACCCTGTCTGGGTGATCTATTTACATTGCAAAGGTTTTAACAAATGTTGTTGCAGGTCCCCTTTCTGTTTCTGCTCTGAAGCTGTACATTTCACTATGTTTTTTGGATACTAATTCTGAATGGGAGTGACTAAATAGTTTTAATCAGCTGAAGCACTTTCTGAGTTCTGATGAGAAATGTTGCAGTGCCTGCATCCCTTTAAGTGTGATTAACCCTTACGGAGTATCTTACTAAAAATATCACATTTAGACTTTAGTCACAAAGGATGCATAAAATCTGACTTGTATTTTAGCACTTCACCCAAGCAGGAAATTACATTTCTGGGGGCGTTCTGTACAGCAACTGTGTACAGAATGCCTCCAGCAACCATATTACATTGACTTTATAGAAAATTACAGCAGCTACATCTTGAAAGAGTAAGGATATTTTAAAGAACATTAAAATACAATATGGCTTGTGTCGCAATTGTATATGCTATCTTATTTTTTTATTCACTATATTTTCTTCCATGAAAGTGGGGTTACCTTTTAAGGGTGTATTTGCCATAAGGCACTCATAGGCTTAGAAGCAGAAGCACCATTACCCAAAATACATACCTTTACATATTTGTGAAAACATTTTCATTTTTGTTTTTCTGTTCTTTCCACCTCTTTAGATGCCTTGCTAAATTCAGCAAGAGATCAATCAATCTAATACTCTGTGCTATGGGTCTATTACCAAGTGCAGCTGCTCCCACCATGCTTTATAGCCTATAAATAGGACACAACCAAGGTAAGTAAAGACAATATGGTGTGGCACTTGCAATATTACAACACAACCCAAATGGCAAGCAATTGAGCTGCAAGTTTGAAACTGACTTACTAAGGTATTGCCAGAATTGCCAGGTTTCATAAGTTTGTTGCAGAATTGCAGCAAGTCCACATTGCATGACTCCAGATCAACTTTCTTTGCAAACATTCTGCATCTATAAAAGTTATACTCATAAAAAAATTAAACTTCCTATATGTGTACGATGACGTCACTAGACCCCACCCCTCGTGATATCATTGCGCACATACAGGAAGTCAATGCTCTGGTTGTTTTAATCCAAGGTTACAACATCCAAGTGATCCATAAGGGGTTTGCACACCCTAAATGTGCCAAGTCTACTGTCTGAGTGCACCAGAGTCATTGCACTGAAAAATGTGAGTTTTTATTCTTTATGCTTTTATTAAAGAGGTATTTTAAATGACTCAGTACTATGTGTGTTTTTCTTTTTTTTTTGAGTACCACCTTTATGGATTGATAGATGATACAGCGGATGTACCAGCAATAAGGATTCATTAATCTACTAATGGATTTATATAATCCTTAAAGGGGAAGGCACACAGTGACCTGCGGAAGGTCAATATTGGAGGTGAGCGGAAGAGTTTATCTACAATTGGACTTCCAAAGCAGAGACAAGGGTGTTTCTAAGTGCAGTAATAAAACACTTTATTGACAAGGAAGGATTAAAAACACTTACAAGATGCAAATGAAAAACAAATATGTCAAGGAATCCATAACGCCCAACAAGATGCCTCCTGGGAGTAATGACAGCTGCAGGTGGAAATTCCAGCCGACCAGCGGTGGGAAACACTGTATCTCTGATCCAAGATGGAGAGCCATGCATGGAATAAAGATAACCCGAAATTACGTCAGAGTGGACGGGACATGCTCCTACTGCAAAGTTTTTCAAACTCTTTGTAGAAGGAGCAACTAATCATGCTCTAAAACATGGGTGTCCAACCTTTTGGCTTCTCTGGGCCACATTGAGTGTAGAGAAATTTTCTCGGGCCGCATATAAAATATATACTATGGTTAAGGTATATAAGTAATAAAATGCCGCCACGCCCTTCCCACGCTGCCGTACCCCCCGCACTAATTTAACACAACTAGAGGATGATGAAATTAAACTTCTTCTGAGAGATATTAAAGAAACACTCTAACCATCATGACCACTTCAGTGATTTGAAGTGATCATGGGGGTAAGAGTCAGAAACACTGCACATGCTCACCCCCCCCCCCTCCCCTCCAAGGCAGCCTCTGCCTACCGTTAGTTGGAAGCCGCTGTTGCCATGCCCCGACCTGACTTCCTTCCTCCTCAGCAAAAAAAGAAAATTGTCAGGGGGCAGTGGGCTGCATTGCCTGGGGTTCTGGGCCGCATGTGGCCCCGGGCTGCAGGTTGGACATGCCTGCTCTAAAACATGTCCCATCCACTCTGATGTCACGTCTGGTTGCCTTCTTCTCTGCTTTGTTTTTCCTATAGAGTGTTCCTTCCTCTTCTGAAGTGCTGCTGTGGTGCAATGAAATGGTCACATCTCAAGAGCCAGTCATGTACTGTTTGTAAAAGTCTCCCTGTTATCCAGAGAACCATATTCTCCACACTCCAATTGGGCTTTATTGTATTGTGTTTATTTATTGCATGAAACACTGTCACTGTGATCACAGCAGTGTGAAAACATATGTTTTGATACATTCCTACTGTGATTAATCTTGTAAAATATTTTTTTTAGTATATATATGTCACTATTATCTTATCACAGTAATTCTTATCGATTCTGTGTATTTGTGTTATATAGCAAATATTTAGCATGTTTTCTGATTGAATGTAGCATAGAGGAGCGCTTTGCCATTTTTACATATTTTTTAAAAGATTTGCCTATAATGATGTCCTCCATTTTTTACACCATTCCAAATACTTAATTTTTTAGATTTTATAATTCCAAAATAGGAATGATCATAATTTGGGATCACATCAGAGCAGTTGTTTCAGTATAGAAGAAGATTACTAAATAATATCTTGCCAAAACATTTATTTTCCGGCATATACAATTCAAGCACTTCAAGTCAACATCATTTTCCCTACACTTTGGAATTTGTTTGTGTAATGCCTTAATCTAGTTTGTGTAGTCTGAGCTGGGATGGATATACTTGATGCAAAACGTGTAACTGAGTCAGTGTGTTGTTGACAGAAGGGCTCAGTGAAGACAGAGCTTATTCTCCCCACCACTTCCTATGTTACATGTGGTATAGATATGATCTTTTACTTTATAAAGCTGAAGTTCGGTACACTAGGTCATTTTCAGCATACATTCTGTTACATATATATATTGTAAATGTGCAAATTTGTTATATTAAAACTTTCCAGTTTTAATTTTAATTTTAAAATTTCAGCTCATGATTGGTAGAACAGACCAGGAGTAGGTTGGAAGGTCAGCACAGGTGCGCCCACTACAGTGGGGGTGGCATAATTATGTTGCCACTCAATGTTCCTATGAACTACAGAAGGGACTGTATACAACTGGTGGTCGGAAATAAGGGGCAAAGTGGCCTCCAGTCCTACTAAAAGGAAATACTGGAGACAGAGACCCGATCTTTATTAATTTACCTTATTACTAATATCCATATAAAGGTATATCTAGGTAGCAGTGACCATAACATCATATTATTTAAGAAGTAGGAAGAAAGATATAAACAACAAGTAATAAGATATAAAAAACAAGCACATACTATAGTGATAAAACATTTAATGTAACAGCAAATTTTCTAAAGCTAAGGGCTGCTCTCCAAGACTTAGGCTGGCCATACACGGAGTAAATTTTGCTTGATTTCCCCATCAACACAGACAATGTTTATGCGGGAACCCCTCCTGTCGCGCTATTGTCTTATCCCGGCAGGGGGGAGGGGGCTGGGGGGAGAGGGAAAAATGTCCCCACCAGAAGAAGACAGTGATCGTCGCCAGCAGGTGCTATAATTGCAAGAGAAAAAGAGATAAATAGCCTCGCGCTTATGGTAAATGAGAATATAAATAAATAAATATAAATAAATATAATAGTGTGCAATATAGCTGCTGCTGAAAAGATAAAGTTCTAGTGCCTTTACAGTGATGAATACAAAATAGTTCAGCGCTGATACCTAAATAATCCCTTAATTAAATTAATATAGTTCACAATTGTGCAAATAAGATATGTGCAAATTCACCAAAAAAACTCCAGTTGATCAACAACTGGAGTTGTTGGTTATCATTTTTGTTGATCAACTGGAGTTTTTTGTTGAATTTGCACATATCTTATTTGCACAATTGTAAACTATATTCATTTAATTAAGGGATTATTTAGGTAGCAGCGCTGAACTATTTTGTATTCATAATTGCAAGAGAACCTAGCAGGCTGGTTGTACCCAAGGTGATCAATTAATTAACTTGTTACATTCAACCTGCCCATACACTGTTTGAATCCTGGCTGGCTCCTGCTGTGTACGACCTGTCTTTGACTGGGAGGGAATATTGTCAGAAGCACACAGAACAGAAATGGAAAACTGACTTATGCAAACACACTACACAAAATTTTCTATGGGCAAGCCCCAAGTTAAGGAAGCTATAAATAATAAAAAAAGGGCATTTACAAAATCTAAAAATGAAGGAACACTATCATCATTTAAAACTTACAAAGAATATAATGGAGTAAATAAAACAGAAATTAAGGCTGAAAAAAATTCAAAACAAATGCCAAGTTGCAAAAGTGATACAAAGATCAGGTCTGGGCATGTAGGCTCTTGTGGTGACTAAGGACAAAGAGAAGGTACATTTATTAAATACCTTCTTATACATAAATACCTAGCCCGTTTATAAAAAGCAAATTGGGGGAGCTCATGTCCATAATGAGGATAGTATTTACATTGGTGGTCGACCGATTATCGGCAAAGCCAATTATCGGAGGGCCGATATTCACTTTTCCCAATATATCGGTATCGGCCCCAGAACTTGCCAATATTACCGATATTGTGCGCGGCGCACATGTGACATCTTTGCGTGTGTTGCTCGATGTGTCTCCAATCAACAAAGACCGAGTGATGCTTGTGCTCCTTCGAGACAGTGTAGCAAACATACGGAAAGGAATGAGGCTTGCTGATGTGTCAGACCTCAGTTGCATGGCACACAACACTCTCCAACTTCTAAATGATGGTCTGTCAAGCCAGAGAGCTTTGATTGATATATGTTTTGAGAAGCATGAAGAGATTAAAAATGTTGTGCTGGCAAGTCTTTTGGATCCTCGATACAAGAACAATTTCTCTTCTGAGGATGTATTGGCCAAGGCAAAACAATGGCTGACAGAAGATATTCAACAGGAGGTGCAGGAGGTTCCTGCTGAAAAGTCAAGTCCAGAACAGCATTTTTATAACCTGGAAGAGCAGCAGGATGCTGCAAAAACAGAAAAATGTTCAAAAAGAAGACAACGAACAGAAGAGAATCTTCTTCATAGTGGTCGAATTGATGGCATGTTCAGTGTTTTATTGGGGCCTCATGTGGAGGATTCTTCTGATCTGCAATAATGAGCCTGGATGATGAACTTCATCTCTATTTGAAGGAACCAGTAAATGACAGAAGAAATTGTGATCCTCTTCAGTGGTGGAAAGAAAATGAGGCACGCTACAAAAGACTTGCCTCTCATGCTAGAATATACCTCTCTGCTCCTCTTTCCTCTCCTGTACCAAGTGAACGTGTTAACGAAGTGGCAGCAATATATGAAAAAAACAGAGACCGTTTAACAGGTGAACATACTGAAATGTTATGCTTTCTGCACTATAAATTTGTTCTACCTACCTGGAGTATTGAAAAGTGTAGTAGTACTAGTGTCCACTCCAATCCATGGTCTAGCTTTTGTCTAGCTTTTTTCCTAGCAGTTTTGCACTGACCGCAGTAGTGATTTAAAATCATTGCAGTGAGTGAGTGCACTACTGCAGCAGTTTATGCATCATCCACAATCACATGATGTGAAACTGATGTCCCTGCAAGTGTCCCTGCAAGTGAAAGCTGTGCGGTTTTCCTATCAGTTTTCATGCAGGTAAGGTGTGAAGAATGAGCCTTTAATGTTAAAAATGTTAATAAACAAACAATAACATGTTCAGTACCAGATTTATGTCAAAAATTGTCTTTATTTTTCAAAACTTTAAATGCACAAAATATCGACCCATATCAGCCAATACCAATACGTTGTGTCTAAAATATCGGTATCGGCCCTGAAAAAAACCATATCGGTATATCCCTAATTTACAGAAGAACCCCAATAGCTCAAAACTGATATGGTCCAGAAACATTTAGACAAAATAAAGGTGATCAAAGCCCCTAGACCAGATGGGTTACATCCCTGTGTCCTCCCCAAAGTGTTGAGCTCTGTTGTTTAAAAGCCATTGTTCCTCCTTTTTTGAGACTCTTTAAAGACTGGCATGGTACCTCTGCATTGGTGCAAGGCCAATTTGGTGCCTATATTTAAAAGGCGATCAAAGGCTATACCAAGTGACTGCAGACCAGTTAGTTTAACTTCTATAGTCAGGAATATACAAGATCATATAGAAGAGTTTTTTTTTTTGGAAAAAAAAGACTTAATGACCAAAGTTATCAAACAAATCTTCTTTCTTTATATGAAGAACTAAGCAAAACCTTAGTGGCTGTAGATATAGTATACTTGTATTTTGTCTACGCATTTGACATGGCCGATTTTTAAACCATGTATAGCAAGGCTGGTTGTCGATCTAATGGCCTATTGGTTGTTTCAAGAATGATTGGCGCCACTGGCTTTGAAGGCAACACTGGTCACTGTACTCTCACACTAGGGAAGGGTAAGAAAACAATACCACCGCAGGAAAGATAATTTGGTTGAACAAAAAAAAAAAAAAGATCAATGTATGGACTGCCTTAGAAAAGTTTGTAAATTGATAGAAAATTGGCTAAAAGACCACATTCAAAGAGTAGTTGGTAATGATTCATGCTCTGACTGGTCTAAGGTTATTACTGATGTACCCCAGGTTCAGTTTGGGACCCTTAGTTTTTATTATATTTATAAATAATATACTGTAGAGTTTTGTATTAAAAGCATCATTTCAGTGTTTGCAGATGACACCAAGCTATGTAGTGGAATAATGTCCTTACAGGATGTCTCCAACTTACAAACCTACCTCAAGGCACTATTTAATTGAGCAACTATGTGGCAAATGATGTTTAATGTTGATGAACGTAAAGTTATGCCTTTGGGGACTAACAGCATGCACTCATCATAAATTTTAGGAGGAGTACAACTGGGTGAGTCAATGCTCTGGTAGATCATAGGCTTTAATGTTAATAAATGTAAAGTTATACCTTCAGGGACTAAAAGCATGCACTCATCATACATTCTAGAAGGAGTACAACTGGGTGACTCAATGCTCTGGTAGATCATAGCCTTAATAGCATGCAATGCCAAGCTGAAGTTTCTAAAGCAAGCAAATTACTTTCTTGTAATAAAAAAGTATAGACTTCAGAGAGAGAGAGAAATAATTTTGCCCCTGTACAAATCATTAGTAAGACCTCATCTGGAATACTCAGTTTTAGGGCACTAGTTCACAAAAAGATATTGGAGAACTGGAAAAGCTGCAAAGAAGGGCAACCAAACCGATAAGAGGAAAGGAGGAGGTCAGCTATGAGGAAGGATTAGAGGAACTGAATTTATTAAGGGGAATATGATTACCATGCATAAATACAAGGGTTCTTGAAATATTTCTGCACTTTTTTATAAGTTTCACAGCCATCCTTACCACAGATTGACAACTCTTATACTAAACTGCAAGGTCAACTAGCTTGCCAGAAAGACTAGTCACATTACACTCTCAGACACGACCAATTACTCCTTCTCCCGCCCTCACCACTTCTAATGAAAATATAAAAGTGCAGAAGCTTTTTGAAGACCCCTTGAACATACATAAGTGGTCCATATAGTGAACTTTCTGTAGAGTTATTCACTTTATAGGTTATTACAAAAGACAAAGGGGCCCTCTTTACTTCTGGAGGAAAAGAGATTTAATCCCCAGTTATGGAAAGACTTCTTTACAGTATTGGCTGTGAAAATGTGGAATACGCTCCCTTAAGAGTTAGTTATGCCCAGCTCCTTGGATTGGAAAAAGGTCTGGATGCATTCCTAAATGCACAAAATGTAACTGAATATTAACATTTAGAGGGAATAACACCAGAGAATGTTATTCCAGGGATTAGCTGATTACCTCCTGGGGGATCAGAAAGGAATTATTTTTCACCTGCTGGAGCGCATTGGACCATGCGTTAGAATGTTTTTTGTCTTGCTCTAGATCAACTGTGGGTGCAGAATTGTGTGTATTTTTTTCTATTTATTTATTTTTTTCTTTTGGATGAGCAAATGGACTTGTGTCTTTTTTCTACCTAACTATGTAGCTTGGCATTAACCAGCAGGTGGTTACCTGTGTACCAAAACAAGAACAGACTACAATTACTTTTTAAAAATGATATAACATTTCTGCCTGGAGTTTAGCTTTAATGTAAAAGTTGTTTTCTTGTTCAGCATTTAAATCATGTGGCAGACTAGTATTCAAAACTGAATCCTGGCATGTCTTGTGTAGGCACACTCTCACATATGGGTAGCTAGATTGAGGACCTAGTATACCATGAAAAAAGTATCAATGAGTAATGACTGGGGTATTTGAAATAACTATTTTATTTATGTGGCAGAAAATACAAGGTTTAGTATTTGCCACTATAGGCAAATTAAGGGCTTTATTCTACAAGCACATTTTGATTAGTGATTAGAGTCAGTTGTATGGCAGTGCAGAGTTCCACCACCTTATTAGACCTTCTGTAAGAATGATATACTCTTTTAAGTCAGTGTGAACCAGGGCTTAAAGTGTATTCAAGCTGAAACAAAAAACTTCTTTTATTCGCTCCTTTTAGGTCTGTTCAATATAGCATTGCAAACATTTTAATATATATGTTTGATAAATGCAATAAAATCCTGTTGATCTTCAGAGCTGTCCTCTGTCCTGTCTCCTTCACGCTTCCTATATTATCTCAAATTGAGAGTGGAAGTGGGAGTAGTTGAGTAGTTTAGCATAAGACAATAAGAGGGCCTGTAAGAGGGACTCTGACTGGCTGTGTGTTTGCGCAAATTTGTTAGAACTCTGGCCCCTCTTCTTCTTGGATACGACAGTGACCCACTGCTGGTAGTTAGAAGCCTTCACCATTTCATGCCCAAATCCTGGCCATAGGCCAGCCCATGACATCCCCAGTCATTAGTCCTTTCTATTCATAAAGAAAGAAAAAGCCACACAAGATTTATATTGCTACACTTTACTGATACTTTCATAGATGGCAGTGGCATGTTTTATCACTTTGACATACTAGAAGAACTTTTTGGCACATATTACCATACACAAGAGCAAACCTTCTGTAGCAGTCACTCAACCTCACTGTACACTAGAACCACAGCATTTTGCTTCTGTCAAACTGAGATTAACAAGGTGCTTTTCTGTAGTATACCAGTCTCTCTGTCCCACTCCATTGCTCTACCCAGCCAGGCATTCTTCCAGATGTTATTCTCTCACTCCCTTTTGTACTAGTACTCAAAATAGAGAACACTTAGCTTGGCCTAAAAGGCCTTTTGCATGCCGCTCACAGTCCACATCAAGGATCCTCAAATATAGGTTTTTACTGCAGAAAGATCACATCACAAGAGTAGGTACAACGTTTCAGAGCCAGGCAGGACCCCTTCGTCAGGTATGTGATATTTTTGCAATAAATACCTGTGGACAATATTTGAGGATCCATTGTGTGCTGGCGAATATGTGCATTTATCTGCGATGTTTCCAGTAACCAGCTGGTAGTTGGTACAGCACCCACTATTGATGAGCCTTGTGTACAGGAATGTGTGCGAGGGGAATATAGACAACACAGTCCACATCAGACTGTTACAAGAGTCAGGATGACTACAGCTGGTTTTTCTGGGTGTTAAACTACCTCACACAGGTTTAAGCCCTGTGAAGGGCCCTTGGCAGCAGCTGACTACATCCACTTGGTTGTGGGGTGTTTGGCTCCCATGTCCCATATCTTTAGGCTCCTCCCATCCCTGAATTTATATGGTCACTATCTCCAACCATTACATCGCTATAGGAAGGCTTTGTCTAAAAGGGGGCCCAACACCCACTTACATAATTCCCTATTACCACACCTAGTGCTAGACTAACTAACTGCACCTGCGTACAGTTTGACACCACTTATTCCACAAAAAACTGTGTGTTCTAAGCACAACCGACAGCCTCCTAGCAACCAGTGATGCTGCAGTGGGCAGAGCCTGATGGTGAAGTTGAGACACTAGTTCCCCAGCAGGTCTGTTCTTGCCTTGCAATTTACAGCAGGCTGTGGGTGAATTCTATAGCCAATAGTAGGCTGTCTATTGGCTAAGAATTTGCTAACAGACTGCTGTCAATCACAATAGGAGTGGACCTGATGGGGAACTAGTGTCTTTGAATCACCATCAGGCTGCAACCCCCCCAGGTACAAAACTTCCCACTGCTGCGCTGTCTGTGGGACAGTTGCAGCAGCTGGGAGAGGGCACAGTTGCCCTGAGGTTGCAATGTCCGTATGGATGCTCTGGTCTCAGTGCACCTCCATACTTGGTGCACGCCAACAACAGATACATGAATCTGTCACCCGTAATTATATTCATGTAGAGGCATGTTGGAATTCCAAAGAGTGCCTTAGACACTTTTTATGAATTCCCTGGTAGTAACTCTACAAAACAAAAGACAATTTACAATCATACCCTTATAGCTGTAAATTGTATAGCTTGGAAGAAAGAAGAGACAGAGGGGATATGATAGAAACTTTGAAATACATAAAGGGAATCAACTCGGTAAAGGAGGAGAGCATATTTAAAAGAAGAAAAACTACCACAAGAGGACACAGTTTTAAATTAGAGGGGCAAAGGTTTAAAAGTAATATGAGGAAGTATTACTTTACTGAGAGAGTAGTGGATGCATGGAATAACCTTCCTGCAGAAGTGGTAGCTGCAAATACAGTGAAGGAGTTTAAGCATGCATGGGATAGGCATAAGGCTATCCTTCATATAAGATAGGGCCAGGGACTATTCATAGGATTCAGATATATTGGGCAGACTAGATGGGCCAAATGGTTCTTATCTGCCGACACATTCTATGTTTCTATGTTTCTATGTTTAATTGCTAGTTACATCAGAAAGCATTTATATATGCTATTAGATATAAAGAGCATATTGACCTGTCTTTAGAACTTCACTCTCTCAATCAACACTGACTATTTTTAATCCAAATGCTGTTAGCATTAGTAAATGGATAGGAAGTATATCATATTTACTTATTTTAGTCTGTTTTTTTTTTTTTTTTACTTTTCTTCACTTACTTCCTGGTTTCCTGGCCTAAGTAAAATTATGTCTTACATTCCAAGAGCCTACAGGAGGGGATGTTGGGTGTTCTCAACTGAGCATACCCTCCTGCCTGCCTGCCTGCCTGCCTGAGCTAAGAGCAGATGGATTCTAGGAAATATATGCTACACTAATTATCTGCCCTTACTTAAGATGGCTGCAGCTAGAAATGCTAGGGGTGTTTTTCAAAGTGATTTCATTGCAAAAAAAAAAAAATCATGGAGACATGGATGGATGGGTGAGTTTGCTTTAAATATTAAAATGAATTGAATAGCAGTTTTGGTTTGAGATGCTCAGATGCAGTATAGTTCTGCTTTAAAGAATTTGGTCTGAGATGTGATTTGATACTTGGGGCTAGATTTACCATTAGGCCCAGTGGACACATGCCTATAGTCAACAGAAGAAGAGAAGCATCTTTTTCTGTATATTTTTTTGTATGATTTCTGTCACAAACTTTTTCCATCATTAGTAGAAATAATCATCTCATATAAAATTAGGTACCTATGCATCTATTATATATACCTTTACATACCTAAATATCATCGCAGCAAAATGCTCTGATCCTTTTTGTAAAATAAGTACTCTAATTGTGACATTGTCCTTATATTGTCCCCCTGAATGTGCTTCTGAGGCTGCTGAGTGTACTATTACTGGTTCATTGTAATGGGCAGAAGTGTGGCTGATACAATATTTTCCTACCTATACTAAAATTACACATTCTACCTTGTGCCTTATGTCAAAAAAGTGGGCCTTCCTACTTCCCAAATCACTTTTTGGAGAGATAAGGTAACAGTGTAATGTATACAGGTGCATCTCAAAAAATTAGAATATGATCATGCTAGATCTATATGGATTTCCTTGATATCGGTGGCTACATTGCAGTCTGCTTTTGGAATATCTCTCTCCATAGGCATTCATTTCGAAGTGCTAAAAGCAGAGACTACAAGTGTACTTGTCAATACAGGTAGGACTGCAACTGCACATTTGAATATCATCAAACTTAATTTATTTCAGTAATTCAATTTAAAAAAACTTATATTTTATATAGATTCATTACACACAGAGTGATATATTTCAAGGATTTCTTTCTCTTAATTTTGATAATTATGGCTTACAGCTAGTAAAAACCCAAAATCCAGTATCTGAAAAAATTAGAATATTACATAAAACCAATAAAAAAAAAACAAAAAGGATTTTTAATTCAGAAATGTTGGCTTACTGAAACGTATGTCCATGTACAGTATAGTATGTACTCAATACTTGGCCGGGGCTCCTTTTGCAGTGTGGCATTGATGCGATCAGCCTGTGGCACTGCTGAGGTGTTATGGAAGTCCAGGTTTCTTTCATAGTGACCTTCAGCTTGTCTGCATTCTTGGGTCTAGTGTCTCTTATTCTTCCTCTTGACAATACCCCACAGAGTCTCTATGAAGTTTAGGTCAGGCGAGTTTGCTGGCCAATCAAGCACAGTGATACCATAATCATTAAACCAGGTATTGGTACTTTTGGCAGTGTGGGCAGGTGCTAAGTCCTGCTGGAAAATGAAATCAGCAACTCCATAAAGCTGGTCAGCAGAGGGAAGCATGAAGTGCTCTAGAATTTCCTGGTAGAGGGCTGCACTGACTTTGGACTTGATAAAACACAGTGGACCAACAACGGCAGATGACGTGGCTTCCCAAATTATCACTAACTTTGGAAACTTCACACTGTACCTCATGCAACTTGGATTTTGTGCCTCTTCGCTCTTCCTCCAGACTCTGGAAACTTGATTTCTAAATGAAATGCAAAATGTATTTTCATCGAAAAAGAGGACTTTGGACCACTGAGCAACAGTCCTTTTTCTCCTTAGCCCAGGTACAGTAAGACACTTCTGACATTGTCTCTGGTTCAGGAGTGGCTTGACACAAATAATGCAACAGTTGTAGCCCATGTCCTGGATATGTCTGTGTGTGTGGTGGCTCTTGAAGCACTGACACCAGCTGTAGTCCACTCCTTGTGAATCTCCCTCAAACTCTTGAATGACCTTGCTTCTCAATTCTCTCAAGGCTGCAGGTTATCCCTGTTGCTTGTGTGCCTTTTTCTACCACACTTTTTTTCCTTCCACCCAACTTTTCATTAATATGCTTGGATACAGCACTCTGTGAACAGCCAGCTTCTTTAGCAATGCCCCTTTGTGACTTACCCTCCTTGTGGAGGGTGTCAATGACTGTCTTATGTACAACTGTTAAGTCATCAGCCTTCCCCATGATTGTGTAACCGACTGAACCAGACTGAGAGACTATTTAAAGGCTCAGGAAACCTTTACAGGTGTTTTGAGTTAATTAGCTGATTAGAGTGTGACACCATGAGTCTACAATATTGAACTTTTTCACAATATTCTAATTTTCTGAGATACCGAATTTTGGGTTTTCACCTGCTGTAAGCCATAATCATCAAAATTAAAAGAAAGAAATGCTTGCAATATTTCACCCTGTGTGTAATGAATCTATATAATATATGAGTTTCACTTTTTGAATTGAATTACTGAAATAAATTAATTTTTTGATGATATTCAAATTTTTTGAGATGCACCTGTATGGAGAAGTACACTTGTAGTCTCTGTTTTTAGCTCTTCAAAATGAATGCCTATGTAGAGTGATATTCAGAAATCAGACTGCAATGTAGCCGATATTAAGGAAATCAATATAGATCTAGCATGATGAAAAGGTATTGATTGGCACTGAATGGACACTGAATTTTAGGGAACATGAGGAAATAAAGTATTATTTAATTCTACAGCTTATATGTGATTGTTATTTTTTACTTTAGTTACTGTAAATCTTAAATTTGACTGAAAAAAAAAAAATGTTTTGTGAATCTCTATGAGTGCACATTTTTATTCAGTGTTCTTCATTGTTCTAATCCTATTTTCACTTCCTACCTTTTTTATTATATACAATAAAAGGCATCGTCCCTCTTTTGCATTTTTTTAAATGTGTATACTTTGTACATTTCAAGCCCAGCAGTGCTCCTATAACATAACATAACAGAAGCACAGCTGAACAGTGTGACAGTAGCCATGTTTCTGCTTGTAGTTGTAGCAGGAGAAAAGCAAAATTGTCAAGCTTCACTATTACTTTGTAAATAGAGCTCTATAAAAAGGCTGTGGTTACAGATTCTTGATTTTTTCTGTCTATATGATGCAAACTTTAGAACACTATACTGTAAATCTGTAGTGCAGTTGATTGATTATTTTTAAAGTGAATATGTGCTTTGTCTTAGCAGGGTAAAGGAGTAGGTTCACTTTAATACAAGCCTCCACAGACCCATATGCTTACATTTTATTTATAATCTTTATTTGTATAGATGCAGAATGTATAGAAAAGACAAACAGTTAAAAGATTGGTATAAAAAGGAACATATAGAAAAGCAAACCAATCAAAGTAGGTAGCGATCATATCACATAGCATGAGGTCCAATTGACCATTCCACATAAAAGGTGCATGAGCAGAGATAATTACTTAACTAGTATTAAAAAAAGATGTAAGATAACATCATTGTGTTGCCCAAGGCCAATCTTTGTATCATTGGATCCAGGTAGACAAGATACCACAGATTGGACCCAGATAGAGAGAGGGAGAACAATCTTTAAGAACAGGAGAGAAAGGGCATAAGTAAGTGGGGGGGGGGGGGGGGGGAGCTTTAAGAAAGAGGTGCAAAACACACAAAAAAACAACAAAAGAAAATAGCACTCTGTTAAAAATTCAGATCATCTACGTATCAAAGTTATATCTCCAACACATAGAGCTTTTATGGGGATCAAGAGTCTAGTAGAGCCCTACCAGTATAATAAATCCAAGTAGCCCATATAGTATAGAATTCATCATACCGGCCTTTAAATGTCAATAAGAATACAAATGAGTCTTGTATTTAGAAAATATTTGCTTATGCTCGAATTCAGCTTTATAGAAATTCACACAAAGGTATTTAAACCATGCATTTTGCTGCTTGCTTGAAGGAAAGTTGGAGTTCAGCTGTAATAACTTTTTGCTTTGCATAATAATTACTTTATGTGTGTTCTGCCTGGAGTGCTCCTTTAAGTAGCATGTAGGTGTTGTAAATTATTCATGTTGTACTGAGATTAACAACTAACACAGTTTAAGCATGTTTTGTTAGGAGGCAGACTTACTTTCAGATCAAAAGAACTTGGAACTTAAAATACATCCT